>NC_136067.1:1756004783-1756693283 GCF_964261635.1 Lissotriton helveticus | reverse complement strand
GACACGCACCCGTGCAGGAGTGCGCGGCTTGACGCAATAAGGAGCGAGAATATATATATATATATATATATATATATAGATATATAGATATATATATATATAGATAGATATATATATATCTATATATATATAGATATATATATATATATATATATATCTCGAACCATTTGCCCAGATGCTTCACCATGTTGATCAGGTTATCGCTTTCAGTGCAGGTGAAAAGAAAATCACGTTATACACGGATGACCTTATAATCTACACAGCAGATCCAGCTGTTACAATCCTCAGGGTGGAGCTATTAGCAAAGAATTTGGAGCTTTTTCAGGCTATACAGTAATAATAAGAAAACCGGGATAATGTGCTGGAACGTCTCAGACTGGAGGGGAAGTGTCCAGAGAGATATAAGGTATCTCGGAATAGGTAATATTAATTCATTAGAGGGAATCCCCCAGCACAATCTAGAGAGGGTAGCAAAGGAAATCGAGAAAACACTTACCAGATGGAAGAACTTGCCTTTGTCATTATATGGAAGAATATACTTAATCAAAATGGTGTTACTTCCCAAGTTGACATTCCTCTTTAATTGTATCCCTCCTACTTTTCCCAAAGGCTTGACCGATAAAATACAGGGCAAATTGGGCAGTTTCATCTGGGCAGCCAGGGGACCACGGTTGTCTTGGAAAACATGAATGAGTAAATTGGGAGAAAGCGGGTTGGCACTCCCGTACTTAAGATTGTATTGCATGGCCTTTCAGTTCAAGAATTGCAGAGCTATCTTAGGTACACCAGGGCCCTAGGAGTGGGGTGGACTACTGGAGGAGATGGTTAAGGAGTGGGGCTCAAAAGGGTTTCTTTACAAATTTGAGGCAAAAAAATTCTATTGAAAAGTTAGACTGAAGACGCTTAAGGCAGCACTTCCCCAATGGGTAGGAATAAGGAACATACTTGGAATGGGGTACTTTTCGGATGGTGCACCAATATGGGATTCACCAGGTACACCAGAGTACCTGCAAGACCAGTTAAGTATCCCACTAAGGAGGGCGGGAATTGAACTATGGGGATCTCATGGTGATTAAAGGTGGAGCCATGGGAAATCTTGACGGCAGAGACAGGGGTTCCCACTGAAGGTGTAAATACCTGCAGTTGCTATCCTGAGGGAGGCAAACAGGAGAGAGACTGGTGGAATCTGGGAGTTCGGAAATAAATTACAGAATGAGGCCCCGAGAAGGAAGGAAGTTACTGACTGGTACCGGACTCTGGTCTTCTCTGAAGACAAGAAGTTAAAAGCACCATATGAGATTTGGGATGGTGCTATTCAGATGACTGAGCCACAGAGAATATGGCAACTTTCTTTTAAACTACTCTATAGGGTGGTTAAGCCAGCAAATCTGAAAAGGAACCATTTTTTTACAGTCAACAAGCTGTATTGGACACCACAAAAATTGGCAAAATTCGTAACAGCCGTAGCCCCAAGATGTCATAGATGTGGTATGTTAAGTGTGGATGATAGGCATATGTTTTTCAAATGCCCCCTGTTACAGGACCCTTGGTCTTCGGTCAAGTAAGTAATAAACGAAATTCTGCACACTAATATTAAAATGAGCTTAATGCAGATCATGATAGGGATGGAAGATCAGCCAACCTTGCCCCTATCGGCGAATAGGCGGGCCCTACTCTCTCTGATCCTTCTCGCCAGGAGAGAGATTTGTAAAAAATGGATAGACTCTGCACCACCTCATGGTTCAGACTGGCTCCAGGCGGTTAAAACTATCTGCAAAATGGACATAGGAATCGAGGCTGGTACACATACTAAGATCTGGGACGATTTTTTTAACTGTAATGGTATAATAAGAACTTAATCCCTCGCGTCCTATGATTACACCTGCATGGAATCAGTAACCAGGAAACTAGTTGGGCTGGAACACAGGACTATATGTGTTATTGCAAATAGCCTGGGGTGGTACAGGTGGAAAGTCAGTCTTGACCTTACAAACAATGGTGGTATGAGACACACAAAAAAAGGTATAGCAAAGCAGGTTGTTTCACTTGTACGTAAACGAGCAATGGTAAACTCCGTAAATTTGACATTTAGAAAGTTTTTCACCAAAAGTCTGGAATAGTTGGAATAAGGTCACTTAGTGTCACTTGAGGCAACTAATTCCAGTAGGAAGCCAATCAGGGGGGGCAGCAAGATGCTCAGAAAGAGCTACTTGAGCAGGTGAAATAGACTTCAGTCAGTTCCAGTCATCTGTATTCTTTGCAGGACTTTCCTACTGAAGTGGTCCTGATGCAAGGTATGAAGGATGCTGAAGCTGCTTCAACTACTCCTCGATCTACGAAGGGGGTGAGGTGGGTTTGGTCACAGGGTCATCGTCCCTCTAAGTAGTCTTGATGCTTGCAGAAACCCACTCCGCAGATTCCGACTCAAAGAGACGGAAGAACTCGAGACCGTACGCAAACAATACCGACGTAATGAAACTAAGGCCTTTTGGCCGTAAAAAAGCTAGTTTTCTCGGTTCCGACAGAGAGACGTCGAGACCGCATTCGAACCCAATGGCGGAAAAAAACAATCTGGGGATGGAGCCGATGCCCATGCGCACTGTAGTCCAGGGGAGGAGCCACCTATCTCAGGATACTTCGAAGACTCTTCCAGGACAACAATGTGCGATCATCCGGACCCAACACTAGGCGGCGATCTAATGCAACAGATATGAATTTAGCAGCCCACATGCCTCGAACACCCAGTCGCCGCTGGACTACTGGCATTGGCTGGGTTCTGGAGACTATTTCTCCTTGAGCAGGACACAGCAGGCACATTTTCTTTCGTTTGCTAGCTACTAGGTTCAGCAGGTGCATCCCACATCAGTGCAGCCTCGATTTGCTGGTTCCACGGTACATCAGGGCAGTCCTTCTTTGGTCTTACTTATGCTCAGAAAATACCTTCAAGAAATGATGCGGTTGGTAGTAAATGGACTGCGAGGTTCCCTCCCCCTGATGACCACTTCTGGTAAGTGTGGCTACTGAGCATCCCAGGATACACCATTATGCCCACTTCCTATTTGGCAGGACCACTCTCCCGGGGTGTGGAGTCAATGGCCCAACTCAGAGGTGCTTCCCAAGGGATTACATGCTCTTGGAAAACCGGTGTGACAGCTGTTTTTCCCTCTCCTGACCCAAGAACCAACCTGCCTGAACAACAGAGCGGCTCCTCTCCCAAGTGTTACCCATTAGCCCTTCAAAGTCGGCTTCTGCTTTAAAGCTCGCCTTTTGGGCCGACGCCTGTGTGACTTCCTGGAGGAAGGTGGTGACGCCTCCTTCTGGAGCAAGTGCAGGAAGCTGGCACTGTATATACTTTACCAGAATAAGGTATAGTATGCACAGAGTCCAGTGGAACCCAATGGTAGGCAGAGGTAAAAGTAGATAGCACATAACTCTCTATTAGTGGTAGTGTGTGAGAGCAGTAAGGCTTTGTCAGAGGGAAGTATTAAGCATTTGTTGTACACACTCGGGCAGCAAATGATGTCACACACTCAAATGAACTCACACCAATTTGCTTGCATCAAAATTATTATTTAGTTATTTTATTTCTACAACTAAGCCAAGCCTGGTGCAGTTAAGTGAAATAAATGCCTTGCAAAATCTTATGCAGTGTTTTACAGTTGAATGCGGGTTCAAATGCAGTTGGTTGAATTAAAGTTAAGTCAGCAGATCAGAATTACTTTTAGTTACTTTTTAGATTACTATGTATGTTACTTTTTAGTTTACTTTTCAGATTACTTTTGCTAATCAGTTTGATATGCCTAGATATCACACTGAGACATCTCCTAGACAAGAGGTAAGTAATTCACTTTGTGTACATATGCAGTTTCTCAATGTTCCATACAAACCAACTTCACACAAAGCAATTTTCAAGGAAAAACAGTCAATGTATTCCTATGGAGAAAAACGAAGTTAACGGTTTGCAGGCAAGTACTTATTTGTGGGAGTTGGTATTCCGGGGTTAGAACCAAGGTTCCCCCAGGGTTGAGGATGCACCTGAAACACCCTCAGCGACACTAGGGCAGCCGGGTATAGAGTGCTGAGGTCCAATGTTACCCAATAGGGGGTAGGGGGCATCCGGTTGGTGGCAGCTCACGAGCAGGCCACAAGGTTGTGGGAGCAAAGCTCTTGGACTTTAGCTCAGGGCAAATGGGGAAACAAAGTAGCACCAAAGGTGCACTCTCAGCGGCATGTGTCGGCCAGGTGCAGAGAGCTGAGGCCTAATGTTATCCGGTGGGGGGTAGGAGGTCTCCGGTTGGTGGCTGCTCACGAGCAGGCCACAAGGTTGTGAGAGCAAAGCTCCTGGACTTTAGCTCAGGGCAAATGGGGAAACAAAGTAGCACCAAAGGTGCACCCTCAGCGGCACTAGGGCGGCCGGGTGCAGAGCGCTGTTTTGACGTCTGGGCCCTGTTTGCAATGGGGAACCTCCCGTTTGCAAAGACACTGCAGGCTTGCGGACGAAGGTCTTCTGGGTGCGACCACCACATCAAGAGGTAATTTGGGAAGTTAGGGGTCGGTTAGGCACCGTCTGTTTTGCCACCCATGGCCGTGGGCCGTTGGGTGCAGGGGTGCCTTTTGGGGTCGGATCTCCTTACCGGCTCCTGGTCGTGATTGGGGGGGACCTTCTTTATGTAGGCTGCAGGGGCCGGCTGGAGGCTTGAGGCAGGTCAGAGGTCAACAGACCTCGGATCAACATCGCCGGGGGGATCGCCTCGTGGTGTTTGTCCACTCTAGCTCGGGCCGTGGACTGAGGGTGAAGAGTGGGGCAGGTTCGTGGTGTGCAGCCTGAGGTTGCAGATGAACAAATTCGGTGTTCACGGGAGACAAATGTCTTTGTGGTTCAGGCAGGCAGGTCCTCTGGGGTTTCGATTTTGCTGGCTGCAGGACACACTAGGATTGCGCAGGAGCAGGTTTGAGGTGGAGACAGGCCGGTAGGGCTGGGGTCCAAGTCAGTAAAAGGAGTACACACCCTTCCTTGGTGTTGTAATGGTAGGGGTTCTATAGCTCCTTTGAAAAGTAGAGACTGTACCTCTTGTTTGAGGAGGTGTAGATGATGCGGTGAGAGTTTGTGTGACTTTGGAGGAATGTTTGGAGGAGTGTTGTTGAACTCCAGGCAGTAACCAGAACGGATCATTTATAGAACCCACTTGTCTGTTATTGACTGCCAAGCTGGTAAGAAAGAAAACAAGTTACTTACCTGTAACTTTGGTTCCCCAGTATTGGTAACTTTCATAGATTCCCATGCTTTGTATCATTCCCCGTCGTCGGAACGAGAGCCTCTGTAAATAAAAAAATACCATAGTAGTAAGCACAAAGTGAAAAATAGGCCTAGGCCTCATCTCATTTTGTAGCTTATCCACCTCTTTTTGTAAAAGAGACCAAATTCTTGCAGTAGCCAATCAGAGTAGCCTCACCCCATAGAACCTTCCTGAGAGAGCCTCAGAGCCTCAGATTTTCGTAGGCGTTGTGAACAGCAACATCATTGGATAATAAGGCTGAGCTTTCCCAGGGGAGGAGGGTGGGCGCATGGGAATCTATGAAAGTTACCAATACTGGGGAACCAAAGTTACAGGTGAGTAACTTGTTTTCTTGCCCCAGTATTGGAACTTTCATAGATTCCCATGCTTTGTATCAGAATAGCCAGCAGTAAAGAGAAAAAGCATATTTTGTAATATATGTATCTGTAAATATCATACGTAATCCTGATAAGAAAAACAGAACACATTTGCATCACAAAAACAACAACAAGTAATACAAAATATGCAATATAGGAA
The DNA here is from genome assembly GCF_964261635.1 of Lissotriton helveticus. Classification (NCBI taxonomy): domain Eukaryota; kingdom Metazoa; phylum Chordata; class Amphibia; order Caudata; family Salamandridae; genus Lissotriton; species Lissotriton helveticus. The sequence goes on along the minus strand of NC_136067.1, from coordinate 1,756,687,470 downwards.
GGCGGGATAGGAAGGAAAGCTCACCGACTTATTGGAAAAGGTTCCTCAAGACCGCCTGGCCCACTGCCGCATCCTCTTTCACAGAAGAATCCAAGCAGTATTGGCGAGTGAAGGTGTGGACACTGCTCCATGTCACCGCTCTACATATGTCCTTGATCGGGACACCTGAGAAGAGAGCCACCGATGAAGCCATTGATCTCGTAGAATGAGCACGAACTGCTCGCTGAAGAGGTTTCCCCACTTCTCGATGGCAAAACTGGATTGCGCTGGATATCCAGCGGGAAATGCAGGGTTTAGAAATTGGACAACCCTTACGTGGAGCACTGTATGAAACAAAAAGCTGGGAAGATTTTCGGAACAGTCTTGTGCGCTCCAAGTAGAACTTGAGACATCTGTGAATGTCCAAAGAATGCAGAGCTCTCTCCGCTGGCGTGGAGGGCCGCGGGAAGAAGGACTTTAAGATCACCGGCTCATTCAGATGAAATTCTGAGGGGACTTTAGGAATAAATTTAGGATTTGTTCGTAGGATGAGAACATCATTTTTAAATTGTAGAAAAGGTTCCTCAATTGTGAAAGCCTGGAGCTCACTAACCCTTCTAGCCGATGTCAGGGCCAAGAGAAGAGCCAGTTTCCATGAAACAAACTTCATGTCCGCCCTATGAATAGGCTCAAATGGGGCCTTCATTAGATGTGACAGTACCAAGTTAAGATGCCAGGCTGGCGGTGGAGGCCGGACTGGTGGAAAAACCCTGAACAAACCTTTCAGGAATTGTTTAATGATCCTTGCAGACCAAAGGGAAGGTCCTGATGATGATCATCTAAATCTACACATGGCCGCTAGATGTACTTTTATAGAAGAATGAGCCAATCCAGATTTTGCAAGAGAAAGGATGTAAGGCAAGAGTTGGTGTGGTGCAGAAGTATATGGATGTAGACCTTGTCTCTGTCACCAAAGGCAGAATCTCTTCCACTTTGCCCGATAGGTCTTATTCGTACTAGGCGCTCGGGCCTGAGCCAAAATGTCTTTGCATTCTCCTGAAAGATTTAAACCCTGGAACTCTCTGAACTCAGGAGCCACGCTGTCAATTGAAGTGACTGCAGGTCTGGATGCAGAACCTGCCCGTGGGCCATTGTTAACAGTGATGGAACAGGACGCAGGAGAATCGGCTGATCTTGGGAGAGAAGAAGAAGCTCTGTGTACCAAAACTGCCTGGGCCATGCTGGTGCAATCAGAATCATTCTGCACGGCTCCGCCTTGAGCTTGCGGATCAGTCTCGGGATTAGCGGAATAGGAGGAAAGGCGTAAACAAATGCGCCGTACCAGGCAATCAAAAGCGCATTCCCCAAGGATCCCTGATGGTGAAGCCTGCTTGCGTAGGACTGGCATTTGGCGTTCTGAGGAGTCGCAAACAGATCGATGGTTGGGGTCCCCAACGATGAAACAGTTTGTTCAGAATGGTCTGATCCAGTTCCCATTCGTGGCTGATATTCCTTTGGCGACTCAAAGCGTCTGCTGTGGCATTGAGTGTGCCCACCAGATGTTCCGCTGATAGAGTGATATTGTGTTGGATCACCCAATTCCAAAGCCTCTGTGCTTCCTTCGACAGGGTGCAAGATCTCGTTCCGCCCTGCTTGTTTATGTAGTGCATGGCCGTGGTGTTGTCTGTACGAACCAGCACGGCGCGGTTGCGGATCCTCGGAAGAAAAGCCTGTAAGGCTAGACGAATGGCCATAAGTTCCAGCAGATTGATGTGGAACTTGACTTGAACTGAGCTCCAATGACCACTGACTTTCAGTTCTTGGAGGACCGCTCCCCACCCCTCCATGGAAGCATCTGTTGTCAATACCATGGGAGAAGGTGGAAGTTGGAACGGTAACCCTACTGAAAGATTGTCTTTTAGCAACCACCAGCTGCCTGCCTTTCGCATTCCCGGAGTAATGACTATCTTGTCGTCGAAGGAGCCTGTCACCTGACGCCATTGTTTGTCCAACTGTTCCTGCAGTGGACGCATCCGCAGCCTGCAGTGTGGTATTAATGGAATGCAGGATGATATCGATCCGAGAAGCGATTTGTATTGGCGAACTGACAGAAACTTCCTTGTCTGTAGGAGGCGAGCTGAGAGAATCAGTTTGGACTGGCGTACTTCCGAAGGAAAAGCCAGGCAGCACTCCGTATCTAGGATTGCACCCTAAAACCTCGCTGTCTTGGAGGGGCGCAAAATCGATTTTTCCTTGTTGACCCGAAGGCCCAGCTGTTCGAACAGTTGACTGCAGCACGTGACAGCCCTGGACGCCTCCTGGAACGAAGGAGCCTTTACCAGCCAATCGTCCAGATATGGGAAGACTTCGAAAGACTGCCTCCTGAGAAAAGCTGCCACAGGAGCCAGTACCTTTGTAAAGATCCGCGGTGCGGACCGGAGACCAAAAGGCAGTACTCTGAACTGAAAATGGCTCTTGCCTATTGTAAATCGAAGATATTGCCTGTGAGCTGGATGGATGGGCACATGGAAGTAAGCATCCTCCAAATCTAGGGTTGCCATATAGTCCCCTGGATTGAGAAGGTGTAGGATGTCCTGAAGAGTGACCATCCTGAAGGACAACTTGATGAGATAAGTGTTGAGCTGCCGTTGATCTAAAATCGGACGCCACTTCTCCTTTGTTTTCCGAACCAGGAAGAACCTGGAATAGAACCCTTTCCCCTTTTGGGAGAGAGGTACAGGCTCTATTGCCTCCTTGGTGAAGAGTTGGTGGGCCTCGAGACGAAGGAGCCTTAGATGTTTGGGTGTAATGGCGTCTGGAGCTCTCGTTGGAGGAAGATCTTGGAACTCCAACGTGTGTCCTTTGTTGATGATGTTCAGGACCCACTGGTCTGTTGTTATGACCTTCCAGCTGTTGAGGCAATGGGCAAGCCTGCCCCCCACTGGTGTTAACGAGGGTACAGGAACAGTAGAAAGAGCCATCTGGCCGCTATTGTCTCTTGGAATTATCTCTCCTCTGCTGCCCCTGACGTCCTCTCGGCGGCTGACGAGAGAAAGACCCCCTCTGTGAATATTGGGGCTTGTACGACTGGCCAGGCTGGGAGTTGGAAGAGTAGCGGTGCTGACTCCCGCCTCTGTAAGAGGAGAAACCTCTTCCTCTCGCTCCCCTAAAGGGCACTTTGCGATATTGCAAGTTTCCCAAGGACTTGGCCGTATCCGTATCTTTCTTTATGCCTTGTAGGGCGTCATCCACGTGTTTGCCAAATAACATCTCTCCATCATAGGGTAGATCCAGAATTTTGTTCTGTACTTCCTGTCGAAACCACGTGGCTCGCAACCAGTCCTGGCGTCTTAAAACTGCTGAGCCGGCTAGCGCTCGGAAAGCCGTAGTTGCTATATCAATAGCGCAGTCGATTACCTCAGAAGAGGCACGCTCTCCTTCCATCAAGATCTTTCTGACCTCGTCCTTAGACCCATCCTGAAGTTCTTCCACAAACGGGGAGAGGTCACACCACATCTGGCGATCATATCTCCCCAGAATCGCCAAAGCATTAGCTTCCCTAACGAGGAGACTGGCCATTACGGAGAATCTTTTTCCAACATTGTCCAGACGCCTCCCCTCTTTATCAGGTGGCGTCGTTAGCGGTGTGGACGGATTCTTAGATTTAGTCTGTGCGGCCTGGGAGATAACCAAGTCCGGTTTTGGTTGACCTAGAAGACATGCCGGGCTGCCCTCGGGCGCCTTATATTTTTTCTCCAGTCTGGGAAGTACTGGGAGGACCGTGGCTGGATTTTGCATAGCTTTTAAGCCTTCTGACCAAACATGTTCAATGATGGGGATTGAACGAACTGACTTCCGGAATGGTTCTTTTAAGTCATACAAAAAACATTCAGATTGAACTGAGGTAACCGGTACGTCGACGATTCCTGTCAAAAAAGACTTGTCTTTAAAATTGGGCTCGTCGACGATGGCTTCGACGACGGCATCTACACCGTCGACGACGTTTAAGATGCCTGATCCCTGTTCCTCGTCGACGAAACTGACTTTTTCCACGTCGACGACGATGTCGACGACGAGGACAACATCGACGAAGACCACGTCGACGACGCCGGTGACCATGATCCTGGCTACGAGTTCGTCGATGATCCAACCATCGTCGACGATGACCATCTCCCCGTCGACGATGCCTTCGACGAGCACAGCTTCTTCGTCAGTGCGTCCGTCGACGAAACAGTCTTTAAAGATTCATCCGTCGACGAAGATTGGGGATGGACTGTTATCATGATGCACAGGGTCAAGACGGATTTGCATATATCTGGGCCTCACTGTCAGAAGACAGAACTTCCTTGCGGTCCTTCATCTTTTGTAGCCAAGTCAGCAGGCGTCCTTCTCTGTCCCGCAAGGTCTTGGTGGAAAAGGTTCTGCAAATCTTGCAGTCCGTGGCCTTATGATTCGGATATAAGCAGTATATGCAGTCTTCATGTTTGTCTTCAACAAACAACCTCTTTTTAGAGCAGGTAGCACAGGCTCTAAAAAGTGCTTTCTTCTCCTTGTCAGACATGACGAAAAAACAGGCAAAAGTTGTTGAAATATTCTCAGAAGTGAAGAAAATTGAGCAGAGCTCAATGGAGACTCCCTTGCACAACGAGCGGTAGAAAATCTGAGGCTCTGAGGCTCTCTCAGGAAGGTTCTATGGGGTGAGGCTACTCTGATTGGCTACTGCAAGAATGTGGTCTCTTTTACAAAAAGAGGTGGATAAGCTACAAAATGAGATGAGGCCTAGGCCTATTTTTTCACTTTGTGCTTACTACTATGGTATTTTTTATTTACCGAGGCTCCCATTCCGACGACGGGGAATGATACAAAGCATGGGAATCTATGAAAGTTCCAATACTGAGGCAAGTTGACAGTCTTCCCCCGACAGGTGTTAGGTGGTCGGGGGGAGGAGAGGTGAGTGTGTTTGAACCTTTACCTCTTCCCTTACTGTTATTTCCGCTGTAACCCCTTCAGAAGTAGTTCTTAGAGCCAGAGGGTTGGTTATTACCCTTGTAGGTGGAGGTATTTTCTGAGGAAGAATTCTTTGTCCCTGCTCGATAGAAAGAGCGCCGAAAGGAACCACATCCTTGGGTGACTGAAACGCCCCCATTGATTTGTCTTCACTTCAGTGTATTTCTTCATCTTTTCCAGTGATGAGTCTACCACTGGGCCAAAAAGGTATTCCTTGTCAAAAGGCAACGGAACCCATCATAGGCAACGGAAATATAACAATTGGATCATGTGTTCACTTGACTCGATACTCCCTATAAAATGCATTGGATCCAAGCGTAGTACCAAGACGGCCCCCTGGTACTCCCAGGATCTACGAGACAGGAAGCGCCAATGCAAAAAACTGGAAAGAAAATGGCATCTGGACTACTCTCCCACCAGGAAAACCACCTATAGAGCCGCAATAAAAAGGTACAAAAAAGAAATTAGAACCCCACAAGCAACCTTTATTGAATCCAGAATTAATACAGCAGCTTCCAGGCCCAAGGAAATTTATCAAATCGCAAAATCCCTTCCTAAACTCCCAGATAAACCTCAAAACCCACACAATGCTCAATCCCGCTGTAACGATCTAGCGGAGTTCTTTCTCAACAAAATACAAAATATTTACTCCTCTTTCCCCCACACTCAATTCCTCGCCTCACACATCAAGCCCACTGAGGCAGGAACAGACGCCCCTGCTACCCCTAAAGCCTTCCCCCTGCTGGATCCCACCACACTACAAACCATTATGCTGCAGGTAAAATGCGGCTCACCTAATGACCTGGCACCACCACGTTCCCTGCTAATTGTGTCCCCTCACATTCTCCCAATCATCCTTGACGTGGCCAATACCTCCCTTGCAACGGGTATCGTCCCGCACCTTTGGAAACGGATCATGGTCAAAGCCCTTCTTAAAAAAAAAAACCTGGATCTCAATAACCTAGGGTACTATCGACCCATCTCCCTGTTAACCTGGCTAAGCAAAATTACTGAGAAACACGTCAATAAGACCCTGACGGAGTTCCTCAAAATAAACCTTCTGTTGGACCCCTCCCAGACTGGGTTCCGACCAATGCACGGGACAGAGACTGCCCTCCTTGCCGTGACAGAGGAGGCCCGAAAGATCATGGATCAAGGAGGTTCCGCCGCTATCATCCTCCTTGACCTAAGTGCCGCCTTCGACACTGTAAATCATGTCATCCTACTGCAGAGACTGACCAACTTAGGAATCTCTTCAACTGCGATCACATGGCTTGAGTCCTTCCTGTCGGATCGCCCCTTCCAAGTCTTCGAGGGTGATACTATCTCCCCTAGCAAACCTCTGGGCTGCAGTGTTCCACAGGGCTCTTCCCTGAGCCCTACCCTTTTTAATTTTTACATGAGCCCCCAAGCTGAGATTGTCCGTCCGTTTGGACTAAAAATCGTCTCTTACGCGGACGACACTCAGCTAGTGGTGGCACTAAACCAAACTCACATAGGGCCATGCAACATGAGGGACTGCCTGGAAGCAATGACCTCATGTATGACCTCGTCTTGTCTCAAACTGAACGGCGACAAGACTGAGCTGATGGTCCTTGGGAACACCCTGCACCCCTCCATTGACTCCTTATGGCAATCTGGTCTTGGACCTGCCCCCATATCCAAGGACTCAATTAAGAGCCTGGGAATATGGCTGGACAAGGCACTGAATTTTAACCATCAAGCTGCCACACTTTCAGCCGTCTGCTTCAGTATACTCAGGCTCATTCGGAAAATCCTTCCCCTACTACCCTTCAAGGCGAGGCAGATTATGATTTAGGGGCTCATCCTGTCCCGCTTGGATTGTGGCAATGCCCTCTATCTTGGGGCCCCCCAGGCGACCCTAACAAGCGCCAAGTTACTTAGAACTGTGCCGCCCGAACCCTTCTTCAGATCCCTCGTCGCCTCTCCGTCACAACTGAACTTAAAACCCTCCACTGGCTCCCAATCAGGAGCAGAATTGAATTCAAGAGCCTGTGTATCGCCCATCGGCCTTCTGGAAAAAGGGTGCAACCATCAACCACACTCTTATCACCCCATACCGCCCAAACAAACAGCTCAGATCTGCCTCCTCCTTCCAGGCCACCGTTCCCAAGATCCGGAGAGCTAGATGTGGCGGCCGCTCGTTCTCCTACAGCGCAGCACAACTTTGGAACTCCCACCCCATCCATCTGCGATCAGAGCCCAATCTACTGCCCTTCCGAAAAAAGGTAAAACCCCTGTTGTTCAATAAATCAGACTAGCTCCCACTGTTCCTTTACATCCGCCGTCCAGAGCGCTAGGACGCCTCAGGGTAGCTACCGCGCTTTATAAAAACTCTTTTCATTTCATTTCATTTCAAAAGGTGTGTTTAAGATAGAGGTTTAAACTTCGTGTTTGAATCCAGAGATGCGTAGTCAGGCATGCCTGCTTAAAAGGACACTGGTATTTACTGCTCTGGCAGCTGTGCCTGCAGCATCAAGGGAGCACCTGATTTGATTGTTGGAAATAAGTTATCCCTCCCTTATCAGTTCTTCAGCTGTAAATTTATGTTCTTGGGGTAGATATTAGAGCAATTGTTCCATCTCGTCCCAATGCGCACGGTCGCATCTAGCTAGCAGCGCTTGTATGTTGGCTATGCGCCAGACGTTTGCTGCCTGTGATGCACTCTATTCCACGAAGCATCAAGAAGCTTAAATTCTTATCTGGGGTGGGGCATCTCCTGTGGTTTGGGAGTTAGCCCTTTTGCATGCGTTCGACACTACTAGACAGTCCATCAGTAATTGTCTGCTAATGTACGCTGGGTCAGATGGTGCTGAGTTATATTTATTTATCTACCCTAGGGGTAATAATCCGTGCCCGGACAGGATCACTAAAGATATCATTCAAATGTCTGATCATACCCTCGAGCACTGGTAAAGTGTGTGATGACTTTTGAGTAGTGCGAAGGGTCTCCAAAAGGAAATCCTATTCGAGGGAATCTTTGTGGGGCTGCACCACATGGTAATTGGCAGCCCTACGCAGCAATTCAATGTAACCTACACTGTCATGTGGTGGAGAGTGTTTGGTATAATAAAAGTCAGGATCATTGCCTGTGGGCGAGTTAATGTTGTAATCGTCCCATGGGTCTGCAGGTATTGGCCCACTATCGTCATCCCCATCCCCATCATCTTGGTCGTCAGGTGTATGTGGTGAATGCTGAGGTGAAGTAGGCACAGGTATAGACTGCGGTGAAGGAGGAGATGGGATAGGAGGAGGAAGAGGAGGAGCTAGTTCCGACATTTCCCTTCTTCAAAGGAATGCGATATTCCTCTTCAGCATCAGTCCTTCTCTTTAGAGTCACTGTGGTGGTGTGTAGGAAGCTGGCTCTGTATATACTATACCAAAGTGAAGTATAGTGTGCACAGAGCTCAGTGGAACCCCAAAGGTAGGCAGAGGCAAAGCTAGATAGAACCGTACTCTCTATTTGTGATAGTGTGGTCAAGCAGTAAGGCAGTATCAGAGGACAGTGTTAAGCATTTGTTGTACACACTCAGTCAGGAAATGAATTCACACACTCAAAGATTGAACTTCAGACCAATTATTTTTGCATAAAAAAATTCTTTTAGTTATTTTATTTTCTAGAACCAAGCAAGCCTGGCACAGGTAAGCAATTAAGACTACAGTAGTAATGCAGTTTGTAAACAGTTTGGATTGCAAAAGTAAATGTACTTTGATTTGACTTACAGTATTGTTTCAGAGAAATGCAAACATATGTAAATACAGTATTTTTTTGTAAACAAATTTTATTGGTATTTTCCAACATACTGAGCATCAAAATCACGAATACACCATGTCATTTCTATAACAGCCCACTCGGCATTCTATGATACTCTAATACCCCGTTAAGAAAAACTATACCCCCCCCCACCGATCCCCCTCCCCCTGTTAGTGCGCCTGTGATCAATGCATAAAAAGCGTCTCTCAAATGCTTACCACACATCTAACATAACCTGTTCACCCCAGTTATGTAAAGGGACATCCCAATTGGCTACGCCTGCCGCCGTAACCTCCCACACGTCTCCTGCTCTCGCTAGCAGCACCAGTTGGTGACCCATTCCTAACCTAGGTCCTCCTCCCCCTCACTTGAACTCTCAGCAGGCTCCTGGAGCGCTGTCACCAGTGCCTCCCATGCTCTAGCCACTTCTAGGGATTTGTCGTTATCCATGCGCCTGGCCTGTTGTAGTCAGGGTGTGCTCTCAGCCTGTGCCCATCTTAACAAAGTCACCTTCCTTTTTAAATAATTAGGGCCTACATTCGATTTCCAGTGCATGATGAGTTCCCTTTTAGCCAAAATCAAACCCAAGTCATAGAATTTACTAGTAACCTTAGTGCGAAGGGTATGAGGGAAACGGAGCAGCAAGCAGGTTCCCATGTCTGCCTCTATTTGTCAGCCCGTCACAGCATTCAAACAGGCCACCACGCCCGACCAATAAGCAGACAAATTCGCACAAGACCAAAACATATGGGAGAAATCAGTTCCTTCGGCCATACATCTTGGTCATCGTGATGTAGCGCCATCAAAATATTGCGACAATTTGGCCGGCGTCAAGTATGCCCGATGTAATGCAAAAAACTGCACCAGTTGAAATCTAGCGTTCTGAGTACCCCTCCAGGCGCGCCGGACCAAGTGGGGCCACGTCGTCTCCGGGATGGGTCTTCCGATATCCGCTTCCCATTTGCCACGCAAGCCATCCAACGGCAGCAACTTTTCAGTCGACAGCCTCCTATAGAGGCATGTAATGGCCTTGAAAGTACCAGCTGCCATACCCACGTATTGGCAGCCCAGAGCGGTCGGCGGTTCCGAGAGTCCCATACCCCAGGTTTTCTGAATACCAGTCACCAAAGCAGCATGCAATAAGTAATCCCCTAGTGGGACTCCATAAGTGTTCTGCAGCTCTTGGAAGGTCAAAAAGGCCCCATCTCCATAGAAGTCTCCAATCATGTGTAGCCCGAGATCCTCCCAGCCTGCCAGTGCCGACCAATTGCCACCGTGCGGGAGGGCCGTACATGCTCCTAGAGGAATCTCCGGGGCCTACGGGCGAGTGATACCCGACCATTTGTGACTACGATTCCAGCAGAGACAAAGTGTACGTTCCTCAAGCGTGAGTCGATCTAAGTCAATCTTCTGCTGCAGTATTATAAAGGAGATGACATGTCTGGGAAGCAGCCTGCCCTGTGGCCCCTCCGGTCCCCTGAACTCTCGAGCCACCGCCTGAGTAAGCCATTGCGATTGTGCCGCCAGGTAATACCATTCAAAATCAGGGACTGCAAGGTCTCCTTCCGCACGGGGACGCATCAGAGTGGTCAAAGCGACCCGGCGTCTGCCCGAACCCCGTAGTTAAGGACCGAAGTTTCCGGAAAATCGACGCAGGTATCCATACAGGGAACGTGCGAAAAAAATACAATAGGAGAGGAAGCGCCACCATTTTCAGCAAAGCTACCCTGCCCGCTACCGACAATGGCAGGGTACGCCAGAACCCCATATTACTCTGTAGGTTCCTAATCGCCCTGTTCACATTACCCTCCAACAAGTCTGGCTGGGAATGGTAAACATGGGTACCTAAGTACGGGAGACAGTGACCTTCCCATCGAAGGTCCCCTACTGTGTGGGGCGTGTGTTCTCTTGGAGTCAGTGGGAAGAGGCAGGTCTTCCTCCAGTTGACCCTTAGTCCCGAAACGTTATCAAAATCTCGTAATAGGAGTCTGGCTTCCCGGAGCGCGTCATTCGTATCCGCTAAAAACATCAGCAAGTCGTCTGCGTAAAGGGATATATAATAGGTCTCACTCCTCATCACTAAGCCCTCATACGCCTGACCCGCCCGAGCATGAGATGCTAATGGCTCAATGGCCAATGCAAACAGTAAGGGGGACAGTGAGCACCCCTGGCTTGTCCCACGGCTCACTTGGCACGCGGCCGATATCGTGGCCCCCGTCTTCACTCTGGCTGTGGATGCATTATAAAGCAATGCAGTCCATTGCACAAACCGGTCATCCAATCCAAATTCTCTCAAAACTCTGAGCAGGTAGGGCCATTCCACAATGTCGAAGGCCTTTTCAATATCGATTGAAAGCACCGCCGCATCTGGGAGCCCCTCGAAATCTCCCACCATGATTCTGACGAGCCGACGTATACACGTCGCAGTGGTGCGCTGAGGGATAAAGCCTGCCTGATCCGGGTGAATCAGGGCCCTCATATGCAATAGGAGTCGTGTCGCGAGGATCTTGCTTAACACCTTATAGTCCACCGTGAGCAAAGACAGCGGGCGGTAAGCTGATCGGGAGCTAGCATCTCCCCCTCGCTTCAATAGGGGTATTATAATAGCCTCCCGGGTGGTTGCCGGCAATGTACCAGTGTCCCAGGCCTCCTTATATATATTTTGCAAGCGTGGGGCCAATAGATCCACATACGCTGCATAGAACTCAACCGGCAATCCGTCTGCACCAGGTGTCTTACGACGAGCCATATGTTTAATTGCAGTGTGAATCTCTCCTTTTGATATCTCACCCCCCAATCTATCCGCCAATTCCGGCTCGACGCGCGGTAGGTGGGCAGCAGCCAAGAAGTCATCAAGTTCCTCCGGTATATCCGGCATCGCGCCTCGGTAGAGGCGTTCATAGTAAGCCAGGAATTGGTTGTTAATTTCTTTCTGGGCATAGATCAAAATACCCTCCGCCGTAGTTGGGGTCAAAATCGGGGAGCCGCGGGCCACAGGATTAGCCAACCATGCCAGTAGGGAGCCCACCTTATCTCGCTCAGCATGAGCCCGAATGAGGTATTCTTTATGGTCAAAACAGCGGAGTTTTTCCATTAGCGCGGCAACCTCTTCATGTGCGGCCAAAACCGCCTCCTGAGATTCTGAGTCCGCGTGGCTGGCCCGTTCCGCGTGGCGTAACCGATCCTCGCTTTGTGCCAGGTCCCACAACAGAGTCTTGCGAGCCCCCGCTGTAGAGGAGATGCAAACTCCTCGGATCACCGCCTTAAAGGCGTCCCATTCGAGGGCCCTGCTCGAAGCCGTCCCTTCATTTTCGGTAAAGTAGCGTTCGATACCCTCCTGCACTGACGTCTTAAAAGCAGAGTCTTCTAGCGCCAGGGGGTTCAAACGCCAGGTGGGGATCGCCTGTCTCTGCCTAGTCCACTGGACCACCACCAAACAGGGGTTATGGTCAGAGACCGTCCTAGCCAGGTATTCGCTGTGACGAACCAATCCCTGAAAATCCGGGGAGCATAAAACACTGTCCAGTCGGACTTGGAGATCATGTGGAGCAGAATAAAAGGAATAATCCCTCTCAGCAGGATATTGTGTCCGCCATGCATCAACTAGACCCCACGTGTCCTGCCAAACCCTCCTACCCTTCGCCACCTTATGGGTTGCAGACTGAGCTAGGGGTGGGTGCGACCTATCTAAGTTAACGTCTACAACAGCGTTAAAGTCCCCTCCGAGCAAAATCGTGCCAGCTAAGATGGTCGGTAGTTTCCCAGATAATCGTGTAAAAAAGGCAGTCTGTTCTACATTTGGGGCATAAACACTACATAGTGTCAAGTCCCTCCCGTCCAGGCGTCCCTGCACTGCCACAAACCTCCCCTCGGGGTCTATCATTGTAGTTAGGGGTTGAAATGGAACTCCCGCTCTCACCCAAATCAGAACTCCAGCGCAAAGGCAGAAAAGGTAGTATAAAACAATTGGCCCCGCCATCTGCGTTTTAAGGCCTCGCCATCTGCGTTTTAAGGCCCGTCCCTCTGTTTGGTTAAGATGTGTTTCCTGCACAAAAGCCACCTGGATCCCCCTACGGACCAGATAGGCATGGACCTTGCGTCGCTTTATCATGGAATTCAGCCCCCTCACATTCCAGGTGATACATTTCAGTTCAGGTAGGGTCCCCATTCAGAGTTATACATGCAAAAAGCGGTAGCATCAAACCCCCTGGCACACTGACAGTCCCCTGAAACCCCAAAACAGCCCAACCAACCCTTTTCCCACCCATCCCCAGAACAGGCTCTAAACTGTAGTAACCCATCCAAATTCAAAATCCCAATTAAGTATGTAAATACAGTATATAGACCTGAATGGGATGTTCAGTAAAATACCAGGTAAGTTACTTGTGGGATTACTTTTCTTAGACTGTGTAGTGTACCTGGATACTACACTGGGCCATCTCCAGGAAACAGGTAAGTACCATCGTTTTTGTTAATCAGTACAATGTTAAAGAATTTCTTTAGGTTTTCAAACTCCATACTTGGAAACTTTTCACAGAAAAACAGTCAATGTCATCCTATGGAGGAAAATATGGCTATTGGTTTTGAGGTAAGTATTTGGTAATGGGGATTGAGGTTCTGGGGGTAGACTCAGGGATCCCCCAGGGTCAGTGATGCACTCTTGGTACACCCTCAGCGGCACTAGGGGGGCCGGGTGCAGAGTGCTGAGGCCCCATGTGGGTAGCTGCTGACGAGCAGACCACTTGGCTGTGGGAGCAAAGCTCCTGGACTTTAGCTCAGGGCAAATGGGGAAACAAGCCAGCACAAAAGGTGCATCCTCAGCAGCGCTGGGGCGGCCGGGTGCAGAGTGCTGTTTTGGCATCGGGTGCCCTGTTCTCAATGGGGATTTTCGTTTTTAGCTGCAGGCTCGATCCAGGAAGACTTTCAGGAGGAACCAACAGCTGGGCAGGTAAGTTGGAGGGCTTGGGGACGTAGGTGCACCTCGGGTTCCTTTCTCCAGGGCACAGTGCGGCTGGATGGAGGGGTGTCTTTTGAGGTCGGATTTCACCTTACCGGGCCACTCGCTGTGGGGAGGGGTCTCCGTGCAGAGGCTGCAGGCGACATCAGTGAGACCTGGAGGGGTCAACCCACAGTGGACTCGGACTCTGGAGCGCTGAAGGACCTCGCTAGGACCAGTGGGCCACTTGAACTAGGGCTGTAGGCGACGGGTCCATTTGTGGTTCCAGGCGTCCAGTTTCTTTTTTCCTCAGCACATTCTGAGTTTTTGTTTGGTGTTTCTTTTGAACCGAGCTGCTGTTCACAGGCGATCCGGTCTTTGATGAAGGCAGTCAGTCCTCCCCCGGGTTCTGGAGGTCGCTGGCTGCAAGACAAGATGATTTCTGGCACAGGATCTCCGGAAACTGCAGACGGGCCGGTAGGGCGGGGGCCAAGTGAGTTATTCTCTGCAGTCTCCTCTGTTGGGTGTCTTCTTTCGTCCTTTTTTACTTCTTAGGCTACAGGAATCTGCTTTCTTGGTTCAGGGCTGCCCCCTAAATACTGTATTTAGAGGGCGTATTTAGGGGTCTAGAGGTCAGGAGCCAATGGGCTACTGAACTTAGGGTGACTACACTCTGGGTGGGCTCACCCCACGTGGGGGAGTGAGCACAATCCCTAATCCTGATTGGGGGGAGTGCCTGCCATCTGCAAGAGAGGGCTTAACCTCGCCTCCCCTACCTGAGGGGTGGAGTTGGCAGAGTTAGGCACACCTTCTGGGCTGGCTAGTTTTTCCCGCCTGTCTTCCCGTCGAAAAGGAGGGGCGACAGGAAGGGGGGCTGCTCCTGATAGCAGGAGAGGCTAGGGGTCGCATTACAAACGCGGCCAGGGCTTTGAAGCTCCCCTGCCACAGACGGCTCTTCCTGGCCTGGGGGAAGTGTGAAAACCTACGCCCAGAAAAGGCTTTGTTTCTGGGATCAGGGAGCGAATTCTCCCACCCTAGGTGTCCAGAAACAGGTCTCATGGTGGCAGGCTGGTGTGTACCAGCCAGGGTAACCCACCAGAGGTTTGTCGTTTTTCAGGGGCATCTCTAAGATGCCCTCTGTGTGCATTTTTAATTAAATCTCACACAGGCATCAGTGTGGGTTTAATGTGCTGGGAAGTTTGATACCAAGCTTCTCAGTTTTCAGTGTAGCCATTACGGTGTCGTGGAGTTCTTAATGACAAACTCCCAGCACCACATACTCTTAATGGCAGCACTGCACGTAAAATGTCTAAGAATGGACATAGACACTATAGGGGCACAGGACTCATGCACCTGTACCTGTACCTTCACCACTGGTATAGTGCACCCAGCTAGAGGAGTGACAGATCAATGCCAGGGAAGTAGGTTGTAGACATGGCACCAAAACACGCTGCCTGCTAAGGCAGTATGTCTGTGTAGAGGTACAGGGCCTCTAAGGCTGGCACAATAAGTGCTGCAGCCATAAGAGGTCTTCCCTGGTCACCATGCCCTGGGCACCTGTGGTACCATTGACCAGGGGCTGACCTGTAGCCAGAGATGCCAATTGGGGTAGTTTTGGGGAAAGAACACAGGCCCTGGGAACCTGATTGGCAGGGACCCAGGGCACATCAAGTAAAAGTGGCAAAAAGTGGGGATTACTACAACAGATACCCACTTTCCTACATAGTGATATGTCCAGTTTTTGGATGAATGTACAGCCTTTTCGGTTTCGGGTCCGGTTTATCGAGTGGATCGTCGAAACGTTGCTTTTTTGGTGATTGTGGTGCCTGTGGTTTTTTCGACGCCAAAGGGTGCAGAGGGTTTAGGGGCTGGTGTTTTTGGATACCAAGTGTGTTTCGGTGCCGAGTGTTGTGGGTCGGAGCCGGACTTAGATTTTGATCCCGAAGGTTTAGGCTCGGTGCTCAATTTGGTGTGAGGTTTTTCGGAACTGAAAGGCTTTTTTGTAGGCTTCGGTGCCGGGCCAGAAGGCAGGGGCGTCGGAAGCGTGGTCTCGGTGCCTACTAGAGGCCGAGGGCACAGGTTGGTCCGGAGCCTTCTTTTTCGGTTGAGGTGGATTTCGGGGCGGGGGAGGATCTATACTTACAGTACACTGTCCATGTGGGATGTCTTCATCCTGGTCGGAGCCGTACTTGGAAGCGGAGATCGGTTCATGTTCCTCCTCAATCCCGATAGCATCGCCGGCTTCTTCCTCCGATTCAGTTCTGAAGAGATCTGGAATGGAGCCTGTGTGCTGGCTCTGCATGTTGCGACGTCAAGCCAGACGGTCGCGAAGCGTCTTCTTGAAGCAGAAAGCTTGGCACGCGTTGCAGTCCTGTTCACTGTGCTCAAGGGACAAGCACAGGTTACACACTTCATACAAGTCGGTGCACGGGTATTTCGCGTGCCCCCGAGGGCAAAATTTAAATAGTTCGTTCCATCGACTGCGAGTCGAACCGACGTGGGTAGTCCCAACGGCCTACCATGAGCTCTCCGATTGAAATAGGGTTTTTTGTTAGTAAACACGACACGCGGAGAATGGAAACAATACCGTCGAGTTAGAATGTCTTGCGCACCGAGAGAAATTGAAGGAAGGGTGTCGAGGCAGAACGCGTAGACTAACATCCGAACCCAATGGCAGAAAAAAACAATCTAACAATGGAGTTGATGCCCATTCGCACTATCGCCAAAAGGAGGAGTCACCTACCGCGTGACTGCAAAGACTTCTTCGAAGAAAAAACAAAGTGCAACCATCCGGACCCAACACTAGATGGCTATTGTACATAGCCAGTCTCCCTGATGAAGTGAGAGATAGATTTGGTGAAGCGCCAACATTGTGATTTTTTCTTTGTAAATCCACTTGTTCACTTTCTTGAGGTCTATAACGGGTCTGTAGTCATTTTTTAGACCTTTCTTTTTTTACCAGAAGGTAACAGAAATAAAATCCCGTTCCATTCAGGTGAGAGGGGATCTTTTCTACCACTTGTTTTGCAAGAGGGTGTAGACTTCTTGTTGCAGTTTTTCTCGATGGTAAAGGGATGGTTTCTTCGGTGGAATGTACTGTGGAGCAACAATTTAATCAGAGAGTAACCATGCTCTACAATATACAGAACCAATTTGTCGGTGTTTTCTTTTGCCATTCTTGAAGAAAAGTGTTCTACTTCCCCTACCAGAGTAGGGGATAGAGGAGGGGGGACGGGAAGGCTCATTGTTTGTCACTAAGTGTTTAAGTGCCTTCGGCAGACTATTGCTGTCCTCCTTTGCATCTTGACTGACTACAAAGCAGGATGTTTATGTGGCTGAGATGACTGTTGTTGTTGTCCTAGAGTCCAATTAGGAGATTGAAATGTCTGGTGGAAGTATCCGCAGTCATAGGGTCTTCTATATTCCCTCTTTTTCTCTAATGAGACAGCTTTGAGAGTGTCGAGCTTAGACTTTATTTGAGATATCTCACCGTCAGCATGAGAGCCAAATAAAATGCTACCTGAAAAGGGCAGGCTCAGAATCCAGTGTTGGGCTTCTGGTTTCAAACCTGTGAGTTTCAGCAAAAATGAATGCTGAAGCGCTAGGACAAAAATCACGTGCTGCTAAAATGGAGGAATCTGCTGCAGCATTGACAACCTGGTTTGACACCTTTATTCCTTTGTAAACAATCTCTTGGAAATCCTGACATCAGTCTCTAGGAAGATCTTCTATGAACTATTGACAGGATTTCCAAAGAATAGTGGTCCATGAGAGCAGTTGCATTTGTAACTTTCATAGAAACTGCGAGGTTACGCAGATCTTTCTGTCCACTGAATCCAATTTCTTGCTTTTCTTGTCAGGAAGTACTGTAGATGATGGAACCATGGCACGAAGTTTCCGAGCAGCTGAAATGATGACAGAGTTTGGTATTGGATCAGTTAGAAGAAAATATGTATCCTGATTTGGTGGTCCGTATATCTTTCGTAGGTGGGCTAGAGAAGCATTTACAGCAGACTCAAAAAAGTTTCATAGCTGGTTCCAAGAGGACTGAAACCAAAGGCAATAGTGGGCTAGCCGTGGACCATTGATAAAGTGTCTCAAAAATTACCGACGTGGATGTAGTAGTGGTCTCAAAATCTAAATTAATGTTGTTAGCATTGCTGAAAAGTAACTAAGGTGTTAATATCTATAGGAGATATTCTCTGTGCAGGAGAATCAATTAAGGTAGGGAAATACAATCCTGAAGAAGACGTTGTAAGACGAGAATCTTGATCTGGATGTACAGTATCTTTCCCATCTTGAGTGTGAGCGTCTGTGACACCTTGGATGACAATGATGATGGTGGGATCTCAGTCTCACTAGACCTATAGCTGCAAGGTCTAGTGTGACGGGAGCAAGATCTAGGTTGCATGGTGTAGGTGCAACTGATGCAGAAGACTGTGGTGGCTGAGAAGGGGTGACTGGTGGTTTTGGCAGCGGAAGTACCGGTGAGATCACTGGTTCAGGTCAAAGCGGGGCTTGAGGTGGAGTGGAATTTGGGGAGGAGTGGAATCATTTGGAGCCTAAGTGGGTGTTGGCAAATCCGGAAAGGTCACTGAAGAGGTCAGATTGGATGGATAATCGTCTTGGAGAACTCTGAATCAGACTCTGAAAGAAGTCTGTGCACTTTCATCTGTGTCATCATTGAGGTTGAATGGAGTTCTCGATATCGATTTACCTCTCAACATCAACGGTGCTCTCCTCCATGGTGTTGCAAGTATTCTTGACGTTTAAACAGTCCTGGCACTTAACAAGTAGGTGCTGTACCTCTTTTCGACGTCAACCAGGAACAAGTTTGACAGACCTTCACATTTTGGATCACTCTCATCCGGAGTCCGCCGAGCGGGGTATAAGGGCATTGGTAGAGGGAGCAGTCTCTTTTCAGCATTCTGAAGTCACTCCAGCCAGGGCATTTGGTCTTCTGTGAAGCTCCACCTGGCCATGGAGGTGAATTTTCTCTCTCGCTCTTGAAGTGCACCTGGGGAGGGTTTGGCAGTGACGACACATCTTGGGGTCATGAGAGTCTTGCAAACTTAAGATATAGATCCTGAGCAGGTCTGTTTTTTTCCATTTTGCCACCACACTCCGGTCAGAAGCAAAAAGAGTTGAGATTGTGCAGAACAACTGCAGATATTTCCTGTCAGTAAAAATACTCTAAGCCCTGAAGGATGTCAAGTGATTCAGATATGAAAAGTCTGAGATAAAGACTTTTGAGCAACAAAACAAAAAGCCTTAATAATTCAAAGCTCTGATCCAGGATCCTGTCAGCATGGGTTAGAAAAAAAGAACTGAGTAAACTGCCACCTGAAGGCCATGTTGGGACACTGGCGGTCAAGAGGCCCTTAAAGGTGCAGTGTCCTATTCTCATGGTTTCCAATGCTGCAGCCTATACAGCTACTTTGTTATATATTATCATATCTCTCACTTAAGAGAAAAGTCTGTGAAGGACGTATTTAAAAGGTCACTTTTCATTTTATTTTAATGGCTTTTAAGGGTTTGACACCTTTTTCCTTCTACTTTTTAAAGTAATCTAAAAGGATTGACTATATAGCCTGTTTTAAGTGATGGATGCTGACTCTGTATATAGTGCACTAAAAGAACGTACACTGTGCAGCGACTCCCAGGTAACGCTTATTGGGTTACAGGGCTTTCTTAAAAACTCAAGAGTGCTCCATTTTGTAGTAGTATGGTCGAGCAGTTTAGGCTAATCAAAGGGGAGTGTTGAGCATTTGTTGTACACACAATAAATGGGAGACACACTCAATAATGAAATCCAACACCAATTTATAAAAATAACACTATCTTATATATTATTCTATGCACCAAGATCTTTGTGATCAGTTAAGCACTTTTCAAGAGAGGTTTTTACCATTTAAATAGACAATACTGTATTTGCGGTAATCTTAACAAATGGGGAAAACATACACAGAACAGGACTGCTCGTCATCGATTTACAGGACGTTTATTCAGGACTTAAGGTAAGTAGGGGCAAAGGTCCAGGACAGCACCAACAGGTCACCTAGGTCGGTTCCGGGGAGTCCGGATACAGAGGTGCGTTTTGATGTCGGGCTGCTCATTGAAGCCAATGGGAAACAGTTCCTGCGACAACAAAAATGCAAGCGGAGACTGGAGAGCCGGTCAGTTAGAACCCAAAGGGCTTTTAGGGTCTCTTGAGCCAGGATGCATAGTCAGTTGTTCTGGACTCAGGCTGAGGGGCTCGTGTACAGTGGTCTTTAGTCTGTCAGATCCCGGCGGTCAGAGGCACTTTTTTTGGTGAGCCCACAGAAAGAGGCTGCAGACAGGGGCTGGGGGACGAGTCCGGCGGTACTCAAAGGTGAGCTCAAGTCTTGGGAGTCTCCAGGTCCTAGGGACATAGTAGGTGCACAGGTGCTTTGAGGTGTCAGAGGAACTTGCTTCAGGTGACTACCAGGACAGCTGGTCCACTATGGATGAGAACTTCTGCAGTGCTGATGTCCCTTGTTGGCTGGTCGGTCTCAGTGGGGTCTCTGCTGGATTGGACCACCAACAAGTCTTGGATGCTGCAAGGGGTCTGGTACTCTGGGTATTGGTGCTGGAGGGCACGTGGATGGTCTAGGGTTTCGTTACTTGCAGGGGAGACGGGGCTCACCTCTGTAAGCACGGTAACACCTCCTCCTGGGTGTCTGATGCATCGGTGAGGACGTGGATCAGCACTTGCACTTCGAAGTGTGCATCAGAAAGAAGCAGGAGAGCACTGAGTTTACTACTACTTGCTTGGCAGATTCACTGTCCCTCAATTTCAAAGTTTAAAATGCAAGGCTAAGCATTCTTCTTTTCAAGTATGAATAGTAAACAAATTTATCATGTGTCCAAGAAATATTTGAGCAGCGATTAAACAAATTGAATAAGGATTCTTCTATCAAAATGCAAAATTACCTGTCCTCTCCTATGAGCGGGTTTATACTATTCTAAAATCACAAAAGAATTACCTAAACAGCTCAAGAAAAAGAATCCTCAACTCAGTGAAGCCATCTAGTTCAATAATCGGAAACGTTGCTTTGACTGAGAAAATGAAAGGTGCCGAGCCACAACGTTTGTGTGACCTCTCCTTCCTAAGTGACTCAAGAAATTAGAAGTGATTAAACCAATGCAGTGATCAGGATCCTTCAATCTGGCGTTCTGAAGCATACAAGTGTGTGAATCCAGAGAAAATGTATTGCTGGAGGAAGATGCACATTGGAATGCAACATACAACATGATTAATTCCACCACACATGCACCACTTATTTCAAGTGCATCATTCACTTGTTTTGGCAAAAGGAAAACAAGCCTATCCTCACTCAGTTTCCTCCTCTACACACCCACCCTACATGTATATTTCCTTTGTTTTCCAATGCTGAGCCAAGCAGGCAATACCATCACTACTGGGTTCCAGTTTTTCCTTGCTTGCCTCTAAATTAGACATATTCTTGCAGCTATGTATCTCATTGTGCATTGCCAACCCACCATTCACTTCTTCCATATAGAATTCAATAGGCCTTAATGTAGCATTCTGCATTTTCATCCAATGCATTATGTATTAACAGGATGTGATAAACGGATACAGATTTAACGCAATAAAAATGCACAAGAACAAATTATCAGATTATACTTTCATGATCTCTCGCTTTAAAAAAGGAAACCCGTACTTATTTAGGAGCTGGAGTTTTAAACTCACCACATAAATGCCACCATGCTGTCCATCATGTATTTTGTTGTGTCGGACGATAGGACAACTATTTGTTCGAATCTGTATTCCTGCAAGCGCATTACCTAATAAGACAAGACAGGTTTAAGGATGCCTAGCACACACATGTAAAACAGAAGGAAAATATTTAACTTATAAAATTACCATATATGTCATTTCCTTCGATAAGTCCTCTTCCATCACCAAATATATAAACTCCACCTTGATTACCATTGAAAATTGCATTGCCCCTTAGTGAAAAAAGGAAGACAAAATATGTTAATCTAAACACATATTACACTTTCAAGTTTAAAACATATGCTTCTACGCTAGCATCTCTCCTACACCAGCATCTAATTGAGTGCTGATATAAGTACACAACACCAAACACGACCTTAGAAGCCAACTATAAAAAAATAATTGTTGAGCAGGCTATTTTCAAATCTGCACTTATCGAGTTCAAACTCAGATGAAGTTCAAAGTGTGCAAGTCTGATTGGAAACAAATGTATTTATCAGTAACCTTTTTGATGCCTCGTGGCACCAAAGCAGCTTCAGAGAGTTAAAGCTGCATTGTCATTTGGAAAACAACAGGATTCCTGTAAAGTCCCACCCAAGTGTAAGAAAGGAGCCACTTATTCACATGGTTGTCCTCATTTGTTGCCTGATGCAATTTTGACAGAAGTGCACTGGGTTCCTGTTAGTACCTAGGGGATGGTTGCTAAAGAGGGTCCTTAGGGCTGCAGCATGTATTGTGCCCCCTGCGTGCATTTTTCATTAATTCCCACACTGGCATTAGTATGGGTTTAATGTGCTGAGAAATTTGATACCAAACTTCTCAGTTTTCAGTGTAGCCATTACGGTGCTGTGTAGTTCGTAATGACAAACTCCCAGCACCAGATTCTCTTAACCCCTTAGACGCTCATGACGAGCTGGGCTCGTCATGGCGTAGCCTCCTCGCACGCTCATGACGAGCCCAGCTCGTCACGTAACATGCGATTTTTAAAAACCCAGCGTACGGGCGGAATTCCGCCCGCACGCATGCGGTTAATGGCAGTACTGCACTTACAACATCTAAAAATGGCCTTAGACACTGTAGGGGTACAGGGCTCATGCACCCCTGGTATAGAGCACCCAGCTAGAGGAGTGTCTGATCTATGCCGGGCAGTGGGTTGTAGGCATGGAACACAGATGTGTGCCATGTCGACTCTTCACTTTGTTCTGTACCAAGGCACGCAGCCTGCAAAGGCAGTGTGCAGGTGTAAGGGTACAGGGACTCTAAGGGTGGCACAATAAGTGCTGCAGCCCTTAGAGGCCTTCTCTGGTCATAGTGCCCTGGGTATCTGTGGTACCATTAACCAGGGGCTGACTTGTGGCCAGAGATGCCAATTGGGTTTAGTTTTAGTAAACAGATTTTATTGGCATTTAATATCAAGCTGTGTCATTATACATCATGAACCAAATATATTCTGGCCTTAACTATTGGCAATATATCCCATTACCCAGCTCGTGGCTCCTTTCCATTGGAGTACGTTTTTCTGCTGTCTCCTCTCGGCGCCCAAATATGAAATGCTGCATATGTTTCATTAGCCCTCCCTCCTCCCCCTACCCAGATAAACAATTAACTAGGACCCCCCTTCCCAACCCGCACTGCTGTCTTCATTTTTTTAACAGAGCTCTGAATGGTACCCCCTCGTGTCAGACAATGGCCCTACTAAGACATGCGACCGCCTTGATGGTTCCCCTGGCCAGGCTTATATATTTACAGGTGGCCTGTCGCACCGGTTCCGCTGTACCCATCCCCCAATGTCACCTTAGGGCCCCCGTAACTGCCCCATAGAGTAGGAAATGCCCTAGTCAGCACTTAAGTCCTCAAAGGATAGCAGCTCCCCATCTCGGAAAAGATGTCCCACCTTTGTAGCCCCCGCCTGCAGCCAGTCATCTATTTCTCGCCAATTTCCTCCATGGGGTAGGGCTTCCAGTATCAACATCGCCATTTCTGGAGAGTATGGACGTTTCGTCCTGGTTTTCTGTCGGCATCGACTCCAACACCGTCTAATCACACTATGCTCGTTGCTACTAGCCTGTCCGGGCCGAGCAGTTCCTAAAAGTTTGCGAAACACCTCCATCCTGTCTGGAGTGAAGGGTGGTACTCCTCTATCCTGGTCAATGCTTACTGCCCCCACTGTGTTAGCCTCTGCAGTTGTCCTACCAAATAGTAAGTCTCCATATCCAGCAGTGCTAGGCCCCCCTCTACTCGGGGTCGTTTCAGCGTGCTCAGGGCTACTCGCCTCCAGCCCGTTCTGCATATGAGTGCTGATAGGCAGGAATCCAGTTCCCGGAACCAGGCCACTGAGATTCACAATGGTAGTGTGTTAAAGAAGTATAGGAGCCGAGGGAGAGCCACCATCTTAAGGAGTGAGACCCGGCCCATCAAGGAAACAGAAAGCCTTCCCAAAAGGCTTGTAGTGGAAAATGCGCACTCCCAGATATCTGAAGCAGCGGGCGCCCAAGTAAAGTAAAGTCTAAGGCCCGATAAGGCCCCGAACTCGTCCACCATCCTCCGCACCCCTGGCAGATCCTACCCCGCCCGCCGCAGGAACATGAGGAGGCCATCTGAGTACAGTGCTATATTTTGCCTCTGTTCCCACAACTGCAGCCTATAATAATCTTTGTCCGATTGCCCTACACATGCCAGTGGCTCCATTACCAGGGGAAACAACAGGGGTGAGAGAGGGCCCCCCTGGCACGTACCCCTCTCCACCCGATATTGCTCCGATATCGTGCGTCCTGTCTGGACTCTCGCCAATTGGGTTTAGGTTTCAATGCAGTTTTAGGGAAAGAACGTACGCACTGGGTACCTGATTAGCAGGAGCCCAGGGCACACTTGGTCAAAGCACATCAGAAATTCGGCAAAAAGTGGGGGCAAACATGCAGAAAGGGGGCACTTTCTCACACCATGCCACCCCAGTTTAGACCTGGCCATATGCAAATCAGCCTTCACCCTGTGCCTCATGGAAACAGTCCAGCCCGAACTGCCAAGCCAGGTCGTCTGTGGACCGGAAACCAGCATCCTAGGACCGTTTTCGGGGTTTCACCCCCTCATTAGCCAGGATAGCTTGAATCCAGTGGCACAGAGAGCCCAGGACCCACTTCTGGGCACAAAACGACGGCTGCAACATGTCGACAAACTGGCAGTAGGGAGGGGTGTAAAGAGTTTATAATCTCTTCCATTCACCACCATCCTTCATGGTTTTAATCCTGGCCGGAGGGTACAGATATATAATTTACACATAGTGACACCTCCAAGCTATTTTTAATTCACACTGCACTTCCTCTTTCGGTGATCCCAGTCAAACTGTTTCTTTATATGTTGTGTCTTGTCTTCCCCTACCTTATTGCTCCACCCCAGTTGTGGTCTGCGCGCGGGTGTACTGGAGCAGCCCAATGATGAAGCATGTCACACAACTGTGAGTAAGGGCAGTTTTTTCACACAGAGCACGTGCCGCCACAGAAACATATATTTTATCACTCTATTCCTTTTGGTGTGTTTAAAAAGTGGGGGCAACCATTTAAAAAAGAAGCACTTTCCTACAAACTAGCAGTTGAAAAATGGTGTTAATATTTTTGTTAACAGAGGCAGAAGGAATGCTAACAGTTAATCATGGGATCAACGTCCACTGGAATGGTTTATGTTAACACCTTGGGCGCGGGCGCGATTCTGCGCCTGTGCGGCCATTTTTAAGAGTGGGCGGGATCATGACGGCCCCAGCCGTCATCAGAACACGCCCACCGTGATGCATGACGGCCGGGGGCCGTCATCAGCATGGAAGGGGTTAAAGAATTAAAAAGTGGTAAACATTGGTGTATTTTTATTTGGAGAAATGGGTAAGGATTCAAACATACCTTATTGTTGGATCACTATTAGAGGTAATCCATACCCCAGCAAAGTTGTTTGCATAGATTTTGTTTTCTATAAACTGGCCTCTTCCCTTTTCATGAACGTATATGCCTCCTGTTTGGCCATGGTGTATTTCACATCGAACAACAGTTGGATTGGCAAAAGCTTTTACTTCAAATCCAGCTATTCTGTTCCTATGTATGTTACAGCTTTCAAAATAACCCTGAAATTAAAAGGAAACACAATTACTTCAAGAAAACAACATTTCATTAACAAGAATGAACTTCAGATTAAATGTTTCACAACATGGGTTGATAAAAATGGTTTCTGCATGTCTGTCTAGTTTCACTATTTACAAAGAGGATACTAACTATGCAAATGGTTTTGCAGAGGCTAACTACATTAAATGTGCATAGTTTGCATGTCGGGCCGAAGACGGCTGTAATGCCAGAAACCGTTCCCCGGAAGCTTCTTTCCTTTCCAGTGAAGAATTGGCTTGGTAGTTTGGTCTGCCCTGTTCCCATGATGCACTGGGCCAGGGACAGACTAATTTGCATATAGCCAGGTTCTGAACTGGGATGGTGCAGTGTGCTAAAAAACGGTGATGGATCAAGCCCTGATCTCTTGACTGGGTAGGAGTGTTCTGATTAACTCAGATACTCTGTCCATCACCACCCCCTTTTTGAAATTATTTTGGCCACCATGAGTGTGGAAGGGTATGCTCAGACATGAGTCCCTGCTCACTGCACCATCAGGATTCAAGCAAGCCGGGCTGAAGACGGCTGTAATGCCAGAAACCGGTCCCCGGAAGCTTGTTTCCTTTCCAGTGAAGAATTGGCTTGGTAGTTTGGTCTGCCCTGTTCCCATGATGCACTGGGCCAGGGACAGACTAATTTGCATATAGCCAGGTTCTGAACTGGGATGGTGCAGTGTGCTAAAAGGTGATGGATCAAGCCCTGATCTCTTGACTGGGTAGGAGTGTTCTGATTAACTCAGATACTCTGTCCATCACCACCCCCTTTTTGAAATTATTTTGGCCACCATGAGTGTGGAAGGGTATGCTCAGACATGAGTCCCTTGCTCACTGCACCATCAGGATTCAAGCAAGCCGGGCTGAAGACGGCTGTAATGCCAGAAACCGGTCCCCGGAAGCTTGTTTCCTTTCCAGTGAAGAATTGGCTTGGTAGTTTGGTCTGCCCTGTTCCCATGATGCACTGGGCCAGGGACAGACTAATTTGCATATAGCCAGGTTCTGAACTGGGATGGTGCAGTGTGCTAAAAAACGGTGATGGATCAAGCCCTGATCTCTTGACTGGGTAGGAGTGTTCTGATTAACTCAGATACTCTGTCCATCACCACCCCCTTTTTGAAATTATTTTGGCCACCATGAGTGTGGAAGGGTATGCTCAGACATGAGTCCCTGCTCACTGCACCATCAGGATTCAAGCAAGCCGGGCTGAAGACGGCTGTAATGCCAGAAACCGGTCCCCGGAAGCTTGTTTCCTTTCCAGTGAAGAATTGGCTTGGTAGTTTGGTCTGCCCTGTTCCCATGATGCACTGGGCCAGGGACAGACTAATTTGCATATAGCCAGGTTCTGAACTGGGATGGTGCAGTGTGCTAAAAAACGGTGATGGATCAAGCCCTGATCTCTTGACTGGGTAGGAGTGTTCTGATTAACTCAGATACTCTGTCCATCACCACCCCCTTTTTGAAATTATTTTGGCCACCATGAGTGTGGAAGGGTATGCTCAGACATGAGTCCCTGCTCACTGCACCATCAGGATTCAAGCAAGCCGGGCCGAAGACGGCTGTAATGCCAGAAACCGGTCCCCGGAAGCTTGTTTCCTTTCCAGTGAAGAATTGGCTTGGTAGTTTGGTCTGCCCTGTTCCCATGATGCACTGGGCCAGGGACAGACTAATTTGCATATAGCCAGGTTCTGAACTGGGATGGTGCAGTGTGCTAAAAAACGGTGATGGATCAAGCCCTGATCTGTTGACTGGGTAGGAGTGTTCTGATTAACTCAGATACTCTGTCCATCACCACCCCCTTTTTGAAATTAGTTTGCATGTTCAGCATCATAAAGGGGTTTAATTGACGTTTAACTATTTGAAACATAACTTCTAGATGATGGTAGAGACCAAACAAACAAGTTAATTACTTTCAGTAACACCTTATCTGGTAGAAAATATATCTACACGCAGATTCTTTACCTGTGAATTTCCCGGGTGTCAACTGGATCTGAAAGTTTTTCATGAGCAGTACCCCTTCGCCATTAAGTGGTGTCTATCAGCTCTGCATGGCATCCTCGGAAGAGACATTTGCGGCACCTATATAGGCGCCACACAGCCTATATAGCGTGTCCGTTACCTTTCACAACTTTCCACTTCAGAAGCGCAGAGCCAAGAAGCGCACTTATACTGGTGTATACAAACTAGGCCTCCGAAAGGGATCAGCCCTGACCCTAGAAATCAGTTTGCAGTGCGAGGAGGATTGGTGGGTGGGTCGGTCGGTAAAGATTCTGCGGATAGATCATGTCTCTACCAGATAAGGCGTTATCGAAGGTAACTAACTTGTTCCTCTGATAAAGACATCTAGCTGCAGCCTCCTTACCTCTGAATACATACCCAAGCAATTCTAACCCCAGAGGAGGGACTGAGGACAAGTTTAGACAAGGAAATTGTGCAATACTAAACGGCCAAAAGGACTGTCTCTGCGGATTTGACTGTCTAGGCAGTAATGTTCAGTAAAAGTATGCACGATGCCCAAAATGCTGCCTGACAGATGTCCAGGACTGGGACACCCCCACATGCTAACGCAGTGGTAGCACCCTTAGCTATGGTGTGATGAGCCCTTAACCATTCAGGAGGTTGCTTTTTTGCCAGAGCATAACACATTTTGATGCAAAGGATGACCCAACGCAAGATGGTCCTCTTTTGCACAGTCCAACCCTTCTTAGCTGCAACCTACCCCACGAAGAGTTGGCTGTCCACCCAAAACTCTTTTGTGCGGTCCAGGTAGAACGACAACTCTATTTTTCGGTCCAGAAGGTGGAGTTGCTCCTCTTCTATGGAGGGAAGCGTAGAAAGTGGGCAAGGTGACAGCTTGTCCCACATGTAAAGGTGTAATCACTCAGGAGGAAAGAGACCCTAGCGCGAAGAACCAACTTGTCAGGGAATATTGTCAAGAAGGAAAGCTTAGATGATAAAATCTGCAGCTCACTTACCCCTCACACAGAGGTAAGTGACACTAAACAAAGCTGTTTGATGGTGAGCAGCCGGAGGAGACAACTATGCAAGGGCTCAAAAGGAGCACACATGAGGAAGGTGAGAACCAAATGAAGGTCCCACTAAGACCTAAGGAAAGGGGCAGGTGGCAACACATGTACAAGACCTTTGAGAAATCTATGTACAATGGGCGAATTAAATAAGGTAGAAACAGCAGGAAGAGACCCTTTCAGGGTGCCCATTGCCGAGCTCCTAGGCAGGGGTCAAAATAAAAAGCAACATCAGAAAGGGAAGCAGAGGGTGTAGGAAGCAGACTCTGGCTTTATATATCAAAAGGAGATATATTGTGCAAGGAGACCAGGGGTTCTCCTATGAGTGTACAGGGGCTTGCTCTAGCCATCCCGAGGTGCTCTTTTAGGGGGTAGTGTGGTCGACCAGCCTTAGGTTTATCAGAGAGGAGTGCAAAAAATATGCAAATACACACAACAGCCAATAAATGATGCACACGGCTCAATAAGGTGATCTACACAAATTTATAAAATAACACATATGTTTATATATATTTAGGCACCAGAACCAGTTCGATAACTTAAGTTCGTTTTGCAATAGAAATACTTTTTGCATTTAAAAAGTCCAACAGCGCAATTTTCAGAAGCTGCAATCTGATCCTATGGGAGAAAGAACAAGTACAGCATTCAGGCACAGTACAGCGACTTCCGGGACCAATCTCCAGGAGTTTTGGTGAGTGGTTGGCACGGTCAAGGCAGCACCAGCAAAACACCAGGAGCAGCACTAGGGTGGCCGGGTGCAGGGGTGCAAAACAGCATCGGTGTCCAGTGTGAGTCTACAGGGATCGGTCTTCACATAAAGAGGCTGCAGGCTTGGACTAGGAGGCCAGTCGGGCTGAAACAACGGGGGGCTCAGGCCTCACGATCCTCTGGGATGTAGGGACACCTTTGGTCTTCTTCTTCACAGGCCAGGTGCGACTGGTGCAGAGGTGCCTTTAGGCATGTAGTTTTCCATACAGGGAGCAGTAGCAGTAGAGAAGACCTGCAAACAGAGGCTGCGTGCGACATCAGGAAATCCACAAGCAGCAAAACCACAGTGGACGGTCTCTGGCGGGCTGGGGTCCCACTCTGGAACTTTTGGGCCACTTCAACTCAGGCTTGGAGGGACGGGTGCGGTGGTATCATTAGGCGTTGGGTTTTCGTGGTCTTGAAGTCCTCTAAGGTCTCTTTGGGTGCCTGCAGGGTGCAGGGAAGCAGGTCCGCTGCTTCAAAGGAGTTCTTGGTTCCTGGGTGAAGTGATAGCAGGTCTCCTGGGCTTTGTGGACACTGTGGGTGCAGGACAAGTCATATTTTGATGCAACTGTTGAAGTCCCCAGGTAGGACAGCAGGGGTGGGGCCAAGTCAGTTGCTTGGTCTTCAGTTCCTGCTCTTTGTGACATCACAGGATTCTTCTTTTAGGTCAGAAGGATCTTATTTTCTAGTGCCATGGGCACCCCATAAAACTTAGTTTATGGCTGTTAGGGTTGTAACCAATGGGCTACCAACTCCCGGGGTCACTACGTCTCCTATATGACCAATTCCTGTGGGAAGTGAGCATAACCCTGCCCCAGAGTCCCAAGTTTGGTATCAGAAAGATGACTAACTCTGAAAAGATGTGTCCACTTTAGATTAGGCCCCCTTAGCGGTGGTACTGTCCTGGGGTGGGCACGCCTACCTGACTAGCTAATTTTACCACATGCCCAGATGCCAGAGGGCTCCGAACAAAGGAAGTCGGCTTCCTCTTCTGTGAGAGGAGCAAGATTTGCATTTCAGAGGCAGTGGCACCTTTGTAGCTCCCCTGCCTTGGAATGCTAATTAACAGGCCAACCTGATGGAGGGGGTGTGAACACCTTCTTCCCGAGCAGGCTTTGTTTCAGAACTCCTGACAGCAAAGTCCCTCACCCTGGCAGAGACCAGTCAGGTCAACGCACCACAGGCTGGTAGGTTTACAGGGGGCACATCTAAGGTGCCCTCTGTGTGCATGTATTAACAAATCCACTACTGAAACAAGGGTGGGTTTGTGAATACGAGATGTTTGATACCAAACATCCTTATTGTCAATGATGCAATCATGTAGCTGGGGAACTCGTTTTCACAAGTATCCAGCACGTTTTAGAATGGCTTCCCTGTTCACTTAAATTGGAAGAAATGAAACTGACCGGCACAGGAACATATCTGCCCATGCAGATATGACCACACATGTAATATAAGGCACCCTATCTTAGGGCTGTGAGGCCTGCTGTAGGAGTGACTTGCAAATATTAAATGCAGTAGTTGGAGCTGAGCCAAGGTTGGGGTAGCCCACCTGGATCTCTTACCAGTGAAAGCTGTTCTGAGGGTTTGGGGCCAAGTCTTGCTGTGTGACTTTTCCCTCACGGTCCTTTGGCGACGTAGTTGTTGCTGCTGTTAAGCCGCCATTGTCTTTGACGCTGCCACCTTCTCTTGCCTTACCTTCACCTTTGTGCTGCCACTGTGACTGGGGTGCTCGTGGAGACAGGCGAGTCCAGGGTGTGCTACAGGGCATCTGGGAAGGTGGGTGGGGGGGGACGAGACAGACCAGAGCAGTCAAGCACAGACCCACATTCTCTGTTGCAGACCACAGAGCAGCGGTGTGGGGTGGGACTCCAACAGCCCGTTCATTCACCTACACAAACAGCTGGTTAGAGACCGAGACCGAGGTGCAGCGGTGAGTGCGAATCAGGTCACAACACCATCTGC
Organism: Lissotriton helveticus; assembly: GCF_964261635.1. Lineage (NCBI taxonomy): Eukaryota > Metazoa > Chordata > Amphibia > Caudata > Salamandridae > Lissotriton > Lissotriton helveticus. The sequence continues at coordinate 1,756,656,138 of NC_136067.1, read as the reverse complement.
GGGGCAGGTCTCAACACCATCGGCGATGTGGCCCAGAGGGGACTGATATTTCCACTGCACTGCCTCTATGTCTCTTGCCTCTTCATTAGCCTACAACACGTCTCGGCCCCTCGTCCAACCCCCTCCCTCTTCCCCCCCCCCGGGCCATTAAAGGAGGGCAAGAAGATCGGAACTGCAGGACAAGCAAGGGAATACGTTGGGCTTGGAGGTAAGAGAAGGGACATGAGCTTCCATCTGCCAAGTGTGGACCCGGGCACACACACACACACACAGAAGCAGCCAAGGCTGGGTGCGGCTTGTGAGCTGCCCATTGAGTTCCTGCGTGCAGCTCCATTCCATCCCCATCCCCCCCCCCCAGCGCCTCCCATCCTCCAGAAACCCCTTCCCAGCCAGATCAGTACCTGCCCAAAAGTCTCTGCCGACAGTGCTAGGCAAGTAATGAACGCCATACACCCCACTTCTCTCCACCAGGCAAGGCGGACGTGCTCCCTGCACCCCCGGGCACCAGTTGCCAGGGTTGCCCAGGCACAGTCGCATTGGCTGATAGGAGAGATTTACTTTGGGGGCTATGTTGGGGGTAATCAAACACAAGCAGCCATTGGGAACCGCCCTCCAATAGCTGAAATAACCAAAACACCGGAAACATCCTAATGACCACTTCCCCATCAGTCCACAGCCAGAAACACACCAGGGAGCCTAAATATCACAGACTTTTTAAAATCACTCAGGAGCCAAAGCACGGCTGTATCCAGATGCTGCCAATCAACTTTGCCACAAACTCCGATAGGTAATACCACAAAAACACCACATAACCAGATAAAAGTTATTGCGCACGTTCATTCTGCAGAAATCGATCAGTACACCAGGGACCCACACAACAGTCCACCTTCACCAACCAACTCGGGGGGGGGGCACACAGACTGCCAGCTCACTACTCCCCTGCCCACAAGCTCTTTAACTCCCCACCCAGAGACCATGATATTGCATTGCTAGAAACATTATTGGAAACCTCAGCAGAGTGGCATGACCTCCTACTCAGCCCCTTTGAGGGGAAAGACGATTACGACAAGGCTCATTCAAACAGAATAGTAAACCCTGGACCAAAGTACAACTATAATGTTATGTTTTCCCCAATAAAAACGCAATTCAAAAACGACCCTAGTATCAACATCAATATTTTTGAGGACACATCTAAAAACAAGGAAAAATCAATCAAGCAAAGTCCTCTCACCAACAAAAGAAGGCAGATCAGCCAGTCTTTCACCATAGTCTTTAACACCCTTACGGACCCCTTTCATAAACACAATGGAGGTGATCTCCTTGGCGCTCATATACCACTAAGAAAAGGATAATGTTACTTACCCAGTAAGTATCTGTTCTTGGCGCGAAGAGCTGTAGATTGACATGCTTTGCATACTACTGCCATCTAGAGTTGGGTCCGGATGTTTGCAAGTTGTTTTTCTTCAAAGAAGTCTTTCTTAGTCACGAGGTAAGGTGACTCCTCTTTTCGGTGATAGTACGCATGGGCATCGACTCTAATGTTGGATTGTTGTACGCATGGGCATCGACTCTAATGTTGGATTGTTTTCCCACAAGACCGTGGGAATGAAGTAAGTAAGTGTAGTACAGAGAAGTCCATTCGTAGGTAATGTGAATAATAAGAACTGAAACAACCGCAGGTGTCCTGGGAGGAGGGAGAGCGCATGTGAATCTACAGCTGTACATGTCAAGAACAGAAGTTTATAGGGTAAGTAACATAATCCGTTCGAGGGATGTGTGTTGTAGATACACATGCTTTGCATTGATTGTATAGCAGTATTCTCCCAAAGGGGTGGCTAACCAGTAGGTGTTGCAGTTGTTTGAAAAAGTGTTTTAGCACTGCTTGTCCCACATTAGCTTGTTGACGTGCTACTACAGCCACACAATAATGTTTGGTAAACGTGTGGTGTAGACCATGTAGCTGCCTTACATATATCAGCTAAGGGAATGTTACCTAAAAAGGCTATAGATGCTCCTATTTTGTAAGTAGAATGTGCTCTAGGAAGTATATTTAATGTTCTTTTAGCTTAAACATAGCAAGTTTGAATGAATTTAACAATCCATCTAGAAATACGAGATTTAGAGATAGGATTTCCTTTATGAGGTAGAGCAAATGCAACAAAAAGTTGCTTTGTTTTGCGAATTTCGTTTGTTGTATTAATATAGTATAACAGTGCTCTTTTGACCTTAAGTGTGTGTGTGTGTAGAGGCCTTTCTGCTACTAAATCAGGTTAAGGGAAGAACACAGATAACTTAACTGATTGAAAAGCAGAAACTACTTTGGTAGGAATTTAGGTTTGTACTTAGAACCACTATCTTTATGAAGTTGAAAGAAAGGTTCTTCTAAGGTCAATGCCTGTAGCTCACCAACACGTTTAAGTGAAGTGATAGCAATTAGAAAGGCTACTTTCCATGAAAGAAATTGTGTGATGGCTCAAAAGGTGGACCCATAAGCCTTGTGAGAACAATACTAAGCTTCCAGACAGGTGCAGGTGGTACCCTGGGTTATTCTTTTAAGGCTTTCCTTAAAAGCTTTAACTACTGTAACTTTGAATAAGGATAAATGTTGTTTCAAATATGCAGCTACTGCCACAAGGTGTAGTCGAATTGATGTGTAGGCCAAGCCAACTCTGTAGATGCAAAAGAAAACAAAAATATTTTGCATAGATTCATCTAGAGGATCAATTGTATTATTACAGTAGATAACAAACCTTTTCCACTTAGCTGCATAACATGCTCAAGTGGTAGGTTTCCTTACTTCTTTAAGAATTGTCAAACAATCTGGTGGTAGATTTAGGTATCCCAACTCTTAACTTCAGGAGCCAGATTACTAGGTTTGGATGTCTGCTGTCTCAATGGTTCAGTGTGAGAAGGTTGCAAGTGAGGTGCAGCTTTTGGTGGGGCCACTAGAATCAATGAAGTCTGCCTGAGTTTCCAAACAAAAAATGGAAGGAGAGGGAGTGGAGGAATAGAGTAAGCAAATATACCAGACCGTTCATCCATAGGGCATTGCCTTTGGATAGGTGTGGTAATCTGGAGGCGAAATCTGGGCATTTAAGTTCTCTGCTGTAGCAACAAGCATTTGCATGAAAGTTAGAGCTATTGGCTTTGTAAATGACAGGATACATCCTTAGTTGTAAACACTGGAAAACAACATTTAGATTAAGTTGGGCGAGCTAAGCAGAAGAAAGGCGCGGCTGCTGAAATTAAAACATAGGATTATGGCTGGAAAAAAAAAAGCGTGGTGTGCTTCGCTGCTTTTAAAAAAGTAGAGCAGCATGCCACGCTGCTAAAAAAAATATATTCTGTTCTGTGCAGTCTTAACATCAAGTTCTGTGAGCCGCAAATAGAGAAAGAGTGACACGCTTGGGCTTTTGTCAGATGCAGGCAACTGAAGTAGGTAGAGTGAGCACTGCAGCAGGAAGCTGAAACGGAAGCCAAAGTCTCGAATAGCAGGGAAGCTAATTACCCCAGCTGCAGTTGGAGGTACATGTCCCCAGCTGTAAGCACTGAAAAAGGACACTTAGATTAAGTTAGTCAAGCCATGCACGGCCGCTATTGTTTAAGTTGAAGCGCGGCGTGCCGTGCTGCTGAAATTAAAACATATTATGCATGGCTGAAAATATACAAATAAAAAAGTGCGGCACAAGCTTTTTAAAAAGTGTGGCGTGTTGCGCTGCTTTTAAAAAATATATTATGTTTTGTATAGTTTCAACATCAAGTTCTGCGACCTGCACATAAGAAAAGAAAGGTGTAGTCGCCATTATTGCAGATAATGCCCAAAAACATAAGATTAAGTGAGGCGTGCATCACGCTGGATAAAAGAACACGCAGTGTTTATAGTCCTTGCTTACGAGAAGCAAGGCCGGCAGTAACTGCGCCTCTTTTACTGCCAGCCTTGCTTCTATAAGTACAAAGTGTGTATTTACACACAGTTTGCAAGTTTTCAAAACACATAAATAAAAGGCGTTGTCATTTACAATGCCAATAGCTCAAACTCTCGCAAATGTGAGACTTATTGCATTGCAAATGCTTTTTTAGATTTATGATGATCCAATCTTTTAGTATCCACTTATTATTAATGGGTTTATATCTATTTAAAGTTTAATTTTTAAATAATCTCTTTTGTTTCGGTGCATACATTTATATAGTGCTGAGGCGACTGGTCATTTATGTCTATCCATGCAGTACTCGTAGACTTTTCGTCTGTTCGTCTTCTGTTATTGTTCTGCTTATAAGTTTATGCATCACCAGTGCATTATGTTGCTGCAATGTTATGTGACTACTGTTTTTTTATTTTTAATAAAGAATTGAGATACAATATGTCTACAGGCAGCTCTTAACGGTGGTGAAGCTTTGCTGAATGAATGACAATTGCAGAGTGAAGTTTGTACATAGCGCCTCATACCCGGTGAATGCTCCGACATACATATATGCAGCATACTTACATGCGACATGCATACATCGATGTAACATAAAATACATTGACTTTAATGAACTGAGTTGTGCTACGAAGTCAAAAGAGCGCAGTGCTGCAACCAGTGTCTATATCCGAAGTGTAGAGCACCTAGAAGCCATAGGAATGCATTTTTGATACCTCAAATGTATAGCGCTTAGAAAAACTATGTACAAAGCTATAAAGTCTTATAAGTACATTATTCCGTAACTTCGAGCCCTTGTGAATACATTGTCTCTGTCCGAGGTGTATGACGTTATAACGTCCATCAAAACAATGTCTTTAGAGGAGGTATATAGTTCATAGAGGCACTAAGTATATTCAATGTCTGTGCCTGGGTGCTACATAGTTTGAAAACCTTATGAATAGATTATATTCGTATCCGAGCTGTAAAACACATACCAACCTTATGAATACCAAAAATGTATAGCGCTTGAAAACCTTGTGAATGTACTTCCTGTGCACGAAGTTTAGATGAATTAGATGCCTTATCATATCATCTATGCTTGAAAAGTAAATGGCTTAAAAGACTTAATGAACGTATTATGTTTAAACCTAACGTAAATAGTGCTTAGACGTCTAATGAATACATAATATCTATTCTTGAAGTCCCAGTACCAAATGCGTATAGCGTTTAGAAACGTAATGAATAATAGATAATATCTGCCCGCGACATGGTTGCTATATGCATATAGAACATAGAAATCATGTTGTCTATTGCTGCTGTGTATAGAGTCTAGAGTTATGAAAACATTGTGGCTTAATTCAAGGTGTGTGGTGCTCAGTACCCTTAAAAATAAACACCTGTACTCGAGTTTTATAGCACTTAGAAGCCAGGTGGATACATTTCGCTTAACAGAGCTCGGTGTCGCAGTTTTGCAACTCCTAAGAGGTACATAATATGTTTATTCCGAATTCCAAATAATAAAGTGTCCAATCAGGTGACACTGGAAGAGTGAACAGTTGGCACTGCGAGGCGGACGTTCGAATTGTGACTTTGAGATCATAGCAGAAGACAGGAGGGGGCGATTAACACTCAAAACCATTCTGCCGTCTCTGAATAGCATTTGTGAAACAATTCCATCTGTACCCATGATGCACAGCCCTTGGACTCTTATAAATAAATGATATGTATTCCATGTTCATGTGGCGTTTAGAAACGTATGATTATAATACCTCTGTACCAGGGTCACATAGCACTTAGAAGCCTTGCGAATAATTATTCTCTAGAACTTAGTTTAAAGGTTCTACAAACGTATGTGTTTAAATCCAAAAAGTATACAACACTTGAAAACATGTTGATTACATATTTTTGTGCATACCGGAGAAGTGTAGCGCTTAGAAGCCTTGCAAATAATTATTCTCTAGAACATAGTTTAAAGGTCCTACAAACGTATGTGTTTAAATCCTAAAACTATACAACACTTGAAAACATGTTGATTACATATTTTTGTGCATACCGGAGAAGTGTAGCGCTTAGAAGTCTAGTGAACACCGTACTCAAGGCGTTCAGCGCTTCGAAACCATATGAATACCGAATGTACACATATTTGGAGTATAGGTTTGGATATCTGACTGGTGAATACATTATGTGGATACAGGCGAGAATAGTGCCCAGAAGCAAGGCAACATTGTAAACGTAAAGCGAAGGAATATATCGCTTGGAAGTCTTGTTATTATATTAGACGTATATTTGAGGAGAATAGTGCTTGGAAGCCATGCATTTACACAATGTGTACATATGGAGCACAGTATAATAGCTGGAAGATTTGTAAATACAGGGTGCATATATCGGAGGAGGGCAGCCTTTGAAAACTTTGTAGATACATTGTAAATAGCTGAGGATTAAAGCGCTTAGAAGCCTTTCGAACGTCGACACATGACGTGTGTATTTGAGGAGTAAAGTGCCTCGATGCACGACGAATATATTACATATATACATGAGGGGTGTCTTTAGGAGTGATGACCGATGACCCACCATGCAAAAGCTGCAATGAAATATCGCCTTGACATGGGCCTCATAGAGCTGTAGGGAGGCGGCAGCCAGCCACGCATTTGTGGTGCCCGACATAGGCTGAGTTCATGGAAACTGCGGTGTGACTGCTCTTATCCCTGTATCTCTGGCACTTCCTGCCCTGAATGTTTGCTCAGTTTGAAACTTCCCAGTGAGATAAGCCTCTCTCCTGCTGGTGCAGCGAGGGTCCTGCTTCTATCCGCACTCAGTGCGAGGGCGGGCCGTGGAGGGGGCAGCAGCGCCCGGCTTGGCATCGACAGGACTGTCAGAACGAAGGGGCGACAGGTTCGGATTTGAGTGCTTTTTTTTTCTTTCAGATTTATATAGCGCGAACTCGACCCGAAGGTATTGGAGCGCTTTACATGAGACAGAGTAGGGAGAGGAGGGCTCTATGAAATGTGACCAGCCTAACCGGAATGCGGCGCAGTAACGAAAGGAGATAGACTTATAAGGTAGAAAGGGCGTGGAAAAACAACAAGAAGGCGGTGGTATAAAGCAGAGGCGTGGTTAATGTAGAAAACAGCCGGGAAGGTGGACAGCACAAACTATTCGGGACATCTCTCGGGCTAATGCGAGGAAAATTAGTGGAGGTAGAGGGAAGCCGGGACAAGTGGGCAGAGCATGACCAAAGGAAAAGAACCTCCCATTTCCTTTTTCTCCTTCGAAAGAAAATACGAGGAGCCGATTCAAAATCCCAAACCGGACGAATAGCATGAAAATGGAACGAGTGGTGCGCACGAGCAACCCACCTCTTTCCTTCTTTCATTTAGTTGCTTCCCTGTGAAATGGATCTAAAAAAGAATAAGCCCGAGAGTGGTGCGCGCGCGCCACAGCAAGCCACGTGGTTTCAATTATCACGCCCGTGTCTGGGCACGATAATTGAAACCACATGGCAGTGGTGAGCGTAACAGACACCAATAGGCCGCCGCCTTTGGCCAATTGCATGCTGTCTTTGATAAAAAAGACACACGCAAAGGCCAATAGTGTGGCCCATAAGGAAAAGCACACACGCACGAGCGTGTGCGATTCCTAGGTCTGTTTTCAAACCCCAAACTGTTAGATGCTGGAGATGGGCACCCCAACCTGTCAGAGATGCATCTGCTGTTACTACGACCTGTGGATCGGGTCAATTAAGGGCCGCCCTTTTGATTGTGTGTTCCAGCACCGCAGAGAGCGATGAGTGCAGCGGACTACCAAAACTAGATCTGTTTATTGATCCTGTGTTTGATTCCACTGACGTGCTAAGCATTCCTGTAGAGGAAATGCGTAATCTTGCTTAAGGTACTATTGCAATGCATGACGCCATCATCCCTAATAGTTACATGAAAGTTTTGACTTTAGGTATTGGTTGTTTTGAAACTGTAATAATAAAGTTTGAAAGTTTGGAATTCTGTCTGCATTGGGAGAAACTAGACCTGTGTGAGTATTTACCATTGCTCCCAGAAATGGTTGCATTTGTGAGTGTTGAAGATGGGACTTTTGTGCATTGACTGTAAATTCCATTTGATGGAGAAGGTTTATGGTAGATTGAGTATGTTGCAAACACTTTTGCTGTGCGTTGGCTTTGATGAGCCAATCGTCCGGATATGGGAAGAAATTAATTTGTTGTCTTCTTAGATGAGCTGCTTCGACTGCTTGACATTTTATGAATACTCTGGGTGGAGTAGTCACTGTGAATGGTAGTACATTTGAATTGATAGTGATTTCCTGCTTCCACAAATCTGAGATACTTGCGATGTTCTGGGTGGATAGGAATATGAAAGCATGCGTCCTTTAAGTCTAGTGTTGACAAAGTTGCCTTGTTGTAGAAGTGGAAGTACTTGTTGAAGGGTAACCATATGGAAATGTCCTGACAGTATGTATAGGTTTAAAACGGAGATCAAAGATTTGTCGTAAAGACCTGTCCTCCGTGGGGATTAGAAGTAAATGGAGTAAACTCCTGATCCTTGGTGTTGTAATGGAACTGGTTCAAAAGCTTCTTTTGTTAGAAGAGCTTGTACTTCTTGTTTGAGGAGCTGTAGCAGCAAGTGTTTGTGAGCGTGACTTGGAATATTGGGAGGATTGCTGGTAAGCTCCAGGAAATAACCATGTTGGATAATGTCTAATACCCATTTGTCTGATGTTATTAATTGCCAAACGGGAAAGATTTGTTGTAGTTACCCGACAGGTGTAAAATGGTCTCGGGGATTTGTAGGCAAGTCACTGTTTGTTGGGAGATGGAGAGGTACGTGTTGGTGTGCCTTTACCTCTGCCTTTGAAGTTATTTCCTCTGTACCCACCTTTATAGAAACCTCTTGATGGCGAGGGTTGTGTGTTTGACCTGTAGGAGGACACATTGGGATCTGAGTAGTTATCTTTGGATCCTCCTCTATAAAACGAGTGGTGAAAGGAGCCACTATTAAATGGTGACTGTAGAGCTCCCACTGATTTTGTCACTTCACTGTATTTTCTCAAGTGACTCATCTACTTGAGGTTCAAAAAGGATCAAGGATATGTGGGGGAAACCTCCTGTTCCATGACAACAAGACTTCCAGAGCACAGGTCAGCCTTCCGAACCAAGAAAATGAATGCCCTACTAGTTAAGCATTTTATGCAGGCACAGCATACCACCCAAGAAATAAGATGGCTTATTCTTGAGAAAATACGTATTACCACAGGCAGTTTGAGTTAAGAAGTATGGAAAAGGAGAGAGGTCTATTGGATGTTCGGCATGGCTTTGCAGTTCGGGCTGGACTGTTCCCATGAGGCACAGGGTCAGACTGATTTGCATATAGCCATGTCTGAACTGGGGTGGCAGAGAGGGCTAAAGAACGGTGATGGATCAAACCCAGATCTTTTGACTGGGTGTGAGTGTTTGATTGGTTCTGATACTCCGTCCATCACCTCACCCTTTTGTACCGCTTTTGGCCGCCATAAGTGTGGCAGGGTATGCTCAGACGTGAGTCCCATGCTCACTTTGCCACTGGATTCAAGCAAGCCGGGCTGAAGACGGCTGGAATGCCAGAAACCGGTCCTCGGAAGCTTGTTTCCGGTCCAGGGAAGGCATGGCTTGGCAGTTCGGGCTGGACTGTCCCATGAGGCACAGGGTCACACTGATTTGCATATAGCCATGTCTGAACTGGGGTGGCAAAGTGGGCTAAAGAACGGTGATGGATCAAACCCAGATCTTTTGACTGGGTGTGAGTGTTTGATTGGTTCTGATGCTCCGTCCATCACCACCCCCTTTTGTACGGCTGCTGAATTCATATATGTGCATAGACTGTATAGCAGTATCTCCTCTAGCGGTGGTTACCTGTGCCAGCAGCAGCAGTTTGAAAGAGAGTTTTGCGGACAGCCTGGCCTACAGCAGCTTGCTGCTTTGCTTGCACGTCTACACAGTAGTGTTTTGTGAAGGTGTGTATGGTAGTCCATGTGGCTGCTCTACATATGTCTTCAAGAGAAATATTTCCTAGGAAAGAAATGGATGCCCCCATTTTTCGCGTAGAGTGTGCTCTTGGGGGTACAGTTAAAGTGTGTTTAGCCTTTTGATAACATATCTGAATGCATTTAACTATCCATCTTGCTATTCCTGACTTTGATATGGGATTCCCTTTATGTTGTGGTGAAAAAGCAACAAATAATTGCTTTGTTTTTCTAAATGATTTCGTTCTGTCCACATAATAAAGCAGAGCTCTCTTTACATCCAGTGTGTGTAGGGCTCTTTCCGCTACGGACTGTGGATTTTGGAAGAACACTGGCAGTTCTATTGATTGATTAATATGGAAACTGGATACGACCTTTGGCATAAACTTAGGGTTTGTTTTAAGAACTGCACTGTTAGCATGTATTTGCATGAAGGGTTCTTGAATTGTTAGTGCTTGTAGCTCGCTAACTTGCCTGAGTGAGGTAATGGCAATCAAGAATGCCACCTTTCATGTTAGAAATTGCAATTCGCAGGAATGTAGAGGTTCGAAAGGAGGTCCCATAAGTCTGGTAAGTACTATGTTTAGGTTCCAGACTGGGGAAGGTGGGTGCCTTGGAGGAATCACCCTTTTAAGACCCTCCATAAAAGCCTTGATTGCTGGTACTCTAAACAGTGAAAGGTGTTGCCTGTTTTGAAGGTATGCTGCTATAGCAGCAAGGTGTAGTCTTATTGGAGAGTATACTAGGTTGCATCTATGAAGATTCAGTAGGTAACATATGATGTTCTGAATGGAAGCATCTAATGGGTTGATTTGATTATTGTTGCAGTAAATAACAAATCTTTTCCATTTAGCTGCATAACATGCTCTAGTAGTTGGTCGTCTTGCCTCCTTAATGATGTTCATGCAGTTTGGAGGCAAGTTAAGGTATCCAAATTCTAAGATTTCAGGAGCCAGATCGCTAGGTTCATCTGATTGGGATCTGGGTGTCTGATTTCTCCATGGTTCTGAGTTAGAAGATGGGGAGCGAGGCGCAGCCTTTGATGAGGAACTACTGAGAGCTCCAGGAACGTTGTGTACCATGGCTGTCTCACTCATGTGGGAGCAACTAGGATCAGTGTGAGTGACTGTTGCCGCAGTTTGCGTGCCACCAGCGGAATCAGTGGTGCTGGGGGAAAAGCGTACGCAAATCTGCCTGACCAGTTCATCCATATCGCATTGCCCTGTGACAACGGATGTGGGAACCTGGCGGCAAAGTACTGGCATTTTGAGTTTTTGTTTGTGGCAAACAGGTCTATCTCTGGATGCCCCCAGTGATCGAAGAATGGTTGGAGAACACGGGGGTGAATCTCCCATTCGTGTAGTTGTTGGCTGTGTCTGCTGAGCAGATCCGCTATTTGATTGTCTTTCCCCGGGAGGTGTTCTGCCAGGAGAAAGATGTCTTTTGGAATTGCCCACTTCCATATGCTCTGTGCCAAGGGGTGTGCCAAGCTGTGGGGAGTGCGTTCCTCCCGGTTTTTGGATATAGTACATGGCTGTCATGTTGTCCATCCGGATCAACACAGTCTTGATGTACAGGTATCTTTGGAATGCTTTTAGAGCTAGGAATATTGCTAGCAACTCTAGTTGGTTGATATGCAGTTTCTTTTGTTTGATTTTCCAGAGCCCTTGTACTGTGTATTGAAGTAGGTGGGCTCCCCAACCTGTTAGTGATGCGTCCGTTGTTAGTACTAGTTGTGGAACTTGCTCTTCGAACAGTCGCCCCTTGGAAAGGTTTAGTGGGTTCCACCACTGCAGAGAATTGTAAGCGCGGCTGTCTACCAACACTAGGTCTTTTAGTTGTCCTTGAGCTTGGTTCCACTGCCGTGCTAGACATTCTTGCAATGGACGCATTTGTAGTCGGGCATGGGGGACAATGAATATGCAGGACGCCATCATGCCTATGAGCTGCATGAAGACTCGAGCTGGCAAAGAGTGTTGTGGCAGAAATTTGCGAATGAGTATCTGCATGCTGGCTATCCTCGCTGTGTTTGGATATGCCTTTGCCACTGAGGTATCTATAGTAGCTCCCAGATATTGTTGTGTGTGGGATGGTTGTAGATGCCATTTTGGGTAGTTTATTGAAAAACCTAGGCTGTGTAGCAGCTGAAGTGTTTGAGACGTGTCTCTTGCACACTGTTCGTAGGATTTTGCTTGTATTACCCAATCGTCTAGGTATGGGAACACGTGGATGTGTTGCCTCCTGAGATGTGCAGCTACTGTCGCTAAGCATTTTTGTAAACTCTCTTGGAGCCGTGGTTACCCCGAAGGGGAGAACCTTGAATTGGTAGTGTTGACCTATTGTGAACCTGAGATATTTCCTGTGAGCTGGATGGATGGGTATGTGAAAATACGCATCCTTGAGGTCCAATGTAGCTAGGAAGTCTCCTTGCTGGAGCAGCGGGAGCACTTGCTGTAGTGTGATCATATGGAAGTGCTCCGAGAGTATGTATTGATTTAGGGGTCTGAGGTCCAATATTGGTCTGAGTGAACCGTCCTTCTTGGGAATAAGGAAGTACAGTGAGTATACTCCTGTCCCTTGGTGTTGGAAAGGGACTGGCTCTATGGCCCCCTTTTCCAGCATGCATTTCACCTCTTGTTGTAGCAGGGTGATGTGTTCTTTGGACATAGGGCGGTGTCTGGGTGGTATGTTTGGTGGAGTAGAAGTGAGTTCTAGGCAATAACCATACTGGATAATTTGTCTCACCCACCTGTCTGTGGTAATGGAGTTCCAGACAGGTAGGAATTGTTGAATCCTGCCTCCGACTGGTGTTAGGTGGTCTGGAGGTAGTGTGATGAAGTCACTGTTTTGTGGCAGTGGAGGCTCTGGCGTTATTGCCTCCACGTCCTCTTCCCTTATTATTGTTACCCCTATAGCCTCCTTCGTTGGAGTTCTTGTTGAAGGAACCCTGGGTGTTGCTTTTGTATGTAGATGGGGTTTGTGAAGTATTGCCTCGTGTAGCTGCTCTGTATGAGGAGCGTTGAAAGGAACCTCTGTGTTGTTGAAACTGCAATGCACCCATTGATTTTGCGGTTTCTGTATCCTTTTTCATTTTGCCTAAAATGGTGTCGACTGCAGGGCCGAAAGGGAAGTCTTGATTGACTGGTTGGTTAAGAATGGTGGATTGCACCTCGTTCTTAAAGCCAGAAATGCGTAGCCATGCGTGTCTTCGTAATAAGACGCTAGTGTTAATGGACCTGTCTGCAGTGTCAGCTGCGTCAAGCGCACATTTAATGGAGGCGTTTGTAATACATTTCCCCTCCTGTATAAGGTCGTTAGCTTGTTCTTTGAAAGGTTCAGGAAGGTGTTGCATCAAACTTTCAAGCTGGTCAAAGTGTGCTCTGTCGCAACGAGCTAGTAGAGATTGTGTGTTTGCAATTTTCCTGTTGTCTGTGAGTTGGCCCGTTTGCGTGCATTAGCCACTTCTAGTGAATCTAACGGCAACTGACCTCTGATATAAGTAGGGTCTGTAGGGGCCGCCTTATATTTCTTTTCAATCCTGGGATTGATTACACGTGCCCTGGCTGTATCTTTAAATATATCTGGCGCGTGTTTTAGCACCCCTTTCAACATTGGAAGTGTCCTGACATTTTTCTCTGAAGTAGGGAATGTGTCAAATAAAAAGTCTTCTTCTATAGGTTCATTGTGCATGTCTACGTTGTGGTACTGCGCTGCCCTATCTATTAGCTGGTTGAAGACAATGGTGTCGTCAGTAGGGGACGGCTTTGTTGGATAGGAGGACGTGTCAGGGATGGGATGCGTGTCATATGGATCAGTAGGCTCTACCCATGGTTCATTTTGAGGGTTAGGATCCTCTGGATAGTTAAAATCATATTGAGGGTCTTCCCCTGTGTCGCCCTCATTGTCCCCAGAGTGCGTAGGAGAGTAAGGAGCATAAGGCGTAGTAGGCATAGTGGGATAGAAAGGAATGAAGGGTCTAGAGGGAGAAGTCCCAAAGTCCTTTTTCTTTCTAGGAATGGGGGAATGAGAGTCCGTGTCCAATGGCCTCTTTTTCCTGTGTAGGATTGTGACTTTACCAGTGTCAGGGTTTATATATATCTTTGCCTGATCCTCTGATGGCTCTGGATGGAAGAGTTCTTCTTCCACCGTCCGTGGCTGTCTCTGACTTTTTTGGCTCAGTCTTTCTTGGATCGACCGCTGCCTTTGGGTCGACAACCTTTTTTGGTTCGACGACTTTCGGTGCCTTATTGCTCTTCCTCGGCTCGGTTTGTTTGTCCGGGTCGACGAATGATTGCGGATCGACCGGATCTTTAGGTTCGATGTGCTTTCTGTGCTCGAGAGGTTTTTTAGGTGTACTGTCTTTAGTCGAGTCGACGGTTTTTCTCGGATCAACCGATTTTTTAGGAGCACTTGTCTTTGGGTCGGGTTCCTTGTTTGGCTCGAACACCTTCTTCTGTTGGGCCACAGGCTTCGGTACGACGCCCTCTGTGTCGGCGACCTTCTTCGGTCCGACGACTTTCGGGGCAGAGGCCTTCTTTGGGTCGACGGCCTGCTTCGGGTCGGCGCCCCTTGGTTAGGCGGCCTTCTTTGGCTCGACGGCCTTCTTTGGTTCTGCGCTTTTTGGCTCGACGGCCTTCTTCGGGTCGACGCCCTTAGGCTGTACGGCCTTCTTCGGTTCGACGCCCTTCGGGTCGACGACCTTTTTGGGTTCCCGAACCTTTTTAGGGATAACGTTACTTGGACCTGGGGGGTCTGAAGGCTTAGTCTTTGGTTTCGGAGCCGAACCGGACGGCGGGGCTGCTGAATGATATTTAGGATCTTGGCCAAGGCCTTTAGGCGATGCCTCGATCGGAGCCTTCTGTAACTGGGTAATTGGTGACGGGGGCAATGTACTCACGATTTGCCCCGGTGGGATTTCGTCATCGGAGTCCGAATGGTCCTCGACGATGACGATCTCTAGATCCGAATCTTCTCCTTCTGGAAGTTCCTGTTCATCCTCAAAGATGTTGTCTGGTTCCGGTGCCTGTCGCTGCATCTCTTGCCTAGCGGCCCGTCGAATCCGGATGGTTTTCTTCGAACGGATTTGGGCACAGGCTGGGCAGGTTTCTTCCTTGTGGTCTGGTGATAGGCACTTGTTGCATACTGTGTGTCTGTCAGTATGCGGGAACTTGGGAGTGGTATTGTGGGCACCTTTTTAATGGGCTCCTTTCCATCGACAGCAGGCCCACGTGGCGTCGAAAAGGCCCAACGGCCCGAGTCGAGATGGAAAGCGTGATCGAGTCAAGAAGTACCGAGCGAGAACAATACCGTCAAAGTCCTTTTGGCCTCTAGAAAAGTTTAGTTTTGATTCCGAAGTTGGAGTGTAGGAAAAACATCCGAACCCAATGGCGGAAAAAAACAAATCTGAAGATGGAGAAGATGCTCATGCGCACTATTGTCCAAGGGAGGAGCCACCTATCTCGTGATACTTCGAAGACTCTTCCAGGACAACAAGGTGCAATCATCCGGACCCAACACTAGGCGGCGATCTATGCACAGATATGAATTCAGCAGCCCACATGCCTCGAACCTTGGGTTAACAGAAAACCAGTCTCTTGATTCTAGCAGTAGGCAAGTGCAACTGTCTAAATGGTATCTTGAACGGCTTCAACAAAAAGTCTTCAAGGTCCCCTGGGTCCACCATGAAAAGGTTTAACCACTTGGATGCTAAGGTGTTTTATGGCTTTGAATGTAATTTCCATTGAAGTCAATGGAAACTCCATGACGAGCTGGGCTCGTCATGAGCGTCGAAGGGGTTAAGGGGGTTGTTGAAATGGTTAGCAGCACTTGCTAATGCATAGATTCTCTTCAGACAAAGCAAGTCTTGACAATGCACAGTTTCTATTATTGCTTCATGTGGCGGCTGAAGGGACATATTTCAACAGGAGGTGCCTTACTTGGTCAAGCAACACTAAGGCACCTTGGGGAGTGATCTCAGTAAATGAGCCGTATATACATATACCTGGACCATTCACTGGCACCACACTGATAAAGATCATTGCTGCTGAGCTCAGGGAAAACAGGAAAGCTCTGTGAGGTAATAAGCCAAGTTCACCTATTTTCTCAGATATTTATTCACTAGGACCTAGATCAAATAAAGAGGCATCGTTGAAGCCCGCAGCACAAAGCCAACGTGCTACTGACCAGCACAAACAATAGGGGCCTTTGTCACGAATTTCGAAAAAAATAATTTTTTAGAGTAGGTCATCATAAATGCACAACATTCAGTTCAAAACCGGATACCGGATGCCTGCACTCTGCCACAGCACTCCAGGACATCGGCAATCTGTTATCGGCACTTTCTATTTACCTGAACACCTGCAGTGCACCTACTTACATGCCACTGCATCCGACTGTAAGGAGGCAAGCTGGCACTCTGCTTTTCCTGTCAGGATTTTAACATCGCTTCCCATTGACAACACATACCAACACCCTGGCACTGCACTACCCAATGCAGACGAACATTCTGGCACTGCACCCACAGCACCCCAAAAATTGGCATTCATATAGCATGCACGCACTGCCTGACACCAGCCAGAAACATGATAGTATGCCCGGCACGGAGTACAACCAAATATTGGCACTCTGCTGTGTACTCGGCTGTCCGTCAAGCGCAGGGCGTGCAATGAAAAACAGAAGTGTAGGTGGTGAATAACTTCCCCTAGCTGCCAGCACTCACTCATCCGTCAGAACCTGATCAGCGGTCGCGAAAAACTTAAAATTCCTAGACAACCTCGAAGATAATTTGTCTGGGAAACTCCAGTAAAGTTCATACAAGTTTAAAACATTGTGGAGCCGACAGGGGGGGGGCGGAGGGGGGGCGATGCGCGTGCTGGCAGCCTCCGGGGACAGGAGATGTGCACGCGTGCGCATCGACTGTCTGTACGCGTGCACATCTGTCCGACCGTGCCACCTCCTGTCTCCCTTCCAGCACCAAAGCAACAACAATAGTCTCGCTAGCGAAGCAGCGCATGCGCTGCGTTCGCTAGCGAGACCTAAAAAAAAGGAGTTTTGTTAAGAAGAGTTTTCTGTGTGTTAAACATCATAAAAAATTGCACAATACATAAGTATACTGGCTATCTTTATTACTTCAAGATGAAGTTGTGGCAATTGAAGCCTATTTAGTTAGACTCCATTATTGTCTTTTCTATCTCTTAAGTGTCTTTGCAGGCCTTCCTGAAGATAGGCGAAAAATATCCACTTAAGAAGATACATCTAAAGAAGTGCTCCAGGGTCCCAGCATGTGGGCAGGACTATTCAAGTGCTTATGACTATACATAGAAAACCCCTACAAGAGAACCACAGATACTTATTTTATGAACTTGATAACCACAGTTTGAGGTTGCTGCCCAACTCTTTATCTTTTGGTAATCCTTGTATGGGATAAAAGACTCGTTAGGGGTTTCACCATGACCACTCAATCCGACCTAGAGATGGATGGCAAGCATGTCTGATTATAATCTGACACCTTTATTTCTTGTCCAATCAAGTCACCATGACCACTCAATCAGACCTAGAGATGGATGGCAAACATGTCTGATTATAATCTGACACCTTTATTTCTTGTCCAATCACAGAAGAAAAAAGTTATTATAAGGTTTAAAGTGTTAAACAGAACCAAATAATTTTTCACCACAATAGACGTGCCAACTTTATTTTCGTTGATTCTTCTGTCCCTGACTCTTCCTTCTGTGTGAATAGTCATTGTCTTCTTTCTAAGGGTAAGCCCAAATTCACTAGTAAGCCTGCAACAGTGACCGAGTGAACGATAGGCCAAGTAGAGTTTTCCGTAAAGGAGAAAATAGGGAGATATTTGAATTGGTACCAATTTGGATGCTACTAAAGGGCTGGCATGCCTGTAGATCAATACTTTTCCACCTGGGTGTAGTGAAGTTTATAACATTAGTACTCTGCCGTATACGCATCATCCCCTGAATTGGACAGCAACGTCAAGCGTGATCTCTCTCTGTAATGCCTATTGACAAAATGCTGAGTCTTACGATAGTTGTGGGTAGTGTTGGCAAAGTCAATATCTAATGCTTTGCCATATGCATATTGGTAGCACTTGACAATGGCAGACAGCAACAGGAAAATAACGCCTTCAAACTGAAAGCGCTTCAAATCAACACTTACATCGGGGAAGTGGGGAAATAAGAGATAGGCTTCAACAACTTAGAAAAAAAATAACAATGCAGGAAGCACCTAGGATAGCTTTAGAGATGGCCTATCGCCTCCACTTGATGACTGTTGTGGTTAATGTGTCAAATATTGGTGACACTTCCGAAATGAGAACCCACTACTGAAGCCTCTGAATCTTTAAAATGGTTAGTAGTCAACAGGTTCCCCGCAGAAGCTGGAACAAGATCACTGCAGACCAGCTCGCTACTTCCCTGAGCAAGAACCCTCCCACCAGCACAACGAACCCCAGCCAAGCGGCCACCAACCTCACGAAATGGATCAGCGACTGCGCAGACGACCTCGCCCCTCTGAAGACCCCGCCGAGCAGACCCGGCAGCAAGAAAGCACCATGGTTTAACGACGAACTCAAGAGCTCCAAGAAGAACTGCAGAGCACTCGAGAAAACCTGGCGCAGAGACCCAACACCGGACAACATGATTGCCCTCAAGCTCGCCACCCGAAAACACCACCAACTGATCCGCGCCACCAAGAAAACCGCATTCAAGGAACGACTGGACAACAACGCACACAACAGCAAAGAACTCTTCAGCATCGTGAAAGAGCTCTCCAACCCCAACGCCGGAAACAACGACATCACCCCTTCGCAAGACCTCTGCAACTCCCTCGCCTCCTACTTCCACAACAAGATCGCGGACATACACAACAGCTTCAGCACTCAACCGACGCACGCCACGACCGAACCACCGCCCCCCACTACCACCCTCCGCGCCTGGACCCCGATCAGCACCATAGACACCGTCAACACGATGAACTCCATCCACTCCGGATCTCCGACAGACCCCTGCCCTCACCACGTCTTCAACAAGGCCGACGCGGTCATCGCACCCCACCTGCAGGACATCATCAACACCTCCTTCGTCACCGCTACCTTCCCGGAGAGCTGGAAGCACGCCGAACTCAGCGCCCTACTTAAGAAGCCATCAGCCGACCCCACCGACCTCAAGAACTACCGCCCCATCTCGCTGCTCCCATTTCCGGCAAAAGTCATCGAGAAGACCGTCAACAAGCAACTGGCCGCCTTCCTCGAGACGAACGGCTCCCTCGACCCCTCGCAGTCTGGCTTCCGGGCCAACCACAGCACCGAGACCGCCCTGATCGCAGCAACCGATGACATCCGAGCCCTGCTCGACAACGGAGAAACAGCGGCCCTCATCCTCCTGGACCTCTCCGCGGCCTTCGACACTGTCTGCCACCGTACCCTAGTACAGCGCCTCAGCAAAATCGGAATCCAGGAGAAGGCACTGGAGTGGATCATCTCCTTCCTCGCCGGAAGGACACAGAGAGTCCGCCTCCCCCCGTTCAGATCGGAGGCCTCCGAAGTCATCTGCGGCGTTCCTCAAGGCTCCTCGCTCAGCCCAACACTCTTCAACGTCTACATGAGCCCCCTCGCAGCCATCGCACGCCAGCACAACCTCAACATCATCTCCTACGCCGACGACACCCAGCTGATCCTCTCCCTCACCAACGACCCCGCCACCGCCAGAGCCAACCTACACGAAGGGATGACAGACGTTGCCAAGTGGATGATGAACAGTCGCCTGAAACTGAACTCTGACAAGACGGAAGTCCTCATCCTGGGATCTTCACCCTCCGCCTGGGACGACTCCTGGTGGCCCCCCGCCCTGGGCAGCGCTCCCAAACCCACGGACCACGCACGCAACCTGGGCTTCATCCTGGACTCCTCCCTCTCCATGACCAGACAAGTCAACGCCGTCTCCTCGTCGTGCTTCAACATCCTGCGCATGTTACGTAAGATCTTCCGATGGATCCCCACCGAGACCAGGAAGACGGTCACCCAGGCCCTCGTCACCAGCCGTCTAGACTACGGCAACTCCCTCTACGCCTGTACCACCGCCAAACTCCAGAAGAGACTCCAGCGGATCCAGAACGCCTCAGCACGACTCATCCTGGACATCCCCCGCCGCAGCCACATGTCCGGACACCAGAGACCTGCACTGGCTCCCGGTCAACAAGAGAATCACCTTCCGGCTCCTCACCCACGCACACAAAGCCCTACACAACCAAGGCCCAGGATACCTCAACAGCCGCCTCAACTTCTACGCTCCCAAACGCCAGCTGCGATCGACCAGCCACGCCCTCGCCGCCGTCCCTCGCATCCGAAGAGCCACCACAGGAGGAAGGTCCTTCTCCTACCTGGCCGCCAAGACTTGGAACTCCCTTCCGACCCACCTACGCCTGACCCAGGACCACCTCGCCTTCAGGAAGCAACTCAAGACCTGGCTGTTCGAGCAGTAGCGGACCCCCTCCCCCCAGCGCCTTGAGACCATCCGGGTGAGTAGTGCGCTTTACAAATGCTTTGATTGATTGATTGATAGTCTTTTTTCTGTGATTGAAGGACAAATGTTCATGCTGTGGCTTTACTCTCCTTAAAATGTTCCAAAGCAAAAACTGCCTTTGATCCAAAAAGTTTAGAACAGACATATGACACATACTCGAGTGTTCTGTATATTCTGTGAAAAAAAACAGTTTCTAAGAAAGGATTGTTGGGGGGTGATAATGATGTGACCATAGCCCTAGATACGGGGTCAGCAGAGTCAAGCCCTGATTGTATGACTTTCATGCACCCGCCTACCACCATTTATTAATTCATCAGTTTAGGTCTAATTTATGTGCTGATTTATGTAATGCATGAATATATCTGTCGAGGAGGCGGGTCAAGTTCAAAGATTTAAACGCCATTTAAACGCCATGCTACCCAATGAGAAGATCTTTTTGGCAGAATGCTCCATTTTATTGGATGCCCTCAGAGGCAGCAGATAGAAAGGAATCAGGAGCAAGCGTTGATGTTTAAGAGGCTTGAACTGCCAAGCTCTCTGAAGACGGATGTGATGACAGAAGACTGGGTCTCCAGGAGCTGGATTGTAATGTCATGCTATCGATCTGTATACAGATGTAGCAGTTGTAGGTTTGTCCTTTATTGATTGGATCTGTCAATGCCTCATTCATTAAAGAACAGCAAAAACTCTGAGGTATGTGATGTAGAGTGTAGAACCTCTGTTAATATGTTAAACTTCAATTTCGTGGTTGAGAGAGGCAACTACCATTTCTGCCCCTTTTTGCACCACAGATTAAGAGGTGAACTCTGGAGGTCGAGACAAGAATTCCCAGAGTGGGATGTGTTCAGACCTCTTGCTTCCTTCAAACCTTGAAAGTCCAGCTCAATTGAAAGTTGGCCATCATCACCGCCACCTTCCCGAGAAACCATCTCCAAGAGGAAGCGTTCCTCCTCCAAATGTCTTGGTGCTTCTCTGAGAGATCTATGAAAAGGTAATGCACCTTGAGGCTGCTCTATGATCAGTAAAGTCCCAAGCAGTGTCAACAGCCGTGTCTTTGGAGAAGATTGCAGCATCGGTTGAGTCTAATGGGGCAGCGGTGGTGTCCGCTGCAGTTCTTGCGTTTGTGAATGCAGCGCCGGTGGAGAGTTTCCCTCCTATGGTAAAGGAAGAACTAGTTGAGGCAGCGTCTTTTGTGTGGTCAGATACAAGAGCGCCGGAGTTGTCCAGGGATACTGGGCCATCGGCATAAAGGGGAAGAAGGGTGCTTGCTGGTGTGGCAAAGGACATGGCATCATGACTCTGTTGAAGATGCTAAATATAGCATTGAGGAACCGACTTGGGATCCGATCCGGAGCTGGAAAAGTAGGGTACATGATATCAACCTGGGGCGAATAAATGATGCCCCAAGCTTTAGCAAATACCTTGGAGGTGGTAGTGGACTTGATGTTGCCAGCACCAAAGCTGTTGGCGCAAGACGGCATGGAGTTGGCGAAATCAGTGCTGGGGTGACTTCTTCTTGAACATCAGAGAGTGGTGAGGGTTCAGTGATGTCAGAGACTTGTCTTTGAAAGATCTATCGAGATTTATGGCTTCATTGATTTTTTCTTCGAAGGTTCGGAAGAATGAGGCAATGTCGATTTACATCTTGGACAAGATTTTTGTCTTACTTGGTTTTTCATCCTGTGCCCTGGACATGAAGCTCGGCTGGTCTTTCTTTTATGGCTTTTGGATTCATTTGTTGGCGAGCTCTATATGAGTCAACATCAGGGCCCAATTCCAGGCACCAAAGACAGGTTTTGTGAGGGTCAGTGATTGACATTTGACCCTTACAATCTAGACATGGCTTGAATCCAGACTGCCTCGGCAGTGACATAGTTCAAAATTGCACCAAAAAGCTTTATTTGAAAGAAAATGTTGGGGAAAAAAACGTTCACATGAGAGTTGAAGAGCTTCGTGTCGCGTCGAAGGCGCAGAAAAAAGGCAACGGTCATTAAACAGACAGGGCGGTTTATGGCTCTATTGAAGTTACATGGGGATGCATGCGGAGCCATCTTGGAAGCCACCGCCCCCTATCGATGTGGGAGAGCTATTGAAAATGTTCCAGTCCAAGCCGGTACATGGGGATATTCAAAAGGTGAGGAATATGTATGCATATTTATCCATCAGTATATTTTATTGAACTTATTTCTACATTTCTCTAATGCAGTCAATGTTGGCTAATGTCACAAATGAAGGCTAGTCTACATCTCTCATCGAATCATATTGGGTGTGGAGCTTAATGTTAAAAACCTTTTAGCCAAGCGTAAGGAACTATATAATGTTGTTTGGTATTATTAAGTAGTCACAGTAGTTGTTTATCTTAGCTTCCTGTTACTCATTTACTTACCTGTTAACAAAAGAAATTTTCTTTTTATAAAGTAAAGCACGGAGTAGAAACTGGAATATTGTGTCTCAGCCCAACTTGAATTGATCTGGTTACTCCCTTCCCCAAGAGATTAACATGACTAGAAGCAGTCTGTTGACTTTCCACACTTAAGTGCAATGGGTATTATGGCCTCAGGACACCAACGCTAAACAGTATCTAGGCAGAAAATTGTCCAATAATCTCAGAGATCCATTGCACAAGAAAAGGCCACAAAGAATTATTTAATTGAACCAACTTAGATAAGAGGCTGACCTACTTTCGCAGTAAAAAGTAGTTCAGAAATGAGTCAATGCATGGAGTATGGGAGCTCCACTGGCATTCAGGAAGGATGGCACAAGCTAGCATTAGGTGAAGCAAATGCACCCCATTAGGTGTCATACAAGAAGCCAGAAGACAAAAAATGTTACAAGTATCAAAAATATACAAGTCATAAAGACTAAATATTACACAATAAGACAAGACGGTGCCTAATGACTAGACTAAATATCTAAAACATTTGATTTTACTAATATTGCAAGATTTACAACCCAATCTTACCATGCCATGATCAAATGTAAAAACCCCAACGTCTCGTCCATGATGAATGTGATTCCGTCTGATAATTGGATTTCCATGGTTCTTCACCCAAATCCCGGCTAATGCATTATTAGAGATTTCATTGTCCTCATAAATCCCCTGCCACAAATATTAAAATGGCAATTACTAACAAGATGAGAAACATAAAACAATGCGAGTATAGAAGGTGTAAAATATTTTCATTATATAAAAATTACAGTTTTTATAGTTTCAATATCATCAAACTACTGATTGGGTACAATGCAGTAAATTATAGAGTAATCCTAAGGAAAGAAAATATTTTAAATATGAACATTTACTGAGGCTGCAAAATTAACTACTTACTAGTATTTCCAGTTCTACATAATGATAATTTTCTTTGCGCTTCTAACGAAAGAATATCTCCATGCATAAGGGAAATGCCAGATCACATTGTGTATAAAAGTGAATAATTATGTGGTGCTGTTGTGATGCCTCATCATGTAATAATGACACAATCTCTATCAGGTCCAGTCAGGTTCTTTACTAAATCATTAGCTCAGTCGTGGGTAGCTGTGCCAGAAAGCAGTCACGCTTAGTTAAAGGAACAAGTGAAAAGCGTTTAGAAATACCAAAACATTTAAATAGAGGGACAACACAATACAAATCAAATCTAACACCACTTAATAAAAAGAGTGCATTTTTATATTAAATTACACACAGAAATGACAAATCTATCCAGGGGGACTGGAGATATGATTTTTAAAAGTTAAGTAAATTATTTTTTAAGTTCCAATAAATATTTGTCGTCAGTGTCACGTTTCTCTCAAACTGCCCACAATGGACTTGGGACCACTGTGGTCTAGAGAGACTATTACGTTTTGGGCAAGCAATTTCAGGGTCCTCTCAGAAGATTTCACCTGGATCTCGGTTCCAGCAAAGAAGGGGTCCTGATGCTGGGAATGCAGGATGCTGAGAAGATGTAGAGGATGCTGGAGTGAAGGAAGAAATGTGGGGAGTATTCCTTTGGCAACCCCATAGTCCACGAACCTCCGGGGTCGTTTACAGGCTCATGACTATCTCACACAATGACCTAGCAGAGTCCACTGTAGGTCTAGTGCCACTGGTCAACTTGTCTAGAGTTACAGCGGTCTTCAGCAGTTGCCAACGGGTGTCTTTCTTCCATTTACGATGGCCATGAGTCCCACTTACTTAGAGACGCCTCGAGCAGGTCAGAACTCTGTGCACGCACTTTGGTGTACAGTGATGGGAAGGTAATCCTGAGCAGCTGGGCTATCATAAGGGCATGTTTCCTTCAGCTGTTGTGTCCCTGGTGCTTAACAGGAGGCTACCCACCTAGTCCTTGCACTCACATCTTACGTCTTGGCACAAGTGGATGCTTTTTCACGAGTGGACACTGAAGAGACAGTCTTCTTTGCGAATCTCTTGGGGTCAGTAGGTGCAATACAGCCTATGGTGGCAGTCTTCCTTCAATTCTGGGCAAAAGTGGAGCTCTTCCTCCACGAGTGAGCTCACCAGGCACAGTTCTCTTTGCCGGTCCCTTGAGGTCAGCAGGTGCAGTCCTTCCTTGGGGCAGACTCTCTTTGCTGGGTCAAGGGAGCGGCAGGGCAGTCCTCCTTCTGAGGAGAGTGGGTCTGGGGTGCCTATTTTATGCAATTTTCCCATATGTGGGAGGGGAGGACTTGCTAGAAAATTGAGCCATTGTTCCCACAAGGATACCTTTGCCACTTTACGTCACTTCCTGGGTGTAGGAAGCGGTCTCTGTGTATTTTATACCAAAAGAGAGGTATAGTGTGCACAGAGTCCAGTGAGTCCCCAAAGGTATGGCAGAGGTTAAAGGAGATAATACAGTTAGGCTTACCAAAGGGTAGTGTCAATGCATTTGGTGTACATACTCATAAAATGCAGAAACACACTCAATGACTGACTCCAGGCCAATGTTAGCGAAAAAATATAACTTTTGTTACTTTTATTTCTAGTAACCAAGTTGAACTCAGTTACAGGTAAGTAGACCTTTATGCAATACCTTCAATTTACTGGCAATAGGTTTGTATAGCATCAATCAATACTTTGCATGTGCAAGACATGCTTTTCAGTACAGAAGAAAATACTTTGTATTCAGGACCACACTTCGTAAAATGCAGTGAGACCCCAATGCAATCCTAAGGGAAAAAGATAGATAAGTAACTTACAGGTAATTATACGGTCTTGAATTTCAGTCTCCAGGGGTCTCGGTCTACACTGAGCAAGGGTCGGACCAAGGAAGGGAATGCACCACCAGCGGCACTGGGGCAGGCAGGTGCAGAGGTAATTGGGCCCAATGTGATCCTATGGAGGTTGGGGGCACTTTAGCTTACTAGTTAGGTATTTTTAACTAGCACAACACTGCACTACACATAGATTCACAAAACCAGTGCTCCTAAGTATCCCTCGCAAGTCGTAGCACGCCCCAAGCAGTAGATGCTTGGGATGGCCCCAATGATGAAGCATGTCACCTAGGGGCAACCCTGGGTGAGAGAGGGAACTCAAGAAAATAAAATTTCTTTCCTTATGAGGCGCACCCAAATCTCCCTGGCTAGGGACCTATGATCCATCACCTTTGGATTTTTGTGTTGTACTTTAAAGATATAGGAGGTTGAACCTAGCCGTATCCTCCTTCTCCCTCCTTTTTTGAGAAGTATTTAACAGCGAAAGCTG
Organism: Lissotriton helveticus; assembly: GCF_964261635.1. Lineage (NCBI taxonomy): Eukaryota > Metazoa > Chordata > Amphibia > Caudata > Salamandridae > Lissotriton > Lissotriton helveticus. The sequence goes on along the minus strand of NC_136067.1, from coordinate 1,756,630,015 downwards.
CAGGACTTTAATCTCTAAGATAGCGTTTTACACTCAGCCTTACTGGACACCACAACGCAATATCATGGCAGAAATAACTGGCCTCACATTTACTGATGAGGAAGCAGAAAGAATCATCTCCTCCATGACCCCTCTTGTTGATACACCCAACAGAGACAGCAATGAGACGGCACAATGTTGGGATGAGCTGACAGAGCTCAAAAGGAATCAAGTGAAAACAATTATTCATGGAATCATGATGACAGAATACCTCAGAATAAATGCAGCTCCAAGAGGATGGATAGTACGAAATGAGCCATTTATTTTTCAAAAGGATAAGGCCTTCAAAAAAGATTGGTTGCTGATCTCTTGGCTTTGCACGAGAGACTGGCTTGTGTTAATCATCAAAACCGCAACACGCCTCTCACACGCAATGAAGGAAGAAATACATACCTTAGAGGTCAAACTGAAGTCCTACCAAACACCAGCAGAAATGAAAAAGCGCCTGGAGGAACTCAACAAAACCATGACAGTTCGAATTATCACTCAAAGATACCAAATATCTAAAATTTTCAAAAGATGGGAAAAACTTCAGCCACGAGAAGGCCTACCCCTATATTAGAGATGACCAACTAACAGGGAGGAATCCGGGATACAACACGGAGACGGACGGGTCAGACACCAGCTCAAATGATTCTGACGTAAGAACCCAAGAGGTCGCCAGAACTTCAGAGGAAGGATGAGGAATAGAGGAGGGCAGGGAGGCTATGGTTGGACACCTTACCAACCCCTTTTCCATAATCCACCTTTCTTCTATGGACCACCACAATACCCCCCACAACCATACCCTTACTGGGAGCCCACCCCTCAAACGGATTATCCCCAGACTCCTTTCTTAGGACAGGGCAGAGGACCACCAAGAGGCAAGACGAAAAGGGGACAACAGGTACAATGGGTGCAGCCACTGGAATCAGCCAGGAGTCACACAAGGAGCATGGGCCCACCAGAGCAACCGAACAACAGCAACAACCGAGTTTAGTGGTGAACCTATCCAGTTCACCTCTAACCGAAATACAACTAGCAGTCCTGGAAAAGGGCTTGGGTTTCGTACCCACCCCAACTTTGGACAAATTCCAACTGAGTTGTGAATTAAACAAATTCATCAGGAAAATAAAATTGAGGGTGATTTAAAAAAAAAAAAGTAAATATAGAGACTCAAAAAGGAGACACTGATCTCCATCTTACCTTCACACCCCCTTCAGCCACGCTTCCAGTGGAATTACTGGCCTTCGAAAAGGCAGTCTTAAAAGAAGTGGGAGATTCGGATCCAACTAGCATGAGAGTCTTTCATAACACATCAAGACAAGAACATGAAGCCATTAAAATACTGTCCAGCGACAAAAACATCACCATAAAACCGGCTGAGTAAGGCGGCGGAATCGTCATACAGGACACAGAATTTTACCGGCAGGATTGCCTGAGACTACTTTCTGATGAAAGGAACTACAGACATCTCAAAGAAGACCCGAACGAAAGACTCAGGATTGGGATTGCAGCATGGTGGAGCAAGCGCTTGCCCAGGATTGGATAACCAAAAAAGAAGGAGATCTGATGAACAGCAAAAAACCGACAGTTCCCTTCTTCTACACAATCCCCAAGATGCACAAGTCTTTAGAAAAACTACCAGGGCGACCAATTGTCTCAGGAATTGGATCCATTTTGGAGCCACTCGCCAAATTCGCAGATGCGTTCCTACGCCCAATAATACAATCCACCAACACCTAATTAAAGGACACTAAAGCAGTACTATGCCTACTGAGGGACCTCAGTTTTGACTCTACGAATCGCATCCTGATAGGGTTAGACGTGGAAAGCTTATATACCAGCTTACCCCACAAGGAAACATTAGATATCCTCGAAGAAACTCTGTACGGATCAATCTGGCCCTACCACACACCACAACACGTGGTCCTCGAATGCTGTAAATGGGCATGTAGGAGAGTAGGGTCTGCAATCCTATGATCACCCAGATTTTTGCTTTTTGCTGCACTGGTTTACGACTTTCCCTGGCTGTGGGCCTGCTAATCAGACCCACAGCCTAGCTGTTCTCTCTATCCAAATTGTATTCAGGTACTGAATTGGCACTGGGCCCTCTCCAAGTCTCTGTACCCAGGGCTGAGGTGTACTCAGAAGTCTCCCAGGGGCTGAAGCATGTATTTTGCCACCCCTGGGCTGACTAACTAAACTGACACAACTGGCTGCACGACAGCTGGGGCAAGGTGGTGTACTCACCCTTTGCTTTAGATATAGTATACCTATATCTAACCCTAAATGGACACACAGATCTCCTATCAGTCACTCCTATGGCAGGCCTTAACAATCCTGAAAGGCAGAGTGCTTGGAATCGTGTGAGATGGTGCTCTGGCATGAGCTGAGCCTGTCTGCGACTTTCGGGATCCATCCCTTAGCCGTTTCCATGATATCGCATACCATATACTCTTAAGTGCATTATAATCCTCGCGGTTATATGCCAACTCTGGTATCGCTTTATCAAAACATGTCGAGTAAGGTGTCATACGAATTGGAATACTAACCCCTCCCCTATTCTGGCGACGGGGTTAGCATTCCACCCTTCTAGAGGGACACGACATGTATGTAACCCCTAACCCCGGTTAAAGTCAGACAGAGCCTTAGCATCCACAAAATGGATGCTGCCACCGAGACACAAGTCTGCCCTCCTGCTGCTGGGAGTCCTCCCAGAGCAGGAGATAAGGACAAAGGGTTTCCTGCCAGGGGCGGTGCCAGCACCGTCCCAGACAGGATTTTGTGTATTGTAGGTAGGCAGGGCTTCAGAGGAAGGTGACTGCACGTGGCACCCCGGTGCTCACTGTGCATAGGCTGGCTTGAACCAGTTCCAGGGACACTCCAGACCCTGTGCTGGGGAAAAGCCCGCCAAGGAAGTGGGTGTAACCACCCCCCTCCTGGTCCCACCCCTAGGGCAGGACTTAGTCGCGTGCCAGCCCCCTTTTCCCAGATAAAGGTAGGAGCAGGCCCCCTTCCAAATTAGATCATCTTTGAATCCTGAAACTACTTTCCACGAAAGGAACTCAAGACTTCTTCCTAAGATTTCTCCCTTGTGACTAAGGAGTAGTCACCCTGCATCCGCAGGCACCATCTAAAGAACACTGCGGTCTGCTGCAAGTCCTTCCTCCGGAATCCGACTGTCCAGCTCGACGAGAACCGGCTTCCCTGGCACCTCTGACCTCTACCCACCTCTACAGCCCAGCTGAGAACCGTGGGTGCGACGAGACCTCGAGGGACCGGCCATCTGCAAGACTGCACGACTTCTGCACAGCAAGCCCGCCGAGTAATTTCCTGGTGAGTGCTTTGGGGTCCGAGAAGCCCCGACCCTGAGCAGCTCCAGCACCGAAGTGCAGCCTCCCAGCATCTCCACGATCTGCGTGGGGCCCTTCTGCTTTTTGCTGCTCACCGCGTTGTTTGGCTACTAGCCCGCTGGCTTGTGGCCTTCTGAACGACGCCCGACGACATCACTGCTGCTGGTCTGGTTGCTCCAGACTGGCCCTTGCTCCCTTTCCGAAGAGGAGCACCCAGGACCCTCCTGGTCCACTCAAGACGCCATTTTGAGTCCACCGCGTGGGCTTGAATTAGCCAAGGCTTGTTGCCCAATCCTGGGTAACTTCGACGCCGACAGCTTCATCCATCGTGGGACAGCTCGCCTCTCCATCCTGGTCGCCGACAACGCCTCCTGGTCCGTGAGATCTGCAGAGCCAGCGTCGCCCACTCACCTAGTCGAGGTGACTGCCATCCGGTGCCCTCCTGGTGCCCACTGACTACTGGCTAGTAGTCACGAACTTGGTCCCCTCTGCTTTCAGGTGTCATCCATCTTCCAGATCCAGGCTTGGATCAACTCGAACTATCTTCACTGGTCGCCTGCCAGCATCTTTCTTCCAGGCTCCTGGTCCGGCAACGAGGATTCCCGACGTCTTTTGAGACCTATGCAGCTGCAGCCCCTGGGCTAGGTAACTTCGGCATTTCGGTGCCCCAGCATAGCCTCACTATCCAAGGGTCAGGATCCACTGTCGTTTTCTTCCTACCAGGTCGGGTTCGCCCGTAAACACTAACTTTAGCGTTACTAGCTTCCATAGACTTTGTCCCGCATCCCGCGTGAGAGTGCACACTCTGCACCCGAGTCCCCTAGGTCTCCTAGAAGTAATCTAACGATTCCCTAGTCAAGTCCTAGCGATTCCAAAGCCTATTAGTACTGTACTTACCTGCTAGTAATTTCGCATTCCACTTTTAAAGTATATGGTTTTTCGTGCCCCTCGGGCATTTGTGTATACCGTGCTAACTTAAGTATTTTCGTAAGAGTTTTGTTGTGTGCCTAGCACCCTGTCCTCATAAAGAGTACAGGGTTGTTGTGATTCTAATAAATACATTGTTTATTTTCCTAACACTTGTGTGGTGTCCTTTCACTGGGTGTTCAAGGGGTAATGTGATGGTAAAACAGCTGGCTTAACACGCCCTCTAGAGTCTTAGCCTTAGACTGCTCGTATCCATGCTACTAGGATAGCTGGTCTATAAGGTTGACTTACAACCAATCATCAATAAGGGTTGTTTGGACTGATATATAGTGATCACTAGAATAGTGAACACTGCACATCAGGCCAACTTCTCACAGGGCACAAACAGAAAACCACTTTCAGTTTGAAGAACTACTGTTCAGACAACATGGTACAAGTATGGGAAGTACTTTCGCGCCTAGTATGGAGGGACTGTACGTCCACCACCTAGAAGAGCAGAAGATTCTTTCACATCAAAACCCACATCGCCCAAAAATAAAAAACAAATTGGAATGGAAGAGATACATCGATGACATTCTGGTGATATAGGAAGGGGATGAAAGAGAAGCCAACACTTTCATCTATTGGCTGAACCTACAAGATCCCCCCTGAAGTTTACCCATACAATGAGCAGGTCAGACGTAGTATTTTTAGACCTGAACATTTTTGCAAAAGAAGGCACTTTAAAAACCACAATACATTTCAAACCAACTGCAAAAAACTGTCTCCTTCTATATGAAAGTTTCCATTCGCTCCACCTCAAAGAGAACCTCCCCTTGGGACAGTTCCTCAGATTGAGGAGGAACTGCACAGAAACGGCTGATTACGACATACAAGCAAAAGAGCTTGCTGACAAACTAAGAGTGCGAAAATACCCTACTAAGACCATTGCAAGGGCAAAGAAAAGAGCAAGGAATAATCACAGGGTCGCCCTTCTAGAAACCTATGAAAAGAATGAGACAGAGAAAGATAAAAGATCAATATGCATAACAACATTCAGCATAGGATCAGACCAAGTCGCAAAACTTGTGAAAAAACATTGGCGGATTTTTAATTGAGGCACATTAAACATACCTACACCGATGTTCTCATACAGGCGAGCGAAAAATCTAAAAGACATACTAGTACACACCAGCACCAAGCCACAAAACAAGAATAATCAGCAGGTTAATACTCTACCTACAGGCCACCACCCATGTGGCAACTATATTGTAAGCCATCTCTCTACCACTACAAAAAAGGTTGTTTTCAACACAGGGAAATCATGGGAACTGCGCAAATTCACTAACTGTAACACTGTAGGAGTTGTGTACCTCATCACATGTGTTTTTGACTTACACTATGAAGGAATGACCACTAGAAAAATAAGCACGAGAATCTGCAAACATCGAAGCAACATCCGGTGCCACAGGGCAAGCACCAGGATGACAGCGCATTTCAACGAAAAACAACACACCCCAAATGACATGAGATGGCTAGTCCTAGAACACATGAAACCATGTGAGAACTTGGAACAAGTCCTTCTAGAAAAAGAACAGAGATGGGTGTTCAAACTCCGCACGGACACCTTAGGACTGAATGACAACATACTGTTGTGAAAGTTCCTAAGATAATTCACACTGTCCCCACAGATGAGACAATGTTAAAAAAAATACCGCAAAACAACCCCCCCACTCCTCCTTCCCCTCCTTTTTGCTTCCTTGACAGACGGCCGTGAGCCAATCCCTCTCTGACCATCCCTCCAAGAAAAGGCGAGGTAAGCAACAAATAATGATAAGAAAACAACACTATAGAATGAAAAATTGGGACAAACTGCATGTGTGTTAAATGGTATGTATGTCTGTCTAATTGCGAAGTTTTTTGCACTAATCCAAACATTTTCCCCAACGCCCAAAAATAACTTTTGCCAAAACAACCTTTTTCTGAATAACACCAACAATATATATATATATATATATATATATATATATATATATATATATATATACAATGTTCCTGTTCCGCCAATGGAAGACGGAAACAGAGCAGGTGCGGACCTCCAACCAGCCTCGTTACTGCAGCGAATAAATCATCCAAAAGAAGATACAAATCCTCAAATAGGTAGCAGAGTAAGTTTTTTATTTTAAATTCAAGGACAAATGTCCAGCCGACGACGCGTTTCACTCCTCTAGGGAGCTTGATCACATAACACGCTCAGAAAGCTCAACCATTTTATAGTAAACATAATAGTGGTACAAATCAATAAAGTGCACGCCCTCACAGTGAAGATGGTGTAAAAACAAATATCAGACCAATATTTCTAGTTTTGCTTGTAGTCTACAAACAAACGCCATTTTTGAACGGTTAAAGTATCTAAAAATGTTAATCCATTGTTTCAACTAGATGCATATCTTGTAATTATTTGAAGATCATATTTAGAGCAAACGCTTTATAGTTTTGGAAACAGAACAGTCAACTGAATAAATAATTTGTTCAAAGCAGATAATAACAACCATGATAGCAAAGCAAAGAATAATCATAATTCCGACATAGTGTCATAATGTAATTCGCATTTGCAAATGGATATATATTTTGACAAATGTCAACAATTTAGATGTGTATAAACAAAATTCATATTGTCTGTTCCGCTATATACAAAGCTCCAAGATTACTATCACAAATATTTCAAGCATGCAAATAAATGGCTTAGTACTTTTCTATGTTTTAAAGATTATAGGTTGTCAAAAAAAGTGCTCAAAATGTGCAGTTCCATAAAAAACATGGATCATCAAATTAAAACCCACAAACAAATATAGTTAAAATGTGTTGCTCACAGCCGAGTAAGCAAAGTTGACAGCTTCACAAGATCCTGTGATAGTGTATAGAAATTTATAAAGACGTTGTTATAGATACATTCTTACATGAAAAAAATAGTTTCATTGGTCATCAGCCGATGACCAAATTCATGTAGTATAATCTAAGAAGGAAGAGGATATCCAAACATCATATATATTGTTACCCAAACGGAATAGACATTTCAGCTGGATTTACAGAAAGTTATTCAAATCTTCCGTTAAATTTAACCCAGTTGGAGCCTTGGTATCTAAAGACAGTATAAAGTGCGATTCTTTTTGCCTAAGTAATTTATCCCGGTTCCCATCCCGTCCGGGCTGAGGCACCGAGCACAAAACAGTGTATTCAAGATCTTTTAGTAATTTGTTATTCACAGACCAAAAGTGTCTTGCCACGGGATAGTTATCACTGTTAACGATTGCTCGTATGTGCTGTAGGATGCGCTTATGCACCGGGAGTTTTGTGCTCCCTATGTATTCGAGGTTGCAGGTGCATTTTAATTTATAAATGACATATTCTGACCTACAAATTAGATGTTCGCAAATAGGCACAGGAACCTCACTAAACGCTGTCATATAGTGGGTGCTGTTTTTTGCAAATGTGCATGCGCGACAAGAAGTGCACTTAAAAAATCCCGTTTTGTGATACCAAGGTTTTTTAGGGGAGACCTCAGGTGATGGTTTGTATATATACACACTTCTCCATCCTTTAGTTTCCCCATTGGCCGACTGTTTCACAACCAGACGCTGGGTTCGATACCCACCGTCCGAACATTGTAACAACCAATCCAAATAGTAAAAGGAATGATACATTTAAAACTTGTGGCTTAGTGGCAATTAAAATAAAATAAAGTAACTCAGAATTAAAAATAGAGAAACCAAATCCCAAAATCTCACGTAACGATTTCTTGCACAATTCTTAAACAATCAGACTGTATAATCTCGCCCACTAGAGGGCATGATTCACATAACTGTAAAGCTCGAGGTTGCCGCATTCATAAAATAATTTAAGGACATCGGCGCTCCGATAAATTGGAAAAGAAAAAAGAAACAGCAAAACAATATTAAAAATCAAAGCAATCGGGCCGAGTGGTGAAAATGCCAGATTTAACTTTATCAAATACCAAAAAATGTGAGTGAGCTCGCCTAAATGAGATGAGATGAAGGGACGCTTAAATACAAACAGCCACACACCTTTTACGAAGCCCCTGTTTCTACAACAGAAATAGAGGCGATAAAATAAATAAAAACATATGAGGACACATGTACTTCATGTCATTAAAACACGGTAATGTGTATATCTTGTATTTACATATCAAACTTTAGCCATGTATGCCTACAAGAACCATAATGCTGTGTATCATTACGTAAGAATGAGGTAATGAGTCACATGACCGCAATAAACACTGTTTATAGGTTACTTCGTAACATTCACATACCAACACTGATCAAGTTAGTTGTTACTAACTAAACGCGTCGGTATTTTCTGAAACTGATGTTTTACTGCAAATAAAGGAAAATTGGAAAACAGCGGATGTCGTGAGTGCGTGCTAAATTTCTTCGTGGTTGAAGAAGGTGGTGATATGTTCCTCGACTTGGCTCTGTCGAGCAGCACGCACCGGGAATTAGATCGCCAGTGGTCCGTTAATTGGAGCTACGTGGGAAAGAAAATTAGAAAATACAACGTTTTGTAAAGAGATATATATATATATATATATATATAATGCTACTTACCAGTATGCATCTGTTCTTGGCATGTAGGGCTGCTGACATTCATATCTGTGCATAGATCGCCGCCTAGTGTTGGGTCCGGATGATTGCACATTGTTGTCCTGGAAGAGTCTTCGAAGTATCACAAGATAGGTGGCTCCTCCCTTGGACTACAGTGCGCATGGGCATCCTCTCCATCCCCAGATTGTTTTTCGCCATTGTGGCAGAGATGGAGTATAGTACAGTAAGAGATGTCCATGCAAAGAGTGAGTGCTGCAGCTGCGACAGGTACCGGGGAGGTGGGTGGGCGATATGAATATCAGCAGCCCTACATGCCAAGAACAGATGCATACTGGTAAGTAGCATATTCCGTTCGAGGCATGTGGGCTGCTGAATTCATATCTGTGCATAGAATGTATAGCAGTATCTCCCCTAGCGGTGGCCGCCTGTGCCAGCTGCAGCAGTCTGAAAAAGAGTTTTGAGAACAGCTTGTCCTACAGCAGCTTGCTGTTTGGAGTGTACATATACGCAATAGTGTTTGGTAAATGTATGTATGGTTGACCATGTGGCTGCTTTACAAATTTCGTGTAAAGGGATATTTCCTAGGAAAGCCATGGATGCCCCTAGTTTGCGTGTAGAATGCGCCCTAGGGGGAACTGGTAAGGTGCGTTTTGCTTTTAAGTAACATATCTGAATGCACTTAACGATCCATCTAGCTCTCCCTGATTTTGAGATAGGGTTGCCTTAGTGTTGCGGTGAGAAAGCAACAAACAGCTGTTTTGTTTTATGAAAAGCCTTTGTTCTATCTATATAGTATAGCAGAGCTCTTTTGACATCCAGAGTATGCAAGGCCCTTTCAGCTACTGTCTGTGGGTTCTGAAAGAACACTGGCAGTTCTATTGTTTGATTTATATGAAAATGGGATATCACCTTTGGCATGAATTTAGGGTTTGTTCTGAGAACTACTCTATGTGCATGTACTTGAATGAATGGCTCTTGAATAGTTAGGGCTTGTAGCTCGCTAACTCTTCGAAGTGAAGTAATGGCAACTAGGAAAGCCACCTTCCAAGTAAGAAATTGTAGTTCGCATGAGTGTAGTGGTTCAAAAGGTGGTCCCATAAGCCTGGTTAAAACGACGTTTAGATTCCAGACAGGTGAAGGTGGATGTTTTGGTGGAATTACTTGTTTGAGTCCTTCCATGAATGCTTTTATAGCTGGCACTCTAAACAGTGAAAGGTGTTGTCTGTTTTGGAGGTATGTTGCCAGCGCAGCTAAATGTATCCTGATGGATGAGTAGGCTAAATTGCAACGTTGCAGGTGCAGAAGATAGCAAATGAGGTTTTGTGTAGAAGCATCTAATGGGTTTATGTCGTTGTTTCTGCAGTAAATGACGAAACGTTTCCACTTTGCTGCATAACATGCCCTGGTAGTGGGTCTTCTTGCCTCTTTGATAATATTCATGCAGTCTGGAGGCAAGTTGAGGTATCCAAATTCTAGGATCTCAGGAGCCAGATCGCCAGGTTCAGATGTTGCGGATCTGGGTGTTGGATTTCTCCACGGTTCTGAGTTAGAAGACTGGGTGTGAGTCGCAGTCTCTGATGAGGCACCACCGATAGTTCAAGGAACGTTGTGTACCATGGTTGCCTTGCCCACGTGGGAGCAACTAGGATTAGCGTTAGGGAATGTTGACGCAGTTTGCGTGCCACCAGCTGTATTAACGGTGCTGGGGGAAAAGCGTGCGCAAATTTGCCGGACCAGTTCATCCATATCGCATTTCCCTGCGACTGCGACTGCGCATTTTGCGTTTTCGCTTGTGGCAAACAGATCTATCTCCGGTTGTCCCCACCTCCGGAAGAATGGTTGGAGCACATTGGGGTGAATCTCCCACTCGTGCATTTGTTGACTGTGTCTGCTGAGCAGGTCGGCTATTTGATTGTCCTTGCCTGGGAGGTGTTGTGCCATGAGAAACATGTTTCTTTGAATGGCCCATTTCCATATTCTTTGAGCTAGGTGCGACAGCTGAGGGGAGTGTGTCCTTCCCTGTTTTTGAATGTAATACATGGCCGTCATGTTGTCCGTCCGGATCAACACGGTTCTGTTGCACAACTGTTTCTTGAACACTTTTAGGGCTAGGAAAATTGCCATCAGCTCTAGAAGATTGATGTGCTTTTTTTTCTGTTGTATGGTCCATAAGCCCTGGACTGTGTAATGCAGAACATGGGATCCCCAGCCTAGCAGGGAGGCGTCCGCCGTTATCACTATTTGTGGGACAGGCTCTTGGAACAGTCGCCCTTTGCAAAGGTTTTGTGGATTCCACCAATGCAGAGAGTTGTATGCACGACTGGTCACCAACACTAGATCTTTTTAATTGTCCCTGAGCCTGGTTCCACTGCCTTGCTAGGCATTCCTTTAGTGGACGCATGTGTAGTCTGGCATGAGGGACTATGAATATGCACAAGGCCATCATGCCGATTCGTTGCATAAACACCCGAGCTGGCAATGAGTGTTGTGAACTTTTGGATTAAGATTTGCATACTGTTGATCCGTGCTGTGTTTGGGTATGCCTTTGCTGCTAGTGTATCTATTGTCGCTCCCAGGTACTGTTGTATGTGTGAGGGTTGTAGGTGTGACTGAGTAGTTCAGTGAGAATCCTAGACTGTGCAGGAGATGAATGGTTTATGACATGTGGTTGGCACATTGCTGGGCCGATGGCGCGTGTATTAGCCAATTGTTTAGATATGGGTACACATGAATGTGTTGTCTCCTCAGATGTGCCGCCACTGTTGCTAGGCATTTGGTGAACACCCGTGGAGCTGTTGTGACACCGAATGGTAGGATTTTGAACTCAGATACTTTCTGTGAGCAGGGTGTATTGGTATATGAAAGTATGCGTCTTTGAGGTCTAGAGTTGCTAGGAAGTCTCCCTGACGCAGTAATGGCAAGACTTGTTGCAGAGTGAGCATGTGGAAATGCTCTGATAGAATGTACAGGTTGAGGGGCCTGAGGTCCAATATTGGTCTGAGCGAACCGTCCTTTTTGGGAATGAGGAAGTATAGTGAGTATACTCCTGTCCCTTGATGTTGAAGTGGGACTGGTTCTATGGCCCCCTTTTGCAGCATACTGATGACCTCTTGCTGCAGTAATGTTATATGTTCCTGTGATATTGGCTGGTGTATGGGCGGAATGTTGGGTGGTGTTGATGTGAGTTCTAGGCAATAGCCATGTTGGATAATTTGCCGAACCCATTTGTCTGTAGTGATGTTTAACCAGACTGGCAGGAACTGTTGTAGTCTTCCCCCAACCGGTGTTATATGGTCTGGGGGTAGTGCCAAAAAGTCACTGTTTGGTGTTAGTGGAGGATCTATTGGCATTGCCTCCACGACCCCTGCCCTTGTTATTATTTCCTCGGTATCCACCACAATTTGTGTTTTTATTGTATGTGGATTGTGTATTAGTTTTGTATGTGGAGGATTGCTGCGATGTGTTACCGCGCGCTCCTCCTCTATAGTTGGAGCGACGAAAGGAGCCTCTGTGTTGTTGGGACTGAAGAGCTCCCATGGACTTTGCAGTCTCTGTGTCCTTTTTCATTTTGTCCAGAATTGAATAAACTGCTGGACCAAACAAAAAATCTGGATTTATAGGTTGGTTAAGAATTGTAGCCTGTACCTCATTTTTAAATCCAGATATTCGCAGCCATGCGTGCCTCCTAAGTAGTACGCTTGTGTTAATAGATCTGGCAGCTGTATCTGCCGCATCTAGAGCACATTTAATGGAGGCGTTGGTGATAAGCTTTCCCTCCTGTATGAGTTCATCTGCCTGGTCTTTGTACGGCTCAGGTAAGTGTTGGAGAAGTCCCTCTAAGGAATCATAGTGTGCCCTGTCATATCTGGCCAGCAGGGCTTGAGTATTGGCTATTCTCCATGAGTTTGCTGCTTGAGCTGCTACTCGCTTGCCTGATGCTTCTAAGATTTTGGACTCCTTGTCAGGAGGAGCAGCTTCTCCAGTAGTTTGTGAGTTTGCACGCTTTCGTGCGTTGGATACCACTAAAGAATCTAGAGGTAATTGCCCTTTGATGTAAGTAGGGTCCACTGGTGCTGCCCTATACTTTTTTTCTATCCTTGGATTGATGACACGTGCCCTAGCAGTGTCTTTGAAGATGTCGGGTGCGTGCTTTAAGACGCCCTTTAACATTGGGAGTGTTTTGACACTTTTTTCCGATCTAGCTAGTGTATCGAATAGAAAATCCTCTTCTATAGCATCTGAGTGCATATCTACGTTATGGTAGCTTGCTGCTCTATCTATTAGAGAGTTAAATGCCACTGTGTCTTCTGTGGGTGATGGTTTAACTGGGTATACCGTAGGGTCTGTAATGGGTAGAGTCCCCTCATTGTCTGGCTCACCCCCGTCCCCCATGGTTGTGAATTGGGGTCTATATGTGGGTCTTGCGGATATCCGAAACCCACATCTGCATCCTGATCCTCATCTAGGTTATGGTCAGAGCGTGCAGGTGATTGTGGGGCATATGGAGTAGTAGGCATAGCTGGAGAGATAGGCTGGAAAAGAATAGGAGAGGTAGCACAGTCCCTTTTCTTTTTCAGAGGAATTGTAGAAAAGTCTTCAGCAGGAGCTGGCCTTTTCTTCTTGGTATAAACAGTCACTTTTCCAGTGTTCGGGTCAATATAAAGTTTTGACTGATCCTCTGTGAAGGGATCTGGATGGATGAGTTCCTCTTCCACAGTGATTTGTTTTGGCGCCGATGTCTTTGGCTTGAGCTTTTTTGGTTCGATGCCTTTAGCTGTTTTGGACCGGTTTTGGTGCCTGTATCAGTGTTTGAGGTTTTCTGACAGGTTTTGTCGGTCCGATCTCCTTTGCGGGTTTAGCCACTTGTTTCGGACCGATGGGTTTTGTCGGTTCGGTAACGTCTTTAGGCTTTATAGGTGTCTTCGGAGCCTGCGGCTTCGGCTCGATGCCCTTTTTTGGATCGATGGGCTTCGGCTCGACGGGTTTGGTCTGGGGAACCTTAGGTTTCGGTTCGACGACCGCCTTGGGCGTAGCCCTTTTGTCTTCGGTGCCAGGCTTTTTCATTTTTTCGCCGATCGAAGTCGATTTTGTCGATTCGACGGTTTTGGGCCTCGAAGTTTTATCAGGAATGGTGGCCTTCGGCTCGGCGCCCTTTGGTCTTGTGACCTTCGGTTCGACGACGTTCGATCCGAAGACGGTTGTGTCGATGATTTTTGGTTTTGATGGAGCCGGCCTTGGAGTACGTGTCTCAGAAGGCTCTTTTTGTATGTCCTTAGCCGGGCGGTATGGCGGGGCTATAGAACCAGGTATTTGATCTTGGCTAAGGCCTAATGGCGATGCCTCGACCTGAGCCTCTGATATAGGTGTAGTGTCTATATGGGGCGGTGTACTCACAGTTTGCCCCTCGTTGTCATCGGAGTCGTCTTCGACAGCTACGATGTCTTGTTCATAGTCTTCGATATCGACGATTTGTTCGTCTTCGTCGATATAGTATTCATAGTCGTTGTCGGAGTATTGTTCGTCTTGATCCGAGTCTTCGGCGAAGCCTAGTTCTTCCTCATCGTCGAAGATATTCTCGGGCTCCAGTGCCGACCTCTGCATTTCTTGCCTTGCCGCCCGCCGATTCCGTATTGTCTTTTTGGATCGGAACTGGGCGCATGCTATGCAGTTATCTTCGTTATGGTCTGGAGATAAACATTTGTTGCACACTGGATGCTTATCTGTGTGCGGGAATTCGGAATTACACTGCGGGCAGTATTTGAATGGACTTCGTTCCATCGACTGTCGGTCCAGGTGGCGTCGAGAAGGCTTAACGGCCCGATTCGACGACCGGAGTGCAACAAAAGTTGAATAAAGTCTTTCGGTACCGATCGCAAACAATACCGACGAAAGCGAAGGCCTTTTGGAAACGTTTTTTTTCGATTCCGAACTTGGAGTGCTGGAAGGTACATCCGAACCCAATGGCGGAAAAAAACAATCTGGGGATGGAGAGGATGCCCATGCACACTGTAGTCCAAAGGAGGAGCCACCTATCTCGTGATACTTAGAAGACTCTTCCAGGACAACAATGTGCAATCATCCGGACCCAACACTAGGCGGCGATCTATGCACAGATATGAATTCAGCAGCCCACATGCCTCTAACATATATATATACACACACACACTTCTCCATCCTTTAGTTTCCCCATTTGTATTCAAAAGATAGAGAAGTACTATTGCCCAATTCAAAATGGCCGATGGTTTCACAACCAGACGCTGGGTTCAATACCCACCGTGCAAACATTGAGATAATAATTTTTTTACCCTCTCAAAATCCTTTACTTAATAAGCGGGATATGGGAAATAAGTTATTTATTTAAATGCGGTATTTATTTAAATGCATTTTTTAAACACAAGCGAAATGCAATGGCGCCTGCGACGTGCCGAAGGACTCCCAGCAACAACGCGCGCTAGTCTTTTTTGCCACGCGGTTACGGTGACATGGCAATCAAACTACATAAACAGCCCCGAGGCTCAGACACGCTAAGATGTGGTCGAGCCAGGGACTTACAGGTCAAACTGACGGAGGGCAGCCGAGCAAAGTAAGAACTTTTTCCTTCCTCCCAAACAGGAACCTCGTTCGAAATAGGAACCTGTATCTTACTTTTAACTAATTTTTGCCCGCATTTCGAACCACCCGATTTCAAGTGAAGCCACAGCGCTCTATTGGGTATTATACCATTCCCCATTTTTACCCCCAGGGTTCTACAGGCCCCTCCACCCAGGTGGACCATGGGGCATATTACTGCTAATAAAAAAGTACGTTTTTGCACAAACTGGTGTTACATGTTACATGTTATGTGTGTCCAGTGAAACAAATGTATTTACTATATGTTTTTAACAATATCTTTTGAACAGAAACAGCAAAATCAGACACAGTTGGAGCATTAACCACTGCTTGTTGTTGTTTGTTTTAGGAGCACCAGAGCACTTACCATTGTTTTGAACTTTATAGGCACCAACTACATTGATCAGCCACTGCCTAAGACCATGACCTGCCCCTTTGGGCAGGTAGTATGTATTAATGTGCAATCTATTTTTTCTCAATACAGATACTGCGGGTACAGCGTTAACCGTATGTATAAGTGAATTGCGCATACAATAGGTGTGCTTTCTACATTTCTCTTTTTTTCCACCTTAAATTTAGGTTTGTTCACAGGAGTGGTACACATGGGGCTAGTCCCCATGTTGTCCTGAAGAAGAGGTGTAGGGGACACCTCGAAACATGTCGACTGAATATTAGGGATTATAACCACATAAGTTATTTTTCCTTTTATCTACCCCTTTTTATCCTACCAACTAGGAGCAGGAATTAAACTTTAGCTTACTAGTTAGGTATTTTTAACTAGCACAAAACACCACTCCCCCATACACTGCACTACACATAGATTCACAAAACCATTGCTCCTAAGTATCTCTCGCAAGTCGTAGCACGCCCCAAGCAGTAGATGCTTGGGATGGCCCCAATGATGAAGCATATCACCTAGGGGCAACCCTGGGTGAGTGAGGGGACTCAAGAAATAAATGTTCTTTTCTAATGAAGCGCACCCAAATTGGGTAGACCTACAATCTCTCCCTGGCTAGGTTCCTATGATCCATCACCTAGGGAATTTTGTGTTGTATCTAAACAGTGTGCCACAGAAGATAAAATATCTTTGAAAGAAATTAGAAGGCATCTCATCATACTATTATTTCATTTTTAAAATGTTTATTTTTAAGGAAAAAACAATAAGCAACCTGATTGTGGAAGCAGAAAGCTCAATCATGAGTTGTACCGAAACAAAAAATAAGAGCTACAATAGAAAGCTGAATAAGAAAGGAGATCAGCAACACAGAAAGTAAATCATAAAGAACAGAATATTCGGAGAGGATGAGACCATTCCATCAGGGGCATGAAGGGTTCCACCCACATGTGGACAAGCATACAACCGCATAAAACACACTTTTAAGCACTTGAAAGGCCAAAAAAAAGTGACATAATAGGTGTCAAGACGTCAAAAAGCTGGAATGTCCTCCAAAAAAATCACAGACCAGTATAGCAAACAGAGGGGTTCACCTAACATGAAAACCCCCTAAATCAGAGACATAAAACAACAGCATAAGCAGAACATAAATAGTAGTGCAATCCAGAAGGACGCATCCACCATGCAACTGTATAGGAACAAAACATGGCGATAACTGAGACACATGACTACCAAAATGTGTGTAACCACAGATATACCAAAAGAACACACGCATTAAAAATGCAATAGGTCGGGCGTAGCTAGATGAGCCAGCATGGCGAACATGTTTTAGCCGAGCTCCGTCCAGCCTGACAATCATCCTGCTATTATCCTGACTCCCTCTACATGTTTGTAGCCCCGGGGGTAATATTGGTATACCTGTAGTCCGCTGCACCTATTTGTCTGTGGTTTCGGAGCCTGGAAGGACTGGGGGTCGGAGCTGGGGACCGCTGCGAGGTGGGGCCTGGCAGTGAGCAGTGGAGCCGGGTATCGAGTTTGGCGACTCCTGTGGCCGTGCTGGGAGGGCGGATCGGCGACGGACGCTCCGCCCGGTGAGTCCCCGCGGTGGTGGGCCTGGAGGATGGAGGTCGGGGGGCATATCGGCTCCCGGGGGTCTCCGCGCTAAATCCGGAGTGGAGTGGCCGGTCCTGCTGACAGGGGCGGATCGGCTGACAGGAGCAGAGACGGGGGCCCGTGGCGGCGGGCTCACCCGCCTTGCATAGTTCCCTGCACCGGAGCTTCTCTGGCATGCCCTCTGTGTCTGCAGCTCCCCGTGGGGGACGGAGGTGCACCTACAGCTGGATCCGACGACTTTTCAGACACCAGGTCGTCGGAGCGTGAGGCCAGTGTGGAGCAAGGAAGCCGGGGACTAAATTTTGGCGCGTCCCGTGTGTGAGGAGGGCCGACGCCTTTGGGACCAGTCTTGCCCTGTGAGTACCCAAGACAGCTAACTGGGGGACCGGAGACCCGAGGCAGATCGGAGCCGAGTGCGGGGCTTAGTCACGCGGCCTAATCCTGCGGCCTAATACTGCGGCCTGGGTGCGATAGGTCGGCGGCGACAGAGATCATGGCCTGGGGCTGCGGGCTCCAATAACTGGAGCACCCCCCTGGGACGTGACTGCAGGGTTCTTGCCTTTCAGCGGCTCCGGAGGGAAAGGCCCCCCTCCTGGGTTTGTGCTCTCCCCGTTGATAGGCGGCGGGGTCGTGCCCGCGGGGAGAACTGTCCGTCTCCTGGGTGCTGGGCCTAGTGGTGTCGGCTGCCGTGGGCATTGGTGATTGAGTGGCGGAGCCCGGTGGACTCGGCGGCTTTGGTGATGGTTACTGCGGGGTGCCCGTGGGGCCTGGAGGTTTTGGTACTGTGATCAACGGGCTTGGTGGAGGCTGCGAGAGGGCCTAGCGGGCGGTGCTGGACTGGAGCAAGCCCTGCGGTGACTGGGTCGGGCCACACAGGTGAGGAGAGTGGCGGAGGGGCTGGTGTGGTGTCCCGCAGCCCCATACCGGCGCCGGGGATATCCCAGCGAAGGGTCGGGCGAGTGCGGTGTGGCTGGCAGAGACACTGGGAGTACTGGCACACGGCAAGAGGACTGCGGACCTTTATCGAGGGGGCCTACCGGTGGACAGCGGTCAGCATTGACCTTTGGGGTGCATACGTAGAGCGAGATCTGGTGGAGAAAGCATACCGGACTTGAGCCACGTCAGTGGGTGGGCTGCTGCAGGTGGACATGATGAGGGGCAAGGGTGGCCACACAACTCATGGGCCTATTGATAAATTTACTGGACCCGGCAGTGGGGCTGGAGCAGCTGTGGGGCAGCAGGAACCCGGGGCGGACAATGCGGCATTGATGGCGGCAATCACTCAGTCCCGGGACATGTTGAACGTCAAGATTGGCGCAGTGGGCTCGGTTGTCATGCTATTGCGGCAGGACCTACGGAACGCCATATCCTGCATTACAGAGACCAAGACTAGGATCTCTGGGGTGGAGGACGACGTCGCAGCCCTGAAGCGTCAAGTGGCCAGTATGGAAAGCACCCAGAAGGGCATAGTGCTGTGGGCTGAAGATGCGGAGGGGCGGGTGTGGCGAAATAACCTGCGCTTTGTGGGTTTTCTGGAGGGCTGCAAAAAAGGCAATATGGAGAGTTTCTTGACTCAATGGTTGGAAAGCTGACTCCCCCTGATGCAATGTCCTGGTGTTTCTTTATAGAGCGGGCCCACAGAGCTCTTATTCAGAAACCGCCGGTAGGGGCCCATCCGTGGCGGGTGATTGCAAAACTTTTGAATTATTATGACCCCGATGCCATAGTGAAACAGGCCAGAGTCAAGGAACCCCTGCTGTACAAGAACCATTGCATCATGATCTTCCCGGACTACACACACCTAGTGCAGCAGCAGCGTCAGTCGTTTCTTGGCTGCCAAAGCCCGTCTCAGGGACCTCAAGCTTCCTTATGCCTTGCTGTTCCCGGCCCGCCTGCGGGTGGTGTTCCAGTCACGCACCCATTTCTTCAATACTCCGGAGGAAGTCTTCAAGTGGACTGATAAGACGGTGAAGGTGCGGGTGCAAACTCTGCCGGGGCTGGACTCTGGCTCCTCTATGAGTGAAGCATGGTCGAAATCCTCCAGGGAATCTTGCCAGGGTCGGGGAGGTGGGGGGAGGGCGGGGGAGGGGGGGTTGGGTAGACTGGCGATCCAGATCCCGGCAGCGCTCTGAATCCTGTGGGGCCTCTGGCCAGGGGTCCCCGGCTCCTGGGCAGCAAACGGCAGACTCTTGACTCTTGTTTCCTACAGGTTTAAATGAGGTCAGGTTGCGCCTCCTAGGTGACAGATAGTTATGTCTGCTATCATTGGTGTGAGGGAGTTGTGATACAGGCTGATTCCCCTTCAGTCTGGTACTTGTGGGGGGTGGGCCTGGGAGTTATGGGCTGTAGGGTGGGGATCCATTGGCATGGGAGACTTTGGGCCCCGCGGGTACGGGGCCAACCTTGCCGCGACAGGTACTTAAACGGTTTTGAGGTATGGGGTGGGGGGTGAGTTGTTTGGGAGGGGGTTTGTTCTTTTTGGGTATGAGTCGTACAGCCATGAGGGGTTCCCTACACTTGTTTTGTGCATGCCCGCACGGCTCGGTGCTCGTGCAGTGATCATTGCCGCTTTCTGATAGCAAATCGCACGGATAGGGTCTCAGGGTCCCACAATACCCTCTGTATTCTCAGCTGGAATGTGCGTGGAGTTTTGGATAAAATCAAGAGGGGAGCGTTGCTACGCCAAGCGAAAAGAGCTGGGGCTGACATTCTTTTGCTACAAGAAACTCACCTACTAGGTACTAAGGCCCTGTGCTTGCAACGCTATCGCTTTCAACAGGTCTTTCATGCAGGTTTTGTGAGGGGTTCCAGGGGAGTGGCCATACTGGTGCATCGTAGAATTCCCTTCATTTTTAGGGCATGGTCAGGGAGGACCCTCTGGTGTTGGGCTGCGTCTATGCTCCGCCACGCTTGCACTGTTTGCGATCTGGGCGGACATACTGGACGCGCTCTCTGCAGTGGGGGGAGATTGGAATGATGTTCTAGATGTTACCAAGGATAGGTACAGGCCTGGGGGAGACCAGAGTGTAGGCCACGCCACGAAGCTGTGAGATATGGTGGATGGACACGTGGCGGCGCCTTCACGGGGATAAACGGGAGTACACATTTCTCTCTGCCGTACACAAATCCTTTTCCAGGTTGGATTATATCTTTGTCCTCAGAGAAGCGGCGGGAAGAGTGGAATAGTCAGCGATCCTCCAGCGTGGCCTTTCGGATCACTAGCCCATTTCCGTTGATCTCCGGATGAGCAGGGGGAGAAAGCCATTTTGTTGGCGCCTCTCAGTGTGGCACTTACAATAGGAAGATTACGGGAGGCATATGCGGGAGGCAATAGTCAATTATTTGGTCGGGAATGTAGGCTCTGTTTCTAGTGCCGGGACACGATGGGAAGCACTGAAACCCACACTCCAGGGGGTAGATATTGCCTGGTGTGCGGCGGCTCGAAAGCAGCGTCGGGCGGACCTGGTGCGTGCTGAGGCAAAGATTGAGGAGCTAGAGCGCCAGGGAAGCGCGGCGGGTGGGAATCGGGGGGTGAGCCGGCTCCTCCTGGCACAGCAGTCCTACATGGCCCTGTTACTGGACGAGGTGCGACAGGTCTGGCTCGCTACGCATAGCAGAATATGTCGGTGGGGGGATAAGTCCGGCAAAATGCTGCATCGGCTCTGTCAAGGGACCTTCCACTGGCAGACTTTACCGGGGATACTTGATGGAGCGGGTGCCCCGCTGACGGACCTGGGAGAATTGGCGGAGAGTTTCGCTGCGTACTATGCAGACTTCTATGCCCCGAAGGAGTGCCTACCGGAATATATGGTGGACAAGTTTATAGCAGACTTGCCCCCTAAAGCTGTGTCGGACAAGGTGTGGGATTGGTTGGAGCTCCCCCTGACGGATGAGGAGCTGGGCACGGCCTTGGGTGAGCTCAACTCGGGTAAAGCCCCCGGTCAGAATGGATTCCCCAGTGAGTTCTTCAGGAAATATGTACAGTTAGCCCCTCACTATCGGGCAGCGTTGGAGGAGGCCAGGGAACGGGACAGACTCCCCCTGGACTGGAGTCATGCAGAAGTTGTGGTATTTCACAAGCCGGGCCGACCCCCAGAACATCATGCCTCCTATCGCCCGATTTCGCTTTTGAATGTTGAAGCCAAAGTTCTGGCCAAGGCATTGGGCAACCGGCTCCTTCCTCATATTTCAGAGCTTATCCACCCGGATCAGACCGGCTTTATGCCTCATAGGGTGACTAGACATAATATTAGTCGGGCGCATATGGCAGTGGAGGCGGTCCGACACACTGGGAAACAGGCCGCGCTCCTTCTCACTGATATAGACAGGGCGCTTGACTCGCAGAGCAGGGTCTATCTGTTCTCGTTACTGCCATGGCTCAATTTTGGGCCTTGTTTCTTGTCCTATCTGCATCTTCTCTACACTGATCTGACAGCCTCGGTTTGAGTGGCGGGAGCAATCTCATCCAGTTTTCCCATTCGGTGCGGCACCCGGCAGGGATGCCCCCTCTCACCCTAGCTATTTGCCTTGGCTATGGAGCCTCTGGCGGCGTGGGTACGCATCGATGCGCAGTTGAGTGGGTTTGAGCTGGCACAGGGGCCGTCTGACCGGATCACTTTGTATGCAGATGATGTCATCTTTTTTCTCAATAGTTCGGGCCACGTCTCCTGCGGATTATGCAGATCTTCGGCGAGTCATCGGGGCTCTACATGAACCTTCTCAAGTCCACCTTATGGGTGGGGGGAGCGGACGCGAGTGGGTAATTGGGCGTCTTCCCTTTAGGTAGCGGTGGGGGGGCCTCAAGTATCTGGGGGGTTTTCTGTCGGAGGTCCCGGCCGTATCCTGGGTGCCGAACCTGGAGCCGGTGTGGGAGCGTGTACGGGCTGATTCTCAAAACCTGGTGACATATGCCGCTTACTATTTATGGAAGATCGGCAATTTTTAAAATGGTGGCACTCCTCCGCCTGCTTTATCAACTGCAAAGGAAATAGAAAGGCTAGAGGAGGAAATTTTGGGAGATTCCACCATAGCTGATGCGAAAGGCCTATTGGAAAGTATTGGTAAAACATTAGCTGATTTCAAAACCAATACCTTGAATCTAAAGACCACGAAATTAAGTAGAGACATAAAAAACTTTAACGCAGAGCAAGTGTACCCCTACTTAAAAGAGGATTTCTTTAAAAACACTAACCCAGGGGCACTAAACCCTCAATATAAGGGGAGATCTCGGACAAGGTTTCTTACGTTCTCTGTCATGTACGCGCTATATAAAACTCCGTAAAATAAAACAAATAAAAATAAGGCGCTTAATGGTTGGAGAGAGCTTTGACAGCCTGTTCATCTGCTTGCAGAGAGTAGACCTCTTTGTAGACTGCTCCTGCCACCATTCGTCAATTAGTTGTACATTCTAGAGAAGCGCCTCGACCAGCCTACGTTTTAATCACGTCTTTTATTAGTGGCACCCTTCCAGATTCCGATGCAGCCATTTTAATCGTGTTCATAAACATTAGAGTGAAATACTGCATGCCATCTGTATCTAATGATCACAGATTCGAGTGGACTGCTAATTGGGTGTTCACAGACTGCAAACAGAAGGGCAGCGCGCCCCCACCGAGGACGCCTGCAATTCACCACATTAAGATTGATTTTTCCAGATTCTAAGTCCCTTCCAGCCTTTACTTTGCATCCCCAGGTCAATTCTATCCCTTAGTTTGGTCCAAATAATTCAATGAATGTAATCTCTGACTACAACTCCCAGAATGCATTCATATGAGTTAAAGTGCAGGACTAGGACATTGTGCCCTGCCATCATGGAGCGTCTGGCAAAATGCTTGTAGAGGGCATTTTCAGGGATGGGAACCCCTGGCACCACTGAAAATACAGCAGTTGAGTAATTACATCACAACAGTGCCTATTTACATGTCAAAGAGGTTCCGAGGTAGTGACACAATTATAAAATAAGGTTAAGCTGCGCCATTCACAAATTTACATGGACCGGTGTGGTTTGTCCACAAGGACAAGTAAAGGATGCCAAACCAGCCATTTTAGGGGATGCAAGGGGTCGCACAAGATTTTTAGGTCTCGTGACCTACAATGCGCGCAAGCGCATTGAGGGATCGAGAATTCAAGTGCTCGAAATCCTCGTCAAACCAAGGGCTTCGTTCCTTGCAGTTTTCTTGAAGTTCACGTGGCCACAGGCACGCGCTTTTGGGCCATAAACTCTGTTCCCCACAGCCTTACATTCATTTCTCCTCCCCCTCCCCAGCCAGCTTCCCCCAGGCCGTAGCAGCACTCCTCCCACACTCCCATACTTCAAAGGCTTATCACTTCACACGGCCGCAGGCCGTTCAAGGCTTATCACTTCACACGGCCGCAGGCCGTGCAACCAGAGCACTTCAGTTGGTGCGCAGCCCCCCTCCCAGCACTGCCTTGTTACTCTCGGCAGCCAACTTTCGTTTCATGGTGGAACAAACCTCACTGATAACTATCAGATTGTGAGTGCAGAGTGCAGAGTGCAGAGTGAACTCAGCAGCACCACCACAGCATCACTCAGCGCAATCCCAGCATCAATCTGTGCAACCATTCAACAACAACTGGTTCAATTATGTTCTCTCAATGTTTCAAGCTTTATTACAAATGTCACAAAAAGATGTTATTTCACTTCTGTTCTTGGATTTTCATCACAATAAAATACACTGAACACAATCTTCACAAACGTTATTTACAAAAGTTTAAGCTATTGCCAATATAAATTACAATCACTTTTATTTAAGTATCAATTATTTAAAAAAATTAAAAGCCGTTGCTATTTGTAATATCAATACATCTAAGTCACGTAAATACAAAACATGTTGCATTACAAATGCTATAGTCGTCACATGTGCGAAAGTTATAACTATTGGCATTGAAAATGACAAAGCTATTAATTTAGCTATTTTCAAAATCAACACATAAATAAAAAAATTGTAATTTACAAGACCAATAGCTCAAACTTTCATAATGCGAGACCTATTGCATTGCAAATGCTTGTTATGTCTGTGACTCCCACACGCAGACTGTAGGTTCATTCATGCGCCCTTTTAATGACGCAGCACGTCTTCGCCGAGAGATTGTTTTTTGACTCTCGGACGGCGGATCGGCAAGTCGAACGCCGAGTGCTTGTCTAACCCGTTGGTGACCCGGGGAGCTGTAGTCTTAGAGGTAGGCACATTTGACTCGTGCCCGGTTGGTGGGATGAGTTTATAGTCCGGAGCAGTCTTTTAATAGACATTGGGGAAGTAACACGGGCCACGTCTTGTTTCTTCTTTCTTTTCCCTGACTACAGGTATTTCCTGTTGACCCGACTGAGGTCGTGAGACACGCCTAGGTGTTTGTTTAAATACAGACCTGTGAAATAATCTGCGCTGCAAAACCTGAAATTTAATATATTTTTTAAGGTAGGCAAGAGCTTTGTTTGTGGCGTGATTTCACTAACGAGTGTTTTAGGAGGATAGTTCTAGTAATGGACTAGTATATACACGTGCTGAGTGTTGCAATTTATATGTATGTAGTTTTCATATTTGCTCTATCTCCATATATTTTCTAGGAGAGTTTGAACTGCCTGGCCCTCAGGAGGAGATTGTTCGCATCCCTCTGGGTAGTGTCCCCCCACTTCCTTCGTGGGGGGGGCCGCCTGTACTCCATCCTTTAGGTAATCAGACCACTTGGTGGCTGCATTTTTGTAGTCCGATTGGGGTTATTAACTCCTGATTGCATGCCCCCACAGATACTTGATTCAAGACATAGGGCGGATAGAAGAATGTGTTCTTGGTGATTGGGTCTTTATCATTAGTGTATTTTTCCATCACCTTTTGGATGATCTGGTTCTTTGGCTTTTCCCTTTTTTCCCCTTCTTTAAGTGACAGAATGACTATTTGGGAGTTGGATTGACTTTTTTGGTTTCACATTTCTTTAAAATTCGGGTGTTCACTGCATCGGCACAAATGGGCGAGATTAATATTTTTGCGGCTAAATTTGTCTTTAAGAATTGTTTGAAATGTATTTTGTGTATATATTTCCCCAGTACCCGCGTCCTGATGAAGCCATAAGATACCATTGGCGGAAACGCGACCGCGACTGCGTCGACAGATAATTGATTGTATTCGTTCTATCCCGTGTTTTTCTTTTTGTTTAGGGTACATAGCTGTGTGTATATATTTTGTATATATTGTAATTACCAATTTTGATTACTGTATATAGTCTGGTCACCGCCTTTTCTGTGATTCATCATATTGTCCTTCTCAAAAATTATTCATTTATTGCTGATAAAAATATTGAAGAAAACAGGTTAATAAATTGTTTCCTGTTTTGAAATAGCTTTTGCTTTATTTGTCCCTCAGTACCTTTTTGTCTACTTCCTCATCTTTGTGATGCTCCTTGCCCAGGTATGGGAGGGTAATTTGGGCAGAACCCCTGTTCTTTATGTAGTAATTATCAACTGCAAAGTCACCCATATCCAATATCGCCTGGATGGTTCCGGCAGGTGAACTCCGCCTTAGGGCAGTTTTTGTGGGGGGGGTGGAGCAGTGCACGTGGCATTACGCACATGCTTCCTCTCCACTTATTGTGGGGGGTTAGCGACCTCAGATATCCTTTCCTACTACCAGGCCTCCTACCTTATGGTCCTGAACGAGTGGTGGTATGGTGACAGGGGGGATCCGGCGTATGCCATGGACGCTATCTGATGGGATTCCATACGCTACACACCATTCTTTACACGGGGTAGTTGCGAAGTGCGCTGCCAGCGGTCACTCAAGTGGTGTATCACATCTGGCGGCAGGCTTTGCGCCGGATGGGGTGGTGGAATACCCTGACTGGAGAGACCCCCCTTGTGGAACAATGGGCGACTTCCCGGCCTGGCGACGTTGCAGGGCTGGGACAACATAGGCATCTCGACCCTGTGAGATGTACTGCGGGGTACGACTCTTAAGTCCTTCCAGGACCTTCGGGAGCAATTCGGTATGCCTCGGTCCCAATTTTTTAGATACCTCCAATTCCGTCATGCACTATCCCCCAGCCTGGAGGGGTTGGAGTCCCTCCCCGAGTTTAGCCCGTTGGAGGCGAAAGTGTTCATGGGGGATTTGGAGGCGAATAAAATATCCTGCATTTATCAGTCACTGGTTACACACTGTTCCCCCACGCTGCAGAGGCTACTGGAGCGATGGGAGGAGGATGTAGGCGAGCTAGAGGAGGAGGACTGGAGAGAAGCTCTAGTCGCCCCCAGGAGTGCGGCCATAGCAATGAGTCTCCGTCTCATACAATTTAAGTACTTACACAGAGTATACTTTACCAGGGTTCGTCTCTGGCAGGCGGGACTGATCGCCTCACCGGACTGCCTCCGTTGTAACAGGGAGGAAGGGTTGTTCATACATACAGTCTGGAGTTGTGGATCCCTAGATCGGTTCTGGCAGGGGGTCCTGGCCTGTCTCTCCGAAGTCTTGGGTTGGGTGCTCCCAAGTACGCCACAGTTTGTTCTGCTGCATGTAATGGATGGGGTGAGGGGCAACCTCTACAAAAGACACCTGATGTTACTTGGCCTTACACTGGCCAAAAGAGACATTGCTAAAGGGTGGAAGGATTCACAGGCCCCATCGGTGGCAGTTTGAAAGAGGGGGTTGGATTTTTGTATGGGGCTGGAGCAGCCGATTTTCGTGGCCAGGGGGGTGCCCGCGGAAACATTATAAAATCTGGAAGCGCTGGGCAGGTTATAGGGGTCTGTGGCTTGAACCCCCAGTGGAGCAGGAGGATCTTCCCGGGTAGGGATGATGTGGTTTGTGGTACGGGGCTGAGGGGCATGGGGCTAGAGTGGCGGGTGCGCATATACATTTCTTATGTTTTTGCCTGTATACTTCTCATTATGTGTGGGTAGATCTTGGAGGTGGTTGTGCAACTCAGGGGGGGGGGGGCGGTAGGGGAGGTTGTTGGGGTGGTGGCGGAGTTGGGGGAGCTGGGGCTTTGGGGAGGGAGGAGTGAGGCAGGGGGTTCTAAAGGACTGCTTGGCTATCCATTCGCCTGTTTGTGCTTGTAAAGTGAAAAGTCGATGCCTTTTGGATACTGTCATGTTTGTTACCTGCAGTTGTCCCAAATAAAATGCATTTACAATGCCAATAGCATAGACTCCTGTAAATGCGATACTTATTTCATTTGCAAGATGTTAAGAGCTATTGTAATGACAATGCTTTTAATTTATGCATTTTGAAAACCTGCAAGGTGTGCATACATATGCATTTTGTAATTATAGTTGTTGCTTAAGAGAAGCAAAGCGGTCAGTGACTGCCCCTTTTGTAGTGGCAGCCTTTCTTTTCTTTAGCAAGGACTCAAAGTAGTAAGTGCGTGGTTACATAGCTTGCAGGATTTTAAATTTTATAAATAAAAGGCATTGTTAATTTGAATGCCAATAGCTCGGACTCTTGCAAATACCTGTCCTGTATGAGAGTGAAGCTTGCTTCATGGAGTTCTCGCTTTTGGTATCGGGCAGCCATGTCCTGAGAGTAGGTTACTAATTTAGCATAACAGATCAATTACAGAGCAGTGATGGCGCAAGTGTGCGGAGCCAGGATCCAGCTGCCACGCCGCAAGGTGCATGCCGGGAGGAGCTGGAAAGTCGGCGATCCACTAACCGCCCTAGACTCACCGTTGCCGCTGATGTCCGCGGCGGCTGCGTTTGGAAGCACGGCGAGAGTTTCGCGGAGCGGAACTCCGTTTTTCATGCAGCCTCACTTTAAACACCGTGTCTACCGGGAGCTGTGCGGAGTTGTACGAGACCATCCAGGAGAGTTTCTGCTTCCTAAAGAAGAAATCCAGAAAGCTCGCCGGGTTTGAAACTAGGTCAGCGTGGTGGAGGCGGAAGCAAGGGCAGGGAAACACGACTAATCGGGGGGAGAAAAGCCTCAAGACAAGGCTCGTCTCTGTGCAAGGGGACGCAGAAAAAACGGAACCACCACCGAAAGGTAAAAGGGACTTGGGGGCCATCAAGAACGCAGGTAAAGCTGGCTTAATGAAGGAGGTGGGCACGGGTAACAAAGGAGGCTCCCCCTCTCTAAGCAAACACTTTACTTTAAGCCACATCTGCAGATATGGGATCTGATACAGCAATGTCCCCAAAAGACAGTAATAAAAATACTAACAGCGATGATCAAGGCGCTCCAGTACAGTACAGTACAGCTTCAGTACAGCTCCCTCGGGTCACCTCAGGTTCGGTCGGTCCTTCAGATGTAGGGCCCCCATCAAGCCCAGCCCCCTCACCTGATCTCCCGGATACTGCTAATATGTGTAGGGAGACAGATGGGGCAGAGATGCACCAGACTGTTACTGGCAGGGAAACCAGTGAGGACCACAGATAGGCATCTAAAACACCAGTGAACTCTGGCCCCTTAGCTCCCCAGACGCCCGATCTCACAGGCGAAAACTTTTACTCAGTATCAGATGGATCTATGACTGATACTGGGAACGAGGACGACTCCTCAAGTGAAGATGTACTGCTCGATGGGAAAAAAAGTGATGAAGAGGATGACCCTAATATAGCAACCAATACTGTCCTACGGAAAAGGCAATCGCAGAAAAAAGTAATCAGCTGAAGTCGGATTATTCAGATACCCCTAGCTTACTCTCCCTTGGAATTGCCCCTAGTGTACAACAACAAGAGGCCCCGCAGACTGTTGCGGAAAGCTCGGAGGTACCTTCTCTATCTTCCATTATGAACTCTATCAAACAGTTCTAGGAGGAGGCCCGGCGGGACAGCCTGTCCGCTAAGGCAGCCGCCAGGAAACTCCAAGGCAGTATCAGGAAGTTAAATAAGGTCTGCACGGAAATTGGAGATCGGGTGGCCATGGTGGAAGCTGCTAAGGCAAAAGAGCAGGGGGGCGCACATGAGGCCTACCTAGTAGACCTGATGGCTAAGCTCGAAGAGCAGGAAAAGAGGCAACGGTGGAATAATCTTCGATTACTGGGGATTCCTGAGGGAACTGAAGGAGAGGACCCTAGAGGGTTCATCGTTACATTGCTACAAGCCGCATTCCCCACACAAACCAACTGGAACTGGGACC
This sequence comes from Lissotriton helveticus, assembly GCF_964261635.1. Lineage (NCBI taxonomy): Eukaryota > Metazoa > Chordata > Amphibia > Caudata > Salamandridae > Lissotriton > Lissotriton helveticus. The sequence continues at coordinate 1,756,600,413 of NC_136067.1, read as the reverse complement.
AAGAAATACAAAGGGCCCACCGTTTTCCCTTCAATATCAAATTGAGACGGGGAGACAACAGCACCAACGAGAAGCCCAGGGCATTCTTGGTTTTCTCTTAAGACAGCTGGTGTACGACAAGGCCAGACCGAACTCCCAGAAAGAAGTGAACGGAGTAAAATTATTTGCGAAACCAGACTTTTGCCATGCAACTGTAGAGCGTAGATGGAGACTTTGCCAGCTAATATCTCCCTTTCAGCAACAAGGAGCACAAGTCTATTTAATGAATCCGGCCAGATTGAAAGTCCTTTTTGATGGCTCAATGCGAGTATTTCTATCAGAGATTAAGGTGGGGGAGTATCTTAAAGAAATCACCGGGCGGAAAAGACTGAACTAACCAAAGTCCTGGGACATTAACACTAACTAAAATGAACGTGATGACATTCCTCCTGTGAGCTGTATGTTTTAGTGGTGGGAAAAAAATGTGGTTCGGTAGCTGGGACTCACACATGCTAACCATCATACAGGGTCATCCTGACTGCGCGATCAAGGGAGTGGGGGGGGGGGACGGGACACCAAAGGCTTGCAGTGGGATGGGAACTGAAGCTTTAAGTAGATTGTTAATTAAAACTCAGGGGATGTGTTATTGGGGTGAATCGGCACGGGAAAGAAAGGTGGACAAAAGAATCCAGACAAGAAGATACTATAAACGTGTAAATGAGCATGTAAAAAAAAAATAGACTAGCCTCTAAGTATCTGCGGCCTTAATGACCCTGTAAAAAGAAAGTAGCACAGGGTTTGCGCACATTGGGATCAGATTTGGTGTGTCTCCAGGAGACACACGTTGAAGGTGCTCAAAAACATTTGTTGAATACACTAAGATACAAGGTTGTAGGGGAGACAACACAAGGGGCAAGAGTGAAAGGAGTAGGGAACCTAGCTAACTAAAAGCTGTCCTTAAAGGTAAATGGAGTTAAATCAGGCGGTTTTGGGAGATGGGTAATTGTGGGCTGCTCCCTTTCTCCAAACTTTGCGTTTACGATCTGCTCTATATACAGGAGTAATCTAGATGATCCAGGCATAATCAATTGGGTAAACGAAGAGATGGCGCACTGGCAACTTCCCATAATATTATGGGGGGACATGAATTTAAATCTACCTATCAACTGGCAATCCGAAGCAAATTGGAAATATAGAGGCAGAAAGCCAAAGGTGTTTCAAGCCATGCTAAATTTAATCAACACACACGGATTGGTGAAAGTTTGGCCAGAACAGAGACCAGAACAAGATGGCTTTACCTTCTTTCCAGCTCCCCATCTGTCATTAGCAAGAATAGATTTTTTTTTGTTTCCTCTTCCTTGGTTCGATCATGTCATATTGATATTTCACCCAGGTTCATGTCAGATCACAGCCCACTCATTTTAAATCTAGAGGGTCTAGGTTTTGAAGGGGTGAAATCAAACTGGAGTTTTGAAAAGGCGCTTCTGTATGACTGTAAATATAAAGTACATATGCAGGGTTGGATCCGGGAGTTTGAGTATAAATATGGGATCAGCCCCCATCATGATGGTGTGGGACACCTTCAAAGCCGGGGTCAGGGGGAGACTCTCCAATTTTCAATTAGGAGGAACAAAATAGAGAAAGAGGAGGTGAAACGGCTACAAGATAAGTTGATAATCGAAGAAAGGAAGCTAACATCAGCAATTAAAACAGGAGTTGGAGTAGAAGCAGCACAACTCACTGTAGCCACAGCAAACGCCGAGATTGGATCTATATTTGCGGAAAGAACAGCAGCTAGATGGGCCTCTGCCCGAGGGAAATTGTATGAATGTGGGGAACTCATAGGACAACAATTGGCATTATCAATTAGGCAGCAGTCAACTGCCAATGCAATAACTTCTATTCGCACAATCACCAAGGGGGTTACGAATGATCCGAAAAGATTCATAAGGCCTTCAGGGGATTTTACAGAGAGCTGTATACAGAAGAGGACATTAGACCCTCTGAGCTCAGGGAAATCGAAATTGCAGAATACTTAGAGACCATACCTATGGCTAAACTCAATTTAGAGGACCATGAATTAATGAAACACCCTCCAACCTGGGATGAGATAGCTATCGCTCTGGTGAGCCTACCAGACGGCAAGGCAACAGGCATGGATAGTATCCCTGTTGAATTTTATAAGCACTTCCTACCACAGATTAAGGAGATTCTTACTATAATGGTCGTTTCTATTTTTAATGGTGCCTCTCCACCCCCCTCTTGGTCCTTAGCTAAAATTGTAATCTTTCCCAAAAAAGATAAGTCTCCGCTTGAAATGGCCTCCTATAGACCAATAACTTTGATAAATACAGACTCAAAAATATTTTCAAAAACTTTAGCAACCAGAATTTCCAATAACATAGAGGGTGTGGTATCTAGATGGCAACATGGGTTTATCCCTAAAAAGGGAACCACAGATCATGTTCGTCGGACAATCACATTGTTCGATGCCGCCAGGATAACAGGAGACCCTTTCGCATTAATTCTACTCTATGCTGAAAAAGCTTTCCATCCGGTCTCCTGGCAATTCCTCTGGGACGTTTTGAGGAGGACTGGCTTTGGACCTAAGATGATACAGGCTATCCAAGCTTTATATAAAAACCCGATAGCCAGAATTATGATTAATGGACAGTTAACAGAACAGATTGAGATCTCACGTCGCGAACGAGTAACGCGACTGGTAACGGTGATGTTTGTGGGGGGATGTATAACCACCAAAGGGGAGTTTTGAGGCAGAGAGAGAGACTCGCTAGGGTTATGGAAAGCATCGGGGCACCGGATGAAGATCTACGTTTGGAAAGACTTGTATCCTGAGTGCCTGACCCTAACATGGCCGCCGCTCCGTCTTTACCACGGTCTTCACTCTCTGTCCCGCCTCAGGCCCAAGAGGAAGGTCCTCGTCATCTCGTGCAGGAATCTTCAGACCCTCGGCAGGAGGGGGGGGGGGGGGGGGGGGGCAACGCCGAACATACTCCCCCGGTAACGCCTCACACACCGCACCAATTCCCCAACAACCAGGCTACGCACCAGACACTGAAATAACCCCTCCCGCACCCCCTCAGACACCGAACCTACCCCCCCCCCCCCAACCCACCCTCCCCGGGCAACGCCTCAAACACCGAATCGGCCCAAGGTGGAGGGGAGCCTGGAAGTGTCTGCACCGGACCCCGCTCAGCGTCACCGCACTGAGAACTCCATTGTGGTGCCTGTGAAGAAACGGACCTACTTTTTGAATGCCTCGCAGCAGATCCATGGGAACTTTTACCTAACTACCTACCTCCCACCCCTCCCTGCTCTACTCCTCTCCTCTTTCCTGCTACTAACCTTTGCCCTAACCTGTCCTTGCCCTAGTCCCCACCCTGTTTACCTGTAAATTAGGCCGCGTCATTTGAGAGCTAGCCATTTTGTCTGATGCCCGATAGGGCTTCCTGGTTTAGCTATAGGGGAGACAAGTCGGGGATTCCCTCCTGGGTCGGTCTTTAGCCTGACTTCCTTTTGTCTCTCCTGCCGTCTCTTCCCGCTTCCTCCCTCTATTTATATCTCTACTTCTCTCCTCTCTGAATGTATTGAGACTGAACTATTTTGTCTGATGCCCGATGCCCGATGGAGCTACCTGGTTTAGCTATAGGGGAGATGGGCCGTGGATTCCCTCCTTGGTCGTCACCTACCCAGTCGGCCTTTAGACCGATTTCATTTAGTCTCTCCTTGTGGTCTCTTCCCCTATCCTCCCTTTTTCACCTTCCCTGTCCCCTCCCCTCTACGCTCTATTTATTTTGCCCTCCATGTTATTTAAATGTTTCCCATTGAGACCTAGCTATTTGGCCAAAGCCCGGTGGAGCTACTCGATAGCTATAGAGGAGATGGGTTTTGGGACTTCCCCCTCGACCGTCACCTACCCAGCCGGTCTTTGGGCAGACTTTCCTTCGTCTTTCTGACGTTTCTCCCTCCCATCCTGTTTTTCTGCGAACCTCTTCCCTCGACATTTGAGACCGAACTACTCTGTCTGATGCCCGATGGAGCTACCTGGTTTGGCTATAGGGGAGATGGACCGTGGATTCCCTCCTTGGTCGTCACCTACCCAGTCTGTCTTCAGACAGTCTTCCTCTCGTCTCTGCGGTTGTCTCTTGCCTTATTCTCACGTTCTCACCTCACCTACCCCCCACTTCTTTTCTCTCTCCTTTCTCTCCTCTCCTAATGTATTGCTGATTGTTTGATGTAATGTGTAACTGTTGATCTTTTTTCTGTTATACTGTTAAACCACATTGTTGCACTTCCTTTCGTCCCTCCTGTCGTCTCCTCCCGCATCCCCCCTCTATTTATGTCTCTCCTTCTCCCCTCTCTCAATGTGTTGAGACTGAACTTTTTTGTCTGATGCCCGATGGAGCTACCTGGTTTAGCTATAGGTGAGATGGGCCGTGGATTCACTCCTTGGTCTTCACCTACCCAGTCTGTCTTCAGACAGACTTCTTTTCGTCTCTCCGTACTGTGTCTTCCCTTATCATCCCTTTCTCACCTCCCCTGCCCCCTCCACTACCTTTCTCTCTCCTTTCTCTCCTCTCCTAATTGTATTGCCTATTTTTGGGGATTTATTGTGTAATTGTTGAACTTTTTCTGTTACACTGTTGATTCTCATGTAAAGCGCTTTGATACCTCCGGGTCTAGCCAGCGCTATATAAAACTCTTTAAATAAATGGCCTATGCAGACGATCTTGCTGTAGTCACCCCTTACCCCAACGCTGCCATTAAGGCTTTAGAACGTGAGGCTCTGGAGATTGGGAAATTATCTAGGTATGCCCTTAATAGAACAAAGACTCAGATAATTCTGAACGAGAAAATCAATTGGGTTGATAGTCTAGTAGTTCCAAAAGCTAAATATCTGGGAGTTAACATAGCGGCTGACACAGATTCAACAGTAGAAGAAAATCTGATTCCGTTTGCGGCTGACATTAAAAAATCGCTTAAGAAAATTGATAATTTGCACCCAACAATAATCGGTCGATGCAACGTCATAAAAATGACCTTTTTCCCTAAATTACTTTATTTTTTCTGAACCATTCCCCTAGAGTTTAATAATAATACTCTGCACTTATTTGAACAAATCTTTTGCCCATTCATATGGGCCTATTCACAGCCAAGGAGAGCGTATAAACTACTCTCTTTACCCAAAGAAAGAGGGGGTTGAGCACTACCAAATTTAAAGCTATATTACTGGGCAACAGTCCTACAGTATAGCACTACCTTACTGCATGAAGTTTCTGACTCGGACCCTACAGGACTACCATCTCCATATACATTACTACTGGGGGAAAGTATTAGGGGATGTCTATGGAGACAGCTTGACTTTGGATACTATAAACTATTTCGGTTTAAGACTCTAATGAACGCATACCGGGTCTTTACCAATATACGAAGAACTTTTGGACAGGGTAGACTAAACCATTACACCCCCATTAAAAGTAACCCAAATCTGGCATTAATCTTTAGACATTCATACCTACAGAAATGGTATAGAGCAGGAATAGCTAAACTGGGGGACCTGGTAATTCCAGCGGGGCTACGGTCCTTTGATGAGCTAAAAGGCCAATATAACTTAGACGAGAATCAGATTTTCTTCCATTGTGCTGTTAAAAGTTTCATAGCACATAAAACTGGTGGGTTAGCAGGTTTTATAAGGCTAGACTTTATAGATAAAATACGGAAACTTAATACGCCCCGGATTGGTGGAATTTACTAAATACTAAATTCCCAAATGCCAGATGATCTGGAGAAAATAGATGTAAAATGGCAACTAAAGCTGAACACCTGTCAAGATACTTTCCCCCTTGCATTGAACCTTGCTCACAAATACCTGTTTGTCATCTAAGCTACAGGCCCCATTTTATAAGTCTGGATTTTTTCTTTACATCACCCCAAACAAAATAGCAAAGTGGGAAACTGGAAGAGGAACATTGTGTCCCAGATGCTCAGAGTACTATGCAGACCAGATGCATATGTTTGCAACATGTCCAAATTTAAAACCTTTATTAAAGGATGTTCAACAATTCTTAGTAGTAGTAATGGCATTAGACATTCAACTTACCCCAACAGCCATAATGTTAGGCCTAGCTGAAACTATCAGTAGCAAGGCAGGGGGTGCTTTAATCTTTGTTGCTATGACTATTTACAGGATTTGTGTGGCTTCACATTGGAAAGATCCGAACCCTCCTTCGTTCGCACAATGGCAGGCCAGGTTACTGGCCACATGTAAACTAGAGAGCGCCATGTATGCTAAAAAAAGGTAGACATGCACAAAAGAGAGGGCTGGTTATTTGGGAACCTCTAATGAAATGGTTAGATGGGGGTAAATCCATAGACTGTTTAGGACTGTTCTTTTTTGAAGAATGTTTAAATTTAGGTAAGCCCTAATGATTGTCTTTTTATTTTTCTCTGCAGAAAATTGAGATTCTCTTTTTCTTTTTATCTTCTTATTTTTCCTTTTTCTCCCATTTTCTCTTTCCCTTACTCTCTTTTTTCTTTTTTTAGAAATATGTATAACATTATTGTATATGTCAGTAAACAGTAACTGATAGCCCACTGTTTTTTACTATAACTGGGGTGTATAGATTGGTGTCGGGGTGGGGGGTGGGCCGTGCGCGGTAATGAACTTCTTGAAGATACGGATTGTTTTTTTTGTGATGCATTTTGAAAATAGCAAAAGAAAAAAAAAGAGAAAAAAAACAGATCAATTACTGTCAAAAGTGATTTTTGCCTATTCCCCTAAAGCAAAATTTAAAAGTGGCATTTAATAAATATCACAGAAAAAAATCTATAATGGAGTGGAGTCACTTAGGTACCTACTTATCAATTGGCCGAAGATAGGGTCTCGACATTCAACCTTCGAGAAAAGATATAGAAATACTCAATTCTAATCAATTGCACGTGCCCCCAACCCCCAGTAGAAATCAACAGGGTGTTCAAGATGGCTGTATATTTTTGTTAAAAATCAGAGGAGCTTTGCACCATAGGAGCTTTGCAAAGCTCCTATGGAGCAATGCGTATCACATCCTGTAAAATAAGGTGAGGGACTATTCATTAAAAATGATGATACATAATAAAAACAGGCACACACATGTACAGGACAGAGCGGTACACCAAAAATAAGGGTAAATATATGGCCTTACCCTCAAAATAGGAATAATGTGCACCTTGGTTCCAGGCAAAGAAACGAGACAGTGTGGCGGGAAAAAGTTGCAGGTATATTACTCTGGGTGAAAACCGTAAGTCACAATATCACCTCCTTTTTGATGCACACCTTAGCGCGTTTGCACACACACTTTTAGGGCCATTTACCTCCCGAAAAATCAGTTAAACTTGAGTGACACTGGCATGCCTAAACACCTGTTTTTTTAACCGTTCTCAGCAAAAACAATGCACGTCGTGGACGCTGAGGAGGGGGCACAATGGAATTAAAAGAAATTACATAACGCCGAAAACAAGGTAGTTATCTTAAACTAAAAGTGACATTTCTGTGGCAAAAACTCAGGATTATCGAAAGAAACACCTCCCTGACATTAATCCAACAGTTTTTAAATATTTACTTTATATGAAGTGTTGCTGTGCGCTAGTACATTACATATTGCTTTGGCATGGTAAATCACTTATTGACTATCTACATACATGTTTACCACGCTCTACTTTGAACATCTTTTATGTTTACAGTTTTATATGGCGCAAATTCAGCCCAAGTGCATCGAAGTGCTTTACATTAACACCAACTCTACAAGGTCAGGTTAATATTTTTAGGATTGGGGGAAATTATGAAATCGTCCCAGAAGTAGGCAGCTCTGGCCGCAACATCATATACTCTCCCGGTGGTGGAGATGAGAGTTAATTTCACCACCGCTGCAAATGTCATTTAATGCTGAAGTAACTAACCCCAAACCAAAAATGCTCTCCGACTTCAAGAACTACCTGTTATGCACACAGTTAGATAGGAATGGTTGCGAGGGGGATTCCGCGGCAGCGGAGGGGACTTTGGGATACAGTGCCCCCCACCTCCAGGGCCCGCCCTGTGCTCTTTAAAAGGTCGAACGGGAGAGCGGGAAGGGTGCGTGTGACAGCGGGAAGGGTGCGCGTGACAACGGGAAGGATGCATGTGACAGGCGCTGCTCTCCGCGCCGCTCTCACCGCTGCAGGTTCAATATTTACCTCGAAGGTGATCCGTCCCAGCGGCTGCTGGCCGGCCTCCACGTCCATGAACACAACAGGGTTTCTGCGTCGCTCCCTTCCATGCTCGCTGTACCCGCCGTTGTTTCCCTCCTTGTACTGGCTGCAGCGGTGACGACTGAACGGCAGGGCAGCAGCAGCAGGCGATCCAGGCTAAGCGGGACCATGCTTCCTGCTCCACATACCGCGCAGGGCTGACAGTCTTCGGCCGACTTATATTGTTTTCACACCGACCGATCGCCTTTTATAACAGGCCAGCACAGTGACATCTACAGGTAGCTGGGGGCCAATCAGATATGGCACACCAGCAGCACACGTCCCGGTGTTAAACACACTTCCAGATAGCGTAGCTGTTGTTTTTCTGCCGTAAACACACTTCCGGATAGAGTAGCTGTTGTTTTTCTGCCGTCCCACTTGGACGGGCTCGGCCAGACTTCCTGCTGGCGTAAAAGGTTTATTATCTTCTTTATGGGGCCATCTGTTTGGACCCATAAGAAGATAACAAACCTTTTACGCCAGCAGGAAGTCAGGGGAGCCAGTCCAAGTGCGACGGCTCTAAAAGAGAAAAGTGTACGTCAGAGGACGCTATTTTCCAATGGCTGGCCACCGTTTAGCATGAACGGTGACGCCAGCCAATGGAAAAGAGGTGCCGGGCTTAAAGCCCGCTAGTGAATCTGCCCAATATCACTAAATCTCGCCAGCGAGACTGCGCAGGTGCGCAGTCTTACGCTAGTCTTCGACCTAAAAATATCTAAGTGGCATGGATATAGTCCAATGTATATCAGAAACATATACGGACCCTAAACACAGGCTGTTTTTCTAGAAGATTTCCCCCCTCATGCAACTTTCCTTGGTACCACCTCTCTCTCTGGAGTTTCTAGTGGGCTTTCCATCTTGCCTGCGTCTGCTGCTGTGTTCTTTCAGATGTCTTCAGTGTACCTCTGATTTCCATGGCGGACAAAATAATCTGGGAGCTTGCACACACACAAAGGGGGTTGTAGCCTATTCAGGGGGGTCAGGTTTCACAACCATCCAAGAGAAAAAAGAAAAAAAGCTAAACACTTTCCAACTCCAACCACCAGCTGGCGGAATATGTACAATATGTGAATCTAGAAGACGCCTGTGCTGCAAACCCACAGAAATACCAAAAGAAAACAAGCATTGGCATAGCCAATAGGTCTCGCCAAACGACCTTAGAAATGTTTAACCATGCAACAGTTAATGTTGTTGCACCGAGGATATTGTACTGCATAACTAAATACTTATAAGGTCCCAAAAGCGAGACCTATTGGCTATGCCAAGGCCCCGAGGCAGGGAGTGAAGAGGTGCGAGATCAGGAGGAAGAGAAGCAGACTGGTCTGGGAGGGAAGATGTGACAGAGAGGAGTAACTGGAGGGAAGGGGTGGGATGAAGAGGGAGACAGACGAAGAGTAGGAGGGAAGAAGTTGTCATGAGGAGGAAAAAAGGATTCTACTGAGGGCAAGGAGCAGGCTAAGGCGAAAGAGAGGTGAAGGGAGGGGTATGTGTTAAGAAGGGGACAGGATGCCAAAGACGGGAAGCAGGGCTGGCTGAAGAGGGAGAGATGCTGTGAATGAGAGGAAAGGAGTATGGGGGAGACCGCCACTGGAGGGAAGGGAATTAATATAAAGCTTGACGAGAGCATGGGGAGAGAGGAAATGGAAGGAACGAGAGGTGGACAATGAATGGTGAATTAAAATACATTTTGGGGCAGGGAGTCAGTGAGAGACGCGCGAGACGGAGACTGTGCAGAACATCTTACTGCTAGGCTGCGCGTGAAGTCATTAGCTTTCTATTGATAGTCCATGCCGCCAATGGTATAATCTTTGTCAGCACCGGGCGCCTAATTACAGCAGTAAAGAAGGCTAATTGAAAACTAAACTTGTATTAATACCGTACGAGGGGGTGCAGGGAGGGCAAAGGTAGCTGGAAGGGGGCATGGAGGGAAAAAATGAGGGGAAGAGAATGAGATGGAAAAAAGAGAAAAATGCATCCAACTGACAAACAGACAGGGAAGAGAGAGAGAGCAGGGCAACCGTAGACACACTGAGAAGACACAGGAGGGCGAAGGCGGTAACTAGGAGGAGATGCAGAGGAAATGGGCATGTGATGGATGAATGCATGGACTGAAGAATGAGTGGACGGGTAGAGGAAGACATGGATGCTTTTGTAGGGTGGGGATTGGTTATATTGATGATTGATGGGTGGATACATGATTTGGGGTGGATATTTTGGTGAATTGAAGGGAGGGAGGGATTCAAGGGAGGATGGGCAAATGGGTGCACCATATCAACGGTGAACACTAGCAGTTGTGTCTGTTGTTCAGGCTTTGCTTTGCTTCAATCCAGCCCACCATGGACAAAAATTCACACACATTCATTCTTTCACTCGTGGGAGGGGGTTGTGATCAGTGTCTCCCCCTCAGCAAGAAACTGCCCTCACACAAAATTAATTTGTCCTGAATTCCTAATAAAGGAGCTGACTCTCGGTGTGACCTTCGGCAGATTGTTTTTATTGCATTATTCCTCGACATATGCATCTCTCTATTTCCCAGTGCCAGGCAGAACAGCTGACTCAGGGTTTGGGTACTTGGTTACAAAGTAAAGAGCGGGCTCTACGTTGCCAGCAGAGGCGCAGCATTAGAAGATTTATTTAACCTCTGAAGCACCGAGGTATAACTTGCCCCATGCCTTCTTGGAAAGAATTAGTACTGGTTCGGCTGAGCGCGCACCACACGCGGTCTTTGTTATTTCAACACTTAACTCGCAGCCTTCGCTTGTGCAAAAATATTGCTCAAAGCCTGGCACTCGGTGTGGCCTTCAGCAGATTGTTTTTATTGCAACGAAAGGTGCTGGGTAAACAAGTGCTGAGTTCGAGGCATCCTCCGCTTGCGTGAGATAGTAGGGCTATAAATCGGCAGAGCGGACAGACCTGTCGCTGGCGCCTTCTACGTTTTGAAGCTCACGGTGGGGAATGGGGGCGCAACTTCGAGGCTCAGTCCATGTACAGCGTTTACCTTGCGGGAGCGAGCAGCAAGGCCATCTGTTTCCAAAGCGCGGGCGCGATAACTGCAAACAGATGGCGCTGCTGCCACAAGGTAAACGCCATACATGCACGAGTGCTCACTGGAAACAGTGCAGTACATGCATGCGTTTCCGAAAAAGTCCAGAGTGCTTCTAAGGGATCACTCCAAAGCAGCGCTTGCGTGCTGCATAGGCGAGACCTAAACATTTTTAAGTGGCATAGAGTCCAATGTATATCAGGAACACATACGTACCCTAAACACAGAACCGCAGAGATACATATATATTTTATTTATAAAGTTTTATATAGCGCAAACAAGATCCCGAAGGATATTGGAGCGCTTTACAACAGGAAAGAAGGAGGGCTATAAATGCAAAAACGACATCAGGTAAGACTACAAAACAGGAATAGTCACAAAATTACAAGACAGATGAATCAAGGATAGTAATACAATAAACCGGTATATAGAGGTCTACGCAGGGGGGGCACACTATGCAGTAAAGAAGAGCCGAATTAGATGATGGTACAATGATTGTAGGATCAGTGACTTCGAACAGGTGAACCTAGCCAAATTAAGGTAAGAATTTGTTCAGTAGGAATCTTTCTTTTAGCTTCCAGTTTTAAAGCAGTCATTGAGGAGATTCTATGAACTTCCAGTGGAAGAGAGTTCCATATCTTTGGGGAAGCGCCGGAGAAGGCTCGGTGACAAGTTCTCTTTTTGCTAAGGATGAGGGGTTTCAAGAGGAAAGTGTTAGCGCTTCTTGAGGCTCTGCCACCACAGGTTAGTTCGAGCTTTTGAGCTAGGTACCTGGGAGTTTTGAAATGCAGGGCTTTGTGCGTCAGAATGGCAATATTGAACTGAATTCGAGCTTCGTAGGGCAACCATTTCAGAGATTTTAGGATACAGAAAGAAGGGAAAGTACCCAGAAATGCAAAGGGCAAGGACAAACCACAAGAGGAGATTGGTAAATGAAAACCATACATCTGGTGTCCTCTAAGAGGAGGAATACACCCAATATAAGAAATCAGAAGCAGTTTGCAGAGAATAGAATACACCTTCAATTTAAAGGGAGCAAGGGGGAATCCCATCACAAGGCAGAAATGCAAACAAGACACAGAAAAGGTCAAAGAGAGAACCCTTGACAAGAAGGTTTAACAATGGAGAGCAGGCATAAAACGAGGTCTCAAGTGGGCAAGCAATGTAGGCCCACCCATGAAACCAATGGTAAAATACTCTAGAAGGAAAGAAAAATTCCAATCAAAGGAGGGAAGTTGGCCACACCTAAGAATGGACCATAGTGCAATGCAATAGGAATGAGAATGCAACGTGTACCGAAAGGCAACACCATGAAGAAGAGTATTTAATCTATCAATCAATCAGGGAATTGTAAGCGCGCTTCTCATCCGTGAGGGTCTCAAGGCACTATGGGGAGGGAGTGGGGGGGGTTGGGGGGGGATGGGGAAGTGGGTGTTGGAATCGCCGCTCCGTTCAGCCGAATAGCCAGGTCTTGAGATTCTTCCGGAAGGTGTTCAGGGAGGGGGCGCGCCGGATGGCTGCTGGTAGCTCGTTCCAGGTCTTGGCTGCAATGTGACAGAACGATCTTTCGCCTGCTCTGGCTGTGTGGATGCGTGGGGTTTCAGCCAGTGCAAGGTTGGTAGATCGGAGGTTTCTTTTGGGTAAGTGAAGTTTATTCTGTCGTTGAGATATTAGGGTCCGTTGTTGTGTAGGCATTTGTAGGCGTGAGTGAGGATTTTGAAGGTGACGCTTCTCCACAGGGAGCCAGTGCAGTCTCCGCAGGTGCTGGCTGATTTGTTTGGCCGGGGAAGCCGAGGGCGAGTCTGGCCGTGGTGTTCTGTATTGTCTGGAGTTTGGAGAGTAGGGACATGTTAACGCCAGTGTAGAGTGCGCTTCCGTAGTCCAGTCTGCTGGTGATGAGTGAGAGGGTGACTATCTTCCTTGACTCTGGGGGGATCCATTTGAAGGTCTTTCAGAGGATCCGGAGTGTCTTGAAGCAGCTGGAGGTGACAGGGTTGAACTTTCGGTTCATGGCGAGTGATGAGTCAAGTACAATGCAGAGGTTTTTGGCGTGGTCTGTGGGGGTAGGTGGGCTTCCGAGGGTGGTCGGCCACCAGGTGTTGTCCCATGCTGAGGGGGTGGTTCCAAGGACAAGGAATTCTGTCTTCTCGGCGTTGGGTTTTTAGGCAGCTGTTGGTCATCCAGACTGCTACTTCTTGCATTCCTTTCTGGAAGATGAGTTTTGCGGTGGTGGGGTCTCTGGTGAGGGGGAGGATTGTGAGAAGTTGGCCTGATATGCAGTGCTCACTATTCTAGTGATCACTATGTATCATTCCAAATGACCCTTATTGATGTTTGGTTGTAAGTCAACCTGATAGACCAGCTATCCTAGTAGCATGGACAAGAGCAGTCTTTAGGCTAAACTCTAGAGGGCGTGTTAAGCCAGCTGTTTTACCATCACATTTACCCTTTGAACACCAAGTGAAAGGACACCACACAAGTTGTTATGAAAAATAAAGTATATTTATTTATAACAAGACTACCCTGAACTCTTTATGAGTCAGGGAGCTAAGCACAATACAAAACTCTTAAAGAAATACTGAAAGTCGCACAATTTACACAAATGCCCGAGGGGCACGAAAAACCATATACTACAAAAGTGGAATGCGAAATTACTAGCAGGTAAGTACTACTCTCAGAGACTTTAGAAACGCTGGGCCTTCAATGCTGAACCCTTGGATTAGAAGCAGGAGGCCTAGGGACGTCGTGTGCAGAGTGGAAACTCTCACGCGTAATGCGGGACAAAGTCTATGGATACTAGTAAATGCAAAAGTTAGTGTTCTCGGGCGAACCCGACTAGGTAGGTCAAAAACGAAAGTGGTTCTAGACACTTAGAGAGTGGATCTACGCTGGAGCACCGTGGTACTCGGTTTACCTAGCCCAGGGGCTGCGGCTGCATAGGGTTCAAGTGTCGTCGGGAAACCTCGTTGACGAACCAGGAGCCTGAAGTAAGAGTTGCTGGCAGGCGACCAGTGAAGATGTTCCGGGCTGATCCAAGGACTGGATCAGTTGAAGAAGAGTACCTGTAAGCAGAGGGGACCAAGTTCTGAATCACTAGCCAGTGATTAGGTGGGCACCAGGATAGCACCGGACAAGGTCACTCAGCCAGGCGAAGAGGTGACACTGGATTCTGCTGCTGCACGGACCAGGGCGCTGATGTCGACCAGGCTGGAGGTCTGCGAGCTGTCCCACATCGGATGTCTGATGCTGGCGATGCTGGATCCGTTGAAGGAGGCAACAAGCCTTGGCTAAGGCAAGCCCACGTGGCAACACAAAATGGCGTCTGGAGTGGACCAGGAGGGTCCGAGGAAGTTCCCCTTCAAGAGGAGACAAGGGCCAGTCTAGAGGAGCTAGACCAGCGGTGAAACAAACGTAGGACGTCGTCTGGAGGGTCACTAGCCAACGGGCAAGTGACCGGACAACGTGGCAAGCAACGCAGAGGCGAAAGGGCCCCACGCAGATCTGGAGGATGCTGGGGGGCTGGGCTTCGGTGCTCGTGCTGCTTGGGGCTTCTCTTACCCCAGTGCACCCACTCGAGGGTCCCTCGGTGGTCGTGCTGGTTCAGTGTCGTGCTGGTTCTGATGATCACCGGGTCCTCTGGTCTCGTCGCACCTACGGGTCTCAGCTGTGCTGTAGAGGCAGGTTGAGGTCAGAGAGGGCAGGGAGTCCGGGTCTCGTCGAGCTGGGCAGTCTGGTTCCGGAGGAAGGACGTTTCAGCAAACCGCAAGATACTTAGGTGGTGCCTGCTGCTGCAGGGTGACTACTCCTTAGTCACAAGGGAGAAATCTTGAGAAGAAGTCTTGAGTTCCTTTCGTAGAAAGTAGTGTCAGGATTCAAAGATGATCTAATTTGGAAGGGGGCCTGCTCCTACCTTTATCCAAAGAAAAGGGGCTGGCACGCGACTAAGTCCTGCCCTATGGGTAGGACTCAGAGGGGGGTGGTTACACCCCTCTCCTTTGTCCGGTCTCTCCCCAGCTCAGGGGCTGGTGTGCCCCAGGAACTGGTTTGAGCCGGCATATGCACAGTGAGCACCGGGGTGCCACTTGCAGTCACCTTCCTTTCAGCCCTGCCTACCTGGGATACACAAAATCCTGTCTGGGATGGTGCTAGCACCGCCCCTGACAGGAAACCCTTTGTCCAGGCCTCCGTTTGCTGGAAGGACTCCCAGCAGCAGGAGGGCAGACTGGTGTCTCGGTGGCAGCATCCATTTTGTGGAGCTGAGGCTGTGTTTAACTTTAACCGGGGTTACAGCTACCAACATGTCTTCTCCCTCTAGAGGGGTGGAATGCTACCCCCGTCGCCAGAACTGGCGAGGGGGTAGTATTCCAAAGCGTATGACACCTTACACGACATGTTTAGATAATGTCAGACCAAAGTTACCATAACCGCGAGGATTATAAGGCACTTAAGAGTATATGGTCTGACGCTATCATGGAAACGGCTAAGGGATAGATCCCGAAAGCCGCAGACAGGCTCAGCTCATGCCAGAGCACCATCTCACACGATTCCAAGCACTCTGCCTTCAGGATTGTTAAGGCCTGCCATAGGAGTGACTGATAGGAGATCTGTGTGCCCATTCTAGGTTTTAGATATAGGTATACTATATCTAAAGCAAGGGGTGATTACACCACCTTGCTCCCAGCTGTCAAGCAGCCAGTTGTGTCTGTTTAGTCAGTCAGCCCAGGGGTGGCATAATACATGCTGCAGCCCCTGGGAGACTTCTGGGTGCACCTCTGCCCTGGGTACAGGGACTTGGAGAGGGCCCAGTGCCAATTCAGTACCTGGGGACAATTTGGAATAGAGAGAACAGCTAGGCTGTGGGTCTGATTAGCAGGCCCACAGCCAGGGAAAGTCGTAAACCAGTGAAGCAAAAAGCAAAAATCTGGGTGATCATAGGATTGCAGACCCTACTCTCCTACAAGGATGAGCTGGGTGTCATCGGCGTAGGATACAATGTTGAGGTCATGTGGTCGGACGATGGCTGCAAAGGGGGCCATGTAGATATTGAAGATAGTCGGGATCAGAGATGACCCCAGTGGGACTCCGCAGGTGATTTCCGTGGGGGCAGAGAGGAAGGTTAGTAGTCTGATCCTTTGGCTTCTTCCGTTGAGGAACAATCGGATCCAGTCCAGGTCAGTTCCGAGTATGTCGGCTTGGTGTAGTCTGGCGACTAGTGTGCTGTGAGAGACGGTGTCGAAAGCTGCAGAGAGGTCGAGGAGAATGAGGGCTGCGGGGTGGCATTGGTCCAGGAGGGTGCGGATGTTGTTTATGGCGGCGAGTAAGGCGATCTCGGTGCTGTGGTTGCTTCGGAATCCGGATGGGTCGAGGACGGCGTTTTCTTCGATGAATCGTCAGTTCCCTGTTGACTGCTTTCTCTGCTACTTTGGCTGCGAAGGGGAGGAGCAAGATGGGCCGATAGTTCTTGAGGTCGGTGGGGTCGGCTGTGGTCTTCTTGAGCAGGGGCCTGACGTCTGCGTGTTTCCAGTTGTCGGGGAAGGTGCCTGTTGTGAAGTTGGCGTTGCTGGTCCTTTGCAGTTCAGGTTCAGGTGTCAGTATTCCTGACAAGAATTCACCGAAATTAATAGAAAATGATCAGAGCATGAGGCATCCATATAGTCAGACAGACAATTTCAATCTCACTAGGGGAAACAAGCCACCTGAGGAAAATAAAGGGGGGGGGGGGGCTCAAAGCTGCACAGGAGAAAACAAAGAAGGAGAAAAAAACATCCCAAAGAAACCTTTGCGGAAGAAAACCCTGCATGGAATGAAAATTACCAGAACAGAAGGTGGGGAATAGAACTCATACCAGAACATGGAAAGAAGCAATAGCAGTAAATGGTGACAACCAAAGAGGGACCAAATAAACCTAAGCCCCGAGCAATTAGAAGGCCAGCTGCTGTAAGGAAGAACCACGAGGGTGCCAGTAGTATGTGGAAGACCATCTGGAAAAACACTGAAGGACAGGTAACCTGAACCCAAGCTGGAGAACATAGGGCTGCAAGAAGGTGTCCAAGGAGACCACCACACAAAATCCCCAAGAACGACATAGCCAGAAAAAGAAGGCGAAAAGCCTAGCACAAATACCTCCACGGTGAGGGGGAAAACATCTCATATGAGAAGGAAACCCCAAGATAATGACGGAGGGAAAAACGCCTCAACAGAAGTTCCGCCCAACAGAAAGATAGCCCACAACGGAAGAAAAAAAGAAAAATGAAAGACCGGCAACCGAAGACCACCCCAACTGGGCGACAAAGAACAGGACCAAACGCAACGAAAACAGTTGTGAATCAAAGCGTTAATAGGAGGACAGGCAGACTATGAACAAACCCTGCCGGATGAATAATAGGGAAGAAAAGTGGAAAAATCAAGGGTCTGAACCACCCCTACGGTCCCTAAATCTACACAGAGAGGAATCTGCGTGGGCACCAAACAAATGAGTACTGTAGAAGGTCCTGTTAAGTAGCGCCGACTGAACTGCCTCTGAAATTAGAGAAGCGAAGCCAAGCATGTCTGCGCAATGCCACAGCAGACGCTGTAGCACAACCAACAGTCGGTGGAATCCAAGTCACACCGAATAAGCAATTTGGCTGCCTGCGCTCTGCCTGAAATCAACCGAGTTCATCACGATGAACCTCGGGGACCAAGGGTATGAACTGTGCCAAGTAATCCCATATCGTATGGGGAAAACTTCCACGAACAGAGGACGTGTTAACAGAAGGCACGGCAACACTGGTGGAAGAAAAAAAAATGCTTTCCACACTAGTCCAGTTTGCTAGAATTTTTATCAGCCGGACTGAGGAAGAACATGCAAAGAAAGTGGTGCCGTAGTGAACTGGACTTCAAAACTACTGTGCGTCGGTGGACGAAAGACACTCGGGGTCATTGGGGGCTGGACGGTGCATGTGGGCAATAACCCTGTCCACAGGGGGACCAGTGGCAGCCCTAGCCAATGCCCCAAATAAAACATCATACAACGCCTCACAGAAAGGCAGCATCAGTTCAAGGTCTGACTAACTCGGGTGAAGAAGCCCTATGAGGGGAACTGTGGACTTGGACATGGAGGGGAGGGAAAAATACAACACAACAGCCACCGGGCGTAAAATGTGCGCCAGGGAAGAGCTGGCATCAGTGGCCAAGCCCGGAGGAGAAAGACTAGAAGCAAGGGAGGAACATAGCCTGCTGGCGTCCCCAAATCAGTAATCCACACATCAAGAGATGAATCTGAGGGAATTGGATGTCCAAGGCCTGGAAGAAAAACTTCTGAAGTAGTTTCGTCGACAAAAGGGAACAAGGAAAAAGAGGATCGGAGTACGAGGTTGGTAGCGTGTAGGACAGCGCTGCCCAGGACCAGCAGCACAGACGTGCACCAACTCCAGCTCAAAGCCGTCCGGCAACAGCAGAGCAACCTCCAGGGAAAGAAGCAACGCCGCGGCAGAGTTGATCGGCGCCATAGGTGGAGACCCCAAAGAGCCATGCACTGACGTTGTGCCCCAGGACCCAACTACGCCAAGGGAGAACCAACTGGCATCGGCACAGTCGAGGAACTCATCAACTCCTTGGGACTCGAAGGCACTAGGAAATCCGCACTTAGAGAGGTGGCATGATAAATACCAGGTTAGCCATTGGGGCCGCTGGCCTGGTTACCATGAAAAACGTAATTTTGTGTTTTCACTGCCAGAGCATGTTAAACACAGGTGAAGCATGCCCTTCTTTTTAATTTTAAGCATCCTGCCTGGTAGGTATCAAGGCATTTCCTGGGGATGGCTAATTATTAAAAAGGACGTTTCTTACCTGGCAAAAAGGTGTATTCAGCCTAGTTGCGCTGGCTGGCTTAACCGCGCCGCAAATTTCGCCGCTGCAGTTTGAAAGAGTGGGTGGGGTCGCGTCGGTCAACGGACATGCATAGCACTACTGAGGTAGTGCTCGCGACGGCCGTTGGCGACGCGCGCAGCAAACTGGTTCATCTACCCAACCAGGCTGCAGTGGAAAGACTAGTCACATTTTCACTTGGTAATAGCAGTGGTGGCATAATTAAGTGCTGCAGTGCACGGGTGACATTTGGCTTACTAGCCCTGGATACCTCTAGTACCATATGCTAGGGACTTACAAGTAAGTTAAATGAGCCAATCCGGTATTAGACAACTGTACACATACTTTGGGGATCAGAAAATATGCACTGGGGCCTTGAAAGCAGGAACTGGTGCATTATAGCTAAAAGATCAGCAGTATCAGTTAAAAAAACGGGCAGGTGATGGGCTTGGGGAGGAGGGGGGAGTGATCATACATGGACAAGTCTTTTCCTACACATTACATATACAGTATAACTAGGCTTTCCTGTTTTCAGTTTCTATTGTTGGTAAATTCTGGTGGGGTTTTTTCAGTGTATTCAAGTGATTTCAGTATCTTAAAAAACAGTTGTCATCAGTGGTTACACATTTTGGCGCCACTAAAAACAACAGAAAAAGTATTTTTCCGGTGTTTATGGAATGTTTTGCTTTTATTATTGCTTGCTTTCTGCACTGAAATAACATGAGGTCCAAATAGATTTTTGCTAATTAATCTTATTGTAGTATACCATACAATATTTCTTCAGTGAGTCTTTGGGTCATGTGCGCTCGCTCTTTCCTTCCCATGTAGGGGCTGGAAAGAGCCCCATGTAGGGGCTGATGGCATCAGCTAAGGAAAACAGTGGAGATGACTCTTTCTTTGATGCCACATAAAGCACAAAATGATAAATATTTGCGTTTTAGTTCCTCTGCATAGGAAAACAGTGCACCAGAATGGACTAAAAAGTCAATAGAATCCCTCATTAACTCTGTAGATTGTAAATGTACTTTCAGCATACCATCTAACAAGTGGCAAGGATCTCCTACAGGAAATCACTTCAGCTGGGGTATCAATTTTGACAGGTCATCACACAACTTTTTTATAAACGTAGCTGAATCACTGCAAATACAAACAATATCCCTGTTTTGTATTGTTGAAGTCGGAAAGAACATGTTTTGCAAAGCATTACAAGTGACACTGCGTTCCATGTTTTTCAAAAGTCTGGTGTCCTGTTTTCACCACTATCCCAGAAGCTTGGTGATATATATACTTGTCACTATACCTTGCATTGAATGTTTAAAGCCTGAGATGTTGGCAATTCACCTACTATCAACACTGACCCACTAGAAACTATTGTCTGATGTATTAAGGGTTTTTACCCATTCTCTGTGGGTAAAAGTGATGACATGTATTAGGAAGGTTTTTTATGAAACCAGCCATTTTACCTATCAGTGAAAGAATCAAATGCAGCCAAAATATCAAATATGAGTTTGATATTTCCTGACTCTCTACAGTTTATAAAATAATTAAACTAGACCTAAAACATGAAACTAAATCCTCCGTCTTTAGACCAATGGCCAAAAAACTGAAAAAAGTAAAAGGAAGAAGAAACAATATTTTAGTGTCATCCCTAAAGAACAAAACTCAAGCAAAATAATGTTAGCCAGTCTTTCTTACTGCTAGCTTGTATAACAATGTTACATTGTATTGACACCTTCAGGAAGAAAAAAATTACACTTTCACTCTCTTTTTCCTTTCTTTGAATGGCATTTAGTTTGTGGTTGTGCAGGTGTTTTCTCAGTGTTTATGTTTTCACCGGTGAGGGCTATTTTTCTTTCAGTGGGGTTTTATCAGTTATTATTGGTTTAAACCTAAAACCCCACAGCCTAAGTATAACGTTTTCATATTAGATAAAAACCAATTTGTAAAGGACACTTCTTAATTATCGATCATAATATATATACATCCCTCAATAGAGACCCTGCAACTATGACAAGTCACTTTCCAATGACAAAACATGCGGTTTGTAAATAGCTTTGATGATGTTTGACGAAATTACATGAAATTTGGTAGGCAATTATTGCAAGTAGATATGTTTTGGGATGTCTAGGTTTGAGTAGATCAGTTTGCTAAAAGGGTCATTAGACGGCGCAAAAAAAGAGGGGGGGGCATTTTCCATTCAAGCTCACAGAGTTTTAATCTCAGCTACTGCATAATCGGAAGGACAGTAATACACCAAACTTGGAATTAAACATGAACTTTAGGCACTTTTTGTATTTTAGTGCAAAATTGTTGAATAGTTTCAGAGCGCCCTTTTTTTTCATTTTTTAAATGTGCCCGACTGGTTTTGAAAACTTAATTAACTTATTTTGACCATAAATTTAAAGTGGTTTCATAGATCACTGATGCAAAATTTGAAAAAATAAACAAACCATATTGGTTGTTGGAACATTGCGTCTTTTATTCAAAACAGCTAGTTGGGGTGGAAAGGGAATTTTCACTGGGCAGGGCCAACCTAAACTGTGCCAGCTGAAAACCTTGGACG
Organism: Lissotriton helveticus; assembly: GCF_964261635.1. Lineage (NCBI taxonomy): Eukaryota > Metazoa > Chordata > Amphibia > Caudata > Salamandridae > Lissotriton > Lissotriton helveticus. The sequence goes on along the minus strand of NC_136067.1, from coordinate 1,756,578,697 downwards.
GTATATAGATCCAGAACAGCACTTACAGCAAACTCAGTAACAAGAGTGCAGAGCCAAAGGCCAGGAGCGGCAGAGGACAGCCGCACAAAAGTTTAGATGCAATATTTGACAGCAGGCTCTGTGGCCAACTTCTACAGCACAGGTCTTCAGTTTATTTGCAGGATATTTGGCTGCAGGCGTGAGATGCATAGTTGGTTTGGTGCAATGCCTGAAATTATTACAAACAATCGTATGTTTCAAAACGGTCATAATGTACATTTGACTAAATACACCACCTCCAGTTCATTTAAAAAGGAACAAAAGTAGAACAGGATGGTGAGCCAAAGCACAGAATTTCATATGAGGAAATTCTGAAACTGCCACGTCAAGGATTACAGAAGCTGAACTCTCCCAGACTGCATAGGTGGTCAAGTTAGGATGCTCTTCTTTGTAACTAAATGGCGAAGTAAGGAACTATTAAATCTAAGAGAACCTCATGAACATTGGGCGAATCTATTAACTGGTTGCTGCATTAAGGCCCAAATGATGTGCACAAACCACACTATTAAAGATTTAAAGCAGCTGTGCATTTAGATTAAACTATGCATTTCCAGACAGAAGACTAGATTTTGTCAAAGTATGTGAATATTAATAAGATCCAGTACTTAAGAAATAAGTATTTGCTAACCTTCTCTTAAACATGCCACTCAATTTCCTCCTTGGTAAACATTTTCCTATTACATATGCTGCATTTTGTTCCTTGGAGGTAGAAATGCAGAGAACTCTGCTTCCTGCGGCACCCACAGTGAACCTTGCAGGTGCTGACTGCTGTTGCACTTCACTATGGCCCACGTAGTGGTTCTTTGAGACCAACTATTTTTGTAGCTCATTGGTTCACATTTTGACCAATGCATTCATGTTGCTTCCTAACTTCAAGTTGCAGTAAAGTGACATGGAATCAAAGGCTCTTGCTGCACCCTAGCAGCACCAATTACACCTCACAATGATTTAAGTATCTCCGATGTCCATTTCACCCACAGTGAAAAAGCAATCAGTGATTCCCAGAAAAAAAGGATGCTAGCAGTTCTTTCCGATGTGCCTTTTGGAACGGACATCTCGGCTTAACACCTAATAAATAATTCTAATGAATCATAAGATTGACATACCTGTGCATGATCAGTTATGTACAGCCCAACATTTTCGCAGTCACTGATATTGCAGTGTTTAATGGTGGGGCAAGCTCCTTGTCCACTGACACATACTGCAGAGCCAACTGGAAAAAAACACAAGTTAGGCTGAGAACTGGAGACAGATTTTGCATATGTTAAGTTGAGACTTCTAGAAAAACTGTTTTTAATGCACAGAGACATAGAAGAGACATATTACAATTGTGTTAGTTTTATATTGCACAGCCTGCATTAGTACAAAAATAGTATTTCAAGGGGGCCAGCAATAAATAGAAAATATGCCTGGTTAGCAGGCCTCTGAGTAAAAACAAAAACACAAAAAAACAGCACTGGTTCAATCCAAAAGATTGGGAGTGTCCACAGAAAAAGAGGCTTTTCCTTACATGGCCCCCGACCTGATGAAAGTTGATGAGCAACTAACCTTTCTCCTGGTGATTCTCATCAGCGCCACGACGCCTCAGGGCAGCAGTGCGCTTTACAAGACACAAACACACACATCAACTAAGTAGAAGAACCTGGAAAGGCCATCTGCATTAGCATGGCTAGTCCCAGGTCTGTATTTCACTGTTAAATCCATACTCTGTAGGGAAATGGACCATTTCAACAACCGGGAGTTCTCTCCTTTTACCCGCATTATCCACTAGAAGGGTCTGTGGACAGTTTCAACCTTGAAGTGAGTCCTAAACAGGTAGGACCTTAGCTTTTGCAAAGCAAAGACCAAACCACACCAATGGCCTCCCTTTCAATGGCACTCCAACGCTGCAACATTGAAAGAAGTCGCCTGCTGATGAAAGCAACTTGCTGATCCTGGCCCAAATCATTTACTTGGGGCACCTATCCCATGTTTAGAGGCATCTGTCTGGACAACAAACTCCTTGTTGATGACAGGGGCCTTCAGGGCAGGTACATAGTACTGAGCTTACTTTAGAGTGTTAAAAGCCTTCAGACACTGCTCAGTCCAGCTGACTTTTTTTGGGTTGCTGTGTGGAGGTCAGGTCAGTTAGTGGTGCCTCTATAGTACAATAATCCTTTACAAATCTCATGTAACACCCAGTGTAGGATGCTGGCTCTGTTTATGATATTGCCACTAGGTGGTATCACTGTGCATGGTATTCAGGTCCCAATGCATAACCCAAACTGCTCTATTAGTGGGAGTGTGGGTGTAGGAAGCTTGGTCTGTATATACTAAACCAAAGTGAGATATAGTGCACAGAGTCCAGGAAGTCTCTAGAGGTATAGAAGAGGCTAAATTAGGTAAGCATGAATAGCTCTCTGTGAGGTACTGTGGGCGAGCAGTTAGGCTTATCCAGAGGGTGTGTTAAGCATTTATTTTATTCACTCAATCAAGACTGATGGCACACACTCAGACTGAATCCCGACCAATTAGTTAAGTATAAAAATGGTAAACTTATGGATTTGTGGATTTTAGGTCTCCTGGCGTGGATTACGCATGCAGTCTCGCTCGCGAGATTTTATGATCTTGGGTAGCTTACACTAGCGGGCTTTAAGCCCGCCCCTCTTTCCCATTGGCCGGCGTCACCGTTTATGCTAAACTGTGGCAGGCCATTTGGAAAGAGGTTGTGGTGAAGTACAGACTCACCAGCACAGCGCCTTCCAAGCCCAGGACGTTTGGAGGGAGCCGGGGTACATGGACGCTCCGCTGGCTTCCGCTGGATAGGGGAGGTGCTCGCCTGCATTAAGCCCCCCGCTCCCGCAGACGCTCTTCCCACTGAGCTGTCCCCTGAAGAGTGTTTCACTCCGCCGGGTCTTGGTGCTCCAAAAAGCCGCCGAAGTCACAGCGCTGTCTTGCCTAGTTCGGTTTTACAGCCAGGTGAGCCTCTTCAATTCTTCTCTGCTGGGGGGAGTTGAGTGATTTTCTTGGGCCCTGTGCCCCTTTTTTAATTACACCGCCCCCCCCCCCCCCCCCCCCCCCCCCCCCCGGGCCACTAGCAAACTTGCCCCTGGATTGAGGCCGTCCCAGCTTGCCCTGGGGCGACCTAGCTTGCCCTGAGGTGGCCAATCCTGGTCGCCCCTTTTTCGTGGACTTTGCTACAGGGGGGGGGCGTATTTGCCACCCCAGGCGGAGTTTGTCCCGGGCCCCCATCGGGTACGGCTTCGCCTTCAATGACCCAGGTTTCAACAAAAGGGGCAGTAATTGAAAACTGTAATTATGTAGCATTTCCTACCCCTGAAGCACTTTGCGGCGAGGAGCTACTCTGGAACCCACGGTTTGAGGTAAATAGGTAGCAAGTTAGTAAGTAAAATGTGCTTTCTTTTTCCAGTAGGATGAGCTAGGGGGCGTTTTCTAAAAGTCTAGTGAGAGAATTTGATTTAATGACTGCCCTGAGCAGTATTCCAAGTATACCAGCTGTTAACAAGGTGAACTATGCAGGATACCCAATGATAGCCTTCATCAGCATTCCACGCCTAAGACTAGCAGCCCCATTGGGTTCATGACGCTGTCTGTCACTTGCATGCATTTCCTGTCTGGCTCTATGTCCCAGTTCCTTCTCTTATGTCCTAGGCTCACTCTAAAGTGTTTCTCCACCCCCTGTGTTCCAGCATCTGTCCTTGGGGCTAGCTCTTGTTTTTGTTTGCAGTGGAGTGATAATTTGGCCTATGTAAAGAGATAGGAGGGAATCCGGGCACTCAACCAACAGCGCATGCTGGGACTTGCAGGCCAAAGTATTAATTAGAAAAGTAAACAAGCATTTGCAATGCAATAGGTCTCGCATTTACGAGAGTTTGACCGATTGGCATTGTAAATGACAATGGCTTTTATTTATGTTTCAAAAACCAAAACATAACTAAAAGGCAATGTCATTTACAATAAAAATAGCTCAAACTCTCGCAAATGCGAGACCTATTGCAATGCAAATGCTTGTTTTTAGATCCAAGCAGCACCTGGCACAGGTAAGTAAAACATACTCTCAAATGCAAGACTTCACAAGGCAATGCAGTTTTGGTTGAATATGCAATTGTTACAGGTTGGTATTGATTCAAAAAGCAGTTTACACTGCATAATAATTACTTTAGGAATACTTTTAGATTACTTTTTGAACACTTTGACATACATACACCACCAGCAGTGCAGGGGTGGCTGGGTGCAGAGTGCAAATTCGACGATGGGTGCCCAATGCAGCAGGATGTCCTCTTTCTTCTTAGGTCGTCGCAGATCTAAGGCCAGGTCTGGTGGGCGCCACCTAAATGCTAAATTTAGGAAGTGTTTTAGGGGAATAGCAGGTTGGGCCAATGAGCACCTTACCTGGGGAGACTACATTCTCTATTATGCCACCCTCCTGTGGGAGATGGCATAGGCCTAGCCCTGATAGGAGGGACCTCCCCCATCTTCAAGATAGCAGGTATTGTAACGTGTACTTCACCTAGTTTTTCCCCACCTTAGGGGTGGGGTTGGCAGGGATGGGCACAGCTCCTACTTTTTGGAATCTTCCTGACGTTTTTCTCGCCCAAAGAGAGGGGTGTAAACCAGGGGCTGCCATCTGCTGCTAGCAGCAGAGGCCGGGGGTCTTATTACAAAGGTGGCAGGCCTTTGAAGCTTTCCTCTTGGAGTACTGGCTCATCCTGAGGGAGGCATGAAACTTCTGCCCAGGATGTGCATTGTTACTGGTCCCAGAGAACAGGTGCACTCTACCCAGAAGGCCAAAAACATGTCTGGTGGTGAATGGCTGCCTACAGCTGGTCAGAGACTAACCAAGGTTGGCAGGGTTCCAGGGGTGCCCCCTGGGCACATAGAACAACAAAACAATAAATCCTACACTGGAATCAGTGTGGATTTATTGAGAGGAGTAAGTACCAAACACTCCTATAGTCAGTAAAGCCATCATGGTGCAGTGAAACTAGAGTTCCCAGCCCATGTATTTTCTATGTCTTCACTTGCACTTACAATATTGGGAAATGGTCCCAATATTGTAGTGGCGCATCTGCTCATGCAGATATGCCCTCACCTGGTGTTTAGTGCAATGAGCTTTAGGGCTGTGAGGCCTGCTAGAGGGGTGACTTACCGATACTGTCAGGCAGTGCTAGCTGACATGGCACCCTGGCAGGGTGCCATGTCGACTGTCGTTTTCTCCCTCACAGGGGCATTCAGGCTGCAAGGGCAGTGGCATAGTCCCCATGAGGGATCCTCATTAGCTTCCAGGCCCTAGGTACCCAGGGTACTATTTACTAGTGACTTACAGGCAGCAGAAGTACCAATTGGGGGGTTGTTTTAGGGAAGGAGCACTGGCACAGGGCACCAGGCTAGGAAGGACCCTGTGTACTACATCTGAAACCACATCAAAACCATGCATAAAGTGGGGGGCTAACTATGCAAAAGAGGCACGTTCTCACACCCAACCAAGCCTAAAAAGGCAATGCTCTGGGTAGACGGGTCTTATGAAGCTCCCAAGCTAGAAAAGTCTGGATCTTGGGTTGGAGAAGTTCATGGCTTCCAAAATCTTGGTGGTCCAAGTACACAACAGCCTTGCCCTATCTCAATCAATCAGTTAATCAACGGTTGATAAAGAGCAATTACTCACCCGTGAGGGTCTCAAGGCCATGAGGGAGGTGGGGAGCAGTTCTGTCTAAGTGCTGGGGTCATTCGAAGAGCCAGGTCTTGCAGTCCTTCCTGGCCTGGGGGAGCATGGAGATAGTCTAAGGTGGAGGGGTAGGGTGTTTCAGGTTTGGTGGCGAGGAAGGAGAAGGACTTTCCTCCGGTTCTGGTCTTGCTGAACCGAGGGACGGTGACCTGGTCAAGCTGGACAGACAGGGGTGACTTTTGGGTGCATAGAAGGAGAGGGGGCTGTTCAGGTATGCCAGTTCGGCGTTGTGGAGGCCCTGTAAGCATGGGTGAGGAGTTTGAAGGTTATTCTTTTGTCTTCCGGGAGCCAGTGGAGTTCACACAGCTGTTGAGTAATGTGGCTGTGACGGGAGTGTAGGAAAGTGGGTTTCTGTTGCAGTAACCCCCCACTTTCTGCCAGACTTCTGATGCACTTTTACTTGATGTGCCCTGGATCCCCTGCTGTGAAAAATGCTCTCTCTCTTGCATGGTGTGCCCCCACTTTTTGCTGAATTGCTGATGTTCTTTGACTGAGTTTGCCCTGGGCGCCTGCTAATCAGGTACCCAGGGCCTATGTTCCTTCCCTAAAACTGTATTGAAGCCTAAACCCAATTGTCATCTCTGGCCACACGTTAGCCCCTGGTAAATGGCATCACAGGTACACAGGGCACTGTGACCAGAGAAGGCCTCTAAGGGCTGCAGCACTTATTGTGCCACCCTTGGAGGTCCTGTACCCTGACACACCCACACTGCCTTTGCAGGGTGTGTGTCTTGGTACAGAACAAAGTGAAGAGTCTGTGAGAAAGTGAAATCTTGCTTGCATGGTATGCCCCCACTTTTTGCTGAATTTCTGATGTGCTTTGAATGAGTGTGCCCTGGGCTCCTGCCAATAAGGTGCTGTGAGAAAGTGAGTTCCTGTTTCAGTACCCCCACCTTTTGCCTGATACTTGATGCACTTTTCCTAGGTGTGCCCTGGGTCCCTGCTAATCAGGAACCCAGGGCCTATGTTTCTTCCCTAAAAACTATACTAAGGCCTAAACCCAATTGGAATCTCTGGCCACATATCAGACACTAGTAAATGGTACCCTAGGTACTCAGGGCATTGTGACCAGAGAAGACCCCTAAGGGCTACGGCACTTATTGTGCCACCCTTAGGAGCCGTGTACCTTGGCACCCACACACTGCCTTTGCAGGCTGAGTGTCTAGGTGCAGAACTAAACAAAGAGTCGACATGGCACACATCCCTGTGTGCCATGCCCACAACCCCACTGCCCTGGCATACATCAGTCACCCCTCTAGCTGGGTGCCCTTTACCAGTGGTGTGGGCACAGGTGCATGAGCCCTGTGTCCTTACAGTACCCAGGGCCATTCCTGGGCATTGTAAGTACAGTGATGCCATTAAGAGTATATGGTGCTGGGAGGTTGTCATTACGAACTCCACTGCACCATAATGGCTACACTGAACACTGACAAGTTTGATATCAAACTTGTCAGCACATTAAACACACACTGATGCCAGTGTGGGATTTAATGTAAAATGCACTACAGAGGGCATCTTAGAGATGCCCCCTGAAACCTAACCTACAATCCACGTCTGGGCTGAGTGGCTGCAGAGGCTGCCACACAGCAGACATGTTGCTGGACCCCTGGGTGGAGAGCCCCCCGCTCTCCTGGGCCTGCAACAATGCACATCCTCGGCGAGGTGCTATGTCTCCTCCCCCTGGATGGACAGGGGAAAGCTTCAAAGGCATGCCGCCTCTGAGAGTTTCTCCAGGCCATTTGCTGTACCCAGCAACTGGCCCCCACCCGTTCTACCCCCACTCTGGCGGGAAGACTGGCGGGAAAAACTACATCAGGAAGGGGGGGGGGTGCCAACCTTTGCCAACTCCACCCCTCAGGTGGGGGAGGCGAGGTGAAGCACGACCCCGGGCTCTGGACATCTTGTAGATAGGGAGCCCTGCCCAATCCCAGCGAGGCTCCTGCCCCACTCCCACAGGAGAGGAGCAGGCTAGGGGGTGTACTCATCCCAGGACAGGGACCCATTGGTCCCTGCCTTTGCCCTACCTGTAACGCCCCTAAATGTAATATTTAGGGGCTCCCTGAACCTTCCTTCACCAGATCCAGATACCGAAACAAGAAACAAGAACAAGAAACAAGAAGACCTGCCGTGCAGCTGCTAAGAAGAGGAAGACACCAACCGATTTGGCCCCAGCCCTACCGGCCTGTCGACCCTCGAACCTGCTCCTGCTAAACCCCGGCGTCTCCACTGGTCAGCAACCTCAAAAACCCCAGAGGACCTGACTGCCTTGTGACTGACTACCTGGGTCTCCCACGAGCAGTGGTACTGCTCAAAGCAAGAAACAAGCCCTGGCATCAGCCCGGAACCGCGAACCCTGCGCACACTGCACCTGCCAAGCCTGGCCTGTGCTGGAGTGAACCAAGACCCTGAGGACATCCCCCCCGGCGATTCCAACTTGGAATCCAGTGCCCAAGGACCTTCCTCGACGACCCCGACGACGCCTGCCGCCTCAGGACAAAGGACCCCTCCGACGGCGACCAGCGACCTCAAAAGACCACCCGGCTCCCCACAGCCCCCTGTGCCCACCTCCTGGGTGCCTACCTATCCTCCAAGATCCCAACTTACCCCTCGAAGTGTTGGTCGCTCCTGAAGATCCACCGTCCCCGAGCCTGCAACCTTTGTTCCCTTTTCAAGATCCTCATTGGATAACATTGAGCGCCAGACGGCTCAAAAGCACCCTGCACCCAGCCGCCCGAGTGCCCCTGGCAGTGCAACCTGTACCCTATTCTACTTCCCCATTTGCCCTGAGCAGGTGACCAGCAGCCCAGCTCCCACAGCTGCGTGGCCTGCTGGCCAGCAGCCACCAACCGGAGGCCCCCTGCCTCTCATTGGATAACATTGGGCCTAACTACCTCTGCACCCGGCCGCCGCTGAGGGTGTACTAACTGTACCTACCTGACCCTGGGGGACCCCTGAGTCTAAGCCCAGAACCTTAACTTCACCAGTCGAGTACTCACCTGAAAACTGATGACTCACTTTCCAGCCTTTGGATAACATTGACTGGTTTGACTCGAAAAATCTTCAAAGTGTGAAGTTTTAAAACTTTAAAATATTCATCTAAAATCAGCCGAATAACGAATTTCGAATTACTTACATGTGATCAGGAGAGAAACCAGTACTGTACCTTGTAGACCAGTACTGGACCGCAAAAGTAATCACAACCATGTTTGCTAGTAATCTAAAATTCTGCCTTAGGAAACCCTTGTCTGCTTTTCTGTGAAATTTCTTCTAAGTGTGAAGTTCTGAAAACTGAAAAAATTCATATAAAATTAGCCGAATTCCGAAATACTCACATGTGATCAGGGGAGAAGTCAGTACTGTACTTTTCAGCCCAATACTGAACCGTAAAAGTAATCCGTACCAGGTTAACTAGTAAACTGTATTTTCTCCATAGGAACCCATTGTCTGCTTTTCCATGAAATTTCTTCAGCGTCTACTTTTGAAAACTTGAAATATTCTTTAAAAATCCTATGAAATACTGAAACACAATTACCTACCTGTTTTAAGTTAAGACCCCAGTGCTGGCCACAGGAAACCAGTGCTGGATTACAAAAGTAACGCAATCGTACTTTAACTGCAACCAGAATTTTCTCCTATTGAATAACATTGTCAGATTTACATTGAAAAGTTTCTAAGTGTGAACTTTTAAAACGGCTTTATATTCAGGAAAATTCACTACAGTAACTAAAACGTTTTTGCTAATCTGGTTTCAGCTTAGACCCCAGGACTGAACCTAGGAGCTGGTCCTGGGACTACTAAAGTAATCTGTATAGTAATCAAATGTAGTTACATATGGAAAACTCATTGAGCGCAATGCTATAGTGTGTTTTAGGGTTGTGTGTCTTACTGTCAATACTGTATTAATTGTGTGCACAAACTTTATTGCTCCTTTGCAAAGTAATTACATGAGAGTACTCATAACGAGAAAAGTATATTTTTATAACTGTTGGTTCTAAAAATAAAACTACTATCTGTGGATACAAAAACAATTGGCCTGGAGTTCAGTCCTTGAGTGTGTGAAACGTTTTGCTGACTGTGTGTGTGTACAACAAATGCTTTACACTGTCCACTGGTACTGCCTTACTGCTCGACCAAGCTACCACTTTGCAGAGTAATGAATATGCTACTTACCAGTATGCATCTGTTCTTAGCATGTAGGGCTGCTGACATTCATATCTATAGTATAGCATAGATCGCCGCCTAGTGTTGGGTCCGGATGATTGCACATTGTTGTCCTGGAAGAGTCTTCGAAGTATCACGAGATAGGTGGCTCCTCCCCTGGACTACAGTGCGCATGGGCATCGACTCCATCCCCAGATTGTTTTTAGCCATTGCGGCGAAGATGGAGTGTAACAGTGTGAGCGATGACCATGCTAAGAGTAAGTGTAAATTCTGCAGCCGCTACAGGCGCCGGGGAGGAGGGCGGGCGATATGAATGTCATCAGCCCTACATGCCAAGAACAGACGCATACTGGTAAGTAGCATATTCAGTTCGAGGCATGTGGGCAGCTGAATTCATATCTATAGCATAGAATACATAGCAGTCCCTCCATTATTGGCGGCCGCCCGTGCCGGCTGCAGATGTTTGAAAAAGTGTCTTCAGAACAGCCTGCCCTACAGCTGCTTGGAGTGCACATCTACACAGTAGTGTTTAGTAAATGTGTGTGGGTTAGACCATGTGGCTGCTCTACAAATGTCTTCCAAAGGGATATTACCAAGGAAAGCCATGGAGGCCCCCAACTTGCGGGTGGAGTGGGCTCTGGGGGGACCGTTAAAGTGCGCTTAGCTTTTTGATAACAAATCTGGATACACTTAATGATCCACTTGGCTATACCTGCTTTGGAAATGGGGTTGCCCTTGTGCTGGGCAGAAAAGGCAACAAAGAGTTGTGTTGTTTTCTTAAAATCTTTGGTCCTATCAATGTAGTACATCAAAGCTCCTTTGACGTCAAGAGTGTGGAGCATTCTTTCAGCCACAGTCTCTGGGTGTTGAAAGAACACAGGTAGTTCAATGGTCTGATTGACGTGGAACTGTGAAACTACTTTAGGAAGGAATTTAGGGTTAGTGCGCAGCACCACCCTGTTTGAGTGAATCTGTATGAATGGCTCCTGTACAGTGAGCGCTTGGAGTTCACTTACACGTCGCAGCGACGTGATGGCTATTAGGAAAGCCACTTTCCAGGTTAAGAACTGAACCTCGCAAGAATGTAGAGGCTCAAAAGGGGGGGCCCATCAGCCTGGTGAGGACCACATTAAGGTTCCATACAGGAGATGGTGGGGTCCTGGGAGGAATGACTCGTTTCAACCCTTCCAGAAAAGCCTTAACGGCAGGCACTCTGAAAACCGAGAGACGCTGCCTGTTTTGGAGATAAGCCGCTATGGCGGATAAGTGTATACGAATGGAAGCGTATGCTAGATTGCATTTGTAAAGATGTAACAAATAACAAATGATGTCGTGAGTAGATGCATCTAGCGGGTTGATGTTGTGTTCTGCGCAGTAAATGACAAACCGCTTCCATTTTGCTGCATAGCAAGCTCTGGTGGTGGGCTTCCTCACCTCCCGTATGATATCCATGCAGTCGGGAGGCAAGTTAAGGTAGCCAAATTCTAAGACTTCAGGAGCCAGATCGCCAGGTTGAGCTGTTGCGGATCTGGATGCTGAATGTCGCCATGGTTCTGCGTCAAAAGCCTGGGTGTGAGGTGGAGCCTTTGATGCGGTACCACGGAGAGTTCTAGAAACGTGGTGTACCATGGTTGGCGTGCCCACGTTGGAGCAACCAGGATGAGTGTCATCGAGTGTTGCTTTAGCTTTCGTGCCACCAGCGGTATGAGACGTGCTGGGGGAAAAGCGTACGCAAATCTGCCTGACCAGTTCATCCATATCGCATTGCCCTGCGACTGTGGGTGCGGGAACCTGGCGGCAAAGCTTTGGCATTTGGCGTTTTCCCTTGTGGCGAACAGGTCTATCTCTGGATGACCCCACTGCTGGAAGTACGGGCGGAGTACTGATGGATGTATCTCCCACTCGTGCATTTGGTGGCTGTACCTGCTGAGCAGATCCGCCATCTGATTGTCCTTGCCCGGGAGGTGTTCCGCCATGAGGAAGATGTTCCTCTGAATGGCCCACTTCCACATGCTCTGAGCCAGAGGAGACAACTGTGGAGAGTGCGTACCTCCCTGCTTTTGAATGTAGTACATGGCCGTCATGTTGTCCGTCCGGATCAACATGACCTTGTTGCACAGATGTACCTTGAATGCCTTCAGTGCCATGAAGATTGCCATCAGTTCCAGGTAGTTGATGTGCATCTTCGTTTGCTGCGTTGCCCATAGTCCCTGCACCGTGTAGTGGAGTACATGAGCTCCCCATCCCTGGAGAGATGCGTCCGTCGTCAGGATAATATGTGGCACAGGCTCCTGGAACGGTCGGCCCTTGCAAAGGTTGCGTGGATTCCACCAATGCAGAGAGCTGTATGCCCGACCGGTCAACAACACTAGGTCGTTCAACTGTCCTTGAGCCTGAGTCCACTGATGAGCCAAGCATTCTTGGAGCGGACGCATATGTAGCCTCGCGTGCGGGACTATGAAGATGCAGGAGGCATCATGCCTTTCAACTGCATGAACACTCTTGCTGGAAGCGAGTGTTGCGGTCTGAACTTCTGGATCAGTGCCTGAATGCTGTCGATCCTCACAGAAGTTGGCTGAGCTGTGGCTGCCAGAGTATTTATTATCGCGCCCAAATACTGCCGCACATGGGCTGGCTGAAGGTGCGACTTCGGATAATTTAGTGAGAATCCCAGATTGTGAAGGAGGTGAATGGTGTGGGACATGTTGGCGGCGCACTGCTGGGCCGACTTTGCTTGGACAAGCCAGTCGTCCAGATAAGGGTAGACGTGAACGTTTAGTCTCCTGAGGTGCGCAGCCACTGTCGCCAGGCATTTTGTGAACACCCTGGGCGCTGTGGTCACCCCGAAAGGGAGGACCTTGAATTGATAATGCTGATTCTGAATGGTGAATCTGAGGTATTTTCTGTGTGATGGATGTAGTGGAATGTGAAAATATGCATCCTTGAGATCCAAGGTTGCGAGGAAATCCCCTTGATTGAGCAACGGAAGAACCTGCTGCAGTGTTAGCATGTGAAAATGTTCTGAGAGAATATACTGGTTTAGGGGTCTGAGGTCCAGTATGGGTCTGGGGGACCCGTCCTTCTTCGGGATTAAGAAGTACAGGGAGTACACTCCTGTGCCTTCTTCCTCCGCTGGTACGAGCTCGATCGCCCCTTTTTGCAGCATGACGAGTACCTCTTGCTGCAATAAGCGCAAATGCTCTGTGGACATAGGACGGTGTTTTGGTGGCAAGTTGGGTGGAGTGGAAGTTAACTCCAGACAATAACCGTACTGGATACGTTTTCTGACCCACCTGTCTGTGGTGATGGATTTCCAGACCGGCAGGAACTGCTGCAGTCTCCCCCCGACAGGTGTTGTATGGTCGGGGGGCAGTGACAGGGCGTCACTGTTTGTTGGTGGCGGAGGAGTGGGAGTTGTTGTTTCCACGACCTCTGCCCTTGGTGCTGTTGCCCCGATAGCCGCCTCTACTCTGCTTGGTGTAAGAGGACTGCGCCCCACCTTTAGCGTATTGCGTTTGCTGGGACATCTGGCCTCTGGAAACACCTCTATTGCCTGAGCGACGAAAAGTAGTGCCCCGAAACTGTTGGGACTGGAGAGCCCCCATGGACTTTGCAGTCTCGGTATCCTTTTTAATTTTCTCCAGGGTGGTATACACCTCAGGACCAAATAGTCTATCAGGGTTTACAGGCTGATTGAGGATGGTGGTTTGTATCTCCGGCTTGAACCCGGAGATTCTGAGCCAGGCCTGACGTCGCAACATGACACTAGTGTTAATGGCCCTTGCCGCGGTGTCCGCCACGTCCAGTGCACATTTAATAGAAGCATTGGAGATGAGCTTCCCTTCCTGAATGAGCATCTCCGCTGCCTCTTTATACTAATCTGGTAGATGTTGTAACAGGGTCTCTAGTGTATCATAGTGTGCCCTGTCATATCTGGCCAGGAGTGCCTGAGTGTTTGAAATGCGCCAGATATTGGCCGCTTGAGCCGCCACCCTCTTCCCTGATGCTTCTAGCACTTTAGATTCCTTGTCAGGGGGAGGAGCATCACCAGTGGACTGTGAATTTGCCCTCTTCCGGGCATTAGAAATAACCAGAGAGTCCAAAGGCAACTGGCCCTTGATGTAGGTAGGGTCGCCAGGTGCCGGTCTATACTTTTTTTCAATCCTAGGGTTGATAACCCTGGCACGTGTGGGTTCTTTAAAAATGTCCGCAGCATGTTTCAGAACCCCTTTCAGCATTGGGAGAGTCTTGACAGTCTTTTCTGCTGTGGAAAAGGTATCAAAGAGGAAGTCCACCTCAATAGGGTCAGCATGCAGCTCGACGTCGTAGTTTTTAGCCGCCCTCTCAATTAGGGCATTAAATGCTGCAGAATCCTCTGTAGGAGAGGTTTTGACATTGTACACCTGAGTGTCCGGGGCAGTGTTCTGATCCCCTGGGTCCCCTACATCCACCCAAGAGTCCTGGTGATCCTCAGGATCAGTGTTGGCAGGGAAATTATACTCCTCCTCATCATCACCTTCCCCAGCCTCCCCATCCGAATAAGTGGGGGAGGGTGTAGCAACTGTTTGAGTCCGTGGGGCAAGTGGCTCAACCAGAACCGGGGAATCCGTAGAAGGCTTCTTGCGCTTCAAAGGAATCGTGTAGGACTCCATAGGCTGCGCCGCCGTGATCTTCCTCTTGTAGAGGGTAAGTTTACCGGTGTCGGCGTCGATAAAGTGTTCCGACTGCTCTTCCATCAGGGGTTGTCGATGCTTCGAGCTCACCAGTGGCTGAGAAGGCTTCGACCCCGCAGACACCTGCACGTGCGCGTCGTCGACCGGCTTCGGTGCGAACGCCTTCGGTGCCCCCTTCGGCGGTAACGTGAACAGGAGTGGCGCCGAGGACTTCGGCGGTTTGGCAACTTGCTTTGGGGCGGAAGCATCCTTCGGATCGACCGCAGAAGCCTTATTCCTGATGCGTTGCAAAGAGTCCGACACCTGCTTTGTGAAGGATGCGGATGGTTTCGTCGACCCGACAGACGGCCTCGATCCACCAGCGTGTGCAGACTCGAGCGTCGATGCCGTGGCTTTCTCCGGCCGATGCGCGGGATCAGCCCTCTTAGGTGCGCCGTGTCCTTTGACTGTCGACGGCCTTCGGCGCCGGCGGCTTCGGGTCGGCGGGCTTGACAGCTGGTTTTTGTGGCCCAGTCTTCGGCTGGACGCCCTTGAGCGATTTGGGATCGATGACCTTGACCGACTTCGGCTCGACGCCCTTGGTCGACTTCACCTTGTCGACAGCCTTCTTCGGCTTCGGCTGCGCCGACTTGTCGGAAGACGAGGAGGCAGCCAGAGGGACAGACGTCTTCGCTTTCGATGGCGTCTCCATCACTTTCGTTTTCGTCGACACCGAAGCTTTCACTTTCAGTTTCGGTTTGACCAACGGCGGTTCCGCAGAAGTGTCCGTAGCCGGGCCCGTAGGCGAGGCTGTGGAACTGGGTGTAAGGTCTTGGGTAGGGCCATGTGGCGATCCCTCGACCTGAGCCTTAGTGATTGTCCGAACGGGGCATAGCTCTTCCCCTGAGCTATCTTCCGTGGCCCCATAGGCCTCATTGTCGTCTCCTACCTCGTCGACGACTTCTTCAGTATCTAGCACTTCGACGTCTGCGTCGTAGGTGTAGTCGATCTCCTCCGCAGGAGTGGAAATCGGCTCTTGATCTTCTGGCTCGTCTGTTTCTTCCCTCTCGAAGATGTCCGCCGGGGCCGACTGCTGGGCCTCCATGCGCGCCACGCGCCGAAGTCGAATCGTCTTCTTAGATCGAAAACGGGAACAAGCCATACAGTTGGCTTCATCGTGATCCGGCAAGAGGCACTTGTTGCACACCGGGTTGACGTCGATGTGGGGATTACTTCGATCCGCACACAGGACATTTCTTGAACGGGCTCCATTCCATGATGAATGTTGGTTGCGTTGACTGGGCCTCGAGCACCGAAAAGGCACGCGACTCTTCTGGATGTCCGACTCGGGAACTGAGCCGGAACTGAGCTGGGCACCGAACGCAAGACAATACCGACGGTATAGGAAAAGGCCTTTGGGCCTTAAGAAAAGTCTATATCGATTCCGAACTGGAGATGTCGAATATACATCCGAACCCAATGGCGGAAAAAAACAATCTGGGGATGGAGTCGATGCCCATGCGCACTGTAGTCCAGGGGAGGAGCCACCTATCTCGTGATACTTCGAAGACTCTTCCAGGACAACAATGTGCAATCATCCGGACCCAACACTAGGCGGTGATCTATGCTATGCTATAGATATGAATTCGGAAAAGGGGGTGGTGATGAACAGAGTGCCTGAATTAAGCAGACCACTCTTACCCAGTCCAAAGATCAGGGCTTGATCCATCACCGTTTTTTAGCTCACTGCACCATCCCAGCTCAGAACTTGGCTATATGCAAATTAGTCTGTTCCTGTCCCAGTGCATGATGGGAACAGGGCAAACCAAACTACCAAGCCAATTCTTATACTGGGAAGGAAACAAGCTTCCGGGGACCGGTTTCTGCCATTTCAGGCGTCGTCGGCCCGGCTTGCTTGAATCCTGATGGTGCAATGAGCAAGGGACTCACATCTGAGTATACCCTTCCACGCTTATGGTGGACAAAATGATTCAGAAAAGGGGGTGGTGATGAACAGAGTGCCTGAATTAAGCAGACCACTCTTACCCAGTCCAAAGATCAGGAAGGGTATACTCAGACATGAGTCCCTTGCTCACTGCTCCATCAGGATTCAAGCAAGCCGGGCCGACGACGCCTGAAATGGCAGAAACCGGTCCCCGGAAGCTTGTCTCCTTTCTGGTGAAGAATTGGCTTGGTAGTTTGGTCTGCCCTGTTCCCATGATGCACTGGGCCAGGGACAGACTAGTTTGCATATAGCCAGGTTCTGAGCTGGGATGGGGCAGTGAGCTAAATAACGGTGATGGATCAAGCCCTGATCTTTGGACTGGGTAAGAGTGGTCTGCTTAATTCAGACACTCTGTTCATCACCACCCCCTTTTCTGAATCATAGATATGAATTCAGCAGCCCACATGCCTCGAACGGTCAGTTCTGACTTTTACCTCTGTTATACCTCTGGGTTTGGTTGACTGTATACACACTGTACTTCATTCTAGTCCAGTATATAAAGAGCCACTTTCTCACAGGTGCCCAGGGCCTGTGTTCCTTCCCTAATACTGTGTTGAAACCTAAACCCAATTGGCATCTCTGGCCACCTATCAGCCCCTGGTAAATGGTACCCAGGGCATGGGTGTGAGAAGTTAGCCTGGCATAGGTTGTCCACTATTCTAGTGGGCACCTTGCACCAGTCTAAACGACCCTTATAATGGTGGTTGTAAAGTCAACCTTATTGATCAGCTATCCAAGTGGTGGCATGGACCAGCAGTCTTAGGCTAAAACTTCAGAGAGCATGTGAAGCCAGCTGTTTTACCATATAGAATCCCTTGAATACCAAATGAAAGGACATCACACAAGGTATATATCAAATATAGATGTATTTATTAGTAACACAACCCCTCTGCACTCTTTATGAGGTCAGAGTTTGAGATACGTTACAAGTTACTCATTTAGCATACTATAAGTTGCACAAATACAATTCTGCCCTAGGGGCCTCACGAACCATATACTAAGTAAGTGGTATAAGGACCACTTCAGGAATAGTGAATAGACCTAGCGCATCGCTGGGGCTACACTACAGAACCAAAGGTTAGGAAGTAGGAGACCCACGGGAGATGCGTGCAGTGTGAGAACACAGTTGCGAGTTACCATAGAGTTATAATGGGAACGTAAAAGTTACAAAGTAGTAGATTAAGGACACTTCCGGATGGACTACGGTGAAACCCATTTAAACTAGGACATTTCGAGAGTCAACACCCACGGGAGCACCGGAGTACTCGAGTTACCTCACCCAGGTAAGCCGGATGGTTAGGTGTTCTTTCGTGTCGGGTTTCGTCGCTGTTTCCTATGGAGAGCTGCAAAGAAGGGCTGCAGGCGACCAGGAGAAAAGTGTCCGGGTGGATCCAAGGGTGGATCGAAGATGAGAAGAACTTGAAAGCAGAGGGCACAGAGTCTGGGTCACTAGCCAGTGACCAGGAAGGAACCAGGCGATGTCGAGATGCAATCAGGTGAAGAGGTGAAGCTGGTCTCTGCAGCCACGAGGACCAGGGGGTGTCGACGACGACCAGGAGCTTGATTCGAGCTGTCTCACGAATGATCTAGTTGACTGCGGTGTCGGTATCCGGATTAGACCCAACAAGCCTTGGAAAAAGCAATCTACGCAGGAAGGGAATATTGGTTTCAGGTCAGACCAGCAAGGTCTGGGGAGCTTCTCCTTCGCAGGGAAGCTGGAGAAAGCCCGGAGCAACCAGGCAACCGGTGTAGTTTCACAAGAAAGTCTTCGGAGGGCTAACTAGCCAACGGGCTAGCAACCGGGAAGACGCATTGAGCTGAAATGCAAGAGCAGTCCCAACGCGGCACTAGTGGAGTGTGGAGGGCTGAGCTTCGGTGAAAATGGCACTCTGGTCTGGGGCTTCTCAAACCCCAATACACAACTTTGAGGGTGCCTCAGAAGCTGCACGGTTTAGCAAAGAGCAGGTAGTCCAGGATGTCCGGTCCCACGTCTCTCGTGTCCGCCACATGTCTCAGCTTTGCTGTGGATGTGGATCGGAGTCGGTGAAGTCTGGAAGTCCAGTTCCTGAGTCGCTGAGTCTTCGGGTTCCGGCAGGAGTGTCGACAAAGCAAACCGGCAAGTTACTGGTGGTGCCTGTTTGCAGAGGGTGGTCACTCCTTGACCACAAGGGAGATGTCGTCAGTCTTCTAGTCAGTATAGAACGTCGAAGGTCAAGAGTTCCGTTTCAGAGTTTCAGTCCAGGATAATCTAATGTCTCTAGACACAGCTCCTATCTTTATACTAATCTAAGGGGCTGGATTACCTGCTAGGTCCCTCCGATGGGTGGACCCTGAGAAGGGGGTGGTTACACCCCTTTCTCTTTGTCCAGTTTCGCGCCAGAGCTGGGGCTGGAGTGCCCCAGCAACTGGTTTGAACCGGGCTAAGCATGGAGCACCTTGTGTGCCCCAGGCAGTGTCTCATTTTGCAGCCCTCCCTGCCCCAATACACTAAAATCCTGTCTGGGGAGGTGCTAGCACCTCCGAAGGCAGGAAACCTATTGTCCAGGCCTCCCTTGCCGGAGTTTCGTCCAGCAGCAGGAGGTCAGACTCGTGTCTGTGGCAGCAGCATCCATTTTGTGATGCTGCGGCCCTGTTTAACTTTAACCGGGTAAAGCAGTAACCAACATGTTTTCTCCCTCTAGAAGGGTGGAATGCTACCCCGCCGCAGGAATTGGCGGGGGGGTAGTATTCCAAAGTGTTTGACACCTTACACGATATGTTTTGATAAAGCCAAACCAAAGTTAGCATTAACCTCGAGGATTATAATGCACTTAAGAGTATATGGTATGGCTAGATCATAGAACAGCTATAAGGACATGGTTCCGAAAGCTACAGAGGGGCTCAGCTTATGCTAGAGCACCCTCTCACATAAAACCAAGCACTCTGCCTTTAGTATTGTCAAGGCCTGCCGTAGGAGTGACTTATAGGTATATATGTGTCTATATATAAGGGTAGATATAGGTATACTATATCTAAGCAAGGGGTGGTTACACCACCTTGCCCAAGCTGAGTGATCAGCCTGTGGTGTCAGTTTGGATGGCCAGCCAGGGGTAGCATAATACACGCTGCAGCCCCTGGTAGGCCTTGGATGCACCTATGCCCTGGGTACTTATGGTACACTATACAGGGGCTCACAAAGGTGACCCAATACCCAATCAGGTATGTACCTAAAGTACATGGTATCAATTTAGAGAGAGAACAGCTGGGCTGTGGGTCTGATTAGCAGGCCCACAGCCACACTACAGTCGAAAAAACAGAACATCACAGCAAAAAGTGAGGGTGACCATAGGAAGCAGACCCTACTCTCCTACAATGTGGACCAGAGAAGACCCCTAAGGGCTGCAACACTTAATGTGCCATCCTTAGGGGCCCTGTACCCTGACACACACGCCCTGCCTTTGCAGGCTGAGTGTCTTGGTGCAGAACTAAAGAAAGAGTCGACATGGCACACATCCCTGTGTGCCATGCCAACAAACACACTGCCCTGGCATCCCTCAGTCACTCCTCTAGCTGAGTGCACGTTGCCAGTGGTGTGGGCATAGGTGCATGAGCCCAGTGCCCCTACAGTACCCAAGGCTATTCCCGGGCACGGTAAGTGTAGTGATGCCATTAAGAGTATATGGTGCTGGGACGGTGTCATTACGAACTCCACAGCACCATAATGGCTACACTGAAGAATGACAAGTTTGATATCAAACTTCTCAGCACATTAAACCCACACTGATGCCAGTGTGCAATTTAATGCCAAATGCACTACAGAGGGCATCTTAGAGGTGCCCCCTGAAACCTAAACAACTCCCAGTGTCCTGACTGTGTGGCTACCGAGGCTGCCACCACCAGACATGTTTCTGGACCCCTGGGTCGAGAGCCTGCCACTCTCGGGGGCCTGAAACAATGCACATCCTGGGATGAGGTGCCAACCTTCCTCCCCCAGGATGGGCAGGGGAAACTTCAAAGGCATGCCACCTTTGTGAGCTTCCCCAGGCCACTTGCTGTACTCAGCAACTGGCCCCCACCGGTTTTGACCCCCACTTTGGCTGGAAGACAGGCGGGAAAAACAAAGGAAGGAAAAGGGGTGTGCCAGCCTCTGCCAACCCCACCCCTCAGGTGGGAGAGGGGAGGTGAAGCACAACTCCGCGCTACCTCCATCTTATGGATGGGGAGCCCTGCCCAATCAGAGATAGGCTCCTACACCCCTCCCACAGGAGGGGAGCAGGATAGGGGGTGTAGTCACCCCAGGACAGGGACCCATTGGTCCCTTCCCTTGCCCTACCTGTAACACCCCTAAATTTAGTATTTAGGGGCACCCTGAATCTTCCTTCGTCAGATCCCGATTTGAAAACAAGAAGAAGAACAAGAAAAAAGAAACAAGAAGACCTGCCATGCTGCTGCTAACAAGAGGACGACACCAACTGACTTGGCCCCAAGAACCCTACAGGCCTGTTGATCCTTGAACCTGCTCCTGCTTAACCCCGGCGTCTCCTGATGACAGCAACCTTGAAAACCCCAAAGGAACTCACTGCCTTGATCCTCTAAAGACTGGGACTCCCACGAGCAGTGATTCTGCTCAAACAGCAACAGCCCCTGGTGCCAGTTAGGAACCGCAAATCCAGCACACTCTGCACCCGCCGAGCACGGCCTGTGCCTGAGTGGACAAAGACCATGAGGACGTTCCCCCGCAACTGTGACCCGGAATGCCCTCCGAGATCTGGACGTGATCGGACAGGTTGCCCGTATTCTGTGCCCATTGGAACTTCAGGTCCCACTGCAGAGCCCGCATATGCAATCTGGCATGTTGCAGTAGCAGGAAGCAGGAGGCCATCAGTCCTAGGAGCCGGAGGGTCATCCTGACTGAAACCCGGGATAGAGGCTGAAAGATCGGAATCATAGCCGAAAATCCCGGACTCGCTGCTCGGAAGGATAAACCCGAAACAGCGTTGAATCTAGAACCGCTCCGATGAAGGGGAGCAAAACCCGGAATAGCGGCTGAAAGATAGGAATCATAGCCTGAATATCCCGGACTCGCTGCTCGGAAGGATAAACCCGAAACAGCGTCGAATCTAGAACCGCTCCGATGAAGGGGAGCTTCTGAGAGGGACTCAGGTGCGACTTCAGCCCATTGATAGAGAACCCCAGCAAATGCAGGAGGTCGGCCATAGTCTGGAGGTGGGAAACAACTGGCTGGGGCGAGCCCGCCTTCAACAGCCATTCGTCGAGATAGGGGAAGACTGAAACCCCTAACCTGCGCAGGAGAGCTGCGACCACCGCCATCACTTTCATGAACACCCGAGGGGCACTTGTAAGGCCGAAGGGGGCACGGCAAACTGAAAATGCTCCTGGCCTACCATGAACCGCAGGTAACGCCGGTGGGCCAGCAGGTCGGGGATATAAAAATATGCATCCTGCAAGTCCAACGCTACCATCCAGTCTCCAGGGCAGCCAAGACCTGAGCCAGTCAACATCTTGAACTTGGATGTTGAATCCTGCCACCCACCGGCGTGGGGTGCACCCCAAAGCTCTGACTAGGAAGGCTTTGAGGCGGATGCTGCGGGAGCGGAGGTGGACTGTTCCGCCACCACGTCCGCCGCTGGGCTGAGGTTGGTTCTGCGCAGGCTTCTGGCTGAACGAAAGTGTAGGGGCACTCCTTTCGTGGCCACAAAAGGCAGACGTGGCCGGGCGCGTGGCGGAGAGACCCAAGGACTTTGCCGTAGCACAAGAGTCCTTAAAACGCTCCAGCGCACTGTCTGCCTTATCGCCAAACAGGCATGTACAATCAAAGGTCATGTCCATGAGGGAACTCTGAACATTCCCTGAAAACCCAGTGGACCGCAGCCAGGCACGGCAACATAGAGCCAGTGTTGTGGAGATCGCCCTACCCAGAGAGTCCGCAGTGTCCAGCCCACACCAGATGGCAACCTTTGCGGCGTCTTTTCCCTCTGTAACAGCTTGGGAAAGTACAGCCCAAACCTTTTCCGAACACTGGGGCAGCGTCTGCGCCACCGTGTCTCACACAGCGTGAGAGTAGCAGCCCAAGAGGCATGCGGTGTTGACTGACCGCAGCCCCAAGCTGGCAGAGGGATTTCTTGCCTAACTGCTCCAGCTTCTTGGATTCCTTATCCGGCAGGGCGGTAAGGAATGAGCTTTGAGAAGTGGAGGCCTGGATGACCAGGCTCTCCGGAGTTGGATGGTTCATTAAAAAGGCAGGGTCACCCAGAGCCGGGCGATGACCCCTGGCCATGTTCTTATCCACAGGAACCCCTGTGGCTGTTCTAGACCAGGTGCCCATCAAAACGAATAGTTTCTTACCTGTCGGTGTAGTTTTGCAGCTTGAAGATCTTTCTGGATTCACTATGCTGTGCATTATTCCGTGGTCTAGTGGTTGGGTCCGGAATCGTACTCTTTTCTTTCTTTTTCTTTTTCGTAGCCCAGGTGGGCGTCGACGTCCCACCTTTTGGTGTTATTCCTGTGACGTCTGCACGCTTCCTGCGGAAGCTCCCACCTTAGGGCGCCATCTTCGGATTCTTTTTTCTTGTTTTTGTGTTCTGTTCGCGAATCCTTTGGCAATGTTCTCTATTTCTTTTTCAAGTAAGTGATTTTTCTGCTTTGTCCTTCAAGGTTTCTGTTTCTGTATTATCCTTGTATTACCACCTGCTTCTCCAGCCTCATCTTTCTGGTGGAGGTGGGTGGGTTCACTAGTAAATCTAGAAAGATCTTCAAGCTGCAAAACTACACCGACAGGTAAGAAACTATTTGTTTTGCAGCGTGAATCTTTCTGGATTCACTATGCTGCCCACAGACTTTGTAGCGGTTTGTTATGTTTGTGGCGGCTGGGTGGAAGATGAGCGTTGGTTGTTGAATATATGTTGAAGCACCTTCTGTCCTACTTGTGCTTCCTTGTTCATTTGTATATCCACACTGTAGTGCTTAGTGAACGTGTGCACTGAAGCCCATGTTGCCTCCAGGCATATGTCTTGAATGGGTGTGTTAGCCAGGAAGGCTATTGTTGCTCCTTTTTTCCTGGTAGAGTGGGCCCGTGCCCCTTCTGCTAGTTCTTGGTCTGCCAGTCTGTGGCAGTATTGTATAATTTGTGCGATCCATTGTGCGATGGTTCCCTTTGTTACTGGTCTACCCAGGAAACTGCTTGCGAAGGACACAAAGAACTGCTTTGTTTTCCTGTGCTCCTTGGTTCTTTCTATGTAGTGCATTACTGCCCTTTTAGCGTCCAGAGTGTGCATTGCCCTCTCTGCGCTTGTGGCCGGTTTCTGAAAGAAGCATGGTATTTGTACAGTCTGGTTGATGTGGAACCTTGACACCACCTTTGGCATAAAGTGTGGCTCAGTTCTCATCACCACCCTATCATTGTGTATTTGGATGTAGGGTTCTTGTAGCGTTAGCGCCTGTAGTTCACTCACCCTGCGTAGCGAGGTGATTGCCACCAAAAAGGCAGTTTTCATTGTCAGCATTTGTAGGGAGGCCTTATGAATGGGTTCAAAGGGCGCTTTCATGAGATCTGTTTGCGATCCTCTTTGCCCCTTCCAGGAACCTCTTTACTATTTGATGTAAAGAAACACTTCCCAGTTTCTCCTCTTGTGTAGGCTACTATCGCTGCTAGGTGTACTCTTAGTGAGGATGAACTTAGTTAGTTTTGCCTTCAGCAGGTGCGTGAGATATCTTAGCACCGTTGATTTCCTTGTCATCTTCTTGTGTGGCATTTTCTTGCTGCACCATTGTGTAAAGCTCTTCCATTTTGCCACATAGCACCTTGGTGTGCTAGGTCTCCTTGCCTCTCGTAGTACCCGCAGGGTGCGCTCAGGTAACTTTAGGTGTGCAAACTCTATGTCTTCAGGAGCCATGCTGCTAGGCTGAGGCTCTCTAGCTCTGGGTGTAGTACTTCTCAGTTTTGCATGGAGAGTAAGTCTTTCCTTATCCCGAACTTGTGGGGTGCACCCTGTACCATTTCCATTATCTGTGAGTACCAGGTCTGCCTGGCCCACTGGGGTGCCACCAGGATCAGAGTCATGTTGCTGGTTCTGCACTTGTTGAGTACTCTGTGTATCAGTGGTATCGGTGGAAAAACGTAAGCAAATGTTTTCGACCAGCTTATCCATAGGGAATTTACCAGGGATCCTTCCCCTGGTTGCCTGGATGCGAAGTATCGGCATTTTGCATTCTGGTGTGTTGCAAATAGGTCTATTGTCGGTGTTCCCCACCTTCTGAATAGCCTTTGCGTTTCCTGTGTATTGAGCTCCCACTTGTGGGATGCCGATGTCTGTCTGCTGAGCCAGTCTGCTTCCACATTGTCCTTCACTGGTAGGTATATGGCTAGCAGGTCTATTTTGAGTGGGATGGCCCATCTCCATATCTCCTGTGAGAGGTTCGATAGCGGGGCTGATTGTGTTCCTCCCTGCTTGTTGATGTAGAACATCGTTGTTGTGTTGTCTGTCTGGATCAACACTCTCTGGTTGTACAGTTTTGTCTGGAAGGCTTTTAGGGCGAGGAACACGGTCTTTAGTTCCAGGTAGTGGATGTGTTTGACCGCATCCACTGGAGTCCACAGACCCCTCACCCTGAGCTTGCTCATGTGTGCTCCCCATCCCATGATGGTCACCGTTGGGGTTGGTGGTGTTAAAGGCTTCCCTTCGGTTATGTCTTCTTGTTCCACCACAATCCCTCCTCCTGCACTGCGTGCGTTACAACCACTAGATCTTCCCAACTTCCTCTAGCTTATGACCATTGTTCTTACAGCCATTCCTGGAATGGTCTCATGTGGAGCCGTACATTTGGTACCAGATGTATGCAGGAGGCCATCATGCCCATGACCTTGCTCGCTGTCCTCACTGTCAGAGCTCGCCCCTTCTGGGAGAGGTCGTCTCCTTCAGCAGGGCCACTGTTCTCTTGTCGCTGGGGAACACCTTGCTCTGTTTGGTGTTGGTCTGTGCTCCTAGGAAGATTTTTACTTGCTCTGGTTCCATTGAGGATTTTCCCCAGTGAATGGAGAATCCCAGGTCCATCAGTGTACTTGTCACGCTCTGTGCGTGTTCTTTGCATGTCCCGTGTGTACTTGCCTTTATTAGCGGGTCATCCAGGTAAGGGTATACATGGATCCCTTCCCTCCTTAGGTGCGCAGCCACTGCTGCGAGGCACTTGGTGAAGCCCCTTGGTGCGGATCCTAGCCCGAATGCTAGGGCTGTGAACTGGTAGTGATCTTTGTTGATGGTAAATCTCAGTAGATGTTTGTGCTGCCTGTTCACTGGGATGTGCAGGTAGGCATCTTTGAGGTCTAAGGTGGCCATGAAGTCTCCGTCCCTTATCTGAGGAATGACCTCTTGTAGGGACGTCATCTTGAACGTTTTTTTTTATGTACTTGTTTAGGAACCTTAGGTCAAGGATGGGTCTCAGTGTTTCGTCCACCTTTGGTACCAGGAAGTAGGTTGAGTACACTCCTTTGTTCCTTTCTCTGTATGGTACTGGTTCGATTGCCTCCTTTTGCAGGAGTTCCTTCGCTTCCCTTTGAAGTAGCTCTAGCTTCTTTCCCGACTGTGCCTTCCTTTTTGGTTTCCTGTTTGGCGGTGTCTTTTCTAGTTCTATGCAGTATCCGAACTGTATGATGTTGAGTATCCATTTGTCTGAGGTTATCTTCTTCCACTCCCGGAAGAAATGACTTAGCCTGCCTCCTACTGGTGTTACTTGTTCGTTGATGTTTGGTCCGTGTAACCCTCTGTTGGTCTTGTTGTGCTCCACCCTGGGAGGAGTTGTGTGGGTGGGCACGTATTGCGTGACGGAGTCACTTTGAGGTGGGTTGTTGGCTCCCTCTTTTATTTTGTCCTCGTCCGTTCGCCCTCCCGCTTAAGGACTGGCCCCTTTGCTGGTAGTGCCAGGTTTGTTTTTGATGTCCCTTTTGTCTTTGGCTGTCGCCCTGGTGGGACTGTTGGAATGTCTGGTGTGACGTTCCTGGCTGGTTTCCTCCTCTTCCGTTCGGTCTCCGTGATGGGGTACCCCTTTTCATCCCCCTGAATTGTAAGGCTCCCATGGACCTTGCAGTTTTGTTTTCTTTCTTGAGCTGGGTGAGCTTTTCATCCACCGGCGCCCCAAACAGTGTCTCCCCATTGAATGGGGTGCTTAGAATGTTGTGCTGTACCTCGGGTTTGAAGCCTGAGATCTCTCTGTGATTCCCAACATCATCAGTCTGCTGGACGTGTCCGCTCCATCCAAGGCTGTTTTGAGGCAAAAGTTTGGCACATTTTTCCCCTCCTCCACAAGGTGTGAAGCTCTTTGTTGGTACTCGTCTGGGAGGTGTTTGATCAGCTGTCCGATCTCATCCACAATTTGGTACTGGTGCCTGTTCAGCAGGGCGTTTGAGTTTGCCATGCGCCAGTACATTGCTGCATTTCTTTCTATCTTTATACCAGTTAGGTCCATCCTCCTGCTTTTCTTGTCTGGTGGTGGCCCTGATGTTGGCACATTTGCCCTTTTCCTGGCCGTCGCCGCAATAATGGAGTCCGCTGTAACGGATCCTCACATGTAGGGAGGATCCTTAGAGGAGTGTTTACATTTCTTCTCCGTCCTAGGCGTGATGGACCTGCATGTTGCCGGTTCCTTGAACGCCTCTTTCCCCTGGGCCATGACAGTCTCAATCATGGGGAGGTACTTGCTCCTAGTTTGTGTGGGGAGCAGGGTCTCCAAGAGGAAGTCTGCTTTTGGTTTTTCCTCATCTAGCTTGACTCCAAAGGCCGTTGCCGCGTTCCTGATGACCATATTGTAAAACCCAATGTCATCTGGCGGCGAAAGCCTCGAAGGGTACGTGTCCACGGCCTCTTCTGGGCTTTCGGTGTCGAGGTCCTGCCGCTCCAGGTCCTGTGTCCTAGTCGGATGCCGAGTCGAGGGTCGTTCGCTGATCATTGTCGCCCTCCTCCTTGTAGTAGAAGGCTTCTTCCTCTGGATGGTCCTGGGTCTAGCAACTTTTCGGCGGCCCTTCGGCATCAAAGTCCTCCTCCTCTTCTCTTTCAACGATCACCGTCTTTGGCGGAATCGCGAACCTCTTCATCTTTTCGTCAAACTCCTTCTTTCTTTCTTTGCAGGATGTTACCCATTTCAGCCTTGAGCCGTCTCGTCTTTATCTCCAGTTCGGCGGCCTGTTCGGCGTCTAACAGTTCGGCTGATCTCTTCGACGTATTCGGTGACGTCGAAATGACCTTCGGGTCCTTTGTCGATGCCAAAGCGACCTTCGGGTCCTTCTCCTTCGAAGTCGATCGTTCCTTTTCGGGGACGTGCTTTGACGATCTTGGCTTTTCGCCGGTCTTCGCCACCTGGGAGTCCTTTTCGAAGGATCCGCTGGGCTGTTTGTCCTTGGATGCAGCTGTGGCCGTCGAGATTTTCGGCGCCAGTGCTCCCTTCGAGGACTTAGACTCTGATTTTTTAGAGTCTGACTCAGACTTTCGAGGGTCTGTCGCGGGCTTAGGGGTCGCCGACTCTCCTACCTCTTTAGAAGTCTTTTTATCGGTCTCTACAACCGTGTAGTCGTCGTCTTCTCCGGCGATGTTGTCCTCCTTGTCGCTCGAGAGCCCCAGGTCCCGAAGTGACGGCGGTTGTCCCTTGCCTTGCATGTCGTAGTTGGCTCTTCTCTTTCGCTCTCTAACCTGGAGAGTCTTCTGTGTGAAGGCAGAGCATGTGATGCAGTCCTTGTTCTCGTGGTCGACCGGTAGGCAGAGGTTACAAACCGGGTGCTGGTCCTTCTGCACGTATTTGTGGTGGCAGTTACGGCAGAATTTAAAAGGTGTCTTGTCCATTTCTTGCGCTCATGGGGCCCCCTGTGTGCGCATTCTCCGTTGGACGTCTAAGTTCTCAAAGTTCTCCTTCGTCATCCCGGCTCGATGGTGTTGTTCCTCGTCGTCTTCTCAGACTTTTCCGTGCAAAATTCTACTTTTCTGTGTGTTCTTTCCTCCAAAACTCTGGAGCCTCTCGGGAACGATCCAGACCCAACGGCGGAAAAAAGAATCTGAAGATGGCGCCCAAAGGTGGGAGCTTCCGCTGGAAGCGTGCCGACGTCACAGGAAGTACACCAAAAGGAGGGACGTCGACGCCCACCTGGGCTACAGAAAAAAAAAAATGAAAGAAAGAAAAGACTACGATTCTGGACCCAACCACTAGACCGAGGAATAATGCACAGCATAGTGAATCCAGAAAGATTCACGCTGCAAAACATCCGCTAACGCCGCATTGAAAGGAAGAAGAGGCGCCATAGAACTTGCCGCCTGCTGAATAACTTCAGTGAGGAAGTTGGTTTTGAGAGTGACTGTAGGCAAGTCAAGGTCAAGGGCCTCAGGGGCTCTACGGAGCACCACAGTATATGTGGCGCCCTCCTCCATGACAGCAGGAGGAGACAAAAAACCAGGCTCACAGGAGAGATCAAGGCCCCCTGCATCCTCCGACTCCTCCGCCTACTCCTGTTCAGACTCGCACTGCTGTGCAAGAGGGTCCTCAGACCCCTCCCAGTCGTCCCCCTCCTCCACCGTCCGAGGCACAGGCTGCTGCGGCGGGGGAGGAACAGGGGAATACAAATGGTCCAGCAGCGCCGGCCAGCTACGATCCAGCTCCATGTCCCATTTAGGGTCCCAACCCACAGCAACATTGACCAGAAACCCAGGAATGGACGGAGGTGGGACGAATGGGACCCATTGCAGAGCCGGTAATGGAGTCGAGGGAGTTGCCGGGGCTGGAGGACCCTGTGGTGCCGGGGCTAGAGCCGCAGGCAGAGGACCAGGTGCCGCCGGGGCCGGAGCCGCCGGCAGCAAGCAAGGGCCCTCTGCTGGGACCGCGCGGGCCCGAAAACGCACCGGCGGGAGCCCAAGGCCTGAAAAGGCGGTACATAGCAGCAAAAAAATTCTTCCACTTGGGCAGGAGTCGCCGACGGCCGGACAAGGTGGGTAGGCCACGGGACTCTCAGGCTCCAACGGCGCCATGGGGAAATACCCCCGGCCCCCTCGTCCGGAAACAGATGGGGGTACGTCGGAGAGCGTAAACGCTTCCTCAACTTTTTCTTGGGACGTCTCTTACCCGATTCAGAGTGTGAAGCCTCCGACCCCGAGGAGCGATGGTGATGGCTCCGCGGTATGTCCCTCAGTCGACCCCTGGACCTCGAACGGTGCAGAGACGACTGCTGGGCCTCCAGCAGCCTTCAGGACCGCTACCACAAAGCCTTCTGAGCCATGGCAGACAGTCGGAACATGACTGGGGGTCATGGTGGTGTTTCAGACAGTGAGACAGACTCCATGGGGGTCAGCCACCTACATCGTACACCAACAGGCCCCATAGGATTTAAACCCAGGCATCCCTATGCGGCACCAGGAGTCAAAGACTCAAAAGAACTATAGACAAAAGTCTCAAAAAAGTTAGTCAAAAAGTGACTAGGGTACGTACTCTAATCGGATCTGCGCTTGCTGGCGCGGAAAAAGAAAGAACTGACGTCAGCGGGCATGGGTGGCGCCTAAGTAGTCTCTGTGATGTCATCTCGGCGCTTACGACGCCAGCAACGGATGCAGAGCAGCACGACGCCACCCACCGACGGGCAGGGGTACTGCAGACGAAAACTTTCCGGATCCAGTCTGACGTCTGGGGATATTCTAAGGTAATGAATCTATCACTAACGTGTCTCTTTCAGATATTGCTTAAGAGAGTACTTATTGGTACGTGGCCATGACTTCTGTAACATCACAGACAGGTTAGCCAGTTTCACCAAAGGTTCCGATCAAGACTTGTCAAAAGCATGACCTAGTCCCATTACTAATCTGATGGTAATTTCTTTACAGTACCAAAGAGAACATAAAAGTCATAACCTTGTACCAATAAGCAGACAATTAGGTGCATTCCATGTATACATACATAATATGCTTTGACAAAATACTACATTCTCCTTCATTATTTAGAGAACGGTGACGCTACCGTTCAGCTACGTCTGTGCTCCACAAATAACACATACAGATATACACTACAATGTGACCTATGAAATTGCATTTCAATTGGTAAAAACACTGACCTGTACATGTACTTCGAATGATACAATGATTTATTATTGGACTGCAGTTTACTGTAATTTCTAAGCAGTGGTGTGCATTGTGATGCTGGGCAGACTTATCATCAGGGTTGAACTGAAAAGAAAAAAAAAAATTGTACTAAAAAAAAAAAAAGAAAAAAGAATATATCCACTTTTATGATTCACTAAAAATGCAGTGTTTCTTACCCTTATAGTCATGTACCCAACATAAGCATCCTCAGACCCTTCCATAAAAACAAAGGTGGAGTCTCTAGTATTCTCAATTATGACTTTGTCTGCCACTTTACCCGGGGCTGCAAGAAACAAAATACAAATTTTATTAGTATAGACTAATAAAAGGCAAAAACATGCACTCAAACAATTTTTCTAATAAGTTATAGACCAATAAATGTAGCTACACCCGGGTTAGCACACAAGCAGGAAGACTAGAGCTGCTTCTTACAAATCAACACTACAAACATCTTCAACTTCTTATTTATAACAACCAATAGATAATTAGCAGCAGTTCTGAAGGAGAAGGATCATTGTTTACAGGTTCCACTCCCTCTTGTACTGCCTCGAAAGGTTCCTTAGCATGCTTCCGCCATTTCCCATTTGTAAAGACTGACAGGAGCTCAAAATACTTGCAGGGTATAGAGGAGAGGAGTGCTTCTATTGGTGTTCACAGCAAATTCCTGCAGTAACCCAGAGATAATTTTTTGTGTATAGTGAGGGGGAGCGGATTGAGTGTACTGATTATCAAGAGGTTGACTTCTACGCAAGGCAGAACATTTCAACACACACTATGCATGTCTTTATAAGTGAAGCTTCAATCACCTGCTGAAAGAAAGAAATTATGTGGTGGAGGAGGAAGAACAAAGGTATACATTAATACTTTGCTACTGTCATCATCATTCCTCATCATCTCCTAAAATGTTTCTCCTTAAGCTGCACCTCTTATCTTTTACTTCATATCAAGTGACGTGTGTTCAGTTTATTTCCCTGGGAGGTGCAGATTTGATCTTCCATCTCTACTAACAACAGGGATTCCAATTACTAACATTACCGGCACTAACAGACCAGATATTTTATTTCTGCCACTGAGCTCATGAAAAAGCAGGATTGCCATACCCTTTTATACCTTCATGGTTTGTACTCTAATCTTCCCCCATTGAGTTTTGACAATCATGCAAGAAGCTGTATTTCCTTATACTCTGATGTCTCCTTAACATATAGAGAGTGCCTCCTTTCTGAGGGATGGTGGCTTCTATCCCCCTCACCTAGGTTGTAGGACTGGCAGTGTTACAGTTAGACTGTTGACTGGTGCAGAGGCCATTTTACTAATAACTATGTGGGGATACTGCCTACTAACTCCCCCCAGTAACGGTTTGTTCAATAATTTTAAGTGTTGTGAGTTTCGGTCATCCTATATTTTAGGCTGGGTGTTGGGTGTGCACGTGTAAAAGTGAACGGTCGAGACCACTTGAACCCTGTGTGCATACTGCACAGAAATGGTGGCATGGGAACTGTTCTTGGGGGGCTGGACAGTCAGAAGTTAATGGATCATGTATTCCGTAGGTAAATGTACCACCCGAGTCTTAATTTCACAATACAGCTGTAATCAGACAGTTCCTTCTGTATTTTATACCTGCACCAATCATTGTGATTGGAGATTCAATATATATCCATTCATCGGTATATATTCCAGAGTGCACAAATATAAGCCCATCAAAATGAGCTTCTTGAACTCCGCCGAGAGCATCTTCAATGGTATCGTAATACTACAAGAAAAAGAAAGTTAAGCATTACTACAATAAGAATTATTGGTCCTCATTTATACATCAAGAACTTCATGTAGATATCAAACTTACCAACATATTCTCTCGTCCTTTGTACCGTGCTGGATTACTGTAAAAGTGCTCTGCAAACCCAGGTTTCACATGTGCTCCTTTATACTATAAGAAATGTAAAACAAAAATCAGCCAACAATGACTTAATACACTCATTTCTCCTATCCAACTGAAGCAGCTGAAGTTTTTCGCTGCACAACTATACGTGCAATTTACATAAATCACAGCAATTAATGACCTTAGTGGGTTTAGCAGTATTTATTTTAGACTGTTTTTTTTCAATCAACGTGTACCACCATCATGGTTTACAGTACATGTCTCTGCAAAATTTGAATTCAATAAGTTTCTCAAGCAGCAATGCCAAGCCGAAAAGCCAACTTTCAAAGATTTGCGTAACATATGGAAAATTAATAAAACATAAGCAGAAATCAGTAATGAATAATGCCTTTCAGAGGGCCATCGGGCACACAGGGATTACTGAGCCCTACCGTAAGCGTTGAGGGTTTTTATGATGGATGTGCCGGAGCTCGACCCACTATGGACCCTGAACAACTGGGCCAAATACCCCTTCTGCACTTGACTCTAAGTGGTAGCTTTCGTCAAGCAGTCCAAGGCTCCCTTCGTTTTTGAGGCGGAGTAGGGTCTTCGAATATCAGTCAATTAACTTGACTCATAACATCCAGGGAACGCTCCCAAGTAGACCTTAACGCAAGAGTCCACTCCAGCTTTTCATAAAATAGTCAAAAGTGTCTTGGCACCGCAGCGAGTTCCCTCTGGGCTCGAAAGGCCCGTAACCAGTCTTACCTGCTCCAGCACAGAGGAGGCGTTCAGTGTCCCAGCAAGTGCCCCAATCATGGACACTCACATTGCTCCAGTCCTGTGCAAGGAGTTAGCTTCATGCAGCTCTCTCTGGGTATCCGCAGCACATTCCAGCAGCGATTTGGGGTGCTATAGTGGTCTTCCAGCACGCAAAGTCTTGCACTCTCCCCACTGGTGCTGGTGGAGGAGTGACTGGATTCCTGTGCTCCTGGTGATACAGCGTTGCGCACATTCCTCAGTTTCACTGGGGCAGTTCTGGCTCAATCCTCGTTGCTTCATGGTGACCCATGCATCACAACTCAAGATTTCTCAGGTGACGGCCTGATCCTCGCAACCACTTAAGTATCAGTAGCCACTCCTGGCACACAGGGTTGGCAAAATTCCACCAGTCAAGACGACAGACCTCACCACAAGGTATTCTGTACCAAAGCCTCCCCTCCTGACAATAGAGGTCACCGTCACAGATGCCACATGGCTTCACTTGTCCCGCACGGCACTCTGCACACAGCTATCTTCACGGCCGCCCCCTCCTGGCATACAAGGGGTGCAGACAGAAATCTTCACATGGGCAACGACCCGATTGGTGCAGCAACTGTCTCCTCACACTGGAAGTCCACTCGGCTGGGCTCCCCACTAGACCTCACTCCCTCCAACACTCTCCTCTTCCTCACAGGGCACACTGGTCTGGGCAAGCAGGCAGGTGCTTGTGCTCCAGAGAAGGTGATCTTGGTTTCTCTAGGAGATGTCCCTTCACCCAACAGGGAGACTAGCAGCCCTTGTCCCAGAGTCCTGGTCACAGGAAGACGTTTTGTAGAACTTCTTCTCGTCACACAGTCCATCTAGCTGCTTGGCAGATTAATTTTATTGGGGGTTCAACCTCTCCTTCTTATAATCCATTTCCAGACATTAGGGTCTGAGTCTGAAGTTTTATGTAGGGTTTCTACTTTTTTTGAAGTGTACACTTTTCTTTCACTTATTCCTCTTGAAAGGATATCTGTCACAGCAAGATACTTCAAAGCTGATAGTCCCACTACACAGGTCATGGGAGTGACTAGATTTCACGCTTGGTTGTCAGGCACAATGATATGTGCATCAAAAGGTTCATCCTGGGCTCCCAGTCCTATTTTTTATTATTCCCTTATCAGACCAGCGTTCTTCCTGAGATTTATCCTAGCCCCTTCCTTGCAATCTGTCACTGAATCAAAGAGCACCCTTTTGAAGTGTACAGGGGGAGTGCCTCTCCCTTCCTCCAGTGTGCCCCATCCAGCTCACATAAATGTAGCAATACACATCTGTCTGCAGGCATTTCTCTTCTCATGTCTTCACCAGGAAAGCCTGGACTGCACAGTTGCACTCAGTGTACATACACAGCACACATGCTGTCCAGTACGGTCATGTCCATGAATTGTGCCACTCCAGGAACACATTCAGCCTACACATTCCTTCTGTGCACAATGCGCATTACTGTAACCTTTCTATATTATGCCATGGTGGACTCTTTTCAAGCATACAGCACCAGCACACAAACTCATCATGCACGTGCATGAAAAAACTTCACCCTTCAAGTATTGCACTTCTAGCAAGCACACATACACACAGCATATGCTTCCACTGCACATGCACTGCACAGCATTACATCTCTCACTTACTGTACCGCTCGCAGGTAAACATGTACCCCAGTAAATGCATCCACCATGAATGTACTGCACAGCACTGCTCTAGCCCTGTACTGTACCCATCTCAAATACATATACATCCAGGGCAGACTCACCACTCCTGCACTGCGCAGAACTCTATATCGAACTGAACTTTAAAAAGTTGAATGAGCCTGTAGGCAGGTAAAAAAACAAGCATTGGCATAGCCAATAGGTCTTGCCTTTGGGACCTGAGGCATAACTAAATACCTGTAAGGTCCAAAAGGCGAGACCTATTGGCTATGCCAGTGCTTGTCATGAAAGTCGGAGCTTGTGCAGTGTAGAAGTGGTTGCCTCTTTTTATGCAACTGTGCTATCCAAAACGAATATATTTAACTGGCAATTTCTCCCAGTTCGTGCGTGTGCTGCAGACATCACAGCTTAGAAGGTGAGAAGTGATGGCCCCTCTATTACCCAATTCTGCTTTCTGCAGAACATGCATTAACTGTGAAAACACTCAAGCTGAGCGAACCTCTCCCAAATCATGCCCTTTATGTGCAGTTTGGATATTCGAGTGTGTTTTTTTCCTGAAATATCTTTTACAAGCAAGATTCCCAGGATTACAAAATAATCCAACGTGTGCCCTAGTGCAAAGTGCAAAAATACTGCTGCAGTTCTACATTCGCACTTCTTTCAATGAAGGTTAATGACCGAATTAGTTCTCCATTGGACTTGTCTGCTGCCTAACAGTGAGCTTCAACTGGCATAACTATGAAGGTAGAGTTTTGGGAGCCCCTACTGGGGCAACCCCACCACTATCCTCGAGACAGGTCTATGTCATGACAAGCGTATGATCTGCGTCTGCCTAGGACAACAAAAATCAGCATTAGGGATCCAGACAATGGTACAGTTGGGCACTCAGGGCAGGGGAACACGTCCATTAACATGCAGAGGACGCTTCTGTCCCAACAACGTTCCAGGCATGTCCCGAGACGCACGGCCTCTTGACAAAGGGTCCACAACCCCACCCTACTTGTTACAATACCACATGGTATGGTAGTGGTGTTGTGCGTTACCCCCTGAACCTGCCCTCCACTGACGGAAGGAAAAAAGGCTTCCAACCTCTGGCTGTAATGGTCAGGAGCAGGTGACTGACGATGGTATCCAACGCCGAAGACACTCAGCTGGTGGTAGCCCTTACGAGCAACTCCAGACACGATGCCGCAAAGTTTCAAGGCGAACTTGCGGCATTAGCCGAATGGATCACAGCTAACTGCCTCTAGCTGAATGCCAGCAAGTCGGAGGTGTTGCTGGTGGGAAGGGATCATGGGTTATGGAATGAACACTGGTGGCCCATGAATCTAGGCACCCTCCTCCCCCCCTCCTAAGCAGGTGGTGAAGACCTTAGGGGTTTAGATGGATTCTTCTCTTAGTTTCCAGACTCAAACAAAGAAGGTGGCGGGCACCTGTTTTGGTTTATTGCGCGGGCTGAAAACTATTTTAGGTTTCTTTGATGCACCAACCAGACAGATCATTATTCAAGCCTTGATTACATCCAGACTTAATTATGCGAACTCTCTGTACCTAAGAGCCAACAAGGCTGAAATACATAGGTTACAGTACAGAACGCTGCAGCAAGAGCTCTTCTGGGCCTTTGTAGAGTCTGTTTGGTGACCAGTACAATTTGTCGCCTTCATTGGCTGCCTGTGGCTCAACAAATCGAGTTCAAGGCTCAACAAATCGAGTTCAAGGCTCTTTGTATAGCCTTCAAGATCTTGAAACTGACCTCCCCTAATATCTTGACAGATTTGCTCTCCTTTTATGTCCTGTCCCGTCCGCTTCGGTCCATGGGCCAACATTTACTGGTGGTACCTCGGGTCAGGAGAACCCGGGCCGTAGACCGTTCCTTCCGGTATAGAGCGGCGACTCTCTGGAACTCTTTGCCACGCCATATTCGAGGGCTTGACAACTTGTCTGAATTAAGGAAAGCTATTAAAACCTTTCTTTTTCCCCACTGTGTAGACTGCTTCCTGCGCTGATGTTGCCTATTCGGGTACTAGCGCCGGGACGCCTCTTGGTTGGGGCAGCTGTTGCGCTCTATAAATGACATAGATACAAATAGTCAAGAAGTTCATCTCTACTGCCAATGAAGGAAGAATAAATCACAAAACCTCAGCTGCCGTCCTCGCCACAATGGCAAATGAAGCCCCTTCCTCTGTAGCCAGACTACATTCTGGCAGGGGGATAAACTATTAATCAAAGGGAATAAATACTTATTTTGAGCCAAGATTTTTCAATTCATGCAGATTCAAAATACAACACAATTTTAAAATATTTTAATTCTATTTTTAAACTGTGGTTTTTAAAAACAACTTCAGAACACTTTCAAAATATCTATAACTGCATTAAAGAAACACAATGTGAACTATCATATAAAGTGAATCTTCCTACCAGCTGCTGGAAGCTTTCTTTCCATGGGTTAGGATGCTCGTATTCATCAGGATTAATTTGGTAAAATTTGCCAGGTTCAGGATGCATCATAGGACGCGTATATTCAAATACTTCCATGTACAATCGTTTCCTTTAAAAGTATAATGCATTAATTCATTAAATGTACAATAGATAGACCAGTAGTTTATTTGCAACAAAGACAATTCATTAAGGTACAGTTCTTTACATAGGTTACTCTCTTCCAGGAAGTACTTTCCTGGGAGGTGAAAATCATGCAACGCAGCTCAAGTAAAGTACCCATCACGGAGTGCCTCAGACACAAGACAATTAGAAAAGTATGCACGAAGGTCATGTAGTTGTGCAGCAGATGTGGATACCTGTAATGCCTCAGGAAAAAGCCATGAAAGTAGCCATGGCCTTGGTGGAATGAGCATGAATACTCGCCAGAGGATCATTCTTGGCTAGGGCACAACAGATCTTGATATAGAGGATAACCCAACACAAAAGGATGTATGGTTACTGTCTATGCCTTTTTAGCTTCAGTGAAGCCAAAAGGCAGCAGGTCATCTATGTCAAGTTGTACCACACTCCATGCCTGGGGTACGACCTACGCAGATGTTTCTGTTCCGTGGTTGGATGCAGAGGAGGAAAGAAAAGATGGATGGGTAATACGTTGGTCCCTAAGAAATTCAAAAACTACCTTGGGAAAGGATGATGTGCCAACTTATCCGGGTAGAAAGCTTTGAAAGGGAGTGGGGGTGAAATACAAAAGGCTTGAATTTCTCCAAACCTGCGTACAAAAGTACTTGACACCAACATAATTGTTTTAGAATAACAAGCCAAACTGAAAAAATGAGCAAATGGAGTCATCATGCAGGAAAGTCAACTCAAGGTTTCCATCCGACTGAGGAACAATACATGGAATGACAATAAGAAATGATGAAAACATTTCAGAAAATGATTTAACAAGCATTTGCAATGCAATAGGTCTCGCAGTTACGCAAGTTTGAGCTATTGGCATTCTAAATGGCTATGCCTTTTATTTTGGTTTTTAAAACATAAATAAAAGGCATTGTCATTTACAATAGCAATAGTTTAAACTCGCGTAAATGTGAGACCTACTGCATTGCAAATGGTTTTTCATAATGTGGACACTACTTTATGTGGAAGAATGCTGTGTGTTCGCATCAATCCCCCAAAAACAAATCATTGCCTAAAGGCAAACATATTTATGGGGTCTTAAAAAACCCACATTGCCTTAGCAGTCCCTGAAACTGAAGGAACCACTTGGCTTCTATTGAAAAAGCGGAATGCAACCACTCACAGTCAGGGCTTTATTTGGGACAGATCTCAGGTTAGCAGTAATTAAAAAACGACTTTGAAACATGTCCCCACCGGACCGTATATTCAAATCATCTTATAGGCAAAAGTACTTTTTCATACCAAAGCCGACTCTTGTATACTGTGTACTGTGAACTCAGTCCCCTCTAGGCATCTGAGTGAGTTTAGGTTGTGCGTTGGTGTTTATAACCTACATGGCTCTAGAATAGAAGCTGAATGCAGTGCAAGTTTCCCAAAGTGCTTGTCAGTGGCTCATTTAGGTGTTCAAACTTCATGCACTTCTGGATCCATTGCCTCTTTGGGCAGCTCACAGAGGAATTGGCACATATGTGTTAACTGTGATTGTGAGTCTATAGGAATGTGTGTAGAATGTACAAATCTGTCTACAGACAGGATAAAAATAAAAGAAAATGCAGTGAGTACAGGTGAATGAATGGGTGTGGGGGGCAGTGGTGTGAAGGACATACAAGGAAGCAAGTGCATAAGTTGATAGCGAAAAGCAAGGACTAATGAGGTGTGAGATATTCAGATGGAAGATTTCAGATCGACAGGAGAAAAAAAATAAAAAAGAAGATGTACATGTTTAACAGTGAGACTGCAGAGGAAAATGGTGCAAGGATGACCGGAGTTATTGACACTCTGAAAACCTTTTCAATTTCACAGACCTTTGTAACGCTTCATTTAAAGTCTCATCTTTTCAAAATTGAAACATTTGAGATTTTTCACAACAAATTGGTATTCATGTATCTGATTCTGATGACTCGCACTAGTGAAGCCAATGTGTATGGCTTGTTTTAGACATAGGTCCGTTATTGTGTGATATGTCTAGGCACAATAATAGAAAGCTTGAATGGGCACCAACATTTTGATCAGCTGCCGCGAACTGGGAAACTGGATTTTAGTTACCATTTTTTAGCCACTCTTAAATACCTGGACGGGTCTCTTGGAAAGAATTCCTAGCTACACTTCTTTGGATACTCTCGTTTTCGATCCGACCCCACCATAAACCCCCTCATACACACACATTTATTATTGCTCTTAGAACCCCATTCACAGTGGAGTTATAAGCCCCTACATTATACAAATTATTCTTGAACTCTACAAGGGGAAGTTAGGGCACTGTTATCAAGACTGAGAGGGCAGGGGCAGTCACGAGGAGGTTCCAACGTCATACAAATTCCGTTCAAAACAACTGAAGATTTTGGCCTAACGAAGAGCGACCAAAACACAGTCAAGCACCAAAATACAAATGTCTTTACTGGTTAACGCACCACATGGTAGTGGTCCTGTCACTTAAGGTCACTGCATGCTCCTCGGCACATCTCGTTTCCAGTACACGGGAGGGGGAGCTTGGGAGGTTTAATGAGGGTGAGTTAGCACTTACTTCAAAAAGCCGCGCCAGGCATCGGGGACCTGCTCCTCCTGCCGCTGTCCAGTGGAGACCTCCGCGTCCGACCAGGGGCCCTACTGCCGCTTACGAGCTCCAAGCCAGTGGGACAGCTGCTTTTTGCGCCAAGGATTGGAGGGCTGTTGCCGGGTCTGACGCCGCCGCCCAACTCCGTGTTGCTGCCCACTGAGGCAGAGCACGTTGGGCTCAGCGTGTGAGGGTGCCCGCCTTCTCTTTGGAACACAAAAAGATGATGGACGGAATGCTGAACATTGTCAAACATTCACCCCCAGTCACAGATCTGGGTTTAATCCATCGTTATTTTGCTCACCATGCCACCCCAGTTCAGACATAGCCATATGCAAATCAGTCTTGACCCTGTGCCTCATGGGAACAGTCCAGACCGAACTGCCAGGCAATGTCTTTCCTGGACCGGAATAAAGCATCCTAGGACCGGTTTCGGGCTTTCAGGCCTCATCAGCCAGGATAGCTTGACTCCAGTGGCGTAGTGAGCACGGGACCCACGTCTGGGCATACCCTTCCCACTTAGGCTTTCTCTTTGGAGCAGGAAGTGGACCGTGGGCGGGATGAGCTGCAGAAGCAGGTGGCCCCAAGCAGGGACAGAACATGTGCACAAGTATGGAGTATACATCTCCTGTCTGTACACGTGCACATGTCCTGTCCCCCTTCCGAACAAAAATCGACAATAGGTCTCGCCAAGGAGAAGCAGCACATACGCTGCATCGCTAAGCGCGACCTAAAAAGGGATGGTTAGTCTTTCTTTCTTGCTTTGGTTCTTAAGTACAAACCATAAAAGCACCCTTGACCCTGTCCTTAGGCAGGTCGCTCCCCCTCAGCGCACAGCACCACCTATGTGTCGCTGCCTGCTGTTGCCGCCTGATGTAGGTCCGAGGCCGCCCAGGCAGTAAGCTCTTGCGCACGCTCTGCCCCTTCTGCCTTGCTTGCCCTGCCGTGTCTGTGCTGCCTGCCCTTGCACTGCTTATTTCACCTTTACTTCCTTTTTGGGTTTCGCCTGCCGAAGGCTGCGCTCTGCGCAGCTTTTCAGCGCAGGTGAAATCCTATGTCGACAATAAGGACTTCTGGAACGTCCCCCGGCTCTCATTGGCTAGCTCCATAAATGGAGGCTAGCCATTGAGTGCCGGATCTGTCCGTCAAGGCCGGACCAGATTCGGGGGCGTTCCGGAGATTTTTTCCAAGGGCGGAGTTACGTTTTTTCCAGTTCCCTCCCCTTTCACTGAAAGTCTGTCATTCCCGCCCCCTCCGTGTGCCTTTCCGCCCCCCCCTCGCTGTCCTGTGCACGTTTCCCGCCGTCCGTGTCCTCTCCCGCCCCCTCCCGCCGTCCGTGTCCTCTTCCGCCCCCTCCCGCCGTCCGTGTCCTCTCCCGCCCCCCTCCCGCCGTCCGTGTCCTCTCCCGCCCCCTCCCGCCGTCCGTGTCCTCTCCCGCCCCCTGTGTCCTCGTAGGTGCTTGTCCTTCACTTTTCCAAATGGCTTGCGCGCGCTCACTCCCTCTCTTCCACCCCCCGCCCCTCCCGCCCGGGTTTCTCGCCTGTGGCCACGCACCATTTCCAGAGAAGGCGGGGGCATTCTATTTTTGGCACGCTGGGTCAGTCACGTGATGGCGAGTGACGTCACCGAATGTTGTTGTCGGTACGGGGTGCGGGGGGTGTACAGTGGGAGTTGCGGGGATGGAGGAGGAGCGGAGGCGGCCCGGGAGGGAGCGGCGCTGAGAGCAGGGAGGCACGGCCAGGAGAACGGGCCCGGAGCGCGCTACAGCAGGTAAAGAATGGACGACAACCCGCCTTGGGAGGATGTTGGACGGTTAGGGCAGTTACTTAGAGTACGGAAGAAATCTAGAGCTTGGAATGTGCAAAGGTACAGGGTTTGTATGGGGAACGCCAATAGTTCTCCTCTGGGGTAGAGGAAGAAGGTATGGGAACGGCTGAGAGGAGAGGGGCTGGCACTGGCACACACCCGGCTCTGGCGACTGCAGATTGGCCCGAATTTCTTGTTGGCTTGTTGTTAACCAGGGCGGATGGGAGTGTGGACTGACCTCCCATATGCGTACTGACTTGTAGACCCCCCCTGGCCCCTCCCCCCACCTCCCGGTGAGGAGTCTGGGTGCTGGAGGTGGGTAGCAGCGAGGTCGCTGCCTCCGGGGTGCCGAGGGGTGCGTAGGGTGCCTGCATTGACTTACTAAGCATATCATTCAGGCGGTGTGTCCCCAGTCTCAATAGACTGCTGGTGTGTGTGTGTCCCTTATGGTGTCATCTCAGCTGAGACTGCAGACACCTCCCGCGCATTCTGAGTGGGGCCCCGGGGCCCTCTGCAGCAGGTGTGTCCGCAGTCTCAATAGACTGCTGGTGTGTGTGGTGTGTGTCTCTTATTCTTCTCTTTGCTTCTCTCTTCCTCCATCATTCGACCCCCCTCCACATTTCTCTCACCAGTGTGTTTTTCTCGCCGGTTCTTTCCTTCCCTCATCCATTCCATTGCCCTCCCGATGTTGCTGTCTCATTTTGCCCCTTTCTCTCTCTCCCTGCTTTGCACGCTTCTCTTTTCTGTGCCTCGCCCTCGTTTCTCTGCTCCCCGTCTCCCTGCCTGTCACCCTCCGTAACGTGCCTCTCCCTCCTCATGCCTCACTCTTACCCTCTTCACTGCCCTCTCCCCCTCTACTCTCTGTGCCCCCCCCCGCAGGCACCCCTCGTTTTCCTCTCTCACTGCCTGTTTACTGCCTCTCGCTTTCTCGGTCTCGCCCTGCTCTCTGCCTCTCCCTGACTCTTTTCTCTGCCTCTCCAAACTGTCCCCTGTGCACCCTCTGCCTCTTTCTCTCTTTCCACTCCACCTCACGTCCCTCTCTTTCTTTAAATCCAGTGTTGTCTGAGTTTCCTCCAGTCTCCCCTTTGAATTTAATGACCCATAAATGCCTACTTTCTCTGCCTTTCCCGTTCTCTCCCCTCCTTGCTGTCCTTTCTTCCTCTGCCCCCTCGTCTGTTTCTTCCTCCCCGGCCCTCTTCACTGTTTCTCTCCCTCTCCGTGCCTCTCTGTGCCTCTCCCTCTCTCCGTGCCTCTCTGTGCCTCTCCCTCTCTCCGTGCCTCTCTGCGCCTCTCCCTCGCTGTGCCTTCCCTCTCTTTGCCTCTCTCTGTCCAGGCTTTCTCCCTTGCCCATTCCCGTCACAGCTGGCCAACTCGACTGCGCGGTTTGATCTTCAACGGGCTGGCCGTGACCTCAGTGGTCGTGACATCTCTGCCCTGCTGTGTTCTCTAGCTCCGTGACCTCAGACGCCAGCAGCCCCGTTGCTGTGGTGATCAGAATGCCACCTACAGACAGGTTTGTGGCCGTTGTGGAGGGTTTTGCTGGACTTCACTTTCGGGTTGTGTAATAAGCAGGACCCTCCCATCAGAGGCCGCTCCGCCCGATCACAGAGATCATACCAGCGAGTGGTCACACTGAGAAGAAGAACCCGGAGGAGTGTGCAGGTATGGGCATGAGTGCAGCAGCGTGTGACTGTTGGATGAAGTAATCAGAGCAGAGAAATAGCCTTCTCTGGGGGTGAGGGCAAGAAGTAAATCGTGTAGGCTGGGCCTTTAGTGGGATGAAAAAAACTGGGGGTCTCTCCAAAGGGCATGACCAATATAATTAAGGACGTGGCTTAAAAACATGTAAACTAAAAGTCTGTGCTTAATAGTATAGTGTGCCGCTCGGCCTGTATTTTGCTGTTTCTGTCATTACATCCGGATATATATAAAAGTAACATATCTACAACAAGTCGAGACTATTGACTTTGTCAATAGTCGTTAGTTGCATAAGATAAATAAGCAGCAACTATGGGTTGCATATAATATTGGAAGAGCTTTGACTTAAAGCCCTGGTGACACAAGACCATGACCAAGACAATGTTGCTGCTCCTTCGTTTCAAAAAGAGAAGGGAAATCCAGAGAGAAAATTACTCTCTTTAAAGGATTCTCCTTCCCCTACACCGCTCACCTGGCATGTCCTCATGCCGTAACTTCTCCACTAGTGAGAAGTGAACAGTGTGAGCACGCGCATATCAATGCTCTGCTATTGCCATTGTAAATGATTGCAGAGTGATTGCAGAGTGCTAGGGAGTGCTAGGGAGTGCAGAGTGACTAGGGAGTGCTAGAGAGTGCAGAGTGACTGCAGAGTGCTAGGGAGTGCAGAGTGACTAGGGAGTGCTAGGGAGTGCAGAGTGACTAGGGAGTGCAGAGTGCTAGGGAGTGCAGAGTGACTAGGGAGTGCAAGGGAGTGCAGAGTGCGAGGGAGTGCAGAGTGACTAGGGAGTGCTAGGGAGTGCAGAGTGACTAGGGAGTGCAGAGTGCTAGGGAGTGCAGAGTGCTAGGGAGTGCAGAGTGATTGCAGAGATTAAGCTAATGGCAATGTAAATGACAATGCCATTTATTTATCTGTTTTCAAAACCAACACATAAACACACATTTTGTCATTTACAATGCCAATAGCTCTAACTTTTCCAAAGGCGAAACCATTGCATTGTAAATGCTTGTTTGTATTTGTGCCCCATCATTGTGCCCTTGT
The DNA here is from genome assembly GCF_964261635.1 of Lissotriton helveticus. Classification (NCBI taxonomy): domain Eukaryota; kingdom Metazoa; phylum Chordata; class Amphibia; order Caudata; family Salamandridae; genus Lissotriton; species Lissotriton helveticus. Next base: position 1,756,533,995 of record NC_136067.1, on the reverse strand, counting down.
TTTGCGTTTTCTATCCCCCGTCCGCTGTACCCTTTGTTTTTTCCCGCCGCTGCGCCCCCTGCGGTCCTGACCCCACTCGCCCATTCGCCACCCCGCTCCCGCCTCTCAGCTGCTCCTCCCTCCCACCTCCCCTCATATGGCGGCTGTGCCGCTGGTGCGCCTAAGGCAAGCCTGTCTGCGCCCATACACACTGGGACGGCGCCCAGCGCCAGAACCCCTGGCCCCCGTGAACACCATAACAACCTCCTACGCTACGATGCCAGCACCCTCCACGCACTCAACACCGGACGATCACACACCTGCTACCTGGCCGTCCCGAAGCGCACCCAATGACCCTTCTCCTGCCGGAACTGCAGCTTCACCAGCATCCGATCCACAAACCCACCCACCGCGAAAAAACGCAACCCCCTCAGATGCATTCTTCCCAACACCCGCTCCGCCCGCAAACGCGCCGCTGAACTCTGGGACCTACGCGACTCAACTTCCCCAGACGTCACTTTCCTGACGGAGACCTGGATGAACCCCTCCTCGATACCAGACATCGCCATAGCCATCCCGGACGGCTACAAGATCACCCGCAGAGACCGCACCGAGTAGGAGGAGGAATCGCCATCGTCCACAGGAACACTCCCGAACACCTGCACTTCCAAATCCACACTGATCCCAACACCACCCTCAGAGGGACCCTCGTCTACAGACACCCCAGACCACGGCCCCAGTACAACGACTCAATCGCCAACTTCTTCAGTACACACGCCCTCGCCTCCACAGACTACATCCTCCTTAGGGACCTGAACTTCCACCTCGAGAACAACAACACCAACTCCACCTTTGTGATCGACAACCTCGGACTCAGACAACTCGTCACAGCACCCACCCAACTCTGCCGGTCACACGCTTGACCCATCTTCTCCGCAAGCTCCCACATCTCCTTCAACCACACCACCCAACTCCACTGGACCGACCATCACTGCATCCACTTTACCTTCCGTAAACCCACCACACACCACCGCACCCAACAGATCCTTCGTCGCTGCTGGAACAAAATCACGGAAGACCAGCTAACCACCACCCTCGCCCGGAGCCCATCCGCTGACTCCGACACCAGCAACCTCAGACAATGGATCGATGAATGCGCCAACACACTTCCCCCTGATCAAGAAACCCTCCAACAGGCACACCAAAAAGAAAGCCAGCTGGTTCACAGAGGACCTCCGGGCCTCCAAGCAAACCTGCCGAAAGGTAGAGGAGAAATGGTACCGTGAACGAACACCGGACAGCTACATAGCACACAAGAACGCCACCCGCAGACACCATCACCTCATCAGAGCCACCAAAAGGGCCTCCTCCAAAGACTGCCTAGACAACAACGCACACAACAGCAAAGAGCTCTTCACATCGTAAAGGAACTCTCTAACCCCAGCTCCTACACCAACGACATCCCACCTTCGCAAGACCCGTGCGACTCCCTCGCCACCTTTTTCCATCGCAAGATCGCAGACATCCACGACCGCTTCAACGGCACGACCGCCCAGACAGCCACTGAGATCTCCGTCCCCACGGCCATCATCCGCACCAATCCCCTGCTATCCTGAACCAACATAAACAACAACGAAACCATCAAAATCATGAACACCATCCACTCCGGATCTCAGTCAGACCCATGCCCACACCACATCTTCAACAAAGCCAGCACCAACATCGCACCCCATCTCCGGAAAGCCATCAACATCTCCTTCAAGACAGCGATCTTCCCGGAGAGCTGGATGCACGCCGGGATCAACGCCTTACTCAAAAAACCCAAGGCTGATCCGAAGGACCTCAAGAACTTTCGGCCCATCTCCCTGCTCCCGTTCCCGCCGAAGGTCATTGAGAAGACCGTCAACAGATAACTGACCCGCTACCTCGAGGAGAACAGCACCCTGGACCCGTCCCAATCCGGATTCTCTAGCAACCACAGCACCAAAACTGCCCTCATCGCCACCACCGATGACATCAGGGCCCTGCTGGACAATGGCGAAACCTCGGCCCTCATCCGTCTGGATTTGTCAGCTGCCTTCGACACAGTCTGCCGCCACACCCTACGCACAAGCCTCCACGACGCTGGGATCCAAGACAAGGCTCTGGACTGGACCACCTCCTTCCTCTCCGGCAGAACTCAGAGCGTCCGCCTTCCCCTTTCCGCTCTGAAGCCACTGAGATCATCTGCGGCGGACCCCAGGCCTCATCCCTTTCTAGTCAAGATTTTGGCACCGACTCCAAATAGTGTTCCAACCCTGGTGTAGTTTGGACCAACTGGTACTCCCTATTGGCCCACTTCTTCCACTGTGGCAGTTTTACACCTGGACTTGACACAGATGTTATCCCTAACAGAAATGTTAGCTGGCTGTAGAAATGTATTCGGTCTGCTTAACTTATTACAAGTGGCCTTAATATACAAGAGTGTAGGAAACTGGAATTGTTTTGCACTGTCTGTAGGAAGCTGGACAAATAAGAGGTACAATGTGTAAAGAGTCTAGGCAAACCACAAAGGAATTACAGAGATACAAATGACACCTCAAGTGCTCTCTTTTCTGGTAGTGTGAGTGAGCAGTTAGGTGTATCAGAGGGTAATGCTAAGCATTTATTGCACACACAAAAGCGGTAAGAGAGAGACACACTCAATAAGGAAATCCGGCACCAACTTATAAAAATTACGTGATTTTATATGAATTTAGATACCAAGATCATCAGAATCAAGGAAGCACTTTAAGTTATGAATTTTTTTTAGTTTTCAAAAGTTAACAGTGCAATCTTTGGGAGTGGCAATGTTATCCTATGGGGGAGAAACATTTGGGCACTTAACTTTCGGACCAATCTCTGGGCGTAAGGTGAGAATGGGGCAAGGTCCAAAGCAGCATCAACAGGTCACCTCAAGCGACACTCGGGCGCAGAGGTGCTTTTCAACGTCGGATACCCAATGTTTTCCAAAGGGGGTGCGAGGAAATTAGGTTCTGTTGCAGTACCCACACCCACACTTTTTGCTGGCCTTTTGATGCACTTTTGACTGTAGTTTACTTGGTTCCAGCTGTCCAGTTTCCCAGTACCAGTGTTCTTTCACTAGAACTGTTCCACAATTAGCCCTTCAGGCCCCCCTTAAGTCCCTAGTAAATGGGTACCTAGGGCATTAGGACAGAAGCGGGCTGCCTAGGGAGCTCTCACCTAGGCCATGCAGACTGCTACTGCAGCATGCATGCCCTGGAGCAGACAAAACTAAAAAAAAAGTCGACATGGCACACCGCCTGTGTGCCATGCCAACTAGCACTGCCCAAGGTATAGTTAAGTCACCCCTCTAGCAGGCCTTATGGCCCTAAGGCATGTTGCACTATACCACAGGTGTAGGCATATCTGCATGAGCAGATGAAAACAAGTTACTTACCTGTAACTTTGGTTCCCCAGTATTGGTAACTTTCATAGATTCCCATGCTTTGTATCATTCCCGTCGTCGGAATGGGAGCCTCGGTAGTATAAAAAAACCATAGAAACAAAAGAGAAACTTAGGCCTAGGCCTCATCTCCTTTTGTATCCTATCACCCTCTTTTTGTAAAAAGAGACCAAACTTTTGCCAGGACCAATCAGAGCAGCCTCACCCTCTGGAACCTTCCTGAGAGAGCTCAGAGCCTCAGATTTTCGTAGCCGTTGTGCAAACCGCCACTAACTCTGTAACCAGGCTGAGCTTTCCCCGGGGAGGCGGGCGGGCGCATGGGAATCTATGAAAGTTACCAATACTGGGGAACCAAAGTTACAGGTAAGTAACTTGTTTTCTTGCCCCAGTATTGGAACTTTCATAGATTCCCATGCTTTGTATCAGAGTAGCTAGCAGTAAATTACGAAGAACACATTTTGTACGTACATGGCATCACATAACCACATAAGCAATACATAAAGCATAGCAAAACAAACAAAATGTGCTCACCAGGCTGGAGGGATCGTAGGGAAAGCTCACCTCTCAATGAAAAAGATTCCACAGGACTGCTTGACCAACAGCCGCGTCGTCTCGTCCTGCAGACTCCAGGCAGTAGTGTTTCGTGAAGGTATGAGTACTGCTCCACGTTGCTGCCCTGCATATGTCCTTAATGGCCACTCCTGAAAAGAGAGCCACTGATGATGCCACTGATCTCGTGGAATGTGCCCTGACTCTGCCATCCAGTGGCTTGCCAGCTTCCTGATGACAGAACTGAATCGCACTGGAGATCCAGCGGGAAATGCCACTCTTTGCCAAAGGCAATCCCTTTCGTGGTGCACTGTAGGACACAAACAACTGAGTCGTCTTCCGAAAAGGACGTGTGCGCTCCAAGTAGAACTTTAACCTCTCTGAACGTCCAAAGAATGGAGCGTGCGTTCCGCAGGCGTAGAAGGGTGCGGAAAGAAAGATTTCAGAATCAAGGGTTCATTTAAGTGAAACTCAGATGGTACCTTCGGTATAAATTTTGGATTGGTCCGAAGGATAAGAACCTCCTTTTTAAATTGCAAAAATGGATGCACTATGGAGAGTGCTTGAAGCTCACTCACTCGTCTCGCTGATGTGAGAGCCACCAGGAGGGCCAGCTTCCAAGACAAGAACTTTAAGTCTGCTTTGTGCACAGGCTCAAACGGAGCCTTCATGAGTTGCGCCAAGACCAGGTTGAGCTGCCACACTGGTGGAGGAGGACGAACTGGAGGATACATCCGGAATAATCCCTTCAAGAATTGTTTGACAACCCTAGAGGACCATAAGGACGGACCCGAAGAATTGCGTCGATACCTCGATATGGCCACCAGATGTACCTTTACAGATGAATGTGCCAACCCCGACTTAGCCAGAGATAGTAAGTATGGCAACAATTGATGGGGTTGGGAAGTGTAAGGATGGAGACCTTGACGTTGACACCACAGGCAGAATCTTTTCCATTTCGCCTTGTAAGTCTTATTGGTACTTGGTGCTCGGGCATGAGCTAGGACCTCCCGGCATTCCTGAGAGAGCATTAGATGACTGAACTCTCTGTGTTCAGGAGCCACGCTGTCAAGTGGAGTGATGTCGGATCCGGATGGTAAACCTGCCCCTGATTCCTGGACAACAGGGACGGAATGGGTTGGAAGTGAATCGGAGGAGCTCGGGAGAGCCTCAGAAGCTCGGTGTACCAGAATTGTCTGGGCCATGCTGGAGCAATTAGAATCATCTTGCAGGGCTCCGCCTTCAATTTCCAGAGGACTCGAGGAATGAGGGGAATTGGAGGAAAAGCGTAAAAGAATGCGCTGTACCAAGCCATCGAAAGAGCGTTCCCCAGGGACCCCTGATGGAGAACTTTGCTTGCGTAGAACCGGCATTTGGCGTTCTCCGGTGAAGCAAAGAGGTCGATGGTTGGTGTCCCCCAGACTGAGAACACCCTGTCCAGAATGGTTTGATTCAACTCCCACTCGTGAGTCACCTCCGTCTGTCGACTCAAGGCATCCGCCTTGACATTGAGAGTTCCCGCCAGGTGTTCGGCTTTCAGAGTGATGTTGTTCAGAATCGCAAAATCCCAAATCCGCTGAGCTTCTGCGGACAGAGTCAGCGATTTGGTGCCTCCTTGTTTGTTGACGTAGTGCATGGCCGTCGTATTGTCCGTCCGGACCAGCACTGAATGGTTGCGAACTCTGGGCAGAAAAGCTTGCAAGGCCAACCGAATGGCCGTCAGTTCCAGGAAATTGATATGGCACTGGCGCTGTCCTGGACTCCAGTGGCCACTGACTTGAAGCTCTCGGAGAACTGCACCCCAGCCCTCCAGTGAAGCGTCTGTGGTCAGTACCATGGGTGAAGGTGAACTCCTGAATGTTAGACCCTGGGCGATATTGCTTTTTAGAAGCCACCATTTGCTCGCCTGTCTCATCGCTGCTGTCACCACCACCTTGTCGTTGAATGACCCCTCTGCCTGGCGCCATTGCTTGTCTAGCTCCTCCTGCAGAGGACGCATTCGCAGCCTGCAATGTGGTACCAATGGTATGCAGGATGACATCGACCCGAGAAGGGATTTGTATTGGTGGACAGACAGGAATTGTTTGCGGCAGAGTAGTCGAGCCGAAATCATCAACTTTTGTTGTCGTTCCTCCGAGGGACGAGCTGTACATTGCGCGGTGTCCAACACGGATCCCAGGAATCTGGCCGTTCTGGAGGGCAGCAGGACTGACTTGCGTTCGTTCAGCTGAAGGCCCAGGCAACGGAACAAATGGATGCAAGTTGCCACTGCATGAGAAGTTTCCTCGAAAGATGGTGCCTTGACGAGCCAGTCGTCTAAGTAAGGAAAAATTTCTAAAGATTGTTTCCGAAGAAAGGCTGCAACCGGCGCCAACACCTTGGTGAACACTCTTGGTGCCGACCGAAGGCCGAACGGAAGCACCTTGAATTGAAAATGGCTCTTTCCCACTGTGAAGCGTAGGTATTGTCTGTGAGCTGGATGTATCGGAATATGGAAATACGCGTCTTCTAAATCCAGCGACGCCAAGTAGTCGCCTGGATTCAAGAGAGGAAGAATTTCCTGGAGAGTGACCATCCTGAAGGAGAGCTTGACGAGATAGGTGTTGAGCTCCTGCAGGTCTAGGATGGGGCGCCAAGTGTCTATTGTCTTCCGCACGAGGAAGAACCTTGAATAGAAACCCCGGCCCCTCTGGGACAGAGGCACCGGTTCTATCGCTCCCTTGAGGAACAGTTGATGGGCTTCGAGGTGGAGTTGTCCCAAATGTCCCGTGCGGATGGTGCCCGGAGCTCTTGTCGGAGGAAGGTCTTGAAACTCCAACACGTGGCCACTCTCTACAATTTTGAGGACCCATTGGTCCGATGTTATTGACCTCCAGTTCTCCAGACACAGAGAAATCCTGCCCCCCACTGATGTGACTGGGAGGGAAGAACAGTAGGTAGAGCCGGAAAGCCGCTATTGACGCTTGGTGTTGTCACGTCCCTGCCGGGTCTGACGGCCCCGCGGCTGATGGCGAGAGAAAGACGCCGATTGTCCCTGGCGCTGATTGGAGTACTGGGGCTTATAGGACTGAGAAGGCTGAGAGGAATATCTCTGTTGGTTCCCTCTGTATGATGTAAATCCTCTGCCTTGTGCGCCCCTAAAGGGGACTTTCCGGTAGGTGAGGGACCCTAAGGCCTTTGCAGTGTCCGTGTCCTTGTCCTTTTTGATATTCTACAGAGCATCGTCCACGTGCTTGCCAAACAGCATCTCCCCATCGAATGGTAGATCCAGGATCCTATTCTGGACCTCCTGGCGAAACCAGGTGGCTCTCAACCAGCCCTGGCGTCGTAGTACTGCCGAGCCAGCTAAGGCTCGAAATGCCGTGGAAGCAATGTCCATTGCACAGTCTATAACCTCAGCAGAAGACTTTTCCCCCTCTATAAGCACCTTCTTGGCTTCCTCCTTTGTGGGTTCTGGTAACTGCTCCACGAAGGGTTCCATGTCGCACCACATCTGTCGGTCGTATGGGCCGAGGATGGCAAGAGCATTTGACGCTCTAACAAGCAAGCTGGCCATTGAGGAAAACCGCTTCCCCACGTTATCTAGGCGTCGACCGTCCTTATCCGGTGGTGTGGTCAAAGGTGTGGACGGGTTCTTGGACTTCCTTTGAGCCGCCTGAGAGATGACTGAATCAGGCTTCGGCTGACCAAGAAGGCAAGCAGGACTGCCGTCCGGAGCCTTATACTTCTTTTCCAGCCGCGGGAGGACTGGAATCACCGTGGCCGGATTTTGCATAATTTTCATCCCTTCCTCCCATACATGTTCAATGATGGGAATAGACTTGACCGATCTCCGGTGTTGTTCCTTAAAGTCATAATGGAAACATTCCGATTCTTCTCTCGAAATCGGCAATCCAAATCTTTTAGCTGCCCTTTCCATCAGGTGATGAAAACCCCCTATATCCACAGGAGGGGAGATGGACGTGTCACGACCAGCAGCGTCCGGATCTTGTGGCCCACTGTCTCCTTGATCCAAATCCGGGTCTTGCAACGGATCAACCAAGGGATCCACCTGTAGCACCTCCTCATCCGAAGAGGTATCCTGTTGGACATCATGAAAGGGTGCGGGATCCGGAGTGGGGACTCGGACCGCAGGTGCAACCGGTAGTGGCGAGGGGTGTGCCACTGGAAGACTAATAGCCTGCTGCACTTGTGACTGTGTAGGAACTGCAGACTGTCCAGAAGGTTCCGACGGAAACCTTTTCCGATAATCCTGCAGCATCATCTGCAGGTCAGATATGAGCGAAGAGGGCATGGCTACCATGCCCTGGCCCAAACTCGGAGCATGTCTCTCTTCCCGAACATATGGATACGACTGCTGGCCACCCGCATGTTCGTAACACTCCTCCGTGTCTGTCTCCTGCATCTTGACGTTCAAGTCAGAGGGACTATAGGCAGGACCATAATCATCGTCCTCAACTTCAACTTCATCCTCCTCAGATTCATCGTCTAGAAGCATAGTAGGTGGATGTGAAGAGACCCGTCGCGGAGAAGTAATCTCCGGTGTAATCTTCATCTTCTGCGTCGAAAAAGGCATCTTTTGCCCCGTCGACGGTCCCGTCGACGATGCCGTCGTCGACGGTGTAGCAGTCGTTGACGAAGATGTCAACGGAATGGTCGACGGTACCATCGCTTTCGTCGACGCCGGTCTCGTCGTCGACGGAACCACCGTCGACGGCTTCGTAGACAAACTCGTCGTCATCAACATCGTCGTCGACGTCGAGGTGGTAGTCGTCGTCGACGTAGTTCTCGTCATCACCGCTGCCGTCTACAGTACCTTGCTTGCCGTCGTCGACGTGGAAGATGTTAGCGCCGACGAACTGGGGACCTTGAATGACGACGAAGTCATCGTGGAGGGCGCTACAGTCGACGAGCCCGTCGACGGAGCCACAGAAACAGCGGGAATTTTAACTGAAGAAACGGTCGACGACGTACCTGGTGTTTTCGTCGTCGACGGGCGCTGTTTCTTTTCCGGCCCAGGTCCTGAAGTGACTGAAGAGTGTTTGTCACTAGATTTGGCCTTTTTGGACGGAGGGGGAGACAGAGGAACCTCCTTCATGTCCTTTAAAGCTGCACTCACTCCAGCAGCCTGTCCCTGCCTCTCCTTTACACTTCCGTGAGGAGATTGAAGGGGACCAGCCCTCTCAGACCTATCAGAGATCTTGTGAGGGGCCTGAAGGGAGGGCTGAGATGTAGAAGATCCTGGAGGAGACCTACCCCTCTTCCTCGATCTGTGAGAGGAAGCACAAGACGTGGAATCTTCCTCCTCCGAAGAGAGCACCTCCTTGCGAGTCCTCATTTTTTGAAGCCAGGTTAACAGACGACCTTCCCTGTCCCGAAGAGTCTTGTTGGAGAAGGTTCTGCAGATCTTGCACTCTGTGGCCTTGTGGTCAGGATATAAGCAGTAAATACAATTGTCATGCTTATCCTCCACAAAAAGAAGTTTTTTCCCACAAGAGGCACAGGCCCTGAACAAGGCCTTCTTCTCCTTGTCAGACATGTTGATCCAGTAGAAACTTGAAGAAATCCAGAAGTAGAATGAAAAGCTGAGCAGAGCTCAGTGGAGACTCCCTAGCACAACGTGCGGTAGAAAAATCTGAGGCTCTGAGCTCTCTCAGGAAGGTTCCAGAGGGTGAGGCTGCTCTGATTGGTCCTGGCAAAAGTTTGGTCTCTTTTTACAAAAAGAGGGTGATAGGATACAAAAGGAGATGAGGCCTAGGCCTAAGTTTCTCTTTTGTTTCTATGGTTTTTTATACTACCGAGGCTCCCATTCCGACGACGGGGAATGATACAAAGCATGGGAATCTATGAAAGTTCCAATACTGGGGCAAATGCCCCTACAGTATTTAAGTCCATTCTTAGATATTGGAAGTGCCAGAGAAGCCATAGAGTACACTTGGGCTGGGAACCTGACAACTCAATTTCCCCAGCACCATGACTACTTCTCTGAACCCAGGAGTGTTTGGTACCACATTACACCACTCAATAAACCTACCCAGATGCCAGTGTGGGATTTATTGAAACACGTAATCAAATGGCACCTCAGAGGTGGTTCCTGAAAACCTATCCACCCTGTTGTGGTCACAGACTGACTTTAGGCAGCCTGCCACCACCAGACATGTTTCTGGACTCCTGGGTTGAAAGCCCCCGCTCTCTGGGACCAGAAGCAATGCAAATCCTGGGCGGAGGATTTGACAATTACTCCCCCAGCATGGGCCAAGTGCTAGAAAGGGAAGCTTCAAACGCCTGCCGCCTGTGTATGTGATCCCCAGCCTCTGCTGCTAGCAACAGATGGCATACCCCAGTTTACACCCTCTTTCGGGCAGGAAAACCGGCGGGAAAAGCTACGAACAATAGGAGGTGTGCCCACCTCTGTCAACTCCACCCCTAAGGTGAAGGAGGTGAGGTAAAGACACCTTTCAGTCTTTGCCATCTTGAAGATGGGGGGGTCGCCTCCAATCAGGACTAGGACTATGACCACTACCATAGTAGGGTGGCATAACTGAGCATGTAGACACCCCATGTTAGGTGCCCATTGGCCTACTTGCCACTCCCTTATAATGCCTCTAAATATAGTATTTAGGTGGCTCCCCAGTTCATGAAACTAGTTCTATCTGATCAAAGAAGAAAAAGGACGAAGAAGACGCAGTGCAGAAGAAGACTGAAGATGCCTACCAACTTGGCCCAGCCCTACTGGTCGGTTTGCAGCCCTCGAAAATCCTGCGAAGAAACAACGCCCGTCCAGCAGTCTGCAACCTCCACAAACCCCGAGAGGACTGCCTGCCTCTGAAGACCAGAAGTCTTGAGGACAACAGCATCATTGTCCATAAAGAAAACACCACCAAGGATTCTGATGTCCTCTGGATTCCGCGATCTTTGACCATTCTGCACCCGACCCAGACAGCCTGTGTCCAGGTGGCCCACCGATCCAGGAAAGGTTCCCCAGCGATCCAGAGTCCAAGCCCAGCGTTGACTCACCCCTCCTGGACTACACGACGACACCTGTAGTGTGATTCCGAAGGCTCCTCCCGACCACAACCGGCTCCATTAAGAACAATCTAATGTCCAAGGGCACACCTGCACCCGAAGCCCCTGGGCCTTGGGGAGCCCGATCGATGGTGTCCCTACGACCCCCAACACCTCAACTTACCTGTGCTGTCACTGGTCTCCCTCCTGCAGCCTCCAGGGTGACGCCTGCAGCCTGTTTAACAACCGATGTCCTCCATTATAAAGCATTGGCCGACTGACGCTGTATTTGCACCCTGCACCCGGCCGCCTCAGTGCCACTGGTGGTGTATGTTGGTGTGGTCTTGTGGCCCCCGTGCTTGCTCTAACCCCCGAAACTTGGCCCCTGGAACTGATCTACTTACCTGCAAGTAGCGTGCCTCCAAGCATTTGGCCTATCTCAGAGTTTGACATCTGCAACCAACCGCTCCTGTGCTGGTGGTGGTGCAGACTTTGTCCTTACCTGAACCTTACCTTCTGCTGACCTTCAACCCTTAAGACTGGAACTGTAGGTTGGGTACTTACCCATGAAACAGCATTGTTGTTTTCCTCCATAAGATAACACTGAACTGTTTGAAAATTGCACTGTCGATTTTTAAAAGACTAAAATATTTTTCTTGAAAAACATACTTTCCTTTTTGCTAAGATCTTGGTCTTGAAATAAAACTCAAACAAAGCTTATTTTTATAAAATTGGTGTGGATCTCTTTTTTGAGTTGTGTGTCAGTTATTGGTCAATGTGTGTGCAATAAAGGTTTTACATTCCTCAGTGTTATGTTTAAGGCTGCTTGCCCACACTACCACTAATAGAGCCCTTTTGGTTTACAGTGAGCCCTGTACACATTTGGGGTAATCTCTGGACTCTGTGCACACTATAACCACCTATTGGTCTACCATATACAGAGCCAGCTTCCTACAGGGGGGGAACCATACTGAATTTGGGCACTTCACAGCAACTTACAGGACCAATATCTTGGACTTTAGATGAGTATGAGGTAAGGTACAAGGCCAAACCTACAGGTAACCTCGGGACGCTCTGGGGCGTCCGGATGCAGAGACATGTTACAGCATCGGTTTCCCATTTACTTTATTGGAGAACAGTTCCGTTGTAAAGAGGCTGCAAGCAGGGAGAGCAGTCAGTCTGAACCAACAAAGGGGCTGAGGTCTTAGAATGCTCGCAGATACCTTTGGACCTCTTCTCCTTGGGCCAGGGTGGTCGGGTGCAGAGGTGTTCTGAGGTATCGGATTTTCATCACTAAATCAAATCAGGAGGGAGAAGGAAATTGTGATCCATCCAGTTTCCTGTGTATCTAATCTCATAAATCAATAGGGGAAGGATCACTTGTCCTGCATAACCTGGGTGTACAGGTGATATGTGTGTATGTCCCAAGGTAAAAAACCCTCATGCACGTGTGAATAGGATTGAGTTAGCGGTATATCTTGGTTCTCCGCTGTTTATTCACCTGACTGCATAATCATTGGGTTAGTTGTTACGCAACCTCCACCCGGTGGTATTTACCCATGGTTAAAAACAGTAGTGATCAGTGATGAGTGATAGGTGAATTAATCTAAAATACTCGGACAGCCAGACTTTTTCTTTAATATTTCTGGATTCAAGTAAGTTTGTCAGAAGATCTATAGATGTACGTATAGGGAATGATTAGGATTCTTACGTACTCAATTTTCGTGATTATAAAAAGGTCGACATGTTTCAGCTCTTGGTTGCCCTGTCAGGTAATGTGGGCTTTCTTCAGGACCATGTGAAGTGTAGTGGTGTCTCATATATAAGAACTTCTTATTATGATGAAAGGTGTGGCAAAGTGACGTAATAATCCTTCGCCTCAGGGAGGTCTCGTAGTACCTGTTAAAATAAATGGTATGGAAAACCATGGGGATGGGGAAATGGGTTGTAGGACATTCATAACACATAAGTTTCACTATATTTTCATTTCGCAAGTGGAAAATGGCAATACTTTATAGAGCACACACCAAATTGGCAAATGACACACACTCATTACCGGCTTTCACCCTTGATAGTCGTACTGTTTTATCGTAGTTGGCAAAAATTCCCTCCTCATTATGTTTGGATAAGATTGTTCGTATTCTATAGACCCTATGTGGGCCTCTTAAATTAGCCAGTTGTCACCTGTCTATAATGGCAATTCAGTTGCGTTTTCACACAAATCATTCGATCTTCAAGTTGTGTCAGCATATTAGATGCCCAATCTTTGAATACCGATATTCACATTCTCGTTTTTTGCTCCTACTAAGCATTCATTCGTAATTACCATAATGCCTAAAGTATCAAATAACTCTCGTGTGTTCATAGTTAACACTCATCAGGCATTCTAAATGGTAAGCAATAGCGTGTTTAGAGAAAACTTCGCTTGTCCTAGTAACGGGCGTAGCCGTACGTGTATGTTCTCACTCGTATCATTCGGCGTTGGGATGGTTGTCATTTCATCCACTGTTACAGACATTCATACGTTTTTGGCGTAACTCAATCTCAGGACACACACTCCCTTGTTGGTATCATTTATCCAAGAAGCTGACAAGCTTGTCGATCAATATCGGGGATTGTTTGTAAGCTAACCCAAAGTTTTGTTTTCCTTACTTATATGGATTCTTAACACCGTATATATGCAGAGGAGGGTCGTCTGCGTTCAAAATCGGGCATTTTTGAAAATATATGGCGCGATTTTGCACATACCTCTTTTGCGCTGGTTCACGCTTCAACGGGTGCCAGGGAGTCAGGGAGCCTACTGTAAGCGATAATAATACATTACAAATCAAGGATTGGTAATACATTACGGTTTTGTTGTTTCGTGGAGCATTGCGTTTCTGCTACCTGCGGCTACGTCCTCAAGCACGACTTGTGCTGACACTGCCTTTCTGGACCCGGATACAGGGATGTTTTCCGGGGCCGTGTTTTGAACCAATGTTTTTGTGACGTAAAGGGTTAAAGAATGGAAGAAGAGCTATGCTGAGAATCTTACGTTTGTGTCAAGTAAATCAGTAATAATGAACTTCCATTTTTCAGCGACATTCTAACTTACAAACAATCCCCGATATTGATCGACAAGCTTGTCAGCTTCTTGGATAAATGATACCAACAGGGAGTGTGTGTCCTGAGATTGAGTTACGCCAAAAACGTATGAATGTCTGTAACAGTGGATGAAATGACAACCATCCCACGCCGAATGATACGAGTGAGAACATACACGGACGGCTACGCCCGTTACTAGGACATGCAAAGTTTTCTCTAAACACGCTATCGCTTACCATTTAGAATGCCTAATGAGTGTTAACTATGAACACACGAGAGTTATTTGATACTTTGGGCATTATGGTAATTACGAATGAATGCTTAGTAGGAGCAAAAAACGAGAATGTGAATATCGGTATTCAAAGATTGGGCATCTAATATGGTGACACAACTTGAAGATCGAATGATTTGTGTGAAAGCGCAACTGAATTGCCATTATAGACAGATGACAACTGGCTAATTTAAGAAGCCCACATAGGGTCTATAGAATATGTACAATCTTATCCAAACATAATGAGTAGGGAATTTTTGCCAACTACGATAAAACAGTACGACTATCAAGGGTGAAAGCCGGTAATGAGTGTGTGTCATTTGCCAATTTGGTGTGTGCTCTATAAAGTATTGCCATTTTCCAGTTGCGAAATGAAAATATAGTGAAACTTATGTGTTATGAATGTCCTACAACCCATTTCCCCTCCCCCATTGTTTTCCATTTCATTTATGTTTTTTTTTGTTTTTTTTAAGTTTCAAAAGCTTTATTGAATAATAAAGACAAAGTAAAACATCATTACAAGAGCAAAAATTGAAGTATAAAGTAAGAATTGAGATAAATAAACCTAGCAATAAAAGAGAGAAAAATCCATGCTTATTTCCCCATTTTGTCTATTCTTTCTAAACATGCATTTGCATTCTTTTGCCAGTTCATTGCATTGTTTCACTATGTACTTCATCTCCCATTTCATTTATGTTAACAGGTACTACGAGACCTCCCAGAGGCGAAGGATTATTACGTCACTTTGCCACACCTTTCATCATAATAAGAAGTTTTTATATAGGAGACACCACTACACTTCACATGGTCCTGAAGAAAGCCCACATGACCTGACAAGGCAACCAAGGGCTGAAACATGTCGTCCTTTTTATAATCACGAAAATTGAGTACTTAAGAATCCTAATCATTCCCTATATGTACACATCAATATATCTTCTGACAAACTTACTCGAATCCAGAAATAATAAAGAAAAAGTCTGGCTGTCTGAGTATTTTAGATTAATTCACCTATCTCTCATCACTGATCACTACTGTTTTTAACCATGGGTAAAGACCTCCGGGTCGAGGTTGCAGAACAACTAACCCAATGATTATGCAGTCACGTGAATGAACAGCGGAGAACCAAGATATACCGCTAACTCGATCCTATTCACACGTGCATGAGGGTTTTTTTACCTTGGGACATACACAAATATCACCTGTACACCCAGGTTATGCAGGACAAGTGATCCTTCCCCTATTGATTTATGAGATCGGATTTTCATCACCAGAGACACTCACGGTAAAGGGGACCTGCACAGAGGCTGCAGGTGGCATCACTGAGTCCACTGTGGGCAAACCCAAGATGAGCATTGTATCCAGAGGATCGTGGGAACATGCTGGCCCACTTCAACTCGGGGGTACGGGTGCAACGGTGCTTTCCACTGTCGGGTCCGCAGTGGTCCAGAGCCCTCACAGTTATTTTGGAGTGCCCACAGGCTGCAGGGCAGCAGCTCCACTACTCTATGGGAGTTCCTGGGTCTTTGTTGAAGGCAGGCAGTCCTCCCAGGCTTTTCGAGGCACAGCTGCTGCAGGACGAGTTGATTCTAGTGCAATCTTCTTTGTCCTCATCTTCTGGGTCATCTGGGATGTAGTGACCACAGGAGTAAGTAGCCCATTGGCTACTACCCTTTACTCCCCTTAACACTCCATAAATGATAATTTCGGGGTGGCCCTATGACACCAGGAGGAGACATACAAAAGGCATGGTCACTCTAAACGTACGTAGCCCATTGCCTACCTCCTGCCAGCACCTGTACCGCCCCTATATTGTTTGTTTGGGCTTAGCCCTGAACCTTGATCCTCAGATTACTAGTGGCATAACGAAGAAGAGCTGTGCAGCAGTGAAGACTTCAGCAGACAGTTGACCTGGACCCAGTCCTACTGACCTGTCTGCATCCCTCGAAGAAATCTGCTGTGAAAAGCGACTTGTACGCAGGACCAGCGACCTGTAGAACCCTGGGAGGACTGCCTGCCTTTCCAAAAGACTTTGAACTCCTGAGGACAGCGGCTCTGTCCACAAAGAAACATCAAGGACTCCCTTGTCTTCTGGAAGCACGAGTCCTGAGCACTCTGCATCCAACACCCACAGCCGAATCTGAGTGGCCCACTGGACCAGTGAAGTCTCCCCAGCGATCCAGACCTCGAATCCATCAGTGGCTGACCTCTCCTGGACGAAGACACCTGTAGCCTCAGCACGAAGGGTTGACCCGACCGTGAATGGCTCTGGTGAAGATTTCCCGATGTCTAAGGGCACCCTGCATCCTCAGCCCCAGACCTTAGCGAGCCCAGCCGACGGGGCCCCGCTGTCCGAATTCTAAACATACCTGCCCAGTCGTTGGTCACCTTCGTCCGGCCTCCTGGTCCGAGGCTGCAGCCTCTTTGTGAAAACTGAGTCCCCCCCATTCACTTGCATTGGGCGCCCGACGCGGTCTTTGCCCCCGGCAACCTGCTGCCCCTGTGTCGCTGCTGGTGTATGCTTGGTGCTACCTTGTGACAACCCCCACCCCGTAGCTATTTAAACACCCAGGGCCTGTACCCAGAAACTGGTACTTACCTGCAACTGAGTTTTTCTCGGTTCTCAAATAAAAGTAACATGTTCATACAAATATTGGACTGGGAGTTAGTCATGGAGAGTGTGCCTCATTTCTTGACTGTGTGTATACAACAAATGCTTAACACAACCCTCTGATAAGCCAAACTGCTCGACCACACTATCACAAAAGAGAGTGAGGTATTATCTATTTTAGTCTCAGCGGAACCACTGGAATCTGTGCACGCTGTACTGTACTTTGGTATAGTGTATATACAAAGCCGGCTTCCTACATTTAATAATTTCCTCTGTAGGGCTTTTTCCCCCCCACATTGAGCTGCTTTCCCTAGCTACATTGAATTTCTCTACAATAATGTTTTTGAAGCCGTCGCTCATACATATTTCTTCAGTGCTGTTGTGAATGTCGTAATAATATCCCAATAGGCACGGTTGCTCTCAAATGCATTTAAGGACCCCACCCCGTAACTGACCTTTTATCCTTCAGTCTGCCCACAGTACTTTGATTCCTCCTTTCCAGAAACAATTCAAACCACCAACTTACCCTAGGCAATCTTACCAATTCTTGAATTGGCTGTAAGATGCGCCCTTAAAAACCACTCCTAACCCACAGGACCAGTGGCAACTTTTGTTGGGAACACCAGTAGAGAGAACTAGAGTTCCTAGCACTGCCAGTCTTTCTACTTTCACAAATAAACAAACTAGAGAGAATAGAAGTTAATACAGATATTAAGAGATGGCATGGCACGCCAGTTCCCGAGTCTGTCCTTGAATATAGGTCTCCTTCATGCAGGACCACCTTTACCAAGTTTGTATTTGAGTTTCAATCAAGAAAATGGAAAGAGCAGTTAACTGCCTCATGTTTCAGGAAGACCACACCCAATACCCCTCAAAGCCCTAGCAGTTTGAAACTCTTGTGACAAAGGAATTCTAACACCGATTGAGTCAGACTCGACTGTTCAGAACGGTGAACGTTTTGATTTTCTCAACTTAACATCAGATTTGGAGACGCTTTACACAAAAGTGTTTCCCAAATGGCATCAAGGACACATCGTATGTTAAATAAAAGTGTTTTATATAACTCTGTGCACCTTTAAAAATTATAAATTCAGTACTAACACCACTATTACACTAACCAAATGACAAGATAAACAGAAAAAAATAACTAATATTTTTCCAAATGCCCAACGTTAAAGTACAACAAAATCTAAACGTCAATCTTTTAAAGAGACAAAAGAAAGTGAAGTGGGCTTTAAAAACCACCATTTGTCAGTTAATATTTTTATTATTTTATAAACTCTATTCACACACAAAGACGGCACACAACACAAGGTATAATCTTAGATTTTTTCAGAACACATAGGGATTACGAAAAGCTGTCACTCACCATAAAATTGGATCATTAGCAAGCTCACTGAAGCGTTTACACACACAAGCCGCTCTACAGAGATCCTGCTCCAGTAGGTAGGAGAATATCTTTAAAACCACCTCATCTGGCAGCTTCTCCTGAAGATACTGCTCTGCAGGCGCTGCTATGAAAACATTAATGGATGTTAGGATATCACCAATATACCAGCAAACGGGTTGGAGAGAGCAGTGGATTTGGTATAAAAAGACTAACATAATCCATATAGTCGGAGGTCAAATGCTCAATAGAATAATAAGAAGTAGACTATCAATATGATTTACTACATTATGATCATATTTTTAGCAAACAAAAATATGCCTTTTTCACACCAAGGCCAGAGTTATAGAGATCTAATCAACAATTTGATTCGGAGCATCGTTATAATCTGTTTTCTAAGACCAAAGTTACCAGAGCAATGGAGCACCAAGGAGAAGAATAATTAAATTCAAAGGGAAGCGCCAATGTGAAATTCTTAAGATTCAACAGCAGTAAGTTAAGATACCTGGTAAGTCTTGTGATTTCCCAGAGACTCTCGGTCGTTTCGCTCTATGGCCAAAATTCTCAGTAGTTGATGTAGAAGCACCCTAAGGAGATAAAAAATACATATATTGTTGCTAATGTTTGCGACTTTTCTCTCCCAGAAGTACAGTGTGGCTCGTGCTGAATGTGGGAATCCCGGCTTTAACAGTCAACACAAAATCTGGAGATTCAACTCAAAACCAGTTAACACTTCCCTGCATGTAAACAAAAGTGAAATTTAACTGTGTAATGTAAAAATGTTTAATGTAAATGTGCTAACCTCTGCATGTTGATGGACATGAACTGAAACAGTTTCAAAACCGCTGCCTCCCTTTTCATCAATGTACATTGCCCAGTTGCTCGGCTTACAATCAACCAATCACAAACAAACAATAAAAAACAATCAATCAACAAACAATAACAAACAATCATTCACAAGCAATCACAATCAATCAAAACCAAAAAACAATCACAGTTAACAAAAAATTAACCTGTTCGATGGGGAGGACGGCCCCCGGCCGTCCCACGTGACGGTGGGCGTGTGCGGAGGACAGCCGGGAGCCGTCTGTACCCCGCACACTGATTAAACTGCCCGCACGGCGGAGGAATTCGCGCCACTGCCAACGGGTTAAAAACAAAAACAAAAACTAATACAAACATTCATTCACAATCAATCACAATCAATCAAGATAAACAATCGCAATCACAAACAATCAAAATCAATCACAAACAATCAATCACAAAAACAATCAACCAATCAAACAATTAAATCAACAATCAATAAACAATCGCAATTACAAACAATCACAATCAATATCAATCACAAATCACAATGACAAAAACAATCAAACAATCAATCAATGCTTAAATCAACAACAATCAACAATCACAAAAACAATCAATCACAAACGATCAAACAACAAACAAAACAATCAACATCAATCAGCAACAATCACAATCAATCACAAACAAAAACAATAAAACAATCAATCACAATCAAAGAACAAACTATCAAACACAAATCATCACAATAAAACAAACAATCACAAAACAAAATCACAAAACAAAATCACAAAACAAAATCACAAAACAAACAATCACAAAACAATCACAAAACAAACAATCACAAAACAAACAATCACAAAACAAACAATCACAAAACAAACAATCACAAAACAAACAATCACAAAACAAACAATCACAAAACAAACACAAAACAAGCAAACACAAACAAACAAGCAAACACAAACAAACAAGCAAACACAAACAAACAAGCAAACACAAACAAACAAGCAAACACAAACCGTCACAAACACAAACAATCACAAACAATCACAAACAATCACAAACAATCACAAACAATCACAAACAATCACAAACAATCACAAACAATCACAATCTCAATCTCTCTCGGTCTCTCTCAGTCTATCATGGAAAATACTTTTCTTTATGATAATTTACCCATGTGTGCTGGCATACCACAGGCCATCTATTATACTTCATTAAGATGGCAGACTGGCCATTTTTTAGCAGAACATTTAAAATTCAAGTGTACAGATGCGAGGCCTTTTAAAAACAATTACAAAAAAATTGAAAAGAGAAACTGAGGAACCTCCAAAGGTGTAACATAAATTATTAAAACACAAACATAATGGATACAACTTAGGTCCATCCTAAGACAGAGCATGCACTGTCTCTTGCAAGACATTTTGTTAGGTTTCAATGGGCTTAAAGCTCTCTTACTGCTTACCACTGAGCAATTGTTTGCTTGCTTCTTGTTCGTTAGCGCGTCTGCTTCACATCCTAGTCTTGTGTTTGGCCCTCCTCTAGAGAATGGCCAAGGTATTTGTGTCTTCTCACTGCTCAAACTTTGCAAGTTTCTTTTTTTTCTTTTTGTTTAAGCATTCCATTAGAATGCATGCGTTTGTAATCTGATTTCCTCATGTGCTTTTCCCTTACCCGTATGCTTCTGCCCCCACCACAACTCTTGCAGTGAGCTTCTATGCCCCAGAGTTGCTCTTTTTCAACATTTTTTTTTTATAGCCCACCCATGTTTTTGTTTCCCTCTCGCCCATGTGCTTCTGCCCCCCACCCTTCTCTCACTCCCCACCCCTGGCTTTGCTCCATGCTGTTCTCTCGTTCCTGCCTCACAATGATGCCCTACCTGACCTGCTACCAGCACCACAATAACATAAGAAATAAATAAAGCCTGATGATGCTGCCCCTGGGGAGTGTGTGTATGGGGTGACAGATTCACATGCCTACAAAATGACACTGCTCAGCAGCCACATCATTATGCTTACATTTTTATTTTATTTTTTAAGCTTTTCCTCAAGCTGTACAGTATATGCTTTGACACTGTAGAGCATGAAGAAAAGACAGTGCAGAGCCAATTGCTCTTTAAAACGAGACCTACTGGCTTTCCAAATGCTGGTTCAATTAATGCTCTGGAGATCCTCCACTGCTGGCAGAGGACTTGCTAGAAAAGCCTATATTTCAGGAATATACAACAACTGCTGATCTCGCTCCTAGGTAGGAGCTAGATTGAAGTCTACCCCAAATAAATTTTCCTTGACTCTATAAAAACAAATCGGGTGACAATTATACTGCTCTTCTACCTAGGACACACAGTCAAGACTATCCTCCTCAAAGCAAAAATCAATTATATTCAAAATGTATTAACTGGAAATCTAGGCATTTTTAAACCCAAAATGTTATTCCAATGACTGGGATTACCTCCATACTGCTTTTTGTAGGACAAGCTGTTCTTTTAGGTAGAAGAGTTTTTCTGCGAAGTTGATATGGACTATTCTGTGCACCAGGACCTGATTCTTCTGCAACCATGTCTGCAGGCACATCATCATCTGCAACAAAAAAAGTCCAACATCAAACTGAGGTGCATTTTCCAAAATCATTTTTAAAAGGTATTTAGCAAAAATCTTTACATGCAAATCAGGTATTTCAACTGCCCAAGAAACACATGATTCCATCAACAACTCTAAATGAGGCATTTTTTTTAGCAAGGTGTGTACACGTTTGCCACATGGCCTACTACTGAACTAGTACTCCTTCAGAATTGGCTGTCAGACAAAAGGGAGGATGTTTACAATGAAACGCCTGTCAGACCAAGAATGTCAGCACAATTATGTGTACAATGAAATACCGGTTAGACTAAGAATGTTATCAGTCATCACAATTATAACATTAAAGCTTCCCCTTGGTGTAATACCCTACATCACTCCCTCTCACAAGCCAACATACTTTTCTCACACTAATTTGTCTTTGCTACAGTTAGCATTGACCTTTTACTCAGGTGTGTTGAGACTGGGTCTCACGTTTCAAAAGAGAGAATAGACAACGAGACACCAACGCAGTAAACTATTGCAACTTAATAAGGGACAGATCATAACTATCAATAGAAGGCCAATGAGAGGTTTCTTTTTTTTGGTATTTAGCAATATGTGAGGTTTTGTTTTCTGTGCATAACCATGATTTAGTATTGCTGGACTGTTATATAAAATATGCAGTACTAGATAGGAATATGAATTTCTATGTGTAACTAAACCGAACGGGACATTGTATATTTGTCTATTCTGTTTTTGTTTCTCTCTCTTTAGGATTTGGGTTTTGATTATACCATAACCGGCTATTGTATGTGCCTTGGTTAAAATTGGACCAAAAAAATATAGAAAAAATAAAAAAAGAAGGCCAGTGAGATGTAAAACAGAAAGTTATCCTACAAAACCCTCCATGAGATGGCATTATTCAAATATTCAAACACGGGAGATAAGTCTACTAAGAATTGAAATCAATATCCTCCTAAGTAGCATACTCTGTGGGAAAAGATAACCCCCCCCCCCCCCGCCCCAAACCCCTGACTTCAATAGGGGCTAGAAACAAGTACATAATATTAATCCACAGGACAGATCATGTATGTATGTATGTATGTAACCCCAGAGATGTTTGTGGGCACAACAATGAAACTATATCTGGAACATGGGATTCCAAATATGATGTGTGGGAAGGGGTTGTCAAAGTTGTTTTCCAAATCAAGAGGATGCAAGGGGCCTTTGCACTTCCTCCGGAGCCGGGAGCTCCATCTAGAATGGCACATTTCTGAATTACAGGAGAGAGAGATGCATTTTTGCACAACAAAATGATTAAGCTAACTAGGAAGTAAATACCAAAGTATGGAAAGGTGTATTTTTTTTACTCCCCCTTCTACTGCCTGGAATTAGATCAGGGGTGCAGTCCCCAAATCACAGTATGAATGAACAAGTCTTAAACATAAATAGGGGGAATGATATGTTGCCTTAGACATTCTTTTCTATAGCTGACTTAGAAAGTGACTAGTTGGGCAGATGTTATCAGGGCTCCTGAGAGACAGGTTTATTGTGTCTATGTTAAAGTGAAGAGGTGATCAAGGGGGCGCACTGAAGGCTATAAGTTCTTTGTTTCAGGGGTTCCCCATAAACTTTGTGTACTCAAAATGTCCACTCTGATCGGGAGATACTTGCGAGATGAATCTCACTGACTTGACTGATGATCAAAGAGATAAGACAGACTTACCACTTATAAAAGAAGATGTGTCAAGCTCCCTTTAAGCAGGTTATCAAAGGTAAGGCCCCAGGGTAAATGGCTAAAATTAAAATTGTACACTCGTATTGGTTCTAAAACCTGAAACAGACCCACAGATAGTAGGCCGTGTAGACCTCTTTCTATCCTTAACGTAGTAAAGTGAATGGAAAAATGCTGTTTACGTCCAATATCAGATTCACACAGAGCAGTCAAGATTTGTACCACATAGAAACAGAATCATTAGTCTGAGAACACCGACTAACAATATTTCTTTAGACTAAGTGGGAGAAGTATGCCACAGCAGTGTTAGATATTGGACCCAACTACTTAAAGGTCTTACATGTGAAAGGTTCAGAACTTGTAAATAAAGTTAAAAGAAATGGATGCTGTAGAGGGGCCTAGGGCAAGGGTATCCGCTGTCTCCTCTTTGATTCATTTTGGTGATTAAACAGTTAGCAGGAGCTCTGAGGAAGCACATGAGCAGCTCTGGGATAAAGCCAGGAGACACAATTGCAACGTTTTGAAGAAAAAACATTCTGTTGACAGAGCCGTGAGTCAATGAGATCATGCAGTGGACATGAGGTCTTGAAATCTGCTCCTATTCTATCAGCATCCATCAGTGCTAGGACAGGAATGAACCCTGCCACGAGTGCCTAACGGTGAGCATGTAGGACCCTCATTTTTAGGTCTTGTCCATTAAACTGTGCTACCTGGATGGTTGGAAAAGATATATTGTGAGCTTATAAGGAACTCGCAGTGGGCTTTTTGCCAACCCAACTTCTTATCGAACAAGTTACTTACCTTCGGTAACGATATACCTGTAAGCAACATTAGTAAGTGATAAACTCCTTACCTAAGAATATCCCCAGGCGTCAGACTGGATCCGGTAAGCTTTCGTAAGCAGTACCCCTGCACGTCGATAGGCGTCGTCGTACGACTCCGTGTGCGTTGTTGGCGGCGTATTCGCCGAGATGACGTCACCGGAGCTAGTTAGACGCGCCCACGCGCGCTGACGTCAGTTCTGTACACAACTTTCCGCGACAGTAGGCAGAGCCATGTAAGATACTGACCACTGGTTGTGAGAAAGTGCCATCTTTCTTGCATGGTATGCCCCCACTTTATGCTGAATTGCTTAAGTACTTTGACTGAATGTGCCCTGGGCTCCTGCCAATCAGGTGCCCCGGGCCTGTGTTCTTTTCCTAAAACTGTATTGAAACCTAAACCCAACTGGCATCTCTGGCCACATGTCAGTCCCTGGTAAAGGGTACCCTAGGTACCCAGGGCACTGTGACCAGAGAAGGCCCCTAAGGGCTGCAGCACTTATTGTGCCACCCTTAGGGGTCCTGTACCCTGACACACACACACACACACACTGCCTTTTGAGGCCGAGTGTATTAGTGCAGAACAAAACAAAGAGTCGACAAGGCACACATCCCTGTGTGCCATGCCCACAACACACTACCCTGCCATACTTCAGTCACCACTCAAGCTGGGTGCACTATGCCAATGGTGTGGGTACAGGTGCATGAGCCCTGTACCCCGGTCCATTCCTGGGCACTGTAAGTGCAGTGCTGCCATTAAGAGTATATGGTGCTTACATAAAACGGCTGAGCCCAGAAATAATCCTGTTGCAGGAAACGCACCTTAAGGGAACCCAATGTGCCTTCCTGGCGAGAGGTCAATATAGAGTCCTTGCACATGCAGGTTTTACCACAGGTTCCAGGGGGGTGGCAATCATAAAGAGAAACCCGCCGTTTTGCATAGCTCAGATGTGGACGGATCCCTAGGGGACCTACGTAGGAGTGAGGGGGATGTGGAGAAGGCGGGAATACATGATAGGTTCTGCTTACGCTCCCCCAAAATTACAAGCAGCCACTCTAAGGGGGGTGGTGGATATTCTACTTGATACGGCAGACACTATACAAGTCCTGGGGGGTGATTTTAATGATGTAATGGAACAGACAATGGACAGGACAGGGGTTGGAACCAGGGACCGGACCCAGACATCACTCTCCAAGATGATTACTACCGTGGGGCTGACTGATGTGTGGAGATGGCTGCATCCCGAAATGAAGGCCTACTCCTTCTTTTCTGGCGCCCATAGGGTCTACTCACGATTGGACTACATTTTCCTAGCCAGACAACTTGACGATAGGGGATGTAGCTGAATACAAAGCGAGAGGAATATCAGACCATTCACCGCTCCTAGTTCGGGTGGGGGAGGGGAGGGGAGGGGAGGGGCGAGAGAAGGGGATCCTGGAGGTTGACAGCCTGGGACCTACAAAATGCTACAATATTGAAAGGTATCCATGCGGACGTAAAAGTAAACATAGCTGAAAACGAAGGCACAGTTGCGTCCAAAGCTATTTTCTGGGAGGCCTTTAAGGCAGTCCTTAGGGACAGGGCACAGAACAGACTAGCCAAGAAGAGGAGGAAGCAGCAAACTGAAATTGGGTCGCTAGAGGCACAGATACTGGACTTAGAGAGGGAGTATCAGGACAAAAGGGACACAGGGACGCTTAGGAGGTAGATGGACGTCCAGCGCCACTATCAAAAGGTAGTTACGGGGGAAGCTAAAACCCAGACATTGGCGATATTACACCGACTATATGATGTGGGAGACAAATCTGGAAAGTTACTGGCATGGCTCAGTAGGAAGGAGAGAGACGCCAGGTGGGTAGAGCAAGTTAGAGATTCTCAAGGGACACTGGTACGCTCGGACGCTCAGATCGCGGAGGCATTTGCTGCCCATTACAAATCGTTCTATGAAGCCAGGGACCTAGGGACACAGGAGGAA
Organism: Lissotriton helveticus; assembly: GCF_964261635.1. Lineage (NCBI taxonomy): Eukaryota > Metazoa > Chordata > Amphibia > Caudata > Salamandridae > Lissotriton > Lissotriton helveticus. Next base: position 1,756,507,770 of record NC_136067.1, on the reverse strand, counting down.
GCTACATGTCAAATATCGAACTACCGGCATTAACTGCTGATGGGGAGAGGAGTTGGCCTAACGGCTAGGGCGCTCGACTGCGGACCTGGGGATCTGGGTTCGAGTCTCGGTAACGACGCCAAAACCTCCTGTGATTCTGGGCAAATCACTTAATCTCCCCGTGCCTAAAATGAATGTGTGTCCGTCCTCATGTAACGTAACTGGTGCTATGTAAAGCGCTCTGATACCTGATTCGGTTCGGGTCTAGTTCGCGCTATATAAAACTCTGCAAAAAAAAAAAAAAAAAACGAGACTTGGAGGCTGACATTACACTGGACGAAATTAAGGCAGCCTTGGCTAAGTTGAGGGCAGGAAAATCCCCGGGCCCGAATAGGTTTCCCGCGGAATTCTTTAAACGAACGGCCGATCTATTGTCACGTCATCTACTGGGTCTATTCGAGGCAGGGGTCCAGGAAGGGAGACTCCCGCCAGATCTCCGCATGGCAATAATAATTCCGGTCCATAAGGAGGGGAAACCAGCGGACGACTGTACCTCGCACCGCCCCATCTCCCTCTTGAACATAGAGGTGAAATTATTGGAGACTATCCTAGCACACCAGCTACGGACGGTGATATCCGAACTAGTCCACCTGGACCAGACGGGCTTCCTCCCCGACAGGGCCACTAGATTGAACCTAAGACGCACTCACAACTGGCTACAAGAAGTAGGTGAGAGAGAGGAGACACACTGGCTCCTGTCCTTGGATGCCGAGAAGGCCTTCGACGCGGTCCTCTGGCCCTTTCTAAGGGTGGTCTTAGAGCGGTTCGGCTTCGGCCCCAAATTCCAGAAATGGGTACACCTGCTATATACGGAGCCTAGAGCCAAAGTTAGGGTTATTGGATTCTTATCCCAGGGCTTCCCGGTAAGACGAGGGACTAGGCAGGGGTGCCCGCTGTCCACCCTACTCTTCGCGCTCACAATAGAGGTGCTGGCAAGCGCGATTCGCCAAAATGAGGGCATTACAGGTTTTAGACTGGGGTCAGCAGACTCCACTGAGGAGAAGATATCGCTTTACGCGGATGATGTCCTCCTGTATGTCACACAACCGGAAGCCACGATTCCGGCGCTGTTTGCGGAACTGGAACAATATGGGGCATACGCAGGGTACAAGATAAACAGGCACAAGTCGGTCCTCTACGACCCTCACTGTCTGGGACGATGGACGGATCTGCCTGGAAGACTGCAGACAACAACTGAAGGGTTTAAGTATCTCGGAGTGTATGTGACGCTGGATAGCGGCAGGTCTTACGAACAGAATATAGAACGGATAGTGAAGAACTTCATAGAGGATGCAACTCGGTGGCGGCAGCTCCCTCAAGACGGGCGGCCATGTTTAACATGATAACGCTACCGAGATTCCTGTACGCACTCCAAAACGAGTACTACCCTCTACCACGAAAGGTGTTCGCAAGAATAAATGCGGAACTGAGAACTTTCTTTTGGTTGGGAAAACAACCGAGAATTGCATTGACCACACTACAACGCCATCAGTATAGCGGAGGGATTTCACTCCCAAATCTGGAGGCTTACTATTGGGCGGAACACCTGGCCCCAGTTAATGGCTGGCTTCATGCCCCGGCAGACCACCCCATATACGCCCTCGAACGGCACAACATGGATGCTAGGCCCTGTACTTACTACCTATATGGGGGTAGAGGGCGGGCGAGACTGCTTCCGGCCACTAGGCTTACCCTGACGTTATGGAGCAGAGCAACAAAGTGCACTGGATGGGAGAAAAAACCTACCTCCCAGACGCCGCTTTGGCACTGTGCTTGGCTGACGGAACTGAATAAATTGAAGGGATTCCAGAAATGGGACGACATAGGGATCTCAACACTGGGGGACTTGCTAACTAGGGGGGACCTGAAGCCCTTTCAAGCATTAAGGAAGGAATGTGGGCTGCATCACAAGCAATATTTTAAATATGCACAACTACGACATGCGTGGCGAGTGGAAAAGATCCAGCTGGAAACGCTTCCAGAATATGAGCCTCTTGAGGGCCGATTGTTACAGGAACAAATCCCGGAACGGACAGTATCACTCACGTATAGAACGTTGATGAACAACATGACGGACGACATGGGTAACCTTAGGAGGAAGTGGGAGAGCGAAGTAGGGGAAATGGATAATGTAGACTGGGACACGGTACTAATGCATCCTAGAGAGGTAGCTATTAAATCCAGGTTACGACTCATCCAATATAATGTTCTTCATAGAACATATTACGACAGGGTGCGACTGCATAAAATGGGTAGGGTTGGCGACACACGATGCTTGAGATGTGGTCGAGTTGATGGTGACTTCTATCATACCATTTGGTCCTGCTCTACGATTCTCAGCTACTGGGAGGAGGTACTGAGTGAACTGGGCGAGGTGCTTGAGACCCCCCTACTGCTGGATCCTAAGTTGGTCCTCCTAGGTATGACCAATGATGTGGATCTAACCCGTCCCCAACTGATCTTTTTGGCATTGGCACTGGTAGCTAAGAGAGACGTAGCCAGGTACTGGGGAGCGGAAGCGCTGCCACAGCTAGACGAATGGAGAAGAGGGCTAGATATTTATATGTCGGCTGAAAGGGTCACCTATAAGGCGAGAGGATGCCCCAAGAAGTTTGGCAGAGTCTGGGGCAAATGGAGAAGATATCATGGGCTAGATGGGGGACTCTGACCTAGGACACAAGGGATGGAGAGGCGTGAGGGAACGAGGGGCCCGAATGGAGGACTATATGGGACACACAGATTCGAACTGGCAAAGAGTTATACAGACGATACTTGGATTGTTGGAAAGGGATGAGATTTACGCTGTGATACTGGGCGGGTGGAGGGTGGAAGGGAGGTGAGTGATGACCGAGGGTGATGTGACTATTGTTGGGACTATAATAAAATGCAAATAAAAATGTTTATATAAAAAAAAAAAAAAAAAAAAAAAAAAAAAAGAGTATATGGTGCTGGGAGGTCGTCAACACAAACTCTACAGCACCAGAATGGCTACACTGAAGACTGAAAAGTTTGGTATCAAACTTTTCAGCACATTAAACCAACACTGATGCCAGTGTGAGATTTAATGCCAAATGCACGACAGATGGCATCTTAAAATCTGGCCAATAAAAATCAAAACTCTCTTGGGGTTACCAAAGGTTCTCAAATAGCCTATAGTTGCATGCACATCCCGAGACCCAGTTATCCAGAAACGGCACAATCCTTCCACAACAGACATAAAAAATAAAACATTTTTTAATGGTTTTTAATGATTTGGACTGCCAGTTATACCGGTAACATGTTCCCCGTTTCTTGAACATATGGGGTGAAATGTATTAACTGAATACAGTGTCCTACACGGATAGCGCAGGACCCTGCACGATAACAAACAAAACTTTAAAAACTGGACCTTCGCGTTTTAATATTAAGTAAATGAGGCTTTTATTTCAAATGAGTTTCAGGTTTATTCACCTCCTTTCTACAACCGGGTCAGAGGTTTCCTACCATTACTCCGGAGGAACAAGGACCATTATGAGCGCCTCTTCATGTTTTATTATTTGCATGGAAGGGTGATTCTTCCATACACGTTATTCCGGTGAGTGTATGACTATATTCGAAATTATCTAAAGGAGTAGTACAGCAAAATTAATAATACGCTGGTCAACTACACCTATATTCTTCTTTGTATAGGTTTTGGAGCTCTATATATAAAAAAAAAAAATAGTCATCTTGCGCCATTGTTGGTCGACTGAGACCAAGGTACCTTGTAGAAAGTGGAAGTCACGGGCCTTGAAGGAGGTATGTTTGCTACTTTGGGATATGATTCGGGGTCAGGGCCCTATTGTTTGGGTGTTTATTAATATCAGGCAGTTGTCACAATAATTATAAATTCCCTTCTGCCTTTCGACAGATTCCCATGAAGTTTTGTTGAGCCCCGAGTTGTCCCGTTTCTATATAAAGTAAGCTACACAACTATAGAACTCACCTCATGTGTGGATACATAGGGGCTGTAACTGTCGAAATGAGCACGCTCTCCTTTGTTTATAAATTAGTATAAGTATGTGGAATTTGTGATGCATGTTTTAATTTTTTCACAAGTGGACCCTTCAGACAATTATGTACACTCAGACTCACTAGACAATGTAACATGTATACATATTGAAGAATATGTTTGTTAAATATATATACAAAGATGGTGACATATGTTCTTATGTTTTGTTTTCATATTAGGTGTATTTACTGTTCTTTAAGTGTAAGTGAGACAAATATTTCCTGTGTCTTGAAGAAGGTGGTTGTTAACAATCAAGTACCACCGAAACGCGTCAATGCTTTTGTTTAATCATACAGTTGTATCCAAGGAACGTGTTCATCCCCAACATCTGATTTCGATGATGGACATTTGAACAGGTTGATGAAATGGATTCCATGTGGAATAACCATATTATGATGTGATGAATAGGTTTACACTTTTGTGTCTCTCGGATTAATTATATGTGGCATTTTGGTTTTTAGAGGTAGAACTGTAACCTTGATTAGATTGAAGGATTGTCTTAGCAATAGTATAATTTAAAAAAGGTTTTAATAAATATATTTGTGTCATAAAGCTTTGTCATTTATCATTGTGTGCATTATAATTGTTGGAAATAGTCCATTTTTAATTTTTACGTCTGATGTGGAAGGATTGTGCCGTTTCTGGATAACTGGATGTTGGGATGTGCATGAAACTATAGTTTATTTGAGAACCTTTGGTAACTCCAAGAGAGTTTTGATTTTGATTTACCTGTGGTACCCTGTCTCTTGGGCGGTGGGGTCGCTCCCTTTTTTTTTTTTTTTTACAAAAAATCTTAGAGATGCCCCCTGGACCCCAACTAACTCCCAGTGTCCTGACTGCGTGGCTGCTGAGGCTGCCACCACCAGACATATTTTAGGACCCCCTGGGTCGAGAGCTTGCTACTCTCGGGTGGCCTGAAACAATGCACATTCTGGGACGAGGTGCCAAGCCTCCTCCCCCAGGATTGGCAGGGGAAGCTTCAAAGGAATGCCGCCTTTCTGAGCTTCTCAAGGCCACTTGCTGTACTCAGCAACTGGCCCCCACTGGTTCTGATCCCCACTCTGGTGGGAAGACAGTCGGGAAACGGGGGTCTGCCAGCCTCTGCCAACCCCAGCCCTCAGGTGGGAGAGGCAAGGTGAAGCACAACTCCGGGCTCCTGCCATCTTGGGGATGGGGAACCCTACCCAGAGACAGGCTCCTGCCCCCCTCCCACAGGAGAGTAGCAGGATATGGGGTGTACTCACCCAAGGGAAGGGACCCATTAGTCCCGGACCTTCCCATACCTGTAACGCCCCTAAATTTAGTATTTAGGAGCACCCTGAGCCTTATTTATTTAAAGGTTTTGTATAGCGCGAACAAGACCCTTGTGGGTTTCAGAGCGCTTCACAAGTGAGGTAGTTAGACATAAGAAGCATTGTACAAAAGAAACATATTATAATCGAGGTAAAGACATATGTTACAGCTGGAGTGTTCCAGGAATCCGAAATAATGTTCACATGAATTTCGTCATGAGGAGAGATTTAACTTCATTTTTGAAGGAAGCAAATGATGGGTTGAGTCTGGTTTCTGGGGGTAGTGCATTCTAAATTCTTGGAGCAGTTCCAGCGAAGGAGCTATTATAAGTTTTCTTCTTAGCAAATCTTTGAGGCTTCAAAAGAAGGTTGGTGGCGCTCCTAGAGGATCTTTTTCCACAGGAGAGCTCCAGTTTCTGGGCCAGGCAGCTCTGGGTGTTGTGATGTAGGGCTTTGTGTGTCATGCAAGCGATTTTTAGTTGGATTCTTGCTTCGAAGGGTAGCCAGTTAAGCGTTTTGAAGTCGGGGGAAATGTGGCAATGTCTTTTGGAACCGGTGATGAGTCTGGCCTCTGAGTTAAGTGATGCTCTTAGTGGGGCAGTAGTTGATCTAGGGAGTCCACAAAGCGTTGCACTACCATATTCTAGTCTGGGAAGTACTAGTGCTTGGACTGCCAGTTTGAAGTCATTTGCTGGGAGGAAGGGTTTTAGTTTTCTCAGGGTGTGTATCTGAAAGTTTGCTCCTTTTGCTGCAGCACTGATATGTTTTTGCATGTTTAGATTACAGTCCAGAGTTACTCCCAGTGATTTTGCCGAGTCGATTAAAAGAGATTGGCAATGTAGCGCTGAAAGTTGTTTAAGCCATTCTTGAATGGTGTCTGTTTGGTTAGGTGGGGCAATTAGTAGGAATTCGGTTTTGAGTGAGTTTAGTTTGAGGTGGTTATCCGTCAACCAAGACTGTTTTTTGTAGAGTTGAATTGAGAGCCTTGATGAGTTAATCTTTAAATAAAGTTGTTTGTCGTCCGCGTACATGTGAAAGTGAATATTAGAAGAATTGAGGATTTCAGTAAGAGGTTCCATGAATAAGTTGAACAATGTAGGTGAAAGGGAGGAGCCCTGCGGGACTCCTAATGTGACTGGGACGGTCTTGGACAGGGATTGGTTGACCTTGAACCTTTGGGATCTGTTACGGAGGAAAGAGGTGAACCAATTTAGAACTGACCCTGATCAGCCCATTCTATGTTGGAGGAGGTCAAGAAGATTTTAATGTTTGACGGTGTCGAAAGCTGATAAGTCATGTAGGATAAGTAGGCAGGCTTCGTTCTGATCTAGTATTTTTAATGCGTCGTCTACGATGTGGGTCATGGCCGACTATGTACTATGCCCTGCCCGGAAGCCAGATTGAAATGTATTGAGCAGGTTGAAGTTGGCGATGTTGTTGTCTAGCTGGGTGAGAACACATTTTTCAAGGAGTTTCGCTAGAGTTGGGATGTTGGAAATTGGTCTGTAATAATTCAGATCTGTGGGGTCCGCCGTTGTTTTTTTCAGGATGGGGAAACTTGTCCCGATTTGAGAATGACCGGAATAATCCCTTGGACTAAGGTAGCATTGATGATCTTTGTCCAAAGTGGCACTGGAAGTGGTATGAGATCTTTGAGGAGGTTAGCAGGGAGGGGGTCAGAGAAGTGGTTGGAGGGGTTCAAGTATGTGAGTGCTTTTAGGATTGTTACTTCGCTGTAGGTTGTAAAGGAGGACCAGGAGGCATTGTTTTTGAGGGTGAGCTTGGTTGTGCAGTTGCCTGGGGTTCCTGGCATGTGAGAAGGGGTGATCTTCTGCATGTCGATCTGAATTAATGACGCCTTAAGTAGATCTGATTTCAGGAGTTCAGTCTTTCTCGTGAAGAAGGAAGAGAATTCTTCACAGCTGGGTGGGGAGCATTCACCATCTTGGGGAGGGTGAGCTGCGCCACGAGATTGCATTTTAACTAAATCAAAGAGCTTCTTGGGTCAGTTCTTGCCTTGATCTAGTTGATTTTTGAAAAAGTTTGCTTTTGAGTGTCTGATCTTTCTATAGTACGTGTTTCTGGAGGATCTTAGCAGTTTAAGGTGGTCAATGGATGGTGATGACCTCCATCTCCGTTCAACTAATCTTAAGGCTCGTCTCTCCTAGTTGAGTCTGCCGTCGTACCAAGGTTTAGAGTCTTTTGTAGAGAGTCTCTTCAGTTTAAGAGGTGCTGTAGTATCTAAGATCATAGTTATAGAGTTAAAGTAGTGCTGTGTCAAGGCTTGAACCTCCTTTAGGTCTTCAGGGGGAAGCAGGAGGCTGACATTGGTGGAAGAGGATAAATCTATGAGGGGGTTTTTTAGGTTTCTCTTCCATACTTTAGGTCTTGATGGTTGTGTTGAGCGTAGTTGGCTGGTACCATGATGGAGAAGGTGATGGAGTGACGATCAGACCAATCACAGGGGAGGATTGTGTTAAGCTGAATGGCCTCTGGGTTGGCAATCACCAGGTCGAGGTTTGAGCCTTTGACATGAGTGGGGCTATTGTAGATTTGGGTACGGTCTAACTCTGACAGGAATGTTTTGAGGCTATTCACTGCCGGGTCCTTGGGGTCGTTCCAGTGGAGATTGAAATCACAGAGGAATATGTGGGTATTTCAATGATCCGTATGTGTGGTCAGAATATCCTTGAATTGCTCGGTAAAGGTGAGGTTATCGCCAGGCGGGTGGTAAAAAGTGTGCAGTGAACAAATTTGTATGTTATTACTAGAGATATCTAAGCAAAGATATTCACATGAGGAAAGATCCGGGGAGGGTGAGCTGTTCACTGCGAGGTTGTTCCGGAAAATGCAGGCAATACCGCCACCTGGTCTAAGTGGTCTGTCTAGTTTAGTGATGTTGTAATTGGGGGGGGACCAGTATGTCAAGGATCGGGTTGGACGCTTCATTTAGCCTTGTTTCGGTAAGGATTAAGAGGTTAGGATCAAGAGTGAGAAGAAGGTCAGCAATGTCCGCTGCATGTGCTGAGGCTGATCTGCAGTTTAGTAGAATGCATTTGAGACACTGCTTGGAGGTAGTTGGAGGTTCCAGTGTTAATGGAACTTGAGTAAGATTCTCCAGGATTATACCTCAGGTGTTGTGAATCGGGGGTCTGTGTGTACTGCTGTGTATGGTTCCGATTAGAGAGGGTTGTTTCAGCTTGTTCGGGACAACTGTGGACTGGTTAGGTTGAGGGGGTGGATCGTAGGAGAGCGTGTATGTCCATGTCGGATAGGATATTATCCCTGCGAACCGGCCGAGATGTGGAATCGCCGTTAGGAACTGTTCTCCATCTTGGTGGGGGCCGATTAGAGGAAAGACATTGCGACTGTTGCTGGGGTGTGGGGCAGTTGCTGTGGGGGGTACTGCTCTCATCACCCGTATGTCGTCTGATAGTGGGTTGCAACCTAAACAGGTTCCATAGCTTGTGGAGATAATCTTTGATATAATGTAGAGACAGTAGGATTTCATCAAACCTAGGGTCTGGAGTAGGTGGATTGGTCATTGGGTTGTCTCTGTCTAGGCGAGGGGGGGTTAAGATATGGATTGGAGGGTAGCAGTTGTCAGCATCTGCATGGTCGGAACTACCAGTCGGGTTGCTCGGAGATGGGGAAAAAGACAGCGGGGGAGAGGTGTGCTTTGAGGATATGGGCATGTGAGGGTTCCTGAAGTTCGTTGGACTATTATAAGGGACGTTACTTGGATGGATCCTAAGTGAGGGTGAGGTGATGTCAGCGTTGTGGGGGTGGTTCTCAAGGGATAGGATTTCTCCTGGCATCAGGGTGGGAGTATGCACGGATAGGTTTGAAGGTGAGTGCCCACGGGCGGATGTCAGCTTTGGCATGGGGGGCGTTATGGAAATGTTGGGCAGTATGGAGGTGATGTAGGAAATGTGGGGCGGTATGGAGGTGATGTAGGCATTGTGGGAGTGGTTCTCAGGAGCTAGTATCTCTCCTGGCGTCGGGGTGGGTGTGTGGAAAGATGGGTTTGTAGGTGACAGCCCAGGAGGGGAGGTCTGCGTGGCCAAGGTGGGCGTTATGGAGTTAGTAGTGATTGTGGCGGGAGGAGAGGTACTAAGGACTTTGTCTTTGATGATAGGGAAGATGCTGTCAAGTAGGATTAAATTATGGTCAGAGGATTGCAGGAGAATGATCCCAGTGTGATAAATGGTGAAAAGGGCAGGGGCCCTGAAAAACGGAGAAGGGATGATGGAGATCTTGAGACATGTGGTGTCTTTTTGGATGAGTAAACTGAGAACAGGGCGTATATAGCTTTCCTCCATTGGGCTCTTCTCTTGGTGTAAAAAATAATGTTGTTGGTTAAAGGGCCATTGTTTATAGAATGGTAGTTGTCTGATATTGGGGTCTCAGATTCCGAGTCCGATTCAGATTCTGAAACAAGAAGAAAGAAGACATGCTGTGCAGCTGCTAACAAGAGAACACCACCAACTGACTTGGCCCCAGTCCTACAGGCCTGTCGACCATCTAACCTGCTCCTGCTAAGTTCCGGCGTCTCTTTTGGTCAGCAACCTCAAAAACCCTGGAGGACCTGACTGCCTTGCTACTCCAAAAGCCTGTGGTCTGCTCAAACAGCAACAACCCCTGGTGCCAGCCAGAAACCGCGAATCCAGCACATTCTGCACACGCCGAGCCCGGCCTGTGCCTGAGTGAACAAAGACCACAAGGACATTTCCCTTCTCCCCCCCCCGGCGATTGTGACCACTAATCCAGTGCCCAAGGACCCTCCTCGACGCTCCTGACGACGCATGCAGCCTCACAACCAGGGACCCCTCCAACCACGACAAGTAGAGGGTAAGATTTTCCAACACCAAAAGACACCCCTGCACCCGGCGCCCTGCGGCCCCGTGCCCTCCTCTGGACGGCCTACCTAACCTACAGCTTCCCAACTTACCTCTCGAAGTGGTGGTCGCACCTGAAGAATCTCCGTCCATGAGCCTGCAGCCTTTGTTCAACTTTCAGCTTTTCCATTGAAAGACATTGGGTGCCCGACAGCCCAAAAGCACCCTGCACCCAGCCGCCCGAGTGCCACTGGAAGTGCAGCATCTGTTCTATCCCACTTGCCCTGTGTAAGTGACCAGGAGCTCAGCTCCCACAGCCGCGTGGCCTGCCTGCTAGCAGCCACCAACCAAAGGTCCCTTGCCCGCCATAGGCTAACATTGGGCCTCCTTCTGCTGTCCCTGTGCCGCTGAGGGTATAACAACTGTACCTACCTGACCCTGGGAGACCCCTGAGTCTTACCCCAGAACCTTAACTCAGCCAGTCGAGTACTTACCCAAAGACCGATAACTTGATTTTCTCCAAAGGGTAACATTGACTGGTTTCACTTGGAAATTCTTCCAAGTGTCGAGTTTTGAAACTTTGAAATATTCCTTAAAAAATCATCCTATGAACTAAAACGAAATTACTCGCCTGCTATCAGAAGAGATCCTAGTGCTGGATATTTGTGCCCAGCACTGACCCTCAAAAGTAATTACAACTGTGATTTTCCGATAACCTGATTTCCTCCCATAGGATAACATTGCCTGGTTTTTGCCAGAAATTCTTCCAAGTGTCGATTTTCAAAACATACAAATATTCCTTAAAAATCGCATGTGTAACAAAAACGATATCTTTCAACTGTTAACAAGAAATGCACCAGGGCTGAATCCAGGATCCAGCCCGGAGTAAGAAAAACATTTGTAAAGTGGTTTTATTGCATTTACTTAAAACTTCCCGTTGAGCTCAATGTTATAATTGTGTTTAACTTGTGTTGCATATTGCAACTGTATCAATTGCATTTAAAAGTCAACTGCTATTTGAAAGTATTTATACCTACTTGTGGTTCTAAAATAAAACAACAATATATTTTTATATACAAAACAGTTGGCCTAGAGTTCAGTTCTAGAGTGTGTGAGACCATTTGCTGACTGAGTGTGTACAACAGGTGCTTTACACTGTCCTCTGATACTGCCTTACTGCTCGACCAAGCTACCACTTTAGAGAGTAAGGTTATATCTAACTTTAGCCTCTGCCAAACATCTGGGGACTGTGGACTCTGTGCACACTTGAACCTTACTTTGCTACAGTATAAACAGAGCCACTTTCTTACACTGGTGCATAGAAACTAGAGCCCGAAAGGATGACCTTAACCCTAGAAATCAGTTCGCAGAACGGGGAGGATGGGTGGGCAGTAAGGAATCTATCACTAACTAATGTTTCTTACAGATATATCGTTACCGTAGATAAGTAACTTGTTCATCTGAAAGAAACACGTTAGTGATCGATTCCTTACCTTAGAATAGATACCCCAGCAATACCAACCACGGTGGTGGGTCTGAGAACCAAAATCACCCCAGAAAGTCACGGAGAACAGAATGGCCAAAGAAGCCGTCTCTCCGGAGTTGACTGTCAAGGCAGCTTTGTAAAAGTGTGCAGCGAAGCCCATGTGGCAGCCTGACAGATGTCTTGCAGGGAATCACCACATCCCAATGCAGTAGTAGCTGCTGTTGCCCTGCTAGAATGGGCACGCAGCCCCACCGGCGGTTCCTTTTTAGCCATAGAATATCATGCCTTGATACACAAGACGACCCGATGGGAGATAGTCCTCTTGTGAACAGCCTGGTCTTTCTTGGCGCCTGCGTTGCCAACAAAGAGCTGGTCATCCACCTGAAATTTTTGTGTGCGATTCAGGTAAACGGAGAGTGCACGATTTGGGTCCAGACGGTGGATCCTCTCTTCTTCTCTGGAAGGGTGCGGAGGCGGAAAGAAAGTGGGCAAGGTGATAGTCTGCCCAATGTGGAAGGCAGTGACAACCTTTGGCAAGAAGGAAGGACGACTGCGAAGCACAACCTTGTCCGGATGAACCAACAGAAAAGGAGGCTTACAAGAAAGAGCCTGAAGCTCACTCACTCTCCTGGCAGAGGTGACAGGAAGGCAGTTTTCAAAGTCGGAAGACAAAGGACAATTGTGAAGCGGCTCAAAGGGAGCGCACATGAGATAAGTTAAAACAAGATTCAAGTCCCACTGAGGCATTATGAAAGGAACAGGAGGGAACATATGTGTAATGCCTTTTAAGAATCTCTGTACAACAGGGGACTTGAAAAGAGAAGGCTGATCTGGAATCCTCAAAAAGGCTGAAATGGCCGAAAGATAGCCCTTGATAGTGCCCAGAGCAGAGCCCTGCTGGGCCAGAGAAGGAAGTAACAAAAGGACCTCAGAAAGAGGGACAGAAAGGGGATCCACAGCCTTAGCTGTGCACCATGAAACAAATGTGTTCCACCTGCAGGTGTATACCGATTTAGTGAAGGGACGCCTGGCTGCCATAATGACAACACAGACTTCGGGAGACAAGTCAAATGGAATCAACTGTCGCCGCTCAAACTTCACGCATGTAGGTGGAGGCTGGGCAGGTTCGGGTGGAGAACCGTCCCCTGCTGCTGCGATAGAAGATCCTCCCGCAGAGGCAGTCGGATCGGGGGATCCAGGCTCATACTGAGTAGCTCGGGATACCAAACTCTTCGAGCTCAGTCCGGAGCCACAAGTATGACTTGGGCCCGAACATGCCTAATTTTCTTCAGCACTCTGGGTAGAAGAGGTATAGGCGGAAAGGCGTACAAATGACTGCAGCTCCACTCGCAACAAAAAGCATCGCTGAGCGAGTGCCACCTTGGAAATTCCAACATGCAGAACTGCGGACAATGCACGTTCTCTTCTGTGGCGAATAGATCTAACCAAGGCTCTCCTCGAGACCTTACGCCACCTCAGAGTGAAGATGCCATTCATGATCCATCATACACAGGCGGCTGAGTTCGTCCACACTGGCGTTCAAAGACCCCCCCAGGTGTTAAACCGTCAAGGAAATGCCGTGGCGTTCCAGCCATGTCCAGAGGCGAAGAGCCTCCTGACACAGGGTCCACGACCCCACCGCGCCCTGTTTGTTGCAATACCACATGGCGGTGGTGTTGTCCGTGACCACCTGCACCACCTTCTTCCTGACAGAGGGAAGAAATGCCTTCAGTGCAAGAAGGATCACACGAGGCTCCGGAAGGCCACCCCATCCTAGTAGGGACGCATCCGTCACCACTGTGTGCTCCAGTTGGGAAGGGAGAGGGAACTGCTGCTGACCCAATGTTGATTTGTGAGCCACCACTGCAGAGCCCGCATATGCCATCTGGAATGGTTGGTCAACCGGATGCAGGAGGCCATGAGTCCTAGCAGCCTCAAAGTCATCCTGACCGAAACCCAGGACAAGGGCTGAAAGATCGGAATCATAGCCCAAATATCCTGGATTTGATGCTCGGGAGGATAAACCCGAAACTGCACTGTTTCTAGATCCGCTCCTATGAAGAGGAGCTTCTGGGAGGGAATCAGGTGCGACTTTGGCATGTTGATGGAGAACCCCAGCAAATGCAGGTCGGCGGCCGTAGTCTGGAGGTGGGATACGACTGTCGTCGAGATAGGGGAAGACAAACCCTGATCTGCGCAGATGAGCTGCAACCACCGCCATCACTTTCGTGAACACCCGAGGGGCACTGGTAAGTCCGAAGGGGATCGCGGTGAACTGAAACTGCTCCTGGCCCATCGTGAATCGCAGGTAACTCCAATGGGCCAGCAGGACGGAAATATGAAAATAAGTGTCCTGTAGGTCCAGTGCAACCATCCAGTCTTGGGGGTCGAGAGCAGACAAGACCTGAGCCAGAGTGAGCATCTTGAAGCGATTTACGTTCCCAAGGTCCAAGATGGTACGTAGACCCTTGTCCTTCTTCGGAACCAAGAAGTAAAGCGGTTCGCACCGGAGAAGAGTACTCAGCTAATTTAGTAAAAGAGATCAAGGATCCAGAGTCGGGCCTCAAGACCGAATCCTCTTAAATTAGAGCTGTATTTCAAAGATTTTATCAGAATTTGATTGAAACAGCAGAGAATCAACAGGGCAGATCCGAGGTATATTTAAATCTAAATGCTCCGGTAAGATTCGAGAAGGAGTATCAAGAAAGCTTAGACAATCCTCCACTTTGGGAGGCGATCCTACTCTCTATGAATAGTCTTGCTACAGGGAAAGCTTCTGGTTTGGATGGAATTCCAACGGAGTTCTATGTTAAATTCTCATCCCAGCTAAAAGAAATAATACAGGAACCATTTATCCATATTTTTCAGGGAGGGAGGCCACCAGCCTCATGGTCATCTGCTAAAATTGTAGTCTTTAAAAAGTTGATAAACTGAGATTCCAAAATGTATTCCAAATTATTAGTGAGCCGATTGGCACCGATTATACATAAAATCTTATCCGGACGTCAGCACGGGTTTATCCCCGTGAGATCTACAATTGATCACGTCCAAAGGGTAATTTCTCTCTTTGATTTTACTGAGGTGACAGGAGGTGATAGGGTCTCCTGGAAATACCTGTGGGCTACAATGTTTCATAGTGGGATTAGTGAGGGATTTATAAAAGCAATACAAATGTTATATATGGAACCAGTAGCCAGGGTGTCGATAAATGGGGTATTATCGGACAAAATAATTATTACCAGGGGGGCGAGGCAGGGTGTCCGTGCTCTCCTCTCCTGTTCGCGATTTATATTCACCCGTTAATCCGTAGGTTAGATAATAATATACTAATACCATCAATTTGGGCACACAAATATGAGACAAAAGCCCTAGTCACCAGCGATCCTATTACTGCAATAGACGCTATAGAAGAGGAGGCTCTGAGCTTTGGAGCCGTCTCCGGTTATAAATTAAATCAAAGTAAAACGCCGATTATTCTGAATGACCAAATTAAGATGAGGGATGTTAGAGTCACAGATAAAGCTATATATCTAGGGGTTACCATAAATGCAAAGGGGGATAATATAGTTAGTATTAATGTGGAACCACTGATCCAACGAACAAAAAAAAAACTGGTCCAGCTGAATAACTTACATTTAACGATAGGTGGGAGATGTAATGTGATTAATATCCTCTTTCTACCCAGATGTTTATATTTTTTTAGGTCCACCTGTTTGGAATTTCCTCCTCCACTGTTTAAATCCATAGAGTCCATGTTCTCCAGGTTTATTTGGGGATACAAGAGGCCACGCAGGGCCTTTAGATGCATTACACTTCCAAAAGATAGAGGGGGACTAGCAATGCCCAATTTTAAACTGTTCTACTGGGCCACCGTATTAAGATATTGTGCAGTACTCATCTCTACAGGGCCTCATACCGATAATATACCCACTCCACAAGAACTTATATTAGGAAAGGGCTGTGAAGGGTGTCTCTGGCGACATTAACGACAGCTACTTCAAGAAGGTTAAATTCAAGACCATCTCTGGCATATACAAGGTTTGGGGTAATGCTCGAAAACTACTGGGACTTGGACGATATTCGCATTATACTCCTGTATTTAAAAATGATGAC
The DNA here is from genome assembly GCF_964261635.1 of Lissotriton helveticus. NCBI lineage: Eukaryota > Metazoa > Chordata > Amphibia > Caudata > Salamandridae > Lissotriton > Lissotriton helveticus. Next base: position 1,756,491,972 of record NC_136067.1, on the reverse strand, counting down.
CTTCCAGAGATATTCAGTGACAGTTGTATGGATCGGTGGATACAGGCAGGGATTGTACAGCTGGGCTGTTTCTACGTGTCAAAACAGATTGAAGACCTTTGAGGAATTACGTAACGAGTTTGACCTTAGCAATAGGGACTTTTTTAAATTCCTACAGGTGAGAGATTTTTTGACAAAGAAAGGGGGTAGGGTAAAATTCCAAGCAATTCAAATTATAGAGAATATGCGTAAAAAATATGTTTTAACTATTGGGGAGACTTATGAATTTTTGAATTCTCTGTGTCCTGATGATATGGAGAAATAGATGGCTAATTGGCAGGCTAAACTAGTAGTATTGCCCCAAACCCCCCTACACTCTTATGAACTGTCACAGGCCTGCTTTGTCAATAAAACTACAAGCCCGATATTATAAAAAAAAAAAATCACCATATTACACCCCAAATAAGATAGCCAAATGGGGGACCGGAAAGGGTACAACATGTCCACGATGCACACTGTTTGAGGCCGATAGTGTGCATATATTCGCCTCTTGTAATGCACTGTCAAGTTTGTTAGTAGAAATCTCCGACTTTTTATCAGAAATATTTAAAACAGGAGTTAGTATCACAACCGAGGAAATATTGTTGGGCACAGCGAATGTTACCCGTCCAAAATATATGCAAGGACTGATGTGGCTATGGCCGTTTTAAGGTTATGTATAGCTTCAGCCTGGCTAGACCAGAATCCACCGGCATTTCAGCAATGGGGAGTCAGTTTGTAAGCAACATGCAGCCTAGAGGTAGCCATATATAAAAGAAAAGGGCGTAACAAACGTAAAAGAGGCTTGATGATCTGGGTGGGATCCACTGTTGCAATGGATACACAATCATACTTAGGATGAATAAATGGTAATAAGGAGAAAATGTGAGTCAGGAAAGAACTATTGATGGTTAGATTTATCTGTACTCTATATAAGCTCAACTGTTCTGCACCTTTGAATCTTATGGGGTGATTTGATGAATTATACAAGCTAAAAATAGACTCTTTGTTCGGGTATGGGTAAAATTTGTAGGGGTGGGGGTTGTGTATGTGCAAAAAAGAAACTTCAGATATTTTTTTTAAAAAAGGAACCAAGAAGTAATGGGAATAACAACCACAACCTACTACTTCTGGCGTCGGAACGCGCTCGAAGGCCCCATTGGCCAAGAAGGCCGTAACTTCCTGCTGGAGAAGTGCCAAATGATCCCCAGACATGCGGTGGAACTGTGGTGTCATTGCTGGGGGGGTAGACTCAAAGGGAAGGGGCCAGCCCCTTCGAACAATTTCCAGAACCCATCTGTCTGATGTAATGTCGCGCCAGTGGGGGAGGGGATGACGAATCCTGCCACCCACTGGCGTCTGGTGGGTCTGAAACACTGGACTAGGAAGGTGTGGAGGCATGGCAGCGGGGGTGGTGGTGGACTGACCCGCACGCTGGCCCTGCGACCTGCCTCTGCGAGTCCCACGTCCGCGGCTGCACTGGGACTGTTGCTGTGCAGGCCTGTTCTGAAACGAACGTGTTTGGACGCCCCTTCCAGAGTTACGAAAGGTAGAAAGGGAAGGAGTACTTGTGGCCTAAAGGCCCATGGACTTGGCCGTGGCGCGGTAGTCCTTGAAACGCTCCAATTTGAAATCTGCCTTATCACCAAATAGGCGAGTGCCATCAAAGGGCATGTCCATCAATGTATTTTGGACATCCGCAGAACAACCAGTCGTCCTCAACCAGGCATGACAGCATAGCGCCACCGTTGTGGAAATCGCTCTACCCAGGGAATCGGCGGTATCAAGACCACAACGGATCGTGAACTTGGCCGCATCTCTCCCCTCCGTAAGAGCGCGAGAGAGAACTGTCCAAGCCTCCTCCAGACACTGAAGCAGCACCTGCGCAACCGTTTCCCGAACAGAATAGGAATCGCGGCCCAAGAGACAGGCAGTGTTTACAGACCGCAGTCCGGAACTTGCGGAAGAATATATCTTCTTCATAACTCATCCAGTTTCTTGGATTCCTTGTCTGGCGGAGCAGAAGGGAATGCGCGCGGGGACGTAGGGTGCTGGGTGAGGAAGGCGGGGTCGCCCAGGGCCGGGCGATGGCCTCGGCCGACACCCTTGTCCACAGGAGCCCCTGTGTTGGGCCTGGACCAAGTGCAGAGTAGCACATCAGTGAGGGCATCATTAAGCGGCAACAGCAGTTCTGTAGAAGAAGAAGCTGGCCGAAGTACTTCTGTCAGGAGGTTGGTCCTGACAGCCACTGCAGGGAGTTCGAGGTTAAGAGCCTCAGCTGTCCTACACAGAACTGTTGAAAAGGTACCACTCTCCTCCTTAGTGGTAGAAGGAGATGGTGAACCAGGTGCTGGAGTGTAATCCGGACCACCATCCTCCGCAGCCTCATCCCAGTCGGGGACAGACTCGCACTGTGCTGCGAGAGGGTCTTCAAACACTTACCAGTTCTCACCCTCCTCCACAAGCGGGCGATGACATAGGTGAATGAAAAGGTAAAATCCACCATTGGCATCGGGAGACACTCCTCCGGCATCGTGTCAACGTCCGAAAAGTAGTCTATGCCGGCATCGGCGATGCCGACGTTCGTGGGGGCCGTACGGGGTCCACCGGCAAGAACAGGGAGCCAGTGCCACGGAGGCCGTTGGGCGTCGCCAACGTCGGGGCCAGAGCCAGCGACGCCGAGGAACGCGGAACAGTGGGGCCCGCAGGCGTTCAGACGGGGCAGCACGGGCCAAAGATATGTGCCACTGCAGACACGAACTCTTGCTATTCGGCCGGAGTCGCCGATGGACCCGGGAAAGGTAGGTAAACCATCAGTAACTGCTCAGGCTCCATCGGAGTCGCAGGGAGGGTGCCACTAGGCCCCTCAGCCGCGTCCCGCGAGGGGAGGACGAGGAGCGACGACGCTTCTTCGACTTTTTGTGCTTCGCCTTACCTGACTCAAGAGTGCGAAGATGGTGCTTGCTCCGCGACCGGGCCATAGACCTCCCGCGGGACCAGGGCCTGGGACGACGTGGGGCCGACTCCCAGACCTCCTGCCACTTTCGAGACTGCTCCCGCAAAGTTTTCGGGGCCATGGCCCGGCAGTGGGAGCACGACTCGGTGTCATGGTCGCGCCCCAGGCAGAAGAGACACTCACGGTGCGGGTCCGTCAGCGACATTGTGCGCGGACAGGTCTCACAAAGCTTGAAACCGGGCATCCCTATGCACCAGAGTTAAGTTTACTTACAAGTTAAAACAAACAAATACTTAGTCAACAAGCGACTGGGTACCGGTCTCTCCGGATCTGCTCCTGCTGGCGCCGAAAAAGAAAGAACTGACTTCAGCGCACGAGGGCGCGTCTAAGTAGCTCCAGTGACGTCATCTCGGCGAATAAGACGCCAACGATGCACGCGGATCATATGACTACGCCTATCGACGTGCAGGGGTACTGCTGACGAAAGCTTTCCGGATCCAGTCTGACGCCTGGGGATATTCTAAGGTAAGGAATCTATCACTAACGTGTTTCTTTCAGATATTAGTTATTTTTGTTGTCACTCATTTACAAGCTTTTTATTCAATGGATTTCTTTATCCAACTTGTGTTTGTCCTTCCCCAGGAGCATAGCCTCTTCATCATTCTTTTTCTTCGTTTAATTATAGTCTTCCACGGCGCACTTATAGGTATCTTTCTTTTAGCTTGAGCCTAGGTTTTTAGGATCTCTCCTTTGTGTCCTTTTCCCCTTGCTAAATTCTGCCAGCCCTGTATTGCAGTCTCCCTCTTGTGCCTTTCTACTGCTGGAACGCCCCACCAAAGTGTGTTGCTCTGTCAGATCCCTTCCTCCCTGTGTGGTGCGACTATGCATATGTCATCCTACAGAATGACGCAACTGACAACAGCTGCCTCCTCATTGTGGCTTCCCCCCATGCAAAAAACATTTTGCTTTTCCTGATGCTGTGTTTACCATCGCCAAAAAGTGTTGCCATTGCCAGACCCAAAGGCAAGACCCAACAGGCTTTCCCTATGCTTGTTTTTTAATTTTGGCTCCAGCTTCACACTCATCTAGTGTGTTTGGATAGGCCCAGCTCCGACTACTGACATGACTGAGGAGGAGCACCAAACCATGCACTTATTTGTTTAACAGTGGACTACTGCTACTACCACAGGTTTAATAAATATAACTGTGGTGGCAGTGCATAGTGTTTTGAGAATCCATAGTTGTGCTCAGACCAATTTATGTCCGATTTGACAGTGCAGCTGTCACCAGACATAATGTGATCAACGTTAAAAAAGGCTTTTAGGAGTTGTAAAGAGAGGGGGATTTGGTTCCAAATACATGTTGCTAGGCAGGAGTATGTTTTGAGTGGGTAGAAACTGTTTCCCCTTTAAGAATCTGTGATTTTTTGTTTATTTATTCACCTGCCCAAGAGAGAATGAGTATGGCTGCCTGAGCTTGAACTTTTATAGGCACTTGCAATACACTGTAATGCTGCTACACTGCCTCAGATAACTAGATTATTTAAGGTGTTTTCTTTGGCGGCAAGCAGCATAGATGGGAGGAGGGCAGTCATGAGGAATCAATTGCAGTCCCAGCACCCTCACCTTTTATCATTATGTTATGAGGATTTTCTAACGCAGACTATCACTGGGAAGGTATCCTGGTGGTGAGCAGGTTGGAATAGCTTCTCATGGAGCATGGGGGAGCGGCTATTCAAACAGCCAGGTCTTCAGCTTCTTATGAAACTCAAGAATTGAGGCAGCATCTCTGATGAGTTTTGGCAAATTGTTTGATACTTAGGAGCAATGTAGGATAAGGCTCAGCCACCAGATCAGATTCTGCATATGCGTGGGATGTGTCTAAGTAAGAGTCCGGCCAAGTGCAGGCGTCTGGTGAGTTTGTAAAAAGGAAATATGGCTAGTGGTGTGAAGTGCTTTGCAGGAGAAAGTGGGGTATTTGCAATGTACTTGTCTGTGTATAGGGAGACGGAAGTTCCTTGAGGTGTGGTGTGCACAGGATGTGAGAGCCTGAGAATGATTATGGCTGCAGAGTTCTAAATGGTTTGCAGTCATCTGGCAAGCCATTTGCAGATTCCGCAGTATAAAGCCAATCTGGACAAGTGTGTGACTGCAACTCTAATCCTTTTGGATCAAAGTGTCATTTTTGACATTGTGTTTCAACTGGTGTTACTCAGAAGACTTGAGGAGTGCTGGATCTCTGGTATGGTCTTGAGTTTGGTTTACTCTTTTTTTGACAGATTGTTTTCAAATCCTTTGCTGCCCCATTGCAGCTGATTGCCTACAGTGTGTGCACACACAGACACACACATTATAGTTAGGTTCAGATTTTACACACACAATACCATAGAAATTCAGCAGTTATAGCAATTGCGGCTAGGCAGACGGTTTTGCCTCGTTCTGTCTTCAGGCCAGTAAGCCACCTAAGACTATTTTGAAGTTTTAACTGCTCGTTTCATTTTAACTATTTTAAGTCACTCGAGAATATTTTAAAGTTTGAACCGTTCGTTTCATTTTAACTGCTCATACCTTTTGCACAGAGCCTATTCTTACCTTTGCATTTTTGCCTCCCGGTCCACTGTGGTTTTCAATTGTGTGGAGGAAGCGGGAGGAGAATTAGGAGGCGGAGCTTGGGGTGGGACTTCCAGCAGGAAGTCTCATCCTTCACATGTCAGCGCGACGCACTGCTGGCGCAACAAAGGCGTGCCTAAGGCAAATCCGTCTGCGCCCAAACGGGACCAGGGGCCAGAATCCCTGCCGCGCAACTCTCAGGCAAAATAACTTATTCCAGCAGTCTATTACACAAACTGAGGAACCTCGGTCACAGCACATGTTGCCACTCTATGGCTTCCCTCAGCGAGGAGCCTCAATTCCCTAACTGCACCTTTATCCTTCTCCTTAGTATAGAGAGCACCCCGGAGACCAAACACACCAACACTCTAAAAATATTCCTTTTAAACTGTTGGTCCCTACCTAAACACTCCTTTTATCTGAAATCACTCCTTGAAGATGAACCCCCAGATATAATGTTTCTAACGGAAACTTTGCTTCATAAGGAGTCTGAGCCAGATTTGGTGCAGACTCTCCCGGCAGGCTACAACATCAAATGGAAAGACCAGAGGGAAAGAAAGGGGGAGGCTTGGCAATAATATATAAAATGGTTTTAAATGTCGGTGGCACCTAACATTGTTGCCAATTGTGAAAGTCTCATTTACTATCGCACTATCCGCAGTACAACCCTTCCCCGGAGTGCTCATTTACCGCCCCCCCCCCATCATTAGCCTTGGATACATTCATGAGAGAAGGGCAACTAACAGAGATCGAAGATGGGAGGAGGGCTCTGTATGACTGGGATGCCGTCTGTGGGACTTGGGAGGAGAGAGGTTTAAATTGCATGTTGACTGGCCTAAGGTGCATTCCCCAAGGAGTACGTGTGCGGGGTTGTGGTCCTCCCTTTATATTACTAGCCAAAGGAGGCCCACTATTCCTTCAGGGACTATGTGGAGGGTGACATCCGCATCAGATTGGAGGAGGCAGATGACAGCTGTGGATTTAGGATGGGCGGGAGAAGAGGGAGTCCGCAATACAGAACAGATAGAGGACACCACTCGGTGGGCCCCCACAATCACCAACCTCCGTACGGCCCCTTAGGTCCACTGCAGATTCCAACGTCTATGCTCCAAGAGAAGGCCAGGGCGCGTTACAACAGCGCAGTAGTCTCACTGCTGCCTCATGGACTTCCAGGACAGGCCACCCCTCCAGTCAGATAATGACAAATGGGAGTATTAATTCACACAGGAATAGCGGCGCCTGCAATGTATTGTTTTGTAACTGCGCGCATTTAAGTCCAGCGGTGCGACAGGTGAGGGAAAACACCTAAAACCCTCCAATTAGGACCATAAATCCAAAGTAAATAAAGTCAACTTCTGTGCACATGCATTCGTGTAATTTGAAAGTTCATCCAATGTGGAAAATCAAAGCATATATAGACTTTTGGTAAGTTTTCTTATTCTTTATAACAGAGAATGCCACAAGGTTCAGCCAACACATGTTTCATCGTTAGGGTATTAACCATCAACTTCTTCAGGGATGTATAATTAACCAACTGAAATTCAATGCCTAGTTCCTGGTTATACTTCCGACCCGATTAGGTCATTTCAAAATCAGGTTTCTTAAATCCAATGATTCAGATTTGTCAAGCTCTAAACGTATAGTTTTCTTGCATTTCCAAAATTGTGACAATGTAAATGGTCATACTCCAGTGCGTGCAAAATTATAACCAAAGAGCAAGATGTATGCCTTGAAAATCTAGAGCGAGTACGCTGTCCTTGTCATTCTGGGTGAATTATGAAACGAGATCTGTAGCGAGTACGCTGATCTCTTTCCCACTGCCAGCGAAGCGTTCTGAACCAGAGGCACCTCTCCAGTCAGTTTGTCTCTCAAATTTTCCTACATGGTTTACAGTCCATCCTGTTCCTGACAGTCAGGAAAACATTCCAGGACCTATAGCAGCGAGATTGCCAGTTTCCCACAACACATCGAGGCGTATAATTCTTGGGGCAGCTACGAAGTCCCAGATTAGGCGTGCTTCATGTTTGGCAGTTGCCCATGCTCCAGGCACTGCGAATCTTTGTTCGGCCCTCTTCTGAGAGATTTGCTTTGCCAACTGTAATATTATACACTATGTAATATGACTGTATGCCTGATGATTCGATTTGTGGGAAAGTTTAAATTTAGTACATGAGGCCTCAATTTAGTTATGGTGACAAGCCACTGAAAAAAGCTCGAGGCCTTGCTGATTCACTAGGAAAAAGCATTTCAAATGCCATAAGTCTGATCTGTTTTTAAGAAAAGTTATGATTAACACAGTACGCCTGATGTATTGATTGTGAAAATCATATGTTAAAATTAATAGGCTTATAACAGTGGTTTGTTAATTCTCTTGATCAAATCCTGAAGATAGGTATTTTGTGACACAAAATTTCACAGATTACCTTTAAAGGAAAGGATTTAGGTGTTGGTTTCGGTTTCTGGCAAACCCCAAAGTAAGAAGATTTGCAATGCAATAATTCTTACTAGAATTAATGCCAGGAAAGTATTAAATAATACATGCATACATACATATACCTAAATATATCTCTATATAGATGCATAGAGAGCGTCATAATCGGCTCTGATTTAGCCATTGGCCTGCGAGTGACATTTACACTTGCGTGTCGTTTCCCTTGCCCTCCAGTTGATTCTCTCCCACCTCGTCTTCTATGATTCCTTTAGTATTGCTTCTGTCAACAACTCTTGCGCACTCCAAGTTGTTGGTACTCGCCAGCGTTTCTCTCTTTGCGCTCGGCTACTAGGGAAGTTGAGGATATGTCAATCTGCTTCGCCAGAGAGCAACAGGCCTGCATGACTTTTGGATAAACCACCAGGAAACAGACTGCAGCTCCATTTCTGAAGGGGACCAAGAGTTTTGGGACCTAAAATTACAGCCTGGGGTGTACCCAGAACTGAGGGTCCATTTGCACAGCAAAGCTCACGGATCAGAGCACTGATTCTATTGCCTACTGCGCTGCTGTAATCCGATACAATTGTGCCTCAAGGGGACTGTGCTGCTTTAAATCAGGAATAGGACGTCTAACCCTGCCTTATTCACCCTGTATCCGACCGGAGACAGACTGCAAAATCGCAGAATTTAAGTAGAAACTTCCACAGCTGCCTCTTCCACGGACATGACCGGAATGCCGACTCTGCTGGCACATCTTCAAGCTGGATGAGAAATGAAGGAAGAGACATGTGGTGTGGGCACCGACTACAACCGGCCAGAGAAATTACGTGATCTGGTGAGATTTACATACTAAGACAAAGTGCACAGCCGCACGCACGGAATTTGTTATGAGAGGGTTGGCACTGCACCCGTGTCTGAAACCTGCCGCTCTGTATCTTAGATCTAGAGCAACCAAATTAAATTATTTTGCTCCACAATAGGTGCATTTGAGCTGAAAGATTGACGCTCTTAACCGGAGTTTGTAAATAATACCCTGACCTCTCTAGGACCTGTACAATAAATGTAATTGAGGGCAAAATAAGACATTCTCAATCACATTGTCAAATAGTAGGACTCACTTATGTTGGAAATGACACGTTTGTAAAACACTTTCACATTCAGGATCACTGCTATTTGTATGTATTAATGTCTCATGGTTTTAGGTCACATTTACGTTTGTGATGTAAATAGTGTTTATGTCTTTTTGTAGTTGTGTTAAAAGTATTTCATGCATCAAAAAACAAAAAAGGATTGTATGTCTTAAAGTGTAACGTGATGGTTACCTCTTTTTTACTCATTGAAAAATGATGAATTAACTCATAAATAAAGGGTAGCCCAAGGTTAACTGAAAGGACCATTGAGGCATAATTGAAAACGGATTGATGACGTCAGAGGTATTTTGTTTTTGTGGATGATAATTTTGATTCCAACCTCTGCACTCTCTGAACTGAATCACTCCCCTCTCTTAGAATTGCTGTGGCTATTCATACATGCATATTGTTGGGCGTAGTATTTAGTTTTTGAGTACATTTAGGTACTTTCTTTTTATAAAAAAAACCAAGCACCGGTTTGGACAATCGATTATTTAACTGCTGAGTGTTGAGCTACAAACCTGATGCACCAACACACTTCCCTCCCTGCTCAAAATCGTTACCAATGAGAGTCAAGTTCTGAAGGAGTTCTACTAGGCTCGGTTTACAGAGCTACAGTAGGATGGCCCCAAATATATCAGAGGCAAACATCCACACATAAAAGTGGTGAGAGAGAGCTAAACTGCTTGCTCAGCCCAACCATGAACAGTCAACTCTGGCTGCCATGCCCGTCCACTCATGCTACTCAGGAGGGCCCTGGAGACAACGGGTGGCTTACATGGCATTAGCACTCACCTGAAAACCGGTGGACATCAAGCTGATACCCTAAAAGAAGTGAGAATCCCCCCTTAAGACTGCTAAAGGCCGAATTAAAGACCCACCACCGGCTGGGGTCAGAGTTTCGAAAATGAGTAGGCGAAGAGCAATTGGGGCTGAATCGAGAGCCCTGAGCTAGGCCATATTTGTAACAGCCTGAAGAATGGAAAGAGCAATCCCTGAAGGAAACCTCCACCACTGGTGAGCCTCCTCTGCTGATCTAACAGAAGGGCATGTTTATATATATATTTTTAAATACAAAGACATATATAGACATAGGCATCAATAAAAAATATTCACACAGGTATATTTACACACACTAAAAATAAGTGAAAAGGCATGGTAAATTTAGATGTTATAATATGAAAACTAGCGTTACAAAAAAATAAAAAAAACACGGATGTTTACCAGTTATTGTTTACTGAGCCAACTATAACTTTGATACCCGCAATACTCTGCTTATGACCTCACATGCTACTCCACTCATAACATCAAAGATGACATCTCATATGGCATAATTCATCACATCACTGATGACATTTAACAGATATGACAGTTTGCTATTTTTAGGACTAACCAATGTACTGTAATTATGGCAGGCTTGGTTAGGACAAAGATAGCCATCAATTAAGTCCTTGTGACCACCCCCAAGGTCCTTGTGCCCTCAGTACCTACTACCAACTAATTTTCAATGCAGTTTCTGGAAGCATGGCTCGACTCATCTTGATTCACCTGCTGATCTCTACATCCGCGGCGCTGCATTAATTGGCAACATTTTCAAGATCAAGAATGCACTGGGACAGTGCATGAGGGAACAATGTTTCATAGAATACCAAGTTGAAGTAGCCGGTGCAAGTCTCATATAAACTTGGCATAAGATTAGCACGCCCATACTGCTTTTTAACAAATTAAGAAGCACATGCCTAGTAGAAATCAATGCTTAGTGGGCCTCAGACCGGCCAATTGGGCCTGGTGGGCTGGATGACATCTTTGATATTATCTACATTCCCCCCAACCCCCAAACCCTAGAGGTTCCAAGAATTTCTCTAATTTATTAGAAAAATTATTTTTGCAGTACAGTTTAGTGAAACAGCACCTCATACAATCCTGCTATGCAGGAACCTTAACACCACCGCTAACAGGTACAACTCAACAATGTAAAAAACACAAGGAGAATGAAAAGAAGTTCCCAAGAAAATACAGCTTTGCTATGTGGTCTTCATTTAGAAGTTCAACTCTTATTGTACAATTGTTGACTATTTTCAGTGCAGTCTAAACAGGCAAACATTAACAATCAAAGGGCTCCAGTACGCCCCTTCCTTTGCGAAGCCAGCTGTTTTTTAGGTCGAGCATGGGCAGCGCATGCGCTGCTCTGCGAGCCGTGCTGTATTGAGTTCGAGATTTGAAGCCCTGCCCACTCTCCTCCCATATTTTTCATTGGCTTGCTTGTGTTGTTGTCCTTTGTAAATGCTGGCTTCCGATTCCTTAATCACCTTGTTAGTCCCTCCTTAGTACCACCTTCTCTTCATTTCAAACCTCCTATGCTGACTGGTCCTTTTACTTCTGTTGCGACAGTCATCTGTAAGCACTATTTTCTTTAATGGGTTTTGCACTACTGCAGGCACGATGTGCTCTCCTTAAATTCAACCCGCCATGCACGCTTTCACTTTCAAAGCAGCTGTGACAATGGCAGGTGCTTGTTTGCAATGCCATAGGTCTCGCATTTACAAGAGTTTGAGCATTTAGCATTGTAAATGCCAATAGCTTAAAATTCTTGCAAATGCGAGACCTATGGCACTGTAAATATTTTTTAGGTCTCTCCTGAGCCAGAGCATGCACTACTCTGGCGAGACTTTCTGTAAGGGCTTCAGAAAATGCTACCAAGCGCATTTGGTGGTGGCAAGCGCTTACGAGCACAGGCGCCATCTCGCGGCACCCTTACAGCCGCGATTACTTTTGCGGCGCCGAGCACAGGCGCCATCTCGCGACACCCTTACAGCCGTGATTACTTTCACTTTCGCTGCTCCGCCAATGCTCTTTTAAAATTATGTTCATGTATTTGTTTTCTCTGCTCATAGGTCTCTTTTTTTGTTTCTTTCTGTTATTCTTTACTTTGAGGTGCTTTCTTCGACATTGAGCTTGCTTTCAATATTACTAGTTTTCCTTTTTAGCTTCCGTCACAAGGGAAGTCAGACTTTTCTACCTTCTAATGTTCACTGTAAAAGAATACACAAGAGACTAGACCACACACACAATAAGGGCAACCTGCATTGGAAACTCTTCACATAGAAATTAGAGTTTGACTTTATATTTAATTTATGTTTAATTAGGTTCCGCAGAAAAACCAGTGTCAGTTTATCAAAAGATCATAAAAACAAGCGTATTAAAACAATGTCTAATTAAAAAAAAAAAAAGTTTAACGTCTACAGGAACTAGATTTTTGACCCGAAATATATATGGATTTTAAAGAAGCTGTTTTCTTTTACGTCAAATTCTGATTATTTTGAGGCTGCAAAATAAAAAGTAACAAGATCAATATAGATCGTTTGATAGGTTTTTTAAATGTACTTTTTTTATCAAGTATATTTGTACGAATAATAACGAATCTTCTCGTTGGAGCGATGGGTTAAAATATTAACTCTTTTTAGTTTTCGCGTGAATTTAAAATATGACTGGCACCAATTAATAAGTAATAAAAAGCACAGTGCAGCTTCTTCGTGGGTTATAAGAAAATTATCTAATAATAGTGCAAGCATGTGTTTTAGTTTATGTCCTATTTGAAAGCTGTGAACTTGGCTGCACCGAATATTACATTTCAATTTTATTGATTTATTTTTGTAGACCACTTATGACATATAGGTTTTGCTACCCATAATATATTAATACATAGGCAAAAGCCGTTATTCACACTGTCCTCGGCTCCTGGTTCGGAAATAAGAACATATGCAGGTGACGCGATGTGCCACGGATCACACAATGTGTTCTGGTGGGGAATCTCAGATTGTAACATAGGGCTCCCAAACAGCCAGTACAATTAGTCGAAGCATCAAAGGACGCCTTTTTCACTGGTGCATAAAACAGGGCAAGTAATGGGTGCAAATATATTGGTCTCTGCCCCATATTATATACATATTTATATAAAAGGGACAAAATGGTTTTAACAACCTCGAAAAATACGTGTAACCATTACATTGCATTTTATCTTAAAGAGTGACAGATACATTCAAAAGGACGTCCTAGTCTTCGAATTACCCTAAAACAAATAGAACAGACTAATTTTCACCCCGGGGCACTGAGTGCTGAATGAAGGGCTAGGTGAACACATGAAGGGCTAGGTGAACACATCGTGGTATTTCACGTTTGGAAGGGGAAATCGTATTTTCCCACTTCCTATCATGTTAACAAAGCTTTTGTAGAACTAATCAGTTTTCATTATATTTATATCGGTACAGCCACCATTGTACGGGGAGACGTCCCCTTTGCATAAGCAGCAACCAAGGTGCAAATACATCCAGTTGATTTCTGGACAAGTGCAAAGTTTCATCTACAGTACACCCCCTTCTTTTCCAAGGCCTCTCTGAAGATGGGTACTCTTAAGTTTTCGGTCTCTGGGTGGGTTCGGTTCCAGGCTTGGTTGAGGGGAGCCTTTGCTCCTCGCCCATGTGTTTATTCCTACTGAATTTGATTGGCGGCCTTATGTTGGTATTTCATGCAATGGTGGATGCTTGTCTGTAGGACTTTTGAATTTCGGTTCCAGAAGGCCTTATGCGGAATACATAACGTGATGTAAAGCGCCACGTGTCGCACTGGAAGCACTTCAGGGCTCTCTACTGTCCTCCTTGGGCAGGGAGTTCAGGACTTTATAAAACAATAACCTTTTCTATAGTGCCTCTTGCTTCAGTTTGTGAGGTCTGCACGTGTCGTAGAAACCCAGATTTATAACACGCCATTTACCGACCTTGGAAGGATGAAAGGCTGGGTTGTGAACTTGTGATGTGCGGATCACACCAGATGTCAGCAGCGAGCGCTTAACTGGCTGAGCCTCCAGTTGGAGCTGTGGGTCGGGGTGATGGGGCAGTCGGAGTCCTGTATGTTTGTGGCCAATAGTAAGTGGCCAACATGTTTGTGTATTACAAACACTATTGGCATGTATATATGCCAAGTGTAACGTGCCATTCCTTCACCTCTTGGCGCTTTGTAGTGTGAAGTGTTCATTCTTGCACCTGGGCCTCTGTGCTTGTCGGTGATGTGGTGTCGGCGCTGTCTCTAGGTAGCTCTGAGGTGTTCACAGTAGTCAAGATTTCGCCGAGCGTAATCAGTTTCCTCACTTGATGTCTTCTTTTCGCAGCGTAGGAAGATTGTGGTCGCTGCGCACAGAATTTGCTTTAAAAATGTGTTTTTGAAATAAATACAATTTTAAAAGATCTGCAGAAAAGAAAGACGTGAAGTGAAGGCATCTCGACAGTAACACAGCATTTAATACTGTGATGCATAAAAAACGCACGAGGGACAGGCACCATGCACCCAGTGACTGAGATCCGCCCCAGAGCTCACCCACCTACGGCGATCCTCAGTGAAATGTGTCAGGAATGAAGCCCTCGGGAATGAAAGCCATGTCCACCATTTACCACACAATTCAACACTTGATTAGTTTACTATTCTAACCATATCTAGAATGTTTGGTGTAAGAGCTGGAAAAGGTGAGGTCGACAGTGGTGCTGCTGAAATTCTGGTAAGAAGAAATGTATTCAAGGTCGAGAGCTCAGTTGTCCACGTCCTGCAGCTTCAGTTGGTGCAGTCTGTTTTCACATGGCACCATGAGCCTAAATAGGAACAGACCCTCCAAAAGGAAAGCTTTACTTTAGAAATAGTGATGGACCGGGAAAGCCAGGTGACACCTAAGCAAGTTGACTCCCAGAAGCTGACAAAATTGCATCTGTGATCATTACTGAGAAGGCGTTTCTCATGTAGCCATGTAGCACAGTGGGTGATGTCCCTGCGCCCTTACTAAACTCTGCACTTTATTGTACAACAGTTAACAAGGGTGCCATCTTTAGGATTTTAGGGGCCATGGACAAGACATAATTGAGGGACTCTGTGCAAACTAATTTGAAATGTATTACCCATGTCGTACTAATTCAAGCACACACGATGCCAAACAATGCTAAATTATGTAACAGGGTCAGACAAAAACGTCTGAAATGTCTTGCGTGGGACACCAACGTCAGAGAGGGAGAGAGTTTTAACTAGAGAAATAGAGTAGACAGAGGTCAAACAGAGATAAAGTTCACTTTGCCAGGGGAACCCTTAGAAGTTGAGGGTGCTGGACGTTTGCCCACTTTGCTAATGCTTGAAACGTCTCTGCTGAACACCTCGGTGAATCTGGTGAAATTGTGTTTTTTAGGTTTCGCGCAGGCGAAGAGCGCAGCTTTTTCGCGCAGGCGAAAACCTAATGAGTATAGTAGGGGAGACAGGAACAGCCCCCGTCTTCCATTGGCTAGCTCCATAAATGGAGGCTAGCCATTGGAAGAGATTGGCCGTCAATCATGTTTTCCAGAGAAAACGCGATTCGGGGGCGTTTCTGGGTCTTTTTTTAAGCCCCGCCCCTTGTTGCCGTGTGTCCTGGGCCGCGCTGTGATTGGCTGCAGGCCCGGGACACCCCAGTGACGTCATTTCCCGGGCCGCGCTGTGATTGGCTGCCTGCCCGGGACACCCCCGTGACGTCAGCCAATCACAGCACGCCGGGACCTGACTTTTTTCCTCTTGTAAAGTATCGTTTGCTACCTCTTGTATTTTGTTTGCTCTTGATACATGCACAATTGTCACTATTGCCTTATGTAACGTAGCGTTTGCTTTTGTAACATGCTGACTTGTACTTTTTCCTCATGTTTCATTACTGTTCCTATTGGGAAGCGCTCTGACACCTTCGAGTAAAGTGCGCGCTATATAAAAACGCGTAAAATAAATGTCCGAGTTTAGTGGGAGGTTTGAAGGTGTAACGTTTATTAGGGTGCACTGCAGTCACTTATGAGGACGTGTGTTGTTTCCGTGTGGGGTTGGGCTTTGTGTGGTTGTGTTTAGTGCACGACCAGCACGTGCTGTACACATAGCACGTAGTTTGTGTTTTGGGAGGTCCGGCTGTGAATGGGGCGAGGGTGACCCCCGTCTCTCCTTGGGGCGTGTGTAGCACGTCCTCCGCACTCTGATTGGCCGTTCCAGGGAGAGCCCCTCCTCTCTGTTTCAGGCTCAGTCCCTCCCTGGAGCCCTCCTGAGTGAGCAGCAAGTGCGCACTCCCTCTCCTTCACTCCCCAGCGTGTCCAGGCGCCCTGCACTCTAGCGCCGAGAAGCTGCTGCCGCCGATCGACCTGCACCTGGGGGTGGCACAAAGGGCACCCCCTTGACCATCCAGCAGAGGGCGCCTTTCACCGCAGAACACTGGTGAGTGACTGAAGGGCTTCAGCTTTTGTCTAGTGCTTTCCGTCGAGCCGTTGGTCTCTAAGCGCTAGTTTACTGGTAGTCAGGTTTGCAACGGCAGGGCGGGACGACGGCCGGTGCCTGAGTGGCCTGTGGCACTGCCCAGCTGGTGGCCGGTGTTCCCGCTGTAGATGATCTGCGCCCATCATTCGCCGGAAGCTGCAGCGGCCTTGGGGGGTGTTTAGGGCCCAGTGTGGCACGGGAGGGGGGCTCCTTTGAGCAGGCGCAGCAATCGTGGGGGGCTCCTATGAGCATGCTCAGCATGCGCGAGGGGTCCTCTAAGCAGGCACAGCACATGGGGCTCCTTCTACCCTGGGGCGCAGGCAGTGCACATGAATTCAGGGCTCACAGCAGAGCTCCGTGGTGAAGGTGGCGTTGTGCAGGGAGGCACATCACGGGGGTGAAAGGGCAGTGTGCAGGGAGGCACATGGGGGGAGGGGAGGAGGGTGACAGAGCGCTGTGCTTTGCGGTGTAGGCTGTGCATGAGCAAAACCAAAATGCAAAAGGAGGGAGGGGGCTGCTGATGCTGTGGGTTGGTAACCAGGAGACCCTGTGCCAATTTCGAACACTTGATGTTATGTTATGTTAATTTATTTCTTCTATAGCGCTCGGCTACTCCAAGGAGCATCCCGGCGCTTTGGTGAAGAAAAAACAGCAAGCAAAACAACCACATAACAACTAAAAGCAGACACAAGAGAAAGATCAAGTTTTATTTAGTAAAAAGCCACGTTTTTAGCTCTCTTCTAAAAGTAAGGAGATTGGGAGCCTGTCTGAGAGAGAGTGGTAGTTCATTCCACTCCTTCGGGGCTAAATAGCGAAAGGATCGACCTCCAATCCTTGCACGCCTGATCGCTGGGACTGTCATTTGAGATAGATAGGATGATCTCAGAGATCTGCTGGGTACATATCGGGAGAGGCGTTTCCTTATGTACTTAGGGCCAGATCCATGTAAGGCTTTAAAGGCAAAAGTCAGACACTTGAAAATAATTCTTTTAGCGATCGGCAGCCAGTGTAAAGAATTCAGTAAAACTGTGGCTCCTGCTCTTCTCGGAAGTCCGTAAATAGCACGGGCTGCCGAGTTCTGGACTACTTGCAAGCGGTTCAAAAGATATTTTGGTAAACCCAAAAAAAGAGCGTTTGCGTAGTCCAGTCGAGATCCAATCAAGGCCTGGACAATAATCTTCCTATGCTGGAAAGACACTAGAGGAAGAAACTTCCTCAGCATTCGTAAAATGCCAAAGCATTTGCCTGAGAGGCACGAAATATGTGGCCCAAAGGACAATTCACTGTCCACAATCACTCCCAAATTTTTTGCCTTGAAAGACACATTGTCAGGAGGGAACAAGTCTTGTGGCCACCAAGCTTTCCAATCTGGTTCACAGGTGCATCCAAAAAAGAGCAGCTCCGACTTATCGGAATTGCACTTTAGTCCATTACACCTGAACCACTCAAAGACCGCGCTAAGGCAATCTCTGATCTTTACGCCGTCGAATGGCCCGCCCCTATCACAAGTGAATAGGAGCTGGGTGTCATCGGCGTAAGATACGATCTGGGCGCCAAAGGATTCCGCGACTACCGCCAGAGGGGCCATAAAGATGTTAAATAGCATGGGGCTAAGAATGGAACCTTGCGGAACCCCTACCTCTAGCGGAGTCATATCAGCGGAAAAAGGGGGCGCCCAGATCGTTTGCCGGCGGTCGGCCAGAAAGGATTTAAGCCATTTCCACACCGTTCCCCGAATGCCGCTCTCCCAGAGTCTTATAAGGAGGCGATCATGAGGAACGGTGTCGAAAGCCGCCGACAAATCTAACATAACCAACATGGTCCTTCCCACAGAGTCGAGTCCTTCCCTGATGGCATCAGTGACCTCGAGAAGAGCCGACTCCGTGCTAAAATTTGCACGGAATCCCGATTGCGTGTCATGCAACAGGTTGTTTCCTTCGATGAAATTGGAAATCGTCCGATGTGCAAATCTCTCGGCCACTTTCGCCAGAGCAGGGAGAAGGGAAATAGGCCTATAGTTGGCATGGATGAGGGGGTCCAAGGTAGGCTTTTTGATCAATGGCAGGATCAGAGCATGTTTCCATGCCTGCGGGACCACTCCCGTTGACAATGAAGAGTTTAGAAGAGGGTTCAACAAGGCATTTAAGGCAGGTGCCACCTTCCCCAGATGTTTAGCCGGGCAGGGGTCAAGTGGAGAACCTGATTTCAAGCCTGACAGAAGCTCTAAGGAAGTGTCAAGGCATAGGTGTGGAAATTGTGAAAGAGAAGGGCCTAGGTCCTCCCTGAATGGGGAGGGGGATAAGGGACCCACAGCCGACTGAGAGCTGGAGTGGAAAAGAGAGGCCTGAATGGTTGAGATTTTATTAACAAAAAAATTTGCAAGTTGTTTTATCCATACTTCTGAATGAGTATGATCTGGTGTAAAAGTAGCTGGAGAGGTGAAATCCAGCACAACTTTAAAGATTTCTTTGCATCCATTTTCAGCCTCATCGATCCGACGCTCGAAATAAGCCTTTTTTTTCATTCCAGATTGACTGGTGATAGGCTTTAGTTGTTGCTCGAAATTTCAATTTCTCAGTCGGGTCATAGGCCCGTCTCCAGACTCTCTCAGCCCTTTTACAACCCTGCCGTTGCTCCCTTAATTGGGGAGTGAACCATGGGGCCGACGCTCTACGTTCACCTGATGTAAGCTTTTTTTCGGGGATTAGGATCTCGAATCTGGCTATCAGCCAATCATGAAAGAGGCTAAGGTTCTCTTCCAAATTGCCCAGAAGCTGACATGGAAAGGTGGTAAGGGCCTCAGATAACATATCCACTGAAAGCAGATGGAAAGGGCGTGAAGTTCGCGTGGTCACAATTGATTCTCTCACCCGAGTCAGAGCAACGGCAGGTACGGAAAAGGAGATCAAAAAATGATCAGACCATAGTACTGGTTCCATAGCCGTTATCGTAATAGATTTTGTTGAGAAAATCTGGTCTAAAGTATGGCCTTTATTATGCGTCGGTTTCTGCAGAAAAGGAGACAGTCCTAATGGAGCTGTGATGTCACTAAGTTTCATTGCTTCGGGGTCCAACGTGTTGTCCATGTGGACATTGAGATCCCCAAGTAGCATACAATGTTCAGATCTGAGACAAGGGACTGAGAGAGCTACTTGTAGTTCATCAAAGAACGGCCCTACAGGTCCCGGGACTCTATACAAGAGAATCCCTGTACAAGCCTGGAGGGGGGCGAGCTGAAGGGTGAAACCCAACGCTTCACATCCCTGGATATTCTCTACCGGGAAGGTTGAGCAGGGTATGTTTTTATTTACCACAAGAGCTACACCACCCCCTCTGCCCGATGTTCTATCCCTCCTAAAGATGTTGTATTCCGGAGGGATGGCATTGGCCAAATCAGGTGCGGAGCAATCACTCAGCCAAGTCTCAGTAAGAAATAAGCATGACACATTGGAATTCTGTAATAAATTCCAGATATCAAGGGAGTGACAGGTCAACGATCTGGTATTAAGGAGAAGACATTGATATGGGGCCGGGGTATTGTCCTGCGCAGATCCAGTAGACAATGGAAGACGCCAGCCGCAAGTCGGACACCCTTTCCTTAAGGCTCGACAGCCAGGAAAAAAAGAGTAACATAGGTTACGAGGGGGGCGTAAAGCGAGTAAGTCTGCCGAATTATAGCAGAACATATCCAAAAGATAAAACAGAGATTCTGCAAACAAATACAAAATTTAAGCAACCCACCGTCCAGCTCCGTCCGCTGCCGAGACGCTGACGGGCAGGACTCTGGCAAGACTCCGGCAAAGCGGAGGCCGACCCGCTGCGCGATCCCGCTGCGCTCGGAGGACAGGTTTAAATAGTACCTCCAGGTGGGGAGCAGAAACGACCCTCCGGTACACCCAAGATGGCGCTGGAAGAGCGACAAAACCCTTCTCAAGATGGCGCCCGCTAGGAAGCAAAGAAAACCCTCAACAACCCCAGAACCGGGCCCGCACAAGCGGCGGTGTAATAAACTATTAAAGTGCAGGTAAGGGGTGAGCCCCAGGAGTACTGCCTGTTAAAAACAGGGGATAAAAAATAAACGAACAAAAATGCAAAAACGGGCTATTTAAAACCAGAACGCGCTCACCACGCTGCGCAGAGCTGTAATAGCTGCCTATGCCTGGCCAGTCGTTTCAATCAGGCTATTCAGAGCCCGAGGACCGCCTTAAATATTCCCTCCAGGTGGGGAGCAGAAACGACCCTCCGGTACACCCAAGATGGCGCTGGAAGAGCGACAAAGCCCTTCTCAAGATGGCGCCCGCTAGGAAGCAAAGAAAACCCTCAACAACCCCAGAACCGGGCCCGCACAAGCGGCGGTGTAATAAACTATTAAAGTGCAGGTAAGGGGAGAGCCCCAGGAGTACTGCCTGTTAAAAACAGGGGATAAAAAATAAACAAACAAAAATGCAAAAAACGGGCTATTTAAAACCAGAACGCGCTCACCACGCTGCGCAGAGCTGTAATAGCTGCCTATGCCTGGCCAGTCGTTTCAATCAGTGACACATCTGCAATTTCTCTGCAGGGACGTCTGAAACTTACCTGTGCCTGGAGGACTGGGCTCTGCTTCGGCCGGAGGGGGCGAGAAGGAGGAAGAGGTGTGGGGGAGGTAGCAGTGCTGACTTTTGTTGAGTGGAATGTGAACTGCGACTCATTTTACGAATATCTGCACTTTGTGTTTTCCCTCTTCATGGACCCTCTTTGTCACACGAGTTATGCTCAGGGCATAGACGAAAATAATTGCAGAATGGGGAGAGATGTGGAGAAAACGTTTACCAGCTGACCCTCTTGTTAATTTAAGTGCCTTTAATGTATTTTTTTATTTTCTTTACCCTTCGCTGTAGCAGCATTACTTTACTCTACATATCTAATCAGCTTGCTCTGGGTCGACTAACGGAGGAGGCTGTCTCCATGTCAAGTGGTCTCATGTCATGTGACAGACACCCCCAGCCTGTCCCTCCTTTCCAGCCAACAACCAGCATGCTGCATTCCGGGACCTGTTGTTTCAATGTTAACATGGCACATGCGGGCTTTAAAATTCCCTGCATGCAAAGTGCTGTTAGCTGAAAAGCCGGACCAGCGTTAAGTGTTCACATGATATGTAGTGGAGCCACTCGCCAGATGGCCAGTGATTATGTTGGAGGAAGGTAGCCTGCAGATACCTTACTTGATCGTATTCATCACATGAGGAGCAGTGAGTAGACCTGCCACACTTAAGATGAGTTTTGCTGTGCGGTCATTCAGAAAGGGGACGGGGGCATGGTGACTGGGGCTTTGGACCTCCTTCTATGCCTCGGAAAGCCACTTTTCTGCCACTTTTCAGCTCTAACTCAATTGACCGAGAAGCCTGCACACAATGGTGATGGCGGTGGCCTGATGAACTTATTCCGTCAAACCGCCAACATATAAATCAGGCGGGAAGACAGTTCTGACTGCGGATGGACAGAACATTTATTTTTAACAGACTGGACGCATACGTCAAGATATAACAGCAGAGTAAAGAGGCAGGGCAGGTTGTAATGATTGTGATGAAGAGTAGGACAAAGGATAATGAAAATTACCGGTATATAATTTAGATAATATCCCGTATCCATGTCCCTGTGGTTTCATATAAGGAATACCAAAGCCATGGTGGACATCAACCCTACCTGAAAAAACAAAAACAGCCTTTCACCCAAGCTCCTGAGTGTGATAATAGTTGACAAATGAATGAGGAGAGGCACAGATGGCTGCTCTAATAATCTCATAACAAGCATTTACAATGCAACGGTTTCGCCTTTGGAAAAGTTTGAGCTATTGGCATTGTAAATGACAAAATTTGTATTTATGTGTTGGTTTTGAAAACAGATAAATAAATGGCATTGTCATTTACATTGCTAATAGCTCTAACTTTTCCAAAGGCGAAACCGTTGCATTGTAAATGCTTGTTTCTATGTGTAATGCGCCGGGTAAACTCTCGTGAGAACTGAGGGTATTACTTGGCGTTCTGTGGTGCAGTTGTCTATGTGTAAAATTATACGAAAGATTGCCCTTGGGTACAAAAGGTGCACAGGCTACCTGACCCATGTTTTGGCCGCACAGTTTCCCTTTTGCCAGCTCAGCACAGGGTGCCACGGCACACATCCTGTGTCAAAGTTCCCATCAGATATTTTCTGCTCAAACCAGTCTCTTGCAAGAGAAAATTGCTGCAAGAAATGTTATTAATTTTGCTAAATATGTAGAACCCAATAATCAGGATTTACCTGAGATTACTCTTGTGTAATACATACTTCGAACCTCACTTACAATCTTTTGACGCACACTGCAGTGCAGCAAGCCTTCCTACTGCGCTGCCATGTGTAAAAAAACAAGCATTGGCATAGCCAATAGGTATCGCTTTTGGGACCTTATAAGTATTTCGTTATGCAGCACAATATCCTTGGTGCAAAAACATCAACTGTTGCATAACTAAATACTTATAAGGTCCCAAAAGCGAGACCTATTGGCTATGCCAATGCTTGTTTTTATTGTCAAAGCCCCCATGCCATACTTTCACATGCATGAAGGCCACGCACCTTTCTTTAGAAGAGCGATGTCTTAGGAAAGGTGCGCTGCGCTATTAAAGTGAAACTACAGCATGGGTGCATTTACAAAACAAGCATTTGTTTGATGAACCAATGTTTTTTTTGGGGTAAAAGCCTCCATGCCGCGGTTTCACTTTAATAGCGGACGTGCACCTTTTGCTAGACACTGCCTTTTTAAAGAAAGGGGCACAGCCTTCATGCATGTGAATGTGCGGCATGGGGGCTTTAACAACAACAAAAATATTTGCTGTGCCATAGGTCTCGCATTTGCTGAGATTTCCTTTTGTAGCACCCGCACCAACAACAGGGTTCTGTCATTGTACAACCGAATTGAGAAAATGATGTCCACATTCTGTGTAACTACTAAATCCCCTCAAAGTATGAAAACCCCAAAAATAACAGTTTTGCCCCCCAGAGGTCAATCTGGCAATTTGAAGGCAAAAGCTGAGCAAAGTACCAGGCCATTACTTCATCCTTCTTCAATCTGTATTGATTTGACCTTGAGGTCTGGACCCAACCCTAAAAAAATTATTTAAGCAGGGATTTCATCAGGCATTATTCCTAGCTCTTAGCCGAGCTAAAATAGTTCCCCTAGACAAGAAAGGAAGTTGAATAGGCATGGCAAATTATAGGACAATGTCTCTACTAATGGGGCTGGTAACATTTGGGGGTAAGCCCTCTTAAACCACATCCAGGGCTGGAAAACCAGAGGCAGAGGTGTTCGCAGCGGACACCGAGAAGGCCTTTGATAGTCTTGAGTGGTCCTTCCTTCATGTGGTGCTGGACACATTGGGACTCGGAGGTGGTTTTTCTGCATGGGAGAGATTGATTATTATACACCAACCAAACAGTGAGGGTGAGCTTACTGGAATCCGAGAACATTCACTGAAATCCAGGGACTCCCTAGAAGCCAGAGATCCTAGCCTGAGAAATTTAAATGATTTGAACTGCAAAAACGACAATACACAAAAATACAGACACAAACATTCAACCAAATGCTGAAATATTTAATTTAAAAAATGGATATACTTTTTTTAAAATTATTTTAATGAGAAGGTTGGCGCTTTCCTAACTTCAAATAAGGCCACCCATTGTTATTCTGTATAATGAACTTCCACAAATCAATCGGAGGACACAAACGAAAGTTTTATCCTCCAATTTCACATTTGTCTAATGTTTTAATTTTTCAGTTTACATTTTGCTTCTTTATTTACATACACTTTATTAATCAATTAATATTATTTAATTTTCTTAGCAATCGCAGACCCCCTGAGCTGATATCGCATACCTCCATAGCTCTCTGGACCACAGGTTAAGAACAACTGCTCCATGGACTTAAACTGTTTGGGTGGAAATCTCTGGGCTTTGGTGCTACAATTGTCAGGGCCCAATTGTGTTGTGGTACATTCCTCGCAAAAGGATTCACCCAAGAGCCATTGTGGGGGTAAGTGTAGAGGGAGATGGAGGATTGTGCCCTCTCAATTAGTTAACGTTAGTACAAAATGATTATCAGACGTTCCTTGATGGTTTTACGTGCGTGTTCTTTATTTGTTATTCCATACATGAAAAAGGCAGCCGACACGTGTTTCATCCTAGTGGCCAATTGGCCATGGGCTTTTTCAAGGCAGAATTTGATTATGTAGGCAGGTAAAGTTTGTGATTCTCCACACAATCAAATTCTGCCTTGAAAAAGCCCACGGCCAATTGGCCACTAGGGCGAAACACGTGTCGGCTGCCATTTTCATGTATGGAATAACAAATAAAGACAACGCACGTAAAACCATCAAGGAACGTTTGATAATCATTTTGTACTAATGTTAACAAATCGAGAGGGCACAATCCTCCATCTACCTCTGCTCTATGAACTTGGGGATCCTTTCCAAACTAATGGGGAACTGATTAAATGCCATTTGTTTAGTGCCTTCTTACCTTCACTCTAGAAACCCTACAGGAGCAATAACCACGCCCATTTCCAAAATCTAATAAACGTCTTGCATAACTTCAGACCAAAACAAATTCAGGAACCCATCAGTGCAACTTCATGGCTGAATAGGAGCACAACGCTTGTTGCCCAGCGACAGATTGTCTATGGTGTGCAGAGCTAAAAGCCAGGTTTCCTGCGCTCAAGCCAGATGTTGCTCAGATTTCTTTTATAAATTTTGGCAAAAAAAATTACAGTTGTGTTGGGCCTCTAGAACGCCAAAGCCCACAAAAAAAACACACTGGATACCATCCAGGCTCAAGAGACATGGGGAAAGATACATCGGTGGAATCAATCACATTAAAAAACCGAAACCTACAAGGAGGAATGAGATTTCCGCAGACTAGTTGGCTTAGCGAAAAAAAGAACAACATCTAGATAACAGACCATCCAGGTTGTGAAGCTGTCCAAAGCCCTTACTGTGTCCGTGTATGGTCCATCTTAACCTCAGGTGCACCTGGAGGTCTGGCACCTTGACAACCCTGCACATGGCATCCTAAATTAATGATATGCACTACTAAAGAGCAAGGTCCGGCATTTATGTTATTATGCGTCAGCGTAGTTTTTGGCACAGTTATGGAGTTGCCGCCTTTGCTTCATAAGCCATCATCTGCTGAATAATCTGTAGATTTTAATTAAAAAAGCATGTTTCTAGCTCAAACGAATCAAAAGTTACTAAAAGCATGATGGCACGTGTCCCAGTGTAGTGGGAAGCCCTTTCACATTTCCAAAACAAAGGTCTTATTTAAGTTTGAGCTAGGGGCCCCTATGGTGATCTCGACTGCTGTTTATCTCGGTGTCAAATTGTGATCTGAATTTGGGGACATAATCAAATTGAATTATGAGCCCATGTTATTATCTGTTATCACCAAAATAAAATCAAGGAACAAACTTCCACTTAGATGATGCAATATTGTTAAGATAAATATTCTTCCAAAACTTCTTTTATCTGTTCAGGGCAATTCCTTTATCGGTCAGGGACTCTGTTTTTTAGACACCTGAAAGGTGCCATTTGAAGTTTTATTTTAAAATAAATATTCAATCGCTTTTTTAAATGAACACCGGCGTGAGATAATACAGCTTTTCCACTTATTTTTCAAGATCTAATTGGAAGAGCCTGGGCACGATATGCGGTCCAGAATGTAGGACAGTGCATGACTTGAATGGCTTCTGCTCATTTGAAGGAATACATGCTATGGGCCCCCTAATTACTTTTTATTTTATTATTTTAATACCTACACATGAGGGACTACTTTCTGACAGGATGTAAATATTCAACAGATCTGGAAGGTACAGAGTTAATGTTCTGTCTTGATAAAGTAGGCAAGAAGCCATCAATAAGCTTGGTATATCAGACCTTCTATCAGTATGTTTCCATTGGCAATGGGCTACCGGCATCAAAATGGAGTCATCTACTTAGGTCTGACATTTTTGTCTTTGAGATATAGCAGGCATTGGAGATTGTGGATAGATCTATAGAATCTATCAATCTTAAACTATAACAATTCAAGACTATCTTTTATATTACACCCCAGAAAGAATCTCCCAATGGGGTGCCAATATATCTGTGGATGAAACTAGGTACCCTAAATGTAGTCAGCTTACTGCAGATATGTTACACATGTTCTCTGTATGCCATGTATGCCTCCTCGAAGATGGCGTTGGCTTCCTTGCACTGGCTGCCGATAAGGGAGAGAGTCCTGTTTAAGGCACTGTGCGTCTGCCATCGTATCATTCAGGGGACTTGTCCATCCTATCTGTCTGATTTCTTGAGGCTCTACGCTCCAATACGCCAACTGAGATCGGTGGGGAAGGGCCAGGTGTGCGCCCCTGCCATTAAAAGAGCTAGGATGAGTGGCCCCTCTTTCTACTTTTTGGCAGCACAGCATTGGAACAAGCTCTGTGAGCCTACGGTTGGAGGGCTCGGAAGCTATCTTCCGGAAAAAGCTGGCATCTTTTCCCTACAGGATAGTCGTGCTGTGCCAGGCTGGGTAGGGGTTATGGCAGGTTTTGCACTGTAGCGCGGGGACACACTGGCCGAGTGTAACCATGCGCTCTATAAATGCATCTATTATTATTATTATTATTTGGTCTAACACTGCCCCTTAATTTGGTCCAACCCTGGCGCATACTTCCAGTGGCTCTGCTAAAAGGGGGATCTTTGCTGGGGGTTAGTGGAGTTTATATTTTTTTCTTACTTGTGTGAATATTTTTTGTGACCAGGCAGTTTGTTGCAGCACAATCGCTATCCCACCGAAAAACAGAGACAACAAAATAAAACCTTTACTCTTGGATCAGAATATTCAATAATTCATCAGTCTAAGATATCAGCTGCCCTCAACACTTTAGCACCAACAACACTTAGCACCATACAATCTGCTAACATGTACCCAGTACAACACAATGGGATAGGTGCAAGGTCAGATAACCTGCATCACACTGCAATACACACCTTATCTGTAAGAGACTGGATTTTTGTTAGGGGTGCGAGACAACGCCCCTCAAGAAATAATCACAACCCATGTCAGACTAAAACCTTTAATTTACCAAATTCACCCGAACTCAACCCTATTATGGCTATGGCATAGAGAAGAACATTAGTTTATGGCAATGTGTAAAGTATTTATAGAGTACCAAAACAATAATTAATTTGAAATGCTAAATAATATATAAAAACAAGTTTTAATAATCACAAATTAAGTTAAACAATAGAGTCAAATTTTATAAACAAAGATTGAGACCAAAGTGCAAATGACAGTCAAGGTCACAGTAGACTGAGCTAGGAGCAATATGAGGCTGGTAGTGATGGAGTCAGGTTCGTCCTGGAGAAATATGTTATATTCTGATTTAGTACTTTAAGTCCCAAACACCAACGGAGAACACTTTGAGATCATGTAAAGAAAATCGTGACCCTGGAACAAACAGGCTTTAGACCAAACTGCTCCACTTGGATAACATAACTGTGTTGCATCTAGTCGTGGCAAAGTATGTCCAGAAGAAGGGTATGCCAGTCTACGTGGTCTATACCGATTTTTTCACAGCCTTTGACCACGTGGACATGCATACCCTGAGGAAGAAACGTAGGGCTCTGGGTATCCCAGAAGGTCTACTAAAGTTGATTATACTTTGCATACTTCTACGTGGTATGTCATGTAGTACTTGGTGGTAATTGTGGCCGTACGCCAAAAATTTAAACCAAAAATGGCTTAAAACAAGAATGCTTATTGGCGGCCCCAGCTCTTTTTTCTATACATTACTGATTTGCCGGAGTTAATGAGCCATGTGGGTTGTGATGCAATAATGGTAGGATTTTATCCTATGGGGGTACAATTATACGCAGAAAATATTATATTATTAGATCGGACACCTAAAGGTTTGCAGAAATGTCTTCATTTTCTATCAACATATGCTGATAGCCATTATTTGAAAGTTAACAAACAAAAGTAAACTCGTTAAATTTCGCACTAACGGCTGCAATCTAACACCAGTTAGCATTTTGGCAGTGTACCTATGGAAATAGTGAACTCATATCCGTATTCAGGGAAACTTTTCTCTGTTATCCTTTCAGAGAGATCATATTGGAAATTTGTAGAATATGGCACAGATTCACACTAATGCTCTTAAGACACTTTATTGCACCATGGGGCGAAGGCACTTTAACCATTTATTAACCGCATCCAAGATGAAAATCCCACCGCTCCCCCAACTCTGTTAAACGGTTTGGAAATTATAAAAGTAGATCACTTGCACTTTATGTTTAGAGCAGAGTGGAGGATTCTGCATTCAATTTGCAATCTAAATACAATGGCGCCAATCAAGACATTACGAATTGCAATAGGTTTGGAAGGCATTTATTTAAGGGGATTGGCAGCCATAGTATGTTAGGGTTATTAACTTTTTTACGCGCAGGAAAACTTAGGAAGCTATTAGTGTAGAATGTTTTAATCTTCAAAGGGTGATTGTATTCGGATGACAAACCTTTTATTCACACTTGAGTACTTCAGCATACATTTTGTAGATCTGCAAAATATGAGTTCTTCCAATCTTAAAGACTGTTTGTAATCTTTTATGAAAAATAGCTTGATTAAATAAAATATCCATACTATGGGAGAACAAACAGGCTGGGTAAAATTATACAGTCTGGCTGTGTGTCAGCACCACAACCCTACCAAGGCTGGAACTTAGACCATAGTGTCTGCCGATATATGTTATTGTTTAGGCTGAACTTCCTCCCTCTAACCAGTGCTACATGTGTTTGGCAGCAAATAAGTTGGACCCCTACCCTAAACACCGTTTTTTAAAGTCTCTTTCTGTGACATATGGTATTAAATCAGCCAGCGCAGCTAACAAACTGTTATAGAACTGAGTAAATGAAATGAAATGCAGCAGATTTTTTTTGAAGTTTTTGGGAAGTAGTAAGTTTTTAAAAACAAAACAATTAAGCATTTACTAGGTTTTGCATTATATAATAACAATATAAAAAGACAATAACAAAAATGTTGTGTCCCTGGTTTCCCACCACGAACTTAAGCTTCGTAATTATGCATCATGCGTAGATTGGTGACCAGGCCCCACATATGAGCAAATATTGTTCTCAACACCCGGAACGGGCTCTTTTAAAATACAAACATCTGTGCGTCCGTGAGCAGCCATTCGGCCAGGTGCTCTATCGCAAAAGCAATGGTGACAATGGGCACCCAGGAAAATGGGCACCCCTGCTGGGTGCCCCTTCCAATAGGGAACGTGTTGGACACCACCGCTCCCGCCCAGATGTGTGCAGTTGGGGCAGTGTAGAGAAGTTGGACACAGGTGATGAACCTGGGCCCAAAGTTGAGCCATTTCAGGCGAGTAAATAGATAGGTCCGGCTAACAGAATCAAAACGCCCTCTCTATGTCTGCCAAAAGTATGGCTACAGAACAGTTGAGTAGGGTCCAGAGAGCAATGATGCTATGAACCCTGTGAATATTGTGCAGAGTAGCCCGCTTAGGCATGAATCCCGCCTGGTCCAAGTATATAAAGGAGGGCATGACGCAGATTAAGCACTCCACTCTGACTTTAGCCAAAGGTTTCACCTTTGCATTTAGCATGGAGGCGCATTGTTCTGGGGGGCTTCGCGGCCTTCCAATTCACCACTATTTCAGTTTGGCGGAAGGCAGGGGGCAGACTGCCTCATTTGGCCGCCTCTTTAACACCTGAAAGTCCGTGATCAGTGTGGGCATGAAGGATTTATAAAATTTGCTGGGGAAACCAGTGGGCCCTAGTGTCTTGCCGGACCGGAGATGGGCCAAGGCTACCGTAAGCTCCTTATTGGTTATCGCTCCCTCTAGGGATTGTCTGTCAGGCGCAGTGAATACCCTAAGGATCAAGTCAGTATCAAATAAGGAGATCAGCAGGCCCAGCAGGGTATCACCGCCCATGTATAGCACTGCATAGTATCACGCAAATTGATAGGCGATCGCCCCATCCCCTGTGATCGTATTCCCTAGCACATCACAAATATACAGGACCAGGCCACAGTATGTGACAGTGGAGCATAGGTGATGTAAACGTTTGCAAAATTCGCCCCACTCCCTCCCACTAATCGACGCAACTGTGTCCAAAGCCACAACAACCTCACTTCGTCCATCAAGATGCTGCACAGCTGCTCCTGCGCCAGGTCAATGTCTCCTCGCCGGATTGGGTGAGGGTCGGCAGCAAAGCAATCATCTAGTTGACAAATCTGTACCCCCAGCTCTCGAATTTCCTGGAGTTTTCTGTGTTTTTTAGCAGTCAAAAAACAAGTGATCTCCAACCCAAGGCTCATCAGCATCCCTTCCCAGAGGGTGCCTGGGGAAGACACAGACTCAGTTCTCCTCCAAGTAGCAACTCGAAGAGTCCCCATTGTACATGTGAGATAAGCTTGGCATCACAAAGTGACCATGCAGTCAAGAGCAAGAGGATCTGCTTACTGCCAGATCGTAGTGTAAGCAGTATCAGTGAGTGGCCGGATAGGCATCTAGGGAGAATTTGCGCATCTGATGCCGTGCATAAGTGCCTTAGTGACAAAGAAATAGTCCAGATGGAAGGAGCTGTTGAGTGCCCCAGAATGAAATGTATACCCCTGCGCAAGGCCAGATGCTGCCAGAAACTGCTGCAGCAACGAGCAAGAGGCACCCCTCCCTCGTGCCCCATGGAGTTGATTTACCGCCACATCCACCACACGTTTCAAGCCCCCCCTGAGAGAGCCACATACGTACCCCATAGGTCCAGCTATGTTTTAATCATGGTTTAACGAAGGTGCCCCTTTAGCAGTATTTCCACCCCTCTCCAACCTCTTGAAAATCCAGAATGAAACACCTGCGTTTATTCACTGCGGGTCTTGTTCCCAAAAAGGTGGGTTTCCTCAAGGAAGAGAAAGTTGACATGTAGCTGTTTTGCCGCCTAAATGACAGCGGCTCTTTGGATCTTGTCCAATAAACCATTAACATTCCAGTAGACAAGGTATGTCCAACCGGCCATTTAAGGGCGATAGGCATGCAGCAGTGGAATCTGCAGGCTCAGCTGCCCCAAGCGCACAGCTCACTTCTGCAACAACTTAAGCCAATGACAGAAACTAACCAGTAAAACCTATCCCATACTTCAGAACCGTGAAGCCCCTGACGCAGAACCAGATGTCTAGCTGGGACAACAGGGCCCAGGTAGCAAGTGCTGAGTGAAGCACCAGGCTCAATTTCCACCAGGGTGTAAGAAGCAATCAGGTGTCTTACCGCTGAGTCAGGCCCCAGACACCCCTGTTAAGAGCCCCCAGACCACCACCTCTCCGAGCATCTGAAGTGTGAGCCGGGCAGTCTCTCCAGGAAGATGGGAGCAATTCCTTCCTTGGCCACGAGCTCCAGGATGTCCCGGAGGGGATTGTCTCACCCGTCGGTGCGGGGAGGCCATGTCTCTGGGATGCAGAGTATGTGGACTGAGAGCAACCCCTTTGTTGGACAACTGAAACACCTCCTCCTTTTTCTGACAGCTTGCCTTACATTTTGCTGGATAGAGCAACATCTATCCTATTCCCAAGTCTCTCAGTTTTTTCTTTTTCTTGGCAGCAAGAAAAGAACGCTGCTCGTCTTGGACAAGTTTTGGTGTAGTCAGGGAAAATGTGGGTTTACTGGGACTGAAACATGACTATTTCACTCGACTCGTACGGACATACTGCAGGATCACAATGATAAAAGCGAGGTGACCGGGATTTCTCTGGGACAAGTTATTGTAGTGAAAGATGCAGGATCTTTTCTGGTGGGGCCCCTCACAACCCTCTGCAAATCCCACATACCAGAGGTTGTTACACCTTGGTCTCCCTTTCGCGTCCTCCACCCACAAAGCCAATTCCTTAGCCGTGGAGACTAATCTTGTAATTGTTCTGTCCATGATGTTGACAATGTCCTCTACAACTGAGACGTGGACCTCAACCACCGTTCTGTCCACAGCCTTGCACAGATCCTGAATGAGCAGTGTAACATGTGTACCTACTGCCCTAATCTTTGCCTTCAGAGGATCACAGGATTAGGCAATAGCTGCTAGAATTATGTTTATGTCAGGCCCTGTGATGTTGGACCCCCCCACATCCCCACCCCTGAGGGTCATCCATAGGTTACTTGACAGCCTGAGCAATGTTTTCAGTGTGCCTTACCTAAAGTGGGGTGCTTTGGTCATGGCGAGGTGGAGATGTGGATCAGTAGTCTTTCAACTCAGGCCTGCCAGCCCTATGGGTTCCTAGAGACAGCGTGTGCAGCCCAGAAGTGTCAAGCCCCACCACCCAATAGCCTCCGGCAAGAGGTGGGGGGGGGGGGCATAAAGCAGGAAGCATCACACCTGTTTCTGTAGAGGGCACAGGGTGTCAGGATATCTCCCGTGCTAAGGCCACTTGCAACGCAGGTGCTCCCTACAACAAAGAGGTCCCAGTTCTCTATGGTGCTAAGGAGCATTCTTCCCGCCCCCGCACCCCACGGCCAACAGGCCACCATGCAAAATCCTCAGGATCGCCGACAGGCAAGTCGTCCGCAGTGATCCCGCCAGTTAGCATGTTGGGCAGGATGGGGAAGGATCTTTGGCAGACGGCACGGAATCCCGCTAACTTGAGGCCTCCGTCTTAGGTGGTCCATCCACACCCCCTCTAGTAAGTTTTGCATCATGCAGGTTAAATTATTTAAAGTCCTTTCAGATGTATCCTTTTTAAAAATTATTTTCTATAAAATGTGGCATTAAGTCTAAATTATACATTGTCTAGTGTATGATTTGATAATGTTGCAAACTTTTTTTCTATTAATGACTAGGTTTTGAACAGGGATGTGGAATTCCTATAGCCCGGCGCCCAGGTTGTATTGTTTGGGGTCACGGGCAACAAGTTTTCATATGTATTTTGTCCTTGGGACAAGTAGATTCAAACCCCCGCAGTACAACCCCTTTAGTTGCCAGTTTGCAGTACCACATTATGGATCAGGGAAGGGCACTGTGTGCAGTTAAGGTAATATTTGTGTCCATATGTTAATGCTGTTCAAACTTGTATTCATGGTTCATTAATTTAAAGCCTTTATTATTAGGAGGAGTGCTCTAAGTAAATGTTGGAAGCTCTGACTGCACTACTGACAGTGGTTTTAGTAAAACATGTGTACACACGTTTCCCAAGTTTAGCAATATCAGGCTATGTATAATGCTCCTAGAATCCTCTCTGATTTGATGCAAATATTTGCAGACGCTTGAAAGCAAGATTGATTATTTGCTTTAAAAATAAAATGTTCATAAAAAAAATAAAAGCAGGAAAAAAATATTTCGCTAAACTATTATAAAATTTCAGCTACCATTTCTTTGCAGCATCACTTAGTAACATGTGTTGTTCATGCTAGTATTTCCCAAAAATATTCATAATGGAAAATCAGTGTAACCAGTTTCAATAAGATTATGAGAAACAAAAATAAACAAGCATTGGCTACGCCAGTACTTCAGACATTGGTGGTCAGCTTTTTAGTTTTGTCAGTGTGTGGATTGTTTTGGCATGGTTTTTGTAAAACCTTATTGGTGTGGAAGCTGCCGGGCCCTCACCATTATAACAAACACTGTCAAAAGTAAAAATTGTTTTTGGTCTCAAAAAGCACACATTGTGACAGTAGTTACTGGCACAGAACAATACTACTTTGTGCGCAGATATGTTCCTTTTGAAAGAGCAGTATGCTTTCACTCACAGTGAAGCGAGCCAATACAGAGAGAGACAGAAATTTAACAAACGCAATATTTCATGGTCAACACCAGACATAATTAGGGGCCCAATTATTAAAGAAAGTCTCAAAAGTGCACCCATAGTATATGTCCTTGGATTAAGTGCAGCTATACGGCTTTTGTGAATTCCCAAGAATTTGCAGAAGTAGGACAAGAAATAGTACTCCTAGGGGTAGATGTACAACAGTTTTATGCGGTCGCAAAGGGGAATTTGGCCCCTTTGCAACAGCAAAAAAAAGTCTGCCCAATGTACTAACCCTATTTTGCAAGTCGCTGACCAATTAGCGACTCCAAAACATGGTTAGCGACTCAATATTAGGAAGGGGCGTGCCAAGGGCGTCCCTTCCTAATAGTGAGTCCATAACTTATGTAGGATTGTTTTGCGACGGCATTTGCAGTAGCAAAACTCTCGAAGTTTACCACCCTCCTCAGAACGGTGGTAAGCCACTCGCAAACGGGAAGGGGGCCCCAGGGGACCCTTTCGTGAATGGGTGCGCAAATACTTTTTAAGATCAGTTAGTGGTCCCAGGGACCACTGCCTGCCCATAAAAAATTTTACTGACAAGCTTGATTTTTCTTTTTTTAAATGCATTCCGATTTCCTTTAAGGAAGATGGGATGCATCTTTAAAAAAACTGCTTTATTGACAAAGCAGTCCCAGACATAGTGGTCTGCTGACCCCAGCAGGCCACCATCCCTGGGAGTGCTAGCCAATCCCAATGAGGTTGCAAATTGCGACAGCATCATTAATATTCATGAGGCATACAATTTGTGAACCCATTGGGAATCGCAAACAGTGTCTGAGACACTGTTGTACATTGAATTTTGCGTCTCACAATTTGTCACAATTACCAAGTTGCAAAATTCAATGGTCATACATCTGTCCCTTAGAAAATATTTGTGAACTGCATTTTAGTATGAGCCGATTTGCTCATGCAAAAATCTGAGTGTTTGCAAGTTAACTTTCCCTCCAACCTCATTTTTCCCAACTCCGGAAGAAGGTTCACGTCTGCCATTGTCAGGAGTAAATTTCCAACATTTCACAGTGTGTGTAAAGATTTGAGAAGAGTTGTTGAAAACCCTTACACAATGCAAGTTAGTAGATTTGCACAGACTCAGACGTGCATTCTAACCCTGGAACTATTGCTTACCAATACCTTCAGCCCCAGTAACTAGATCTGCGAAAACATAAGGTGATTGAAAGTATTCAAACACTACTATGGTATGATCCCTGGCATAATCAGAGATGCTATATCACACCTCTTTTATAATGATATTGCTGTCATAATTTGTCGCCGCACTACATGGTACCAAAGGGGGAAGACTATGTGGTCGGACGGCTAGAGCTGCCGACTTTGGTGCTGGAAACCAAGGTCAAAGCCTCAGGGTCACGTCCACATCCTGTGATTTTGGGCAAATCACTTAATCTCCCCGTGCCTCACAACATTTTTTTTTTTAGGAATGTGTCCTTGTGTAAAGTAACCGGTGCTCATGTAAAGAGCTCCAATACTTTCGGGTTGTGTTGCGGCTATACAAATCTGCACAAAAAAAAGGGACAAGTGGATTTTGTTACAGTACAAGTAGATTTATCAAGCTACCTGCCCCATGAACAAGAAGATATTTTAATTAAACTACGCACCCATGTTTTAATCTTGCATGTTATACCACTGTTGATCCCTTGTAGATTTAAATCTCTAATTTAAAAAATCTTTAACACATCTCTACTAGCAATAAACCCATAGACCGCATTCTGGTAGGACAGAAGCAGTTTTTTCCAAAAAGCCAACAGTAGATACACAAGAACTGTCTTAACATCCTGCTTTCTTCCTTTCAAGTGCACACACAATGCATATGAAAACCCATCAGACCTCTCAAGCAGAAGTTCACATTACGTCAAAATGGATGCCCCCAGGATGCATATTCTGGTATGCTCAGGAGTCCTATCTGCCCATTCAGGTCGATCTGTCAATCAGCAGCTCCTGGGAGCATACATTCACATGCTAATCCTTAGCTGGGAGAAGTTGGAGAACAAATGCAAATCAACCTCCAGGAGCTTCAGGAAAGTAAAGGGTAATTTTCTAAAAGTTACTTTCGTTAATATGTATTAGAAATCTGACTTTGCAATTCAATTGAATTTTTTGTAACTATTATAAAATAGTTAATTTATTTTTCCAGTCCTATGTTGGAGATACATTATTAGTATTTTAATCTGTACTCTAGTTTTCTGCATATGACAGCTAAGCCTGCCACAGTGAAAAATATATTTTGGGTGCTATTCACTGTAAGGACATGTTAACATTACATTTCTACATGTCCTACTTGAAAATACCCTACACTTTGTCTTGAAAACCTCACGGGTTACATAGGCGTGACTTAAAAAAATTAAATTTGAAATTTAAAAGGGAGGTTTTGACTTGGGTTTATTTTGACAGGTCAAATTGTAGCGTTTTACTTGCTACAGTCAGGGAATCCTGGTAGGCCTGAAGCAATGTTTTACACCGTCACTGTAGTAGACAGCACAATAGGTGCTGCAGTCCGCTAGTGACATTCAACTTACAGGCCCTGGGTCCATTTTGTACCGTATGCTAGGGACTTGGAGTAAGTTAAATATACTGATTAGGAATACGCTAATTTTACCATGTTTAAAGGTAGAGCATAGGCACTTTGTCAATGGTTAGCAGGGTTGAAGTGCTGTGGTTCTGAAAAATATGGATCCGTAATAGTACCGGACTCGAGAATAAAAACTTCGTCGAAATAGGACGAATTTGGTATCAAAAGACCGGAAATGACGAGTACATCAAGCACATGTATTTTCAGTATATTCGAGTGACAATTTCACCTCGAAATCGTCATTTACCTTCTGAACCCTTAGTTGCATGTTGCCCTCTACATAGGCCTTAATCCAGTCGAATTTGATTCCACAAGGACACGTACTCCTTAATCGACTTCTTCCTGACCCCAGTACAAGTTAGAACCATTGCCCCAGGCCGAACTCGTTAGGTCAGTTCCCTCCCAGTGGCCAAGCAAGATAGTATCTAGGCCCAACCGGCCATAAAGCCATTTCAGCACGCACACCTGCCATATCTCGCTCACATCTTTCTTCACTCCTTTTCCTCACTTATTTTATGGTGGGGAGGTGACCATCTTTATTAGGGGTCCAGCGATATCTGATGAAATGTTGGGCCTTGCCGGATGATTTGTTATGGGTATCACGACGTGAAATATGTACATGTCATCATGACTCTGCTTTCTTTTTGTAATCAGTAACCATAAATGAAATACCGCGCACCCAAGGAATGTTTCGCCAAAGGGCAAATGTTATGTATAAGAAGAGAAGCCTAACTTTGTGAAAGTGTGCAGTCTCCTGAATATACTGGCATTGTACTTCTAGGACCCTGTCACCTTGGTTGCAGCCAATAAACTAATCTTTGACTTCACCTAGAAGACTCTGAAGTTTCTGTGGGTCTGACTCAGGAGAACCCGAGGTCTTTGGTGTGTTGATCCCCTGGCACCGCTGGGTTACCGGTTCGGTACCGGTTCCTAAAAACCCAGTACCTCACTTGGCGCCCAGCGTTGGAGCGATTCCAGTGGTACCAATCAGCCTGAAGATCGTGAGGAGCTTCGTTTGAAAATTCCGGAGGAGGGCCCACCACCTCATCGACCCCTGCATGTCGACGTGGTCCGAAGGTCTTTACTACGAGGTTCCCCGCTTCCCGACGGCTACAAGGACTGCTGCCCTGGCTATCGCCCTGATGTTGGACCCTTGACATTTTCGGTAGAGCGAAACGCTGAGAGGAGTCTTCTGGTGAAGCCATCGATAATTTTCAGTTAAGTATAAGTGGAGCGTCTCCTAGTCCTTAGTTGGACTTACTTTGTGATATCTTAGAGATACATAAAGGTTTTTATTGGTTCTTGCAAGTACCATAACCGAAGGACTCGTGTTTTCACGAGCAATATCGTAATCGATAACTCCTTTGAAGTTTTGGAACTAGACTAGAGAAGAAGGATGCCTAGTCTTAGACTCGGGAATTTGTTTTGTCTTGGTAATAATAATAATAGGGACTCCCGATTGGAGGACTCATGTCCGGTTCCTCCAGTTGGAACTCCGACTTACGAGCTATACGTTAAACATGGAGTAGGCCCCATCGTTTACAACGAGGTATGGATTAAATACACTAGGAAAGACGGTGTTTTAAAATGGCCCCAATATGGTAGCTTTGATTCTGAAATTTTAGACAACCTTGAAGTTAAACTCTTCAAAAAGAAAGCCCGGCCGGCGATGTTTGACTCTTTCCGCATATGGCGCAAAGAAGCCAAACAAAAAGAAATTAAATTAGCTAAGAAAAATAAGAGAGAAGAAGGACTTTCAGTAATGCAAGCTGCCGTGCAGTTTAAAGATAATGAGGAAGATCAGATAAATGAACAACTGCACAGGCAACGTAAAATGGCAATAGATAAGTGCTATCCAGTCTTGCCGTCTCTTCAGCAAGGGAAAGCAAAAGAGCGTGAAAAAGACCAATTAATGTCGCAATTGTTAACTTCGCCACCGCCCTATGCGCAGAATGCTACCGCACCCCCGCAACCTTTAGTTGCACAAGCTGCGCCTCTGGCTTTTCCACAGCACCCACCAGCTGTTCTTCAGCTGGCTCCTACTTCTTCGGTGCAGCCTCCTCTAGGCCCACCGACCACTTCTGTTGCTCCTGTGTTTTCTACGATCTTGCCTACTGTACTTTCTACAAATGCCCCTTCTGTGATTTTGCCTAGTACCACATCTATTATTCCTCATACCTCTTCTGCCATCTCTGCATCCGCTTTACCTCACCCCGTTCTTTCATCTGTTTGTTCTTCCGTTTCACCTTCCCTTCGGCAAAAAATGGCCAGTACTGTTACTAATCTTCTTTTACCACTTTTTGGGTCGCCTGCTACGACCCCTAACATAGGAAAAAGACAGTTGTGAAGTCAACTGCCCGATTATCAAGAGAGAGATTCCCTGAATAATTTAGCTCGGAAATGGGTCATGGACACTGCGAAATATGATTTACAGTCTGTCATGGAAGTTTTCCATCAATGGGAAACAGCGACACAGAGATATGTGTTCGAACAGATGTGTGTTTTTCTTTGCGAGGATTTAGAAGACAATGATCAGGATTGCCTCCCACAAGAGATGTGTCGTATAAGGTTTAAGTTTAGTCTGGGTATGATTGTAGGTCCCGATGTAGAAGAAGCAGTTGAAATGCTATTATCACATCGAAGTAAGGGAAGTAGTTCTGGGTCACCATCAGAATCTAGTGCATCTAGTAAGAAAAAGGCACGACAATACCCTATGAGAGAAGTTCCCCCACAGTGGAGAGAGGGTGACGCGACAGCTGTCCCACCTGTCCTGCCCCACTTTCACCGAGTATGGGTACATGTTCCATGGAAGCGAGCAGAAGTTTTAGCACTCAAACAAACACTACCAGATCCGCGTAAAAATCCTGCAGGGTACTATAAAGAATTGTCGCAAACTGCTGGGTCATGTATTATGAATTTAGCCGATATCGATATGTTATTCGGGAACGTTGTTCCACAGCCTTTATGGGGAAAAATTCGTCATGACGATCATGACCAGGAATTAGGTGACACGTGGGCTAATATTACTGTTGCAGATGCACGACAAGTTGGTGGTGCAAAACCTGAGCCCCTGATAGCGGAACTACCTGGTAGAATAGTAGATTACATGAAGACGATAATGCCTGCGATACGTGTAAATTGGGATAAGTTATCTGCATGCAAGCAAAAGAAAGAAGAAACTGTGTCAGATTTCTTCACCAGATTTGAAGAAACATTCATTGACCACAGCGGTCAAGACATGACCACAGAAGGTGGTCAGAGATTGTTCGTCGATAAATTTGTGCACAATCTGCTTCCAGACTTGTGTAGAAAATTGAAAGATTCAGAAAGTTCTTGGGCAGTCTCATCTTCAGCCCAGATATTAGCTACCGCACAGTACTACGAGAATAGAGACAAGGATGAGAAAGATAAAGTAGAGAAGAAAACTAGAGAACTCAAAACAAAGGTTTTGCTACAGCAAGCATATCCTCCACGTGGTGGTGGTAATAGAAATAATAATGGTCCTAATCACTACAGGAACACTTTTCAGCAGCCGCAGAGAAACTTGCAGAGATTCGATTACAATCAAAACCGCGTAGGTCCCAATCAGTGTTTATACTGCAAACAAGAAGGCCATTACAAATATGACTGTCCTGCCCTGCCGCAACGTACAAGCGAGTTTTCTGGTGTACGAGGTCGTGGTAGTCAGCAAGCGCCCAGAGGTAGAGGGCGTGGAAACACCCCTCAGGACACACGTCCCCTTCCACCACAAAACTCTATGAACAGGTTTGACCAGCAAAATAACGTATCTGATAGGACAGCTCAATACTACGTCGATGAGTATTACACAGAAAATGAGCAGTGGGAGAATAACGATTGCTAGGACAGCCTTAGACGAAGAGAGGGAGTTGTTTCAGTTCCAGTAGATCAGAGTGGACCTTACGTTGAGGTGATTACATCGGGTGTGTCAGAACCTTTTCTGTTGGATACTGGTGCTACAAAGAGTTCTATTATGCACTCCAAACTCCCTGGCGCACCTTTGTCTGGCGAAATGAACGTTTCCGTAGGTTTTTCTGGCGCCCCGGTTAGAAATCCGATTTCTGACCCTTTATCTCTTTCTGTTGGTCCTTGTGAATTCGAAGCACCCCTTATTTTGACAACAGGTTGTGGTGAAAATTTGCTAGGATTAGATTTGCTAAAAAGATTGTATGCGACTTTGTACTGTTCTCCCTCAGGAGTACAACTGACTTTAGGTAAGAAAGTGGTCTCTCCCATGTATTTGTCGAGAAATACGCTTCCAACAGAATTGACACTTCTTCCGGATATTCTTTGGGCTACTGGTCCGAATGATGTAGGTCTTTTAGAAATTCCACCGTATGTTGTAACATTGAAGTCGAATGTCAAAATGCCACGAATTCCCCAATACAGAATATCCAATGAGGGCGAAAAAGCTTTGCTAGCGATTGTTTACGAGTTGATTGAGAAAGACGTAATTGAGGAAACACGAGGCAATGTTTGCAATAGTCCTGTTCTGCCTGTTTTAAAACGAACTGACCCTTCTCAGCCACCTGTGTATAGATTTGTGATTGATCTTAGGGAAGTAAATAAGATAGTGGTGCCACAATTCCCAGTTGTCCCCGACATTACAACATTATTGACTATGATTCCAGCATCCGCATCATGGTTTTCGGTGATTGACCTGAAGAATGCTTTCTTCAGTATCCCGATTGCGGAGGAGAGCAGGGATATTTTTTCCTTTAGTTTAGGTGGTCGCAGTTTCCGCTTTAAACGCGCTCCTCAAGGCTACTGTGAAAGCCCCTCAATATACAGTCAAGCTCTGAAAAGTCAGCTTGACGCAATGGTTTTGCCCAAAGGTTCCACTCTCGTACAGTACGTGGACGATTTGCTCATAGCTGCGGATACTGAGAAAATATGTAAAATGGCCACGTTGGCACTACTGCGTCATCTATGTGGTCTACATCACAAGGTGTCACTTTCCAAGCTCCAATATTGCCGACAAGAAGTGACCTACTTAGGTCATCTCTTATCGAAGGAGGGAAGGAAACTGACCCCAGAAAGAATTCAGGCAATAGCGAAATTAAATGTGCCAAGAACGCAGAGAGAAGTACGCGCTTTCTTGGGCATTACATCGTACTGTAGACAGTGGATTCCAAATTTTTCGTTATTAGCCAAACCCTTATTGGCACTAACGTGTACAAATACACCCAATCCCATTCCTTGGTCCGATGAGTGCCAGAAAAGTTTTCTCGAATTACGCACAGCATTATGTTCGGCCCCTGTGTTAGGTAACCCCAACTACAGTAAGCCTTTCACATTATATGTCCACGAGAAGGAGGGCTGTGCATTGTCTGTGCTGACTCAGTTATACGGAGATAGACAACGGCCATGCGCCTATTTTTCGTCAACTTTGGATCCAGTAGCACGAGCATTGCCAAGTTGTCTAAGGGCCACAGCAGCAGCAGCTGTTTCTATTCGACAGTCTGCAGGCCTAGTAATGAATAATACACTAATTGTGATGGTTCCGCATGCAGTAGATACATTGTTAAATAGGACCAAGACACAGCACTTAACTAGTGCTCGACTGTCCAGTTATGAATTGACGCTACTAGCGAGCCATGTGCACATCAAAAGATGCAGTACTCTGAACATAGCCACATTGTTACCAATTGCTGAGGAATCGGATGCTTCAGAAAAGCACGATTGTTTCCTCAGGACGGAGGAGGAGACCAAAGGGAGAGTTGATCTATCCGATACTCCTCTCGCCGAAAGTGATGGTACATTATGGGTGGATGGTTCATGCTTTAAACTCCCAAATGGTAACGTGACTACAGCGTATGCTGTCACAACTCTGCACACAATCGTTGAAACTGCGCGAATACCACATGGTTCGGCTCAAGCCGCCGAACTCGTGGCACTGACGAGAGCATGTGTGTTATCAAAAGGAATGAAAGTGACTGTCTATACCGACAGTCAGTATGCTTTTGGAGTGGCTCACAGTTTTGGTCGATTGTGGAGAGAACGTGGGTTCCTGACGTCGCATGGAGCTAAGATTCAGCATGGTCAGTTGGTGAATGAGCTTCTTGAATCACTGACGTTGCCCCTGAAAGTAGCGGTCGTGAAATGTAGTGCACACAAGAAAGTGATCGATGATGTTGGTCGTGGAAATGCATTTGCTGACGAAACTGCTAAAGAAACGGCAAAGAATGTGATGAGCCGAATGTATGTTGCGAGCCCAGAAAGATGGACTGGTGATGTTGGAATGTGTGAAGACACGATAGAAAGTGTGAAGTCCATCCAAGCTGAGGCCACGGAGAAAGAGTTAAGCATGTGGAAAGAAAGTACAGGGAGAATGGATGTAAATGGTTGTTGGATTGAATCGACAGAGCAACAAAGATGGATGTTACCCGATGCATATGTGCCTGCAGTGGTTACAATGGCTCATGGGATGGCCCATATCAGCGCGAAAGGGATTTGCGAGTCGTTGGCCCCAGTGTGGAAGAATTCAGGGATTCCCAAGTGTGCAGAAAATGTTGTCAAGAATTGCATGGTATGTCTGAAGCACAATCCTGGTAGGGGAACTCCAACTCCAGCTGGTCATTTCGCACCTCCTACGTATCCGTTCGAGGTTTTGCAGCTAGATTTCATACACATGGAGAGGTGCAACAACTTAAAATATGTGCTCGTGGTTGTTTGCGCCTTCTCAAGGTGGGTAGAAGCCTATCCCCTAAGGGACAATACTGCCTTGTCCACAGCGAAAGCCCTTGTGAAAGAGTTCTTCCCCAGGTTCGGAATGCCTAGAATGGTCTGGTCGGACAACGGAAGTGAATTTGTGGGTTGTGTGATGAAGAGTGTGTGAAGGGCTAGGTATTAGTCAGAAGTTCCACGCTGCAAATCACCCCCAATCAGCTGGATTAGTGGAATGTTACAATGGCACGCTTAAACTTAAATTGGCCAAAATCCAAGCGAGCACGGGTCTTAAATGGCCCGACGCTCTACCCTTAGCACTCCTATCCACCAGAATGACTGTGCATTCGCGAATGAAACTCAGCCCCTATGAAATAATCTTTAGTCGGCCAGCCAACATATGGGGAGTGCCTAGGCCCACGAAGTTTAGCGAGCTGCAACACCCCATTTTGCTC
The DNA here is from genome assembly GCF_964261635.1 of Lissotriton helveticus. Classification (NCBI taxonomy): domain Eukaryota; kingdom Metazoa; phylum Chordata; class Amphibia; order Caudata; family Salamandridae; genus Lissotriton; species Lissotriton helveticus. The sequence goes on along the minus strand of NC_136067.1, from coordinate 1,756,447,963 downwards.
GACTATCTGTATGAATTGACGGCTAAATTGCGTGTTTTATATCAACAGGTCCACAACACCTTGCCTCCGGTTTCCGAGACACCGGGTCACTCCATTGACCCCGGCTCCTGGGTACTGGTCAAGAATTTCCAGAGGACAAGAAACGACCAGCCCAGATGGACCGGACCACACCTCGTTCTCCTGTCTACAAGGTCGACCGTTAGAGTGGAGGGGAAGACCAATTGGGTCCACGGGATCCATTGTAAGAAAATACCTTTCCCTCTACCACATGACCAATGGGTCCGGACAGGAGGCACTGACTCAAAGCGCACAACTGATGAACGCGTGAAAGAAGCTAAACGCGATTGTGACAGTAAGGACATTTTTCAAGAAACTACGCCGCCATCAGAACAATTGAACTCTGTGGAACCTGACCTACTATTTCCGGACCAGACAGCACCCGGGAAAAGACGCTATAATTTCCGACCGAGAAAAACAGACTAAAGTAAAAGTGATTCATTTTTTGATCCGAGAGAAAAACCTGTGGACTAATAAAATCATGAGTTTTTCCTTCCAAACTGCTATTTTGAAAATGCAGATTCTCCCATCTAGGTAACTTGCTTATTTTTGTTTTTTCGAACCGCCATCCGGGTTCCGCTGCTAGGGTCGCGGTTGACTAAAGACTTTTGGGTGCAGCTGACAACAATAGGTTGCCGGTTCCAGTTGGTCGAAGGGAGCCACCCTAGACTGACGGAAGCATCCTTTAGCAGAAACAACCTACCGCCGCGGGCAGCACTTTAGAGAGGATGGAGTTTCCTGATGTGGAGAGAACTGCCAAACAAATGAACTTTAAGCAGAGACTTTTGAAAACAATGAGAAAGAAAATTTTTATAATGATGTGTATTTTTATGATATTTAGCGTAATGGTGTTTTTGATAAGCTATGCTTTATTCTCTTTTCATGTGACATTCACGCCTACTACATCGCCCATACCTCCCCCTACTGTTTCCTCTCATTCTTTCCACTCTTTGCCTGACCACGAATCAAATAGGAGATTAGAGTTCATTAATAACTCCTTCATTCAGCTATTACACCAACACCAACTTGTGATGAACACAACCAACTGTTGGGTGTGTGGTCTCATGCCCCACACCACGGATAGAGGTATCCCCTATTTGGTCCTGCCATTTAGTCACAATGGGTCAGTATGGGCATATAGGACAATGTTCATATATGCACGAGAAATCCAACCCCTACGTTCTGTAAAAGACAACCTCAAGACTAGCGCTCTAGTGAAGGGTATAGTTGACATGATCAAGGAAGTGACTTCTTACGAAGATACCCCAGACGATGAGATACTTGCATATGTAGGTTGGAATGTGACCGGATATGGCACTACACTAAGTGAGAAACAGCAAGCCAAGAGATCGTCCCCTATCTGGATCGTACCCCATCAAGGTCACCTGTGTCTGCAAGGTATTGGTAGGAATCCCAGAGCTCAGCTAGGGAAGAGTGTCTGCACAGAAACGTATGTTTTTGGATCTCAGACTTCCCCTGCCTTTTTAGCCGCAAAGGGTACTTATTTCATCTGCCACGATAGAGCCTATACATGGTTGCCCCCTGACTTCTCAGGCTCATGTTTTGTTTCATTCCTGTTACCTCCCACCTACACAGCAGCGGCGGATTACCATCGGACAAGGGTAGTTAGAGGTGTTTTGAGTAAAGAAGACACTGCGGGTCAAGAATTTGGTGACTTTGCAATGGGTATTCTGCCGTTCTGGGGAGCCATGGTTAACAGCAGAAACATAAGGCAATTGACAAGGGTAGTTGAATCCACCGTGATTGAAACTGCCGGTGCCCTCAGTAACCTGACTGCTGAGCTCCAGTCGGATCGACTGATGACCCTTCAGAACCGGGTCGCTTTGGATGTAATACTTGCAGACCGGGGTGGGGTATGCAAATTGATCCAGTCCAGTTGTTGCATTTTTATTCCGGATAATGCTCCAACAGTGTACAGGGCCATCTCCAAACTACATAAGATTTCCGAATCTATCCATGTGGACAAAGGAGATTGGTCATTAATGGGATGGTTCTGGGGGCTGATATCTGCCTGGGGATGGAAAATTCTGATGGTCATTGGGATGGTCTTAGCCATTCTTTTCCTGTTCTGTCTATGCATACAGTGTGCTCCTGCAATATGTGGCCTCTGTGCTACATCATGTGTAAGGAAGCCTGTGTCAAGACACGAACTCAGCACTAGAATGATGTTACAGCAACACCTCAATGACTTTATGAATATAGATCCGGACTCAGATTAACATAAGGATAGATTAATTGCCTATGTAAGGGCAAAAGGAGGGTCTGTGGTTCTGAAAAATATGGATCCGTAATAGTACCGGACTCGAGAATAAAAACTTCGTCGAAATAGGACGAATTTGGTATCAAAAGACCGGAAATGACGAGTACATCAAGCACATGTATTTTCAGTATATTCGAGTGACAATTTCACCTCGAAATCGTCATTTACCTTCTGAACCCTTAGTTGCATGTTGCCCTCTACATAGGCCTTAATCCAGTCGAATTTGATTCCACAAGGACACGTACTCCTTAATCGACTTCTTCCTGACCCCAGTACAAGTTAGAACCATTGCCCCAGGCCGAACTCGTTAGGTCAGTTCCCTCCCAGTGGCCAAGCAAGATAGTATCTAGGCCCAACCGGCCATAAAGCCATTTCAGCACGCACACCTGCCATATCTCGCTCACATCTTTCTTCACTCCTTTTCCTCACTTATTTTATGGTGGGGAGGTGACCATCTTTATTAGGGGTCCAGCGATATCTGATGAAATGTTGGGCCTTGCCGGATGATTTGTTATGGGTATCACGACGTGAAATATGTACATGTCATCATGACTCTGCTTTCTTTTTGTAATCAGTAACCATAAATGAAATACCGCGCACCCAAGGAATGTTTCGCCAAAGGGCAAATGTTATGTATAAGAAGAGAAGCCTAACTTTGTGAAAGTGTGCAGTCTCCTGAATATACTGGCATTGTACTTCTAGGACCCTGTCACCTTGGTTGCAGCCAATAAACTAATCTTTGACTTCACCTAGAAGACTCTGAAGTTTCTGTGGGTCTGACTCAGGAGAACCCGAGGTCTTTGGTGTGTTGATCCCCTGGCACCGCTGGGTTACCGGTTCGGTACCGGTTCCTAAAAACCCAGTACCTCATTGCACAGAGTTCTAAAGTCAGTAAAACGCGAAAAATACAGGGTGAACACACAGAAAAGGCTTTCCCTACAAAACCTAAGGTAAATGGTGAACTATTTCAAAATTAGTGGTGAGGTTTAAGGCCAATAACTATTTATCTAAATAAGAATATATTATATCATATGGAGCATTGAAAAAAACATTGTGCTAAGAGGCAGCCAGTCTACATTTCCCACAGATGCACTACTGGGTTACAAATATAGCATTCAATAAAGTGATTGCAAAGTAGCGATAGTCAAGACACCTTAAGCCCAGCTAGCAAAAACACAGGAGATCTATGTTAAATTAAAGATTAGACATTCATGGACACAACATGGCGGGAGGGTGGCTGGAATCACCCTTACGGTCAGGTCTGATAATTACTGTACTCCTGTGCCACTACACAAGGTGTACACAAACATGTGTGGGATGCAGGAAGAGTTACATCTGTAAGGAAGGTGTGCTAAGGGGTAGGGTGAGGCACATTGTGAGAGATCCTCCACATGCTTCAATTACTGGAAGGGAATTTAAGGTGGAATTAAACAAGTGCTGAGTACATATCTATGAGCTGTATACCAGTGACCCACATAAACACCAAATAAGAAAGATTATTATCAAACTGTACGCTCACAGCAGCCAAAGTAAAATTTGCCTGCTACTACAGTAGGTAACGGCATAATACAACACAGCAATATCATGGCAATATATGACTTGGTAGATGCAACACACAAATAAGATTTGTTAAAACCCCATTGCTAAACTACCGGGAGAGAACTAACAAAGCACTGATCTGTCTCACACACAAAATTAAGAAACTACGTGAGACATCAGGAACAAAATCTCGTGAAGATGAGGAGAGGAATGGCAAACTACAAGATAGCAAAGCAATGCATAATTGGTATGTGATTAATACTACAAGGTTTTTTCACAAGCGGAGAAACTGTTATGAATGTATCAATGGGTAAAATAGGAACACAGCCTACCCACATGACCTAAACCTGTAATTAAATTATTTTAAATAATAAATTCTCTACAATTAGACCCCCAGAAGCCTACTTCACTCCAATTTATCACTAAACCCTCACATTATCACCACCATATTTAAGCACACGCAACCTCATTATGACTACCTATCCTGTTTCTCTACTGACGAGGCATAAAAAAGCAACAGCATGTTATTGATTGCTGAACTGCAATCTCAGATGTCATAGTCTATACCCCCTCTCTTTTATCGCCTTAACTTCAATCTGAACATCTACGGAGTGCATTCTTTGCTTTTGTATTTGTAGTAGGCTAATAGAATAGTTCCCCTATGTGATCACAATATACAGCTTTCCAGATGCAATTGCTTCCCCAGTGACATTAGTGAACACCCACAGCATGGATTATAGTAGTAATCACATCTAGCCCCACAGCAGCAGCCATCACACGGACAACTATAACAGCTGCCAGAATAACAGGGGCAACAGCAAGAATCTTAGGAGACAAAACAGCTGCCACCAGTGCTTCCACCTCAGCTTTAACAGCCACCACTGCAGGGACTAAAGCTGTCACAACAGCATTAACCAAATGTGCCATTACACTACGACTACAACGTCAACCAAAGCCAGCACCACAGCTGCAACATTAGCACTGGCAACCAAAACTGCAGTAACATCTACAACAATAATTGTACATCTGAAGCACTGTTATCCAGCTATGACCGATGTATTGACAGTGATAGGGCAACGTTTTTCGGCTGCATTTTACTTGTTTGTGGCTCAATCCCCTAAAATAGACACAAGATGGAGTAAGCTGAACGTGAGAGGAGGTTGAGTAACATATTCATTTTGACGTTTCACTCAAGATTGGTGTTACCATGATTTTGGTCCTGATGACAGCAACACAGTTTCAAATTAATATTTATTTGGTTAAAAATGTTGACAAATATGCAAGGGGAACTGAGTTAATCAGGATCTTTCACACTATACTCCGATTTTGAGTTGTGTCACTGAAATTTACTTCATATCACCCCCTAACACTTTGTACATAAGTCTTGTATATAGCAATCATGCACTTTATTTCACTTATTCAGCGTCACTGCGTTGTTTTGGAGCACCTTTTGATACAATGTGTTTATATGTTTTTAGGTCGAGCCTAGTGACAGTGCACATTCGCTGCTCACTCTGCGAGGCATGCTGTATTAGAGTATTCACTGGAATCCCCGCCCACATTTGTCATTGGCTTAGTTCATTGTCCTTCATAAATGCTGGCTTCCTATTCATAAATAGGCTTTTTAGTCCCTCCTTGGTACTGCCATGTCTGCATTGGTTACCGCCCATATCAACTGGACCTTTTACTTGGCTTGTTACACGGTCTGCAATATAAGTGGGTGAGCATTATTTTGTTTAATGACACCGATGGGGACGATGGTGGCCGCTTTTCTTATAGAGCGATATGCTGCTCTAACTTGCATGCTGAGCATGGCGCCCGCTTCAGGGACACTAGGTTTCATTATTTTTTTTAACTTAAAAATAGCAAGAGAGGCTTCCACTTCACGGATACCATGCTCTGCAATACAATAGGTATTGCTTTTGCAAAACTTTGAACTATTGGTATTGTAAATGACAATTCCTTTTAATATTATAAAAGGCAGGGCCATTCAAATGGCAATAGCTCAAAAACCCGCAACTGCGAGGCCTATTGCACTGTAAATGCTTGCTTGTACATATTTTAATAAAAAACGTCTGTGTTGTGCACTATAATCACAATGATGAATTTCTCTAAGTAATCATTGGATAGTCTTTTTTTTTTTTAAATGCCAAGGAAGTAGAGGCTCAAACTTCCAGCGAAAGGACTATTTGTTTTGTCTTGCCACGATTCCCAGGGTTATAGGGCTGCCCCTTTTATTTTACATACATATCATAAAAGGGACAGCAGCAGCAGATGCCATCAAGGTAGTGACAATATTGTGCTTGATTATATGCATTAACACATTAAAGTCTGACCTATTAGATAGCCAATGCTCGCTAGATTTCTTAGGCGCATGTGTCAGAAACATCTTAACTCAAAGTACATCTCTTTAAGGAAACAAAAATGATAACCACCCTTCCTGAAAATGTCTAGTGTTGACAAACAGGCCTGTCTTGAAGACATCACAAACTAGATGCAGGATAGTTTGCTTTAATTCAGTGAAAATAAAACTGAAATCATTCCACTAGACAACCATAGTGTACTAAAACCGTATAAGCTTTATCAGAACATTCTACCAGTTTAGAGCCTAACTACATAATAATCAATTACTTAATGATCCTAATAAAAATAAAAGTAATAAATACATAATTAAAAATCTAGACATCTCAGGGCAACACCCAGATGCACACTTAACTATGTAACTATATGCCAATAAAGCCTTTAGCAACATTTCAACTCTTTTCTTCTTTTGTAAAGATAATCTGTTTTATCCTCTCAGCACCAGAGACTATCACACCACCCAGTATTAAGGGACCGGGTAATAGGAGCCAAAGTAAATTTGCGCATGGTATACACCTTCTTTCTGTGACTAGGCATCACTTATGAAAGGTTACATAAACTGAAAGTAGCTCAAATGATGGTGTCAGGGTGGTCAAAAAATTGAGGGGAAAAATCATGTTTCCATAGTCTGAAGAAACAGCTACAAACTGGAGGAAGAAAAGCATGTACATCCTAAACCATTACATACATGCCACATTATAGTATATATATATATATATACACATATATATATATATATATATATATATTCACTGAAAAAACCATAGGTTATAGACCATATATAGTTAGGAATTAGCATTTACAAAACCTTATTTTACTCACACAAAACCATTGAAATTCCATATATAGTTAGTTGCACTAACTATATATCGCGCACCCGCAATCCACTGCTGATGATGTCACATATTACATCATTCATGACATGGTCAGTGACATCACTGATGACATCTCAAATGACATCACTGATGACATCACTGATGACATCTCAAATGACATCACAGATGACATCACTGATGACAACATCCAATGACTATGTTTCTGTAAAGTTAAAATATGTCTTACATATTGAAGAATGAGTGGATTTATAAGTGTCTGGATGAAGGATTTAGTAGGTGCATGACTGACTGTGCGAGTGAGTGATTAAATGTGTCTCACTGAGTGCATGGGTTAGTGACTAAACTGTCTTAATTTCTGCATCATTATATCTTTTGTTCTGTAAACTGATGCATGTGTTGATCAGTAGCTATATGAGTAACTATATGGGTTATTGATTGGTTGCCCATGTATTTGTATGGGAGACCGAGTGTGTGTGTGGGTGTCTGGTAGGTGTATGACTCTGTGCATAGATGTGTGAGCAGTTGATTCACTAGATGTATGGGTTCAAAAGTGCATGTGAAAACAGCTGTATGGGGGGTTGACTGTGTGCATGAGTGTATTGTTGAGTGAATGGATATCTCAGTGCTACATGTCAAAGTAAGTACATATGTAAAACACAGTACATGTGAGAGTTGACATATATAAATAACTGTGCATAAGAGCCAGTGAATGTGTGAGTGGCTGTATGGATCATTGTGAACTTGTATCCGGGATTGTATAAGAGAGTAAATATGTGTTAGTATGTGTTTGAATAAGTAAGGTGTGTATAACTGTATAGTTGAGAAAATGGAGGTGTGATTGATTCTTTGCATGACTGACTAGGTGTGTGTGTAACTTCATGGATGAGTGACAGTCTGTGAGTGTCTGTTTACACTGAGTGTATCTAAGGTTATATTAGAGTCTGAAGAAGTTCATCGTATTATCACATGAATGATGTCATCAGTGATGTGATCAGTAATGTCAAACCAGTGATGTCATCAGTGATGTCATTTGAGATGTCATCAGTGATGTCACTGACCATGTCATGAATGATGTAATATGTGACATCATCAGCAGTGGATTGCGGGTGCGCGATATATAGTTAGTGCAACTAACTATATATGGAATTTCAATGGTTTTGTGTGAGTAAAATAAGGTTTTGTAAATGCTAATTCCTAACTATATATGGTCTATAACCTATGGTTTTTTCAGTGAATTTTCAAGGTTTTGTAAATGCTAATTCCTAACTATATATGGTGTATAACCTATGGTTTTTTCAGTGAATTTCAATGGTTTTTTAATAGCAAATATCAAAAGCTTTAAAATGTATTCTTCTTTAAATCGAAAAATATATTTTATATGTTTTTAATACAATTTTTTTATGTATTTTTTTTTATATATTTTTTTGTTTCGCTTCCGGTCCGCGAACGTAGCTTCCCGTTAGCTCAATTTCTTGCCGCGACCTGGTCCGCGAACCGGTAAACGTTCCGTTTGCGCAACTGCCACGTTAGAAAACAACATCGTGACGCATCGCGTAATCGCGAAGTATCGCGTTGTCGCGTAATGCGTCATATGACGCGCCGCGTCAGCGCACCCGGAAGCGATCCGGGGCGCGGCGCGGAGCGCGTAACGTAAGCATAACAGGTCATGTGATTTGTCATGTGACTTGTTAATAACACTTTTCATTGGTTCATTTCACTTTTGGTTTCCTAATGTTGTTAGGCTAGGTCCTGTGACCTAAAAATAACACTTTTCATTGGTTTAGAACTATTTTTTTTCCCCAAATGATGAAAACCCCTCCTTGTTTTTACCTCATTCTTACTTTCCACTTCCAGAGAGCAAGACCTATTTTTCACAATGGCTTCTGTAATAGCTGCAGCTGGTGCTTCTCAGCAACCACCACCACCAAAAGGACCACCTCCAACACTGGACTTTGGTAGAGAGGAAGATAATGAGGACGAAGAGGAGGAGGAGGAGGAGGAGGAAGAGCAAGTAAGGCAGTTCCTGCCAGAAACACCAAGGCAGAGCCATATTAAAGAGCACTACATATGGCAATTTTTTAAAATTCCACCTGGACAAAATAAGGTCAATGCACCCCAGGTGTCTTGTTTGATATGTAAAAATATACTTTCTCGTGGCAACCCCAACAAGAAATACAGCTTTGGCAATCATACAATGATTCGCCACATGGAGCGATGGCACCCTAATAATCTTTCCCAAGCACAAGTAAGGGATCTTGCTGCCAATCCCCCAAATGTCATCCCCAGCACCTCCAGTGGACAAAGCTCATTCGCCGGACCAGACAATATTCAAGCTCCTTTTGAACACTACAAAATAGTTTGTATATATTGTGGAGGAACTATTTGTTATGGAGAGAAGAGTATTACTTTGATTAACCGAGCTGGAAAAAATCATAAATGCAACAAGATGAGAAAACAATGAATCCTTTTTATTTTTTTTTGCTCCTGTTGAGACATGTTCAAACCCTGCTTTTTTGTTATTTCCTCTAAAAAAACACTAAAAAAAACACAAAATAGTTTTCAAAAATCAAAAAAAAATCAAAAAATTGTTCAGAAAATTAATAAAAAAAATAAAGAATAAAAAAACAGTTCTTTTCATAACTACCTTCCATTTATAACAAAATTGCCCAAATTTTTATACCCTGTCTTTCTTTTTTCCTCATAGTACGCTCCTCGGACCGCTTCCCGGTGCGCGTACCGGGCGCTCCCCACGCAAAAACAAAGAAAAAAAATATTATTTTTTTTGCCCCGTGGGGCCCTTTTAAAGCCTCCACATCAAACCTAGGGGGTCAGGGAGGATCTACTATGCCCCCTTATGGTCATTGCCCCCTTTGTTTTGGCCTCCTCTTGTCTCTCGATCCTACCGAGAGACAAGATGGCGGCCGCTCCGGACTGTTTAGAATGTTGACAGACACCGGAGAGCCAATCAGCTTCGCTTCGCGAAGTTCCGTTACGCGTCAAGTACGCGAACCGGAGCGCTACCCGGAGCGCGCTTACAGATATATATCTTTTTTTGAACGTTAATTTCTCAAAATCCACTGGAGCACATATCTTGAGACCTAGCAAAGGCACATCAGGCTAACAGTCCCTACAATTTTGCCAAGTTTCGTGCAAATCCATTCAGCCGTTCGGGCTAAAAGTGAGGCCAACCGCCCTATGGAAATTAACATGGGAAAAACGCGTTTTGGGACCCCCCTTTTTTCTCGGCCCCCCCTTGACGAAACCCCCCCAAATTTTCAGTGGCTGCTCAGAAACAAAATGTTCCATTTTCCTGAACATTTCAGCCAATTCCGTCCACAAACGCCAAAGTTATTAGACATAGAATTTTCAAAAATCCCATAGAGAAAAAATCCTAACTATATATACCTACTGGCGACCGCCAGTAGGTAATATATATATATATATATATATATATATATATATATATATATATATATATATATATATATATATATATATATATATACACATACACACACACACACACATACATACATACATACAACAAAATATGCACCTGAGGTTTAATGCTTGTTGGGGTGTGTTGGGGGAAACTAGTAGTAGATTAGTAAGAAAATAGGCCAACAACGCCACTGTCTAAAAGGTAGACACTGATGACACTACAGACAGTGATTTTCATTAACAGGTATGTTTCTCCCACTCAGGAGTGGGAATTTATTAAATATCTACATGTCCTAGTGATAAGATATTTTAGAAATCTACCTGTCTTGTTGGTCTTACACAGCGCAGTGACAACGCACGGAACGGATTATGTCAGTACTCATAATAGGTCATGGTTTGGATTCTAGGAAGGCTCCGATTATGCCACCTTTCTGATTATACCAGAGTCCATTGTGTCTAATCTATGAATACTGACAGGATCTGCACATGGAGTGATCTGAACATGCTGCCACTTTCTTTTTGGCAGAATTCTGACTATAGCCGAGTTCAAGCTATACCACTGTTCCAATGGTGCAATTTCTCTCTTAATTTCTGTCATATATTTTGTGAACAGCTCTTTATTATATCCACAGAGCATATCAGTCTACAGGAAAAAATATTTCGGATTTTCCATGTGGCAAATGTAGCATGTCCTTGATGCTGTAAATTAGGAGAGGAAATGCTACGGATGGTGTGGTCATGTCCAATATCGGTGGGTTTCTGGGGGCTGTTATGTCCTGTATAAATGGGGCAACGCAGAGAAATTTAGATTGTGCCCTGCTGACTTGTCTTCATGGGGGGGGGGGGGGGGGGGGAAGGCGGGGGAGAGATTTCCAAGATCTGCCAAGCGCACAAACACCACAGGATTTATTGATTTGGCACTGGTTCTTGTAACACAAGAGAGAACTATGCATTGCACGACTACTAGGGTATGGAAGATGGAGTTGATTCGTTGGGCGGCTATGAAAGGGTTGTACCGCATAGAGAAGTGAGGAAAGGAAGAGGATCAACTGATAGGGCTCGAGCATGGAATCTATTACTGTATAGTCTAAAACATCCTGACAAAGAATGCATCTGGGGAGGAAATACATTTGTTGTACCTTTACAAAAACTCTGTAAATATGTTGTAGCAAATACTAACAGCAAAATTATAAACAAAGAATAGAGTGTATGTAGTAACAAACTGTGAGAGGTGTATAGACTATGATTTTATCGTATATGTACACATGATTTGAAGGAAGCAAAACGATCACGGCGCTGACCTGCAGAGTGTCCCAAGGCAGAGGCTGTGGCTGGGCTTTGTATCAGTTGGGACTGAAGCGGAATTAGCCACTTTTGCACCATTTCCCATGCTGCCAGAGACTAGGGTGTGTGCAGTACCCGCCCACCAGCTCCTGTAGTTTCTGTGGTAACGCTGCCAAATCCAGCACGGCAACCCATTCTTGTTCACCAGATCGCTGGGCCGTCACTGATTCAGCCGCGGGCAGCACGCCTGATCGCACTTCGGATGCATAGCAAAACCGCCAGCCATCATCAGGCTTCTCAAGGGCCAGTCGGCTAAGAAGAAAGCCTTTATCAAGAAGCACTGTGAAAGTTTTTTTAAAAACCTGCAAATTTTCCATATTCCAAGTCGTGAGGACGTAGTGTGGCAGGCGTTGCGAGTAACCGTACTGATGCGTATGCCACTGGAGCTGGCTGGCTGGCTGGCCCTCTGGCTGGTGACACTGGTGTCTGGTGCCGGGACTTGGACCTGATGTCAGTTCAATGTTGGGGTAGAAGGCTGCCGCCGACAGTTGCAGCTTGTTAGGTACCAATCGGTTGCCTACTCAGATTCCAGTTGTGCTACTGACCGGTGTACTAGTCTGCCGGTTCACTGGAGGGGGGAGGTCTACTGCATGCAGTGGGTGCTAAAGTGCTGTTTGCTTGGCTTGATTCTAGTGACTTGGGCAGAGGGGTTGGGAGGATGGTCTGGACAGGACCAGGTGCGATTTGCAGGCCACTTGTGCGCTCCCCTGTCCCATCTACTATCAAACGGTAAGGAAATAAGTATTTGAAACCGTGAATTTGATTTACACCAATGCCACCAAAGATAATGCGGTCCTGGAGCTCTAGTGGGAACCTACAGCCACAAAAAGGACAGAGCAAAACAACAAAGGACCAAATAGCATCATCCATTGGCAAAGAAGTGAAACTTCAAGAGTCACATGGCCATTTAGCTACACCATCTTCGCTGGAAGGCATGGAAGCTTCTTATAAGCTTGTCAATGGTGTAGTTATTTAGTCCTCCCAGTCCTATATAGTGGACTCATTTAAACTTCGGGGTAAAGTCCAATTTGAGGAAGAACTGCCCCCAACCACCTTTGCTTTGTCATGTTCCGGCTCACCAGCAGTTATATGTAATGCTAAGCCATCCCATGAAGCTGCTTTGGGTGATTGTTTAGAAAATATGGTCACTGAAAATAAGGTCACATATGTTAACTGTGCAAACGCCCCCATTAAGGCTGTGTCAAATAAAGGTCCAGCAGCACACACAATGGTTGCAAAAGCACAAATTCTAACCAACTCAGTGTTGTGCACCATTTTTCCCTCACATATTTCCAATAGAAGTGCTGGGATTGGTGCAGCAAACTTGCTCAAACATGAAAACTACGGATAATAGCCTGGTCTAGGATCTATCAAACGTCAATCTCAGTGATGATAATTTTGTTATTTACTTGGAAGAAAATCACCAAATTCAAAAGATCTCTACGAATTTGCTGATGTCTTCACCAAAATTAGCAAAAAATGTTAAGCACCCACATACTTCCACTTGTCTCTGCTACTGATCACTCAAAAGAAAAATCAGAAATGGATTCCTTTAGCCCAGTTCCTATAACAAGTTGTAAACATAGATTTAAAAACAACGCTAATGCCAATCAAATTTAATTTTAATATATCATGTCAGAGCAAGGTCCCCTAGAGGTAGACCAACTGAACATCTCTCTGACATCTGCTGACCTCTCCTTTCTGGCTCAATTCGATGTACCCGATTCAGAGGATGCCAGATCCCTCCAAAAATCAAGGCTCGACTGATATAGAGGCATGAGGGAGCTTGCTAAGCACAATGGATGCAATTACAGCTGCTCTAAACTTTCACTGATGAATATACGGGTGGCGTTGCTAAACACCCTTGCCTTATACGTTGCAGGAATAGGTTCCAAACTCCACAGCTTAACTAACCTGGTCATAAGAGCCCCACCTGATGTAAATAAACAATTGACAGCTTGCACCTGTGCACTGCACGTATTTTGGTAATGTCTCAGAACTTCCAATTATAGCAATATCCTGTGTTAATGAAGAAAAAAATAATCTTTCCAACCATGGTCTATGCCTGCAGCATTACCTCTACCAAACCCCGATCCACGTTTAGTTGAGGACCATGGTCACAGTTGTATAATTGCTCCAAAAGCACTTACTCACAATTTTCAATCAATAGTTCAACCAGTCTGTATTTGTAAAATACCAATAGAGAAATAGGCAATACATCGAATGTTGGGCTTGCCTTGGTGGAAGAAAGTGTTGACAGGGTCCCCAGAGCAGAGGAGTTTGACAGTGATGGAATCCAAGTTTTAAATATTTCGGTTTCCTACAATTGCTCCATTGCACAACTATGCTTACCAAAAAAAAGCTGGAAAAAGGTTACAAAATGCCCAGAAAAAAGCCAAGAAAGCAATAGGAATACTGAATAAATCTGAAAAGAAACCAATTGATCAATCAATTAATCAAACAGCATTTGTAAAGTGCAACATTGTCACCCTAGGGGTATCTGGGCACAGTGCCTCGGCCGAAGAGTCAGGTCTTGAGTCTCTTTCTGAAGTCTGCCAGCGAGAAAGCTGTACGAAGCTAGAGGGGATGGTCGCTCCAGGTCTTGGAAGCAATGTAGGAGAAAGAGCGGTCACCTCTGCGACTGTGACAGATGTGGGGTGGGGGGGTGTGCGAGGGTGAGTGAAGAGGAGGGCAGGTGTCTAACGGAATGGTGGAAGTTTAGTCAATGGTTAATGTAGGCAGGTCCGAGGTCGTGGAGAGTTTTGTATGCATGCGTGAGAATCATGAACTAGCATCGCTTCTGAATGGGGAGCCAGTTGGCGTCTCTCGGGTGGGGGGTGATGCAGGTTCGTTTGGGGAGGTCCAAGATGAGTCTGGCTGCTGAGTTCTGCATGGTCTAGAGTCTTCTGAGGAGCTGGGTGGTGGTGTCGGCGAAGAGGGCGTTGCCGTAGTCGAGATGGCTGGTGACAAGGGCCTGATGAACGGTCATTCAGGGGTTTGTTGGGGTGCTGTATGCTTATGTTGTAGAGTCTATTGATGAGGATGTTGCAGGAAACAGTGTTGATCGCCACGGACAGGTCGAGGAGGATCACAGCCACAGTTTCTCTGCGGTTGAGCAGTGTTCTGATGTTGTCTGTGGCAGCAATCAGTGCAGTCTCAGTGCTGTAGTTGGCACGTAATCCTGATTGTGAGGCATCCATGAGGTAGTTTTGTTGCAGTAATTTGGTGAGCTCTTGGTTGATGGCTTTCTCTGGTACTTTGGCCACGTAGGGGAGCTGGGAGATCAGACGATAATTTTGACATCTTTGGGGTCGGCGGAGGCTTTTCTTCATGCCTGCATGTTTCCATCTGTCAGGGAAGGTTGCGGGGGAGATGGAGGTGTTGAGAATGCTGGTGCGTTGCATGCTTATTGCATTCATTGCAAGGTTGTAGAGGTGGTGGGGGCAGGGATCGGTGTACTCCCCGGAGTGGATGGAAGACACGATAGCTGAGGTGGTCAGGGCAATGAGCGGAGACCAGGTGGTAATGGTTTGGCTGATGTACACTGGTTGGTTGAGGGTGGCAGGTTGGAGGTTGAAATTGCTTTCCTATTTTTAAACCCAATGGTAAACTTACACAACAGGTGAAGATGATAATTGTAGAGTTAGGGGTGGCCTCCTATATCTGCAATCAGATAATTCAGTTCATTCATTAATCTGGGCTTCAGCTAGTAGAATAACCAAAAAGTGATAAGAAGGGGAAAGGAGAGAATTCCACTAGTAATAGAGGACTGCAAATCTCAAATGTCTACTACATGAACTGAGAATACTGTGTTAGAGAGAAACAGTATTGAATGTTAGTTTCAATGCCACCAGCTCGACCACCTGTGGGCAATGGCATAGGTGCAGGATTGAAAGCAGAAGAAACCTTACCGATACTTAACAATTGCACCGTGCAAGGAAACCCTGAAGAGTTTAGCAGCTGGGGATCTGCAGCAGGGTTAGGAACACTGCAGCGGTATCTGAAGGGTCTACACAGAATAATCAATCTATTAATAATGCAAAGATTATTTTCCACCCTCTGTATGTAACAAGAGGTATGCAAGACATCCTTAATCAAGGAACTCTAAAATTGACATCCTCTATTCCAGCATTATCTTTTATCACGTCAGAGAATCCCGTATCTGTTCAATTCAAGCAAATCCTTCCTAATTCCATACACAAATCTACCTTCAGCAAATGGTCTAACACTGGAATCACAAATAAAATAATTGATTGTATATCATACTTCGCCGAATAAGAGTATTGAGTTCAAGAAACCTTCCCTTTCAAAATATCCATCAGTATTTGTGCCAGCGGTTTCATCAAAGAACGATGCTCCATCTAATATAAGAAATGCTGGCCTAAACAAAACAACTCCCCTGCTACGAGGCAAGATCGGTCCCCTTAATAATCCTGTAAAAACCACAGGCCTTTCAATCACAAACTTGATGCCAGGAGTAGGCACCTGCAAATTAATCTCCATAGACGAAGTGCCAATAATGAAATGAATGAAATGAAATTGGGTTTTATAGAGCGCACTTCTACCCTGGGGCCTCGTAGCGCTTAGGACGGGTGGGCAGGGACAACAATCAGGCTGTGCAATTTAGTGAAAGACACAGGTTTTCAGAAGTTTGCGGAACTTTAGTAGGTCGGGTTCGCTACGCAAGGTATGGGGCAGGGAGTTCCAACAGGAGGCAGCATTCCAGGAAAAAGAACGCCCCCTCCACCCATCTAGCTCGTTTGATTTTCCGTGATACTGCCAGAAAAGAAGTACTGGACCGCAGATTTCTGGGGGGGTGGTAAGGAGTCACTAAGGAACAGATCATAGCAGGGCCTGCGTGCCACATAGCTTTGTGGGCTATGCACATCGCCTTGAATTGGATCCTGGCCTGTATTGGCAGCCAGTGGAGTTGTTCCAAAGCAGCTGACCCTGAGTGTCTCCGAGGCAGCCTCAGCAGTAAGAGTTCGGAGTTAGCTGAAGTTTTTTTATGGTAATCGCCAGGGCACCCAGATACAGGGCGTTCCCGTAGCAAAGGCGGGACAAGATAAGAGCCTGCACAATGATCCTACGGGCCTGAAAAGGGAGAAGGGGCAGAATTTTCCTCATCAGGCCGAAGCAGGTGGCAGAGAGGTTGGTAGCTTGATGATTGAAGCAGAGGGTGCTATCCAGCCATACTCCGAGACTCTTGATCTGATCTTTATGTTCCGGTATAGTGCCCATACAAGTCGGCCAGTCTATGGCTGCTCTGGGTGACGGGGACTTACCCAGGAACATCAGTTCTGTCTTGTCCCAGTTTAATTTTAGATGGGAGAGTGCCATCCAATCGGCTACTGCTTCAAGGCAGCTACCCAGGGTGCTAGATGAACCCTCAGGGTGGTTGAAGGCAACCACCAGTTGGGTGTCATCTGCATAGGTGACAATTTCAATGCCGAAGGGACGCACTATCCCCACCAAAGGCTCCATATAAATGTTAAAAACGGTAGGACTCAGGGAAGAACCCTGAGGGACCCCACAGCTGAGGGGCCATAGTTTGGATTGAATAGCACCATCCGAGACCTGAAACACCCAGTCTTCCAGAAAAGATTGCAGCCAGGTGAGAGCCAGCCCTGTCACTCCGAGATGTTTTAGACGTGAGAGCAAGAAGAGTCAGAATTTCCCAGTTCAGCGGCACAAGTAGGTGATCGGTCCAAGGGAGGGGGATTGGGAGGCCCACGTGGAGCTTTTGATCATTACTGAGCACAGCATCTAAAAGATGGCCCTTAATATGTGTAGGTGCGGAGCCCTTCTGCACAATTTGAAGAGCTGCTAAGCTAGACAGAAGAACCCTTGCTTGGTGATCAGAGGGATCATCTAGAGGAATGTTCGGATCTCCGAGAACTGTGAAGTTTGCTGGGTATAGTGCTAACTCCCCAACGAAGGAGAGGAGGCTGTCAAGACACTGGCCCATCGGCCCTGGAGGCCAGAGAAGGTCACCGTAGGTGAGAATTCAAGTGCAAAACTCATGCTTTCGCAATCAGGTACTTCCGCAGTCGAAGAGCGACATCAGAAACAATCCTTGAAGATTATCCCCAGTCAACCACCTCTACCGGTTTTCCGGTCAGTTCTGTGTAATAAATATCCTGGTTGTAAGATCTGCGTGATGGCTGGATCAGCCTCGTCTCGTAGCCATGCTTCAGATAGGAAGAGAGCGTCGGGTTTCAGAGTATTCAAAAGAAGTGATAGTTCTACAGAATGTTTTATAAACGGCAGTTTAGAAGAAACATTTTTATTGGTGGCCGGGGTTCATGGCCTGTTTTAGTGTAAGGTTTGAGTTTGAAATCACAGTGGTAGCAGTTCGAGACATTATTAACCGGGCACATAGCATGAAGACACATATCATCAGGGCTGCCTTTAAGTTCCGCAGTGTCTGTGAGTCATAACTATGGCGGATGGTCTTACTTTTGTTAAAATGCCCAGGGGTCCTGGCCCCTGGTCCCGGCCGGGCTCAGACGGCTTGCCTTTGGCTGCGCGCGTCCGCTGCGCGTGAGGTGGTGGTACTGTACTGTAGGGAGCTCCAGAGCTAGAGCGCTGCCCCTACCGGAAGTGTGAATCTTCTCCCGGAGGCCCTCCGCACAAATGGCAATAGCCGCAACGGACCGGGACCTGGGAGAGTAGGAGAGTGAGCAAATAAGAATGGGCAACAATTGGTTTAAAAAATATGGCGATTAAAACAACAGAACAGATACCGCAATAGCAGTGACAGTTTCAACATTCACGCAGCACAACTAGCAGTGTCTCTCAGCCGAGGATCACAGCGTCCAATAGAAGATTGAGCATGGCTTCCAGCAACTTTATCCAATACAAAACCTGGTGGTGTGGATTGGACAGATGCCTGAACAACCCTGGTATGGCAAAAATGGCTACAAGACTATGCTCCTGGAAGGTACACGGTCATGCAAGGTTATTGGCCGATTCAGATACTATTTCTTTTCTACAAACTTTTGAAATCTCGCTGTTTAAAGAAACAAGGATGGAAAAAGCAAAGTACTCCAATGAATGGTTATAAGGAATTTGACCTCCCAGCCACTTGTTCATCAAAACACGGATGTGCCAAGGGGGAACTTTCATTCTAGAAAATTGCAACAGTATTGAATGTTATGGTTGGGGCTATTGATTTACACCTTTCATGGCTGCAGAGTGTACTACGGCATCTTTATTTCCTATTGTTAGTATTGAACATCTACCTAACTATGAGGAGAAATAATAAAATGACTCTGCTATTTACTTTGTGGGACACTGGTAAAAAACTTGCACTACAATTCCTGACTGCAAACCTAATCATCCTGGTTGATTTTATCATTCATCTTATTTAATCAAAGTCAGCCAATAGGTCAAGTAAGTGTACTGCTAAGCTTTGTTGTGAACATTTGCAGCAGCCTGGCCTAACTATGCTTGATAAAAATTCCTCAGGAAAGTCATGCATGGTACAGACCTTTAAAAGCATTAAACACAGTTCAATAATTGACTATATTTTTTATATCACCAGATTTGGCTACCAATATTGATGGTTATATGGTCATTCCAGGAGTAGAAAGTGTTCAAAATCCTGGCATTAACTCTAGATTTGTCAGTATGCTGCAACCATAAATCCAATGTGCGCCAACAATCTATTTTTTCTTCTTACTGTTCGAAAAGATTGGTCTGGCATCCAGACAAACCGGCTGAAAGATTAGGTTTTGTAGATTCCTTAATTAGATCTAGTGGCCTGGCCGAGACAAGTGGAGAAAACATGGTGCACAAATGGAAGGACTTTCATAGAACTTTAATTGAGAAATTTGCTGCAAAACATTTACTCAAGGCTAACGCTCACATGTCTACTGTTAATAAGTGGTATACACCTAAGCTGTACCAACAACAAATGGCTCTCAATAGACCAACAAGGGCTGTTTTAAGTCAAAGACATTTGATAACACACTCTTCTCTTAAAGGAAAGCAGAGGACACTAAGAAGGTCATATAAACTAAAATTTGGGACGGCAAAGCTGAAGTATCAACAGGAATTCAGAAATAGGCTATTAAGTGCAACAAAGACAAATAATTCTACGGCCTTCTGGGGGCCATTAATGAACCGGAACATGGATCAACAGGGCTTATAGTGCTAACACTATAAAGAATGCCAGCGTTGACTTTATTACCAATCTGTATGGTCCTGTGCTATTGCCTCCACCAGTACTCCTACGAATCACCTTATCCCTGAACCATGCAACTAATCACGGGTCACTGAGGTTGAAGAACGTGTGCCTTTTCAAATGAATCTAAGTAGCCTAAGTGCTGTATCTGCACTTAGGATCTTGGAACCCCTAAAAAAAGAAAGAAATAGTCTCTTGCCTTTGGCGGATTAGAGCAAGCTGATCCCCCGGACAAAATGGTCTTCCTAATGCTATCTATTGACTCAACCCGGACTTGTGGACTGAGGTTTGGGTTCCCTATATAATGAGGTCCAATTAATGAACAAAGTTCCTGAGTCATGGCAAGAAAGCATTATGCAGCCAATCTACAAAAATGGTCCATTATCAACTTCTTTTTAAGTACTGTTTAATAGCTTTAACTGATGTTGAGGCGAAAGTTTTTGCACCTCGCTTACTGGAGGATTTGGAAGAATGATTAATTGGTATTAAATCCTGCTCCATTGCCCAACCAGGTTTTCGCAAGGGACAATCTACAATTACCAACCTGTTGATCCTCACCGTGCTGGTGGAGCATGCGGTCCTAAAAAGCAGAACTTATTTATTTGCCTTGTTGACTTCAAAAGCTGCATTTGACTCAGTACCACAATCTAAATTATGGAAAAAACTATCAGAATGAGAAATCCTTCGAAAATTGTTGGACTTGATATTCTTTTATAGACAAATACATGGGCCCAGGTCAAGTCAGTGGACGGTTTTAGTTTGACTTGGCGAATTAAAAACTTCAATGGGTTCAAGCAAGAATGTGTGCTTGCTACATGCCTATTAAACCTTTTAATGGCAGACCTTTATCAGTATTGGGATACCATCAATGCCCATCCTCTCAAACTGGCCAATTACTACTTAAAATACCTACAGTATGCGGATGGCACAATACTATTAAGTCAGACCCTTATAGGGTTTCAATGGCTAATTCAGTCATTCAACGAATATATAGCAATTAACTGTTTGCAATTCAGCATTAGGAAGACCGAGATAATAGCAATAGAGCTGCCGATCTCCAAACTTCGGATCTGGCAAACGAGAAGAATGGCCTATTAGTCATCAAGAGCTATAAATATCTGGGAATCCTATTTGACAAACTTTCTTTTGAAAGTCATTTTAATGTTCTAATAGCCAAGACATGGTCTTCAATGTTTGCTTTCAAGACATTACCTAATACTCTACAGTGCCAATCATACGAACATCTCCTTAAAGTTATGGGAGCCAAGCTGATTCCAGTTATTGCCTATGCTCCCCTATCATTAGCAGGAAGGACGCCAATTTATTAGATTTATTTTTAATCGAGGTTTGTAAATCTGTTTTAAGAATCCCAAAAAACATTGACCAAGCTGACATACGACTGGAATTTGGACTTGAAAGTCAAGCCCTAGTGAGACAGACGACTTTTTTTTATGCATGTATTAATAATCTTTATTAGCTGTAGGCTCTTTAGCAAATAACTGTTGGCATGAAATAAATTATTCTATGATAACGCCTGGAGATCCTATCTAACAAAGTGCTTCCAGAGCTTCGATTTACATTTGGGATTTCCAGAAATGAATAAACCTTATTTTAAGCAGTTTTTAAACCAAAAGACAAAAATTATTTTGCATTTTGCTGACAAGGAAGCTCTAGATGCAAAGAGGCATGCCTGGACTGTGATAAACTCCTATAACAAGTTAGAAATCCAGTCCTATCTGGCCATCAATTTTCTGTCACGCTTGAGGGATATATTTATGGAACAATTTGGCAGGTACCCAACCAAAGATGGCGCTCCAAAATGGACACAATCATACGCATCAAGCTGTTGTAGACTGTGTGGGTTCCCGCAAGAAACCTTATTGCACATAGCATGTGTTTGACCCAAAGTGCTTGATACACGCCACATTCTTTTAAAGCCACTAATTCTAGGAGAAGGTGTAAGATTGGGTCAACAGACCTTCATGCTATGTTAGAGATTGTAGTGCTTGGGCTCATTACATATTGTTATATGATTGCAGGCACTTTTTACAATAAACTTTGATGGCTTTCCTGATGAAGGCGCTTACACACCGAAATGCGCATAGATGATCATAGAAGCCACAGCGGTTACATCTATAGACAACATTAACTATAGCATTTGTGATATCCAACACTGGAAACCTGATTAAATCATTTACTAAATTGATGATGTTCACGTAAATAATAATATATTATACTGTGGTTACTCAGTACTAAGCAACACTGCTGTAGATCAAAAACAGTGTGTGAAGTATGATTGAAGGAGTGAATGTTATGGGTATAGGATGATATACCGCTCATATGCAGATGTAGTAAGAAATATTTTTACAATTTAATAATATCATGTTTTCTATGAATCACTGCATTTATGTTGAATGGTAATAAAAAGTTCAGTGCAGGGATGTGGAATTGCTATAGCCCGACGCCCAGGACATATTGTTTGGGGTCAAGGGCAACAAGTTTTAATGTGTATTTTGTCCTTGGGACAAGTAGGCCCAACCCCCCCTGCAGCACAAACCCTTTGGCTACCAGTTTGCAGTAGCACATTGAGGGCCAGGGAAGGGCACTGCCTGAAGTTGTTATTATTTGTGTGCCTATGTTAATGCTGTTCAAACAGTATTTATGGTTTTATTTATTGAAAACCTTTATTATTAGGGTGAGTGCTCTAAGTAAATGTAAGTTCTGACTGCACTACTGACAGTGGTTACAGTATAAAAATGTGTACTCACGGTTTCAAAGTTTAGCAATATGAGGCTATGCATAATGCTCCCAGAATGCTCTCTGATTAGATGCAAATATTTTCAGAAGCTTGAGAGCAAGATTAATGACTCTTTGCTTTCAATATAAAATGTTCCTAAAAAAATGAAAGTAGGAAAAACATTTTTTTTGCTAAACTACTGTGAAATTTCAGGTACCGTTTCTTTGCAGCATCATTTAGTAAAATGTGTTGATGCATGCTAGTATTTCGCAAAAATGTTCATATTGGAAAATTAGTGTAATCAGTTTCAATAAGATAATGAGAAACATAAAAATAAACAAGCACTGGCAAAGCCAGTAGGTCTGAAATTAGTGGCCAGCTTTTTAGTTTTGCCAATACGTGACTTGTTTTGGCATGGTTTTTGTAAAGCCTTCTTGATGTGAGAGCTGATGGGCCCTCACCATTATAACAAACATTGGCAAAAGTTAAAAAAAAGTCTAAAAAAAGCACACACTGCCACATTAGTTACTGCCACTGAGCAAAACTACTTTGTGTGCCAATATACTCCTTGTGAAAGAGCTTAATGCCGTCACTCACAGTGAAGCCAGCCGATACAGAGAGAGGGAGAGAGAATTTTAACAAACACAAAAGCTTGTGGTTAACGCCAGACCAAATTAGGGGCCCTATTATTAAAGAAAGTCTTAAAAGTGCACCCTGGGTATATGTCCTTGCATTAAGTGCAGCTATATGACTTTCGTGAATTTACAAGAATTTATAGATGTAGGGCAAGAAATGTACTCGTGGAAAATATTTGTGAACTGCAGTTTATCATGAGCAAACATTTCTCAGTATGGGAAACGATTAGAGAAGAGTTTTTGAAAACCCTTAAAAACACCCTTAGTAGATTTGCACAGACTTAAAGGGCATTCCAACCCTGGAACTATTGCTTACCACTACCTTCAGTCCCAGTAATTAGATCTGCAGAAACGTGGCAACATAAAGGGATTGCTAGTATTCAAAAGCTACTATGGTATGAGCTCTTATATAATGATATTGCTGCCATAATTTGTCGCCGAACCACATGGCACCAAAGGGACAAGTGGATTTTGTTACAGGACAAGCAGATTTATGAAGCAACTTGCCCCATGGACAAGTTGATATTTTAATAAATTCCACACCCCTGAGTTCATACTGTATACTTTTGAGCCCTTTTTAAGTTTCGCTTGTGCTGTGCTTGAGAAATCTATTGTTTTTAATATAAACTTAAAAGGGATTTCCATCCTGCCTCCTCGCTTTCCTGGCTGCTCATTTGTTCCCGTGCATGCCACTTACCTTTCCTCCATTTGTATTGGTTGTAGCATATTTTCCTGCATTTACCAAGGCTTGTTCCTCACCTGCTTCTCTTACTAGTTTCCCGCTGTTGAAATACTATTAACATCCGCTTTGGTGGAACTATATGTTCATAAAGTTCTGCCATTAACTATTGCAGCATATTTATATAACGATTTATCACCCAGAGGGATTAAGTGATTTGCATGGAATCACAGGATGTTGCACGGCGCCGCCCAGACTCGAACCGGGATACCCAGCTCTCGAGTCAGCAGATCTGGCCGCTGCACCACATACTCTACACTCCTTGTGTTATCTGACAGAGAGCCCTTTCCTTCTCCCGGACAATTATTGAGGAACACAGCTCTTGAAGCATTACATATGTGAAACTGATGCATTCCCAATGCTTGTTCTATTTAGGAAATTCAGTTATTTTAAAATTCAGTTGCCGAGGGCTGAACTTCAACTATTAGCAGGGGTCCCATTTTCTTTACACTATTGTTACCACAGCCTATCTATGTGGGTTCATTGTTTTACGTAGACTCTAGCCTCCCCAAGTTAGCTGCCTACAGTGGTCAAAACGTTCAGTTCACTTTCAAGTCAGCCCCCAAAATCGCCTTACTACATTCACAACTCAGGTGCACTTCCACTGTTAATAAGGCAGGGATATGGAGATTTTTAAAAGGTTTGGATTCACAAACTAAGATTATGCCAACTTAGTTGGTAACCAACCACGTTTCGACAACCAAACCAACATTAACCTCTCTGGTAATGAAGACAAACTATTTTCATTAGAAAAGATCAAAAGGATAGATTCACACAGACATTTTATGCTTGAATATTTAAAGGGCAGGGGTCATTCCACAAGGACTCCGAGTGAGGAATATATCAGGACTCTGTTCACATCCGCAAGTTCTTGGAACGTTTGTCGATGATAGCTAATCACTGCTCCTACGATCTTATGATGCGCATTGTGGAGACAGCCAAAGCACTTCCACAGGCACTAGTCCATGAAAAGTTAGAACTTGAAGAGAATATCAAAATGTCCCAGATAAGGCTAAAAAAATTGGAGGAAGTAGAGAAAGAGATGGCCTCCTATACTATATGGAAAAAAAAGAAAGAGATACATTTTTTAAAAATAAAAAACAACACTTTTAAAAAATAAAAAACCAACACATTAGCTATTACACCACAGAAAAAATAAATCCCTTTCAGGCTGAAAAGTGTTATAGTCAGAGCCAATATAATGAGGAAGACACCACTGGACAGACTAGGTACAATTGCAAAGCCATCACCTTCTCAGATACGCCCGATTCAGATAACGAAGGCAGCTCTCATCATTTTGATCAGACCAGGAGAAGAAAACCATTTGAATTAAACCCAGTACTCGGCCAATCTTTTTTAGCGAGGAGGGCGGAGCAGAGACACAGACATCAAACCCAACAATGGGAATTATCAGCCCAACAACAACCAATATCTGGAAACCAGGAATAGGCAGTACTGGAGGATGTGAAACAAATACCTATTTTTAATCGTTCACAAATTTCTCTTGACCCATCAACAGATTCCTTACTATCGAGAGGGCTGTCATTTGTTCCACATGCTAAGGTCGATATCTTAACTATTTCAAGATATTATGATTTGATTTGATTGATGCTTTATTTCGATATGCACATATCATAAAAGCAGTACAAAAAGCTATTATGTCATTTTTTGTGAAAATAAGTTTGTTAAAACTATTTTTCGTGCATGGTTCCTCAGATTCGAGGCAAGAAAATCTATCTCGTCCATCACCTCTTTCCACCTTCACTCCCACATCAAATCAAGTAGGACCAGAAGTCACTATCTTCGAAAAAGTTATCAGCACCTCCAACAAGCCATCTGTGTCACTCAATCTAGATAAGCAGGATTCCTTAGCATTAAGAAAGCATAGTGACAAAAGGGTACTTACAATTAAAAACTGTGATAAAGGAGGAGAGGAGATTGTTATCAAGGATACCACCAACTATGTGACCAAGATGAAAGATCTTTTAAGTAATGAAAAACATTACAAACAAATACAGATGGATCCTACTTATAAAGTTATGGGCAAGATTATCCACCTGACGGCACATGCAGTATTTATGGGTAAGATCTATGATATAGAACAAGATTATCTGAACATCAGTAATCCTGGGATGGCTAGTATTTGTGGGGTAGCCAAAATACAGAAAAAAATGAAAATGCCCCTTACACTGTGGCCACCATAGGCTCGGTTACTAAGCCACTCTATAAATATATGGACTCCATTTTATGACCACATGTCCCGAAGATCATGTCCTACATTAAAGACACTAAGGATATCATTATGACAGTGGAAGGGTTGACATATAATGCTGACAAAGATCTTTTGGTAGCCTTAGACATTGAAGTCTAGTACAGTAAAGTCCCCCAAAAATGGCTCTGAAGGATGAACAATAGTGAGTATACAACGTGTTTATATTATGTACCTCGAATAATGTCACTGAAGAAACATTGAAATAGGTTTTATCCATGTTTTCCGATTTTATTCTGCTTTTAAAGTCAATATTCTTGTGAATATTTATTGAAAATGTAGCCTTCTTTTTTAAGATTAATAAAAATCATTACAATTGAAACAATTAGACAATACAATTTAAATTACAATTGTATCAAGATTTCAATGGTAAATGTGGTAGGTGTGCAATCAAAACATTTGTGTTGCTGAGAAAGAGTACATTTTTCTTCAGCTGCAACATTTCCCTGCAGCTGATTTATGTGAAACATCTACAGAACTGGGAACAAAAGATTGATCGTATGCAGATGGAAGATTTACTATTCAAGTAGTCAATGTTTTCAGATGTTTATAAAGTAGAACGACAGTCAATCCAAAAACATTCAGAATCCACTTTTCTAACCTGCTCAATCACAGTAATCTAGATCCACATAAAAGTTGATTTTAGATCAATTACTTTTGTCTTAAGCAGGTCTTAACTTTTCCTCTGCTAAGCTTAAAATGTCCCTCCTCTGGGTAAATTATAGAGTACATGCCTTTGTTGAGTCCACAACAGGCTTTCTTCCCTGTATATTACATTTGCCAAATAGCACTCAGAAAGCATAAGATGGATAAAATTGGCTATTTCAGAAAACAAAACTGTTTTAAAAAAAAATCTATACCCTGGTATGAAATATCAGGAAACATCAAGGTACATAAACCAATACAATAATTGAGAGAATCTTCGCACACAAAAAAAGTTCAGCTATTCCAACCATGATTTTGTGGGTAATAAATGGTAAGAATTGCTTTTCTGCAGAAAGGAACAGCTTGACAAAAGATTACCCTATCCCGCCCTAAAAGTAAGTATGATCTGCTACAAGAAAGTGTGTGGTAACTATGCAATCAAACAAATCCAAGTTACTGCCATCAAACAGACTTATTCACTGCTTTAGGGAAAAAATGCCTTAATTTTTTTTTTTACGTGGGCAGTATTTTAACAAATGACAGTTGTCCTGCTTGAGAGCCTAACAAAACAATGCCTTAGATCTAAACATTTCCACAGGAATAACTTTAGACAAGGAGATGAACATCAAAATTCCTAGAAAAAGCTAAGTGTGTCTATTCAAATTGCTGAAGCACTACATTAGTATGTGTATTTAAATCATGAATCTGATAGTTAATCAATTTAATTCTAGGAAACGTGCTACTTTCTAAAGCCTTCTATATAACATGTCCTATCATTAGCTCCATAAAAACGATATCAGTTTTCTATATCATGTTCTATAAGTAGCTCCAAAAAGACTGCATCCCTACTTTCTATATTATGTCCTACCATTAGCTCCATAAAAACCTCATCAATCAGTTTGTTAAATGAATGTGTGTCAAATAATTACCAACTAAAGATGCGGTGTTCGGATTTACGCATCTATTAATGGTATAAAAAATCTAATCTTAGCTGTCCTAACCAAGTGCTTGACGAACAATTCTAGAACTATAATTTCCCCAGGAAGCTCTTCCACTATGGAAAACATTCAGCCAGTAAATGGCCAAACAACGTGAAATAGAAGAGAGATAATTCCCAATTATGTTTGTTATTGTTTTGCAGCAGAATTTGTAACATCTTATTTTTTACCGTACCAAGGGTGGAATTGCAAGTTTAACTACAGCAGTTTCAGCCTTAAACTCACCCTGTCAACTGTGGTATGTTTATGTTCAATCGTGGCAACATGAAACATTAAGAACATGCGGATAAAGTTTTAAGCGACTGTTCAGATTCATAAACTGGAGGTAATCCTGGCTAACAAGTACAAAATGATA
Organism: Lissotriton helveticus; assembly: GCF_964261635.1. Lineage (NCBI taxonomy): Eukaryota > Metazoa > Chordata > Amphibia > Caudata > Salamandridae > Lissotriton > Lissotriton helveticus. Next base: position 1,756,419,538 of record NC_136067.1, on the reverse strand, counting down.
GTTGTCAGGCAACTTAGCCATGTATAATGTCAGAACACAAATCCGAAATCACATCCATTAAGACCTTGGTATATCTTGGATGACTGTATTTCAATGGAGTCCAAAAGATGTAAATTAAAAAGAAAGCTCTTTAAAGCTTCACAAAAATGTAAATGTTAATACATACTTTAGATTGAAAATCACTGTGTGTGCTTAAGTAGTTTTAACCAATTCACCTATTTTTCTTTTCAAAACACTGGCAAGTTGTATGGAAGAAAAGTAATAAAGAGAAGACTGCATATACAAAGCTTTCTCCTGTCTGGGGTGCGTGGTGATGCTGCAGAATACAACATAGCATGGCCTAAGTCATAGATGAGATTGTAGACCTTGCTAGGAACTACTTTACCTAATAGGGCCATAAAAGTCAGAATAGTACAGTAAACAAATTAACGTGTCTTAGATTTAACTGCGGTCATCAAAAGACACCTGACTGTCTGTTCTCCAGAAAGGTACCAACAGACACTGTGCAACTGGATGCACTTTCAGGCGCCTTCCTAATGTTTTGTTGTGATTTTGATACAGTTGGTTGAAATAGCACCTCGAATTTCTGTTGACATAAAGCAACCTTTATATATTTTAGAAAAATCATAGGTCCTTGCTCAATTTGCACAATATTTTTCAGTACACCAAAGAACCTTCATGTATTAAGCATGGACATAATTCTTTGGCCTGGATTTCCTTAGGGTTGTGGGAGTCATCTGCCTTTACCAGCTAGGCTAATGCCATCATTTTGGCTGAGATGTCGCGTCTCCCGAGTACAGAGGATGAGGCTATCCAGAACAACATTCCAGACAACCTACACTATAGCACTCGCACCTGAAAAACAACGATCTTGGCGATTTGGCTAACGTCTCACTCAACTGTAAAGTTTCACTTACTGCATACAGGTACATTCGATGTAACTGCACGGTGCATACGGAACACGTGGTATAATTACATGTTCAAAATTGCTCAGCAGGGAGACAAAAACAGAAGGCAGCCGTGCACGGAAGAGCAGTGGAAAGGGCACCGACACCATCACAAGAGATGCGGCCAGACAATGGAGACCACCAGGGGAGCATACATTAGAGGAGATACAACCCTGCACAGAGGGCGGATGCGCAAGCATGGTGTCCTCATTTCTACTGGTCAAACACAAAATACGGTTGATGGTATAAGGCCGTGACAGTAGCCACCACAACCAGAAAGCACTAGACAGACAGTACGGGGATGGTCGAGGGGCTAGACTAAGCCGAAACAATGCTGCTTGGAGTGCATATGAAAAATACCAAGCACAGTGTGTCGGGGACTAGTACAAGTATGTGCGCAAGGAACGGTGGCGGTCGTGTAGTCTCTAAAATTGCTATGGGAGCAGAGCAGTGTCGGTTATTGTGGCTGGTTCCGCGGCTCAGTACTGGCTGCTTCGGGACAGTAACCAGGCAGCAAGAGGCGACCCGAGTGCACAGCAAACATTAGCAGGACCGTAGGCCTCAGAACCAATGGACGTGGAGGGATAGAAGAACAACACACTTAATGGAGAGAAACGGTTGGGGGAGGATTAACAGCTGACGGGGAGATAAAGGGGGGCAGATCTTGCTAGAGCTGACAACCAGGTGGAAGAGAGGGTCAGTGGAAGGGAGGGTCATAGTTCCCCCCGAAGAAAAAAGGGGCACCGCTCAGCCCAAAAGGAGTAAGAATATACTGCTCATCCAAATGGAAGAACAGGGACACTACTCACTCTGAGGGACATAGTGGGACACATACCACCACAAGGAAGTAAGAGAGGGGGCAACACAAGACTAGAGGGGGCAACACAAGACTGAAGGGGGCAACACAAGTCGCCTAGGATAGAGGGACAACACACCTTACCCTCAAGGTGTGAGGGGCAGTACATCCCAATATAAAGGAGGAAGACGACTGATACAACTCACCCCAAAGGAGCAAGAAGGATCGGGGCGGCTAAGCTAAATCCAACAGAGGAGTACTTTAATCTGGGTCGGGCGGCACAATGCGGGCCTAGCAAATCCCCCGGACTGCCCCCTCCTCTTTGCTGCGGGGTTCGTGAGGCCGGCTGCGGGGGAGGATGGCCCGGCTGTAGGCCCAGGCACCATCCGCTTGGCACAGCAGACAAAGCAAGACCCTTCCCTTGTGCCAGGGTGTATGGGATCGGCGCTCTTACCCCTCTCCTCGCCGTTGTTCCTCTCCTGCTGCACCGGGCGCGGCCTCGACACTCGCCTGGGTCTCCTGTTGGCGGCTCTGACGGAGTTCATTTGCCGGGCTGGCAAGACGGCCGCAGGCGCGGGGAGGGAGAGCCGCGGGGGGTGCTGTGCATGGGGGGCGGACGCTCCAAAAGGCCCGGGGTCGAAGAGGTCGGCTCACCCGGAGACTCTGGGCCCTAGCTGCCGCGAACACGGGAGCAGCTCGCCTCAATCTCCGCTCTCAGCCCCAATTCTCCGTGGCAGGAGGAGCCATTGACACTGCGAGAGGCAGAGCTCGGAGGAGGAGGGGCGCGAGTAAGAAGCTCCAGCCAATGACGGGCCACTGCACGGAACTTACACTCTTTCGCAGCCAACCGCAGTCCCTCTATCACGAGTGGCCTGTCTGTGACTGTAGTGGGGGCGAGTGAGCGGGGTGGGGCCGTGCTCACCGGGGTCGGTGCTTACAGACCGGGGAATGTTGTTCCCGAGACGTGGAGGGAGCAGGAGGCACGGGTGTCTGGCGCTTCCCCAGGGACGTTAGAACCGAAGAAGCTATTGGTGCGCAATGTCTCCCAGATCTAGTTGGCGCTGGCAGGCGTTGACGTCACAACAGCGGTGGTCATGGCGGCTGGAAACAAAGTTGCGAGAGAAACAAGTGCGCAGCTAGAAATCCCGGCGACCTCGCCGGCGGGGCGCTTCGACTTCACCACACACCAGGCAAAAGCACAAGAGGTTTTTTCTATTTCGGGTCACCCATTCCATGTGGAGAGGAGCACGACCTTCCTCCAAAGAGATCTGCTTACCCCGAGTCACCTCTGTCCTCGCCAACCTAAATGCATGACACCTTAATTGCGTTGTGGTGAGTGTCCAGTACATGCCTGGAGTGCGTAATAAGGTGGCAGATTTTTTTTTTAGCAGATTGCCTCTCCCTTGGACAGAAGTGCATGATGAGGATATTGGAACAATTCAGCGTGGGCGAGGGAACAAGTGTAATTCCACCAGAAGAATGGATTCAAAAGTAGGATGACGATCTGGTGTTTGCACTAAGGCTAGGCTCACAGGAGGGTGGCCTACTACGAACTGTGTTCCTTCAGAGTTGAAGGTATTTTGGGAGTTGAGACGAGAAGTGTCAGAGGGGGAGGGGGGCAATAAGATTCTAAGGAATGGCAGGATTGTACCACCGGAAAAGCTAAGAAACAAAATGATTGACTTGTGTTATGAGGGGCATTTAGGAATTGCACAAACAAAAAATCATTTGAAGGAAGAGTATTGGTTGCCAGGTATGGGGCTTTTTATTGAAAGGAAAGTCCAGGAGTGTATGCTATGCGAGAATGCTGATAACAGTAGTTACATTAAGACCAGCTTGATGCTTTGGGAAAAATTGAGTGTGGATGTCACAGGTCCAATTTGGGGTGGACCAGTGCAGAAGTACCTTGTAGTTGCTGTGGACCATTTTTCTAAGCGTCTGGAAGATGAAGTGATAGTTAGTGCATGTTGATGTAAGTACAGTGGTAACATTTTAATATAGAATTTTACAAAGGGAAGGGCTAACTCTGTGATCAATGACAACGGCACACAATTTGTAACCAACGCATTTGAGAAATTATTGAAACGCAATTGAGTAAAGCATAGTGCCACTTCACTTTATCACTCAGCTTGGAATATTTTGAATGTTTTAACCGAGTGATAAAGGGAACAATATAGTTAGCTAAGTGTAATGGTCTGGAATGGTAAGTGGAATTGTTTTGGACTATATGGGTGTTCAGATTTCACCTTGTACTTCAAATGGGCATAGTCCCTTTGAACTAATGAGAGGGAGGACTGCTTTCAAAAAGGATAACATTGGGTGAATGTAGAGTGCTAGGAGAGTAAATTGGGAACCCGAGGAGGTGAAAAGACGCATTGACAGAGCCAAACGGGTATACAAGGAACATTATGGTAGTAAACATGGTTGCAAATCTGTTATGTTGCAGGTAGGAGTTATGGTGAAGGTTAGAGGACAGGAGTTTTAAGATGTGGGCAGAGCAGGTTTTCAAGACCACATAAAGTAATCAATGCTGCGTTGTTAAGCAATGGTAAGGTTCAACATTTTAGTGCCTTGTCTGTGTGCGATAAAACTAGTGTAGATGCTAAGGGAAAGGATGGGAGAGTCTGTGATTGGTGGACGGAGGATGAGGAGACTAATGTGAAACTGGAAGCCCCCATGAATGGTGAGGTGGTGAGTGCAGACAATTCAGCAGAAAAAATGGTTCCTGAAGTAGGCATACCAGGGACAGGAAGTAACACTGGAAGGTTTGGAAGCGTAGTAAATAAACCCACCAGATTGGAAGACTGTGTGTGAATAGATTCATTGTAATTGGATTCTTTCCAATGAATTATTCTTGGGATATAATCAAATTCAAGATTTTTTTTCTTATGTATATTATTACTCTTGTTGTATACTCAAATGTATTTTTTATTCTTTGTTGGATAATCAAAAGGGAGATGTGTAGTGCTCTATCTTTCCCAGGCCTCTGGAATGTAGGTACGTAGATGGAATGGAATGTTGGTATAGTATTGATTGTGTGAGCAAATGCTGAGGCGAGTTTAAGAAGAAGTCTGTTGGAGGCACAGGCATCTGCTGCAAGTGCTGTGCCAGGATATAGTAATAAAGTTACTTAAAAGAATTAAAGTCTGCGGCTCATCTCTACATACATGAACACTACTTCGTTGGTCCAAGTACGTCATTGTCAGGAAGAGTACTCTCACTACAGCACAACTGTGGCATCGACAAGCTCCTGGAACCAGCCTCGGAGGTCCTTACCTGTTGCAGTGTTCTAAGGGATATATCACGTTGGTGTAGCAACCCAGCAGAGGAGTCACTTATCTGTGTTTCCTTGAGGTCAGGGACGCTACCATACTTATCAACATTCTCTAACCAAAAGGATGATTTTTCACTATTCAAAACATCTGATTAGTATTCTGATGATCTCACCGTAAATTGCTTCACGTGATCTTTGATTCAACGATACAATCACAGAAAAGTGTGGAATCCAGATCAGAAGAAAGGGAAGTTAGGCTACCGACTCTATAAGATAAACAAGTGAGATTTTATCACAGTGAGTGCCTGTCTTTAAACTCAGTAACAAGGTGTCTGTAAATTCAAGAGGATCCATGCAACTTGCTTTCCGGAACAGTGCATGGCCTTCAGAGAGTTGTTGATTATTCTAGTCCTGTTGAGAAAACAGACATTTACCTTTTTTAACAGGCCAAAAGATGTAGGGTGATTCAAATACATCTGTGCTATGGTAATACCAAAAGCCTTTGCCTACTTCCTAACCCAGGAAAGTTGGCAAGCATGCACAAAGAGTGCAAGGAGAGCTTAGCTTGTTATTGTCTTTGACAACTTCGCCTGAGAAACCACTCTTGTTACGCCTCCTGAGTTAACTCCTAGTTATACTTCCCAGCTTAAGGCCACAAACCGCACACAGCACTCGCTCTTTAGCCACTTAATGTAATGGGAATTGTAAGATAGTAGTGTTGTCAGAGTAGCCCTTGTGTTACAGATACCTGCACATGTGGACGAAGGAGAACTGGATTCCCTGTGTTTTACTATCATGTAACTATATGGGCATCTCCTCAAACTTTCGTCTGTGATGCGCTGCACAACGAGGCAGCAGATAATAAATTGAGATTCCTGACGTGCACTTTCCGCTATGTTTGTGTGCTGCCTTCTCAGACTCCTGTGTGCTCTTTGACCCCCTGATCGCATCACGCAAGAACTTGCGATGAGCGAGTTTCAAAATAACCTACACATAACACTACATCAGCTTATTAGTCAAGTGTAGCCATGCCTATACATCAAACTCTGTTTACTTAGACAATTGCTTGAAGTCGGTTAGGTCACTATCTTTGCTATTGCCAAGATCAATTATTGGTAAGGCTCCCTGTTTTCCGTTTTTACTGATTTTTGCAGATAGAAACCGACAGAAAACATTTATTTTCTTGTCTGTATTTATTTTAAAATGTGGATAAAAATGGAAATTGGGTTTCTTTTTGAATAATTCTAAATAGTCTGCCATGACTGCCAGAACAAAAGCTGTGTGGATTGATAGTAAGGGGGTTAAAAAAGAAATTAATTTTAGTAAAGAGACTTGAACAGCAGTAGATATGCACAAGGTTGATAAAGAAATGTGCATATTTTCATATAAGGGCATTGATGTATTTTCTGCGGGTGTCTCCGCATTAAAACCTAGCAGGCATTCAAGCATGAGTGGATATTTATCGGTTAAATAAATGTGGAAATATACTAATTTCAGCTTCATATTTCTACAAAACCCAAAATAAATATGGATAAATAGAGACAAAATTTGCAAAAAGTAAATATGGATAAATACAGACGGAAATGTCCCAAAAAATAAATAGCATAAAAACGGGAGCCCTAATTATTATAAATGATGGCTGTCAAATTATTTAGTCATGTCAAAAGCTGATCTGGTGATGAAACATGCCAAGTTTTATGCTTTTGTTAGGAATTGGGTACATAAAATATTTTGTGTGTTGTCCAACATCACTGCTGACACTATGACAGTCCTGATTGTTCATTTTGGTCTTTTAGTAAGGAGATTCTCAGAGAGGCTTTTGCTATGCCAAGCGAAAGTTTGACGAGTAGCTGTTTGGCAACTCCATGCAAAACTAATGCAGCTTATATGTACCTGCACAATTAATTATTCAGCAAGTATGCACCTGCACAATTAGTGACCCTTAGGAGGAATTGAGGTCCCAGAAGATTCTATTGTGCTGGAAAGTGAAACAATGTTGTCCCATAAATGCAATGAAGCATGTTGTTTAGTACCATGCTGGATCTTAGGAGGGTTTGTGAACCATTGTATCTAAGGACAGTTAGCACTTAAAACGATATTTTTAGTGGTATGTATTAAACATGAGCCCACAGACAGAACTCTTATATAGAAGGAATGGCAGGCAAACTGCATTGTAAAGCACTCAAAAAAGCAAAATCAGGGTGTTGCTGTTGCAGGAATATGCTTCCACATAAAGGGAACTTGGCCCAGCAAAAGAACACAGGTGATCAACACAACATCTGTTGAACTAGAGGAGCATCATGAGACAAGGTTGATTTACAGACAGGTATGGTTTCTAAAAAAATATTTCAACAAAAGAAATCAAACGTCATTATCAACATCAAACACCACTTTGATAACCAGGCAGAACATGAGAAGTTCTCCAAGAGCCGAAAATACTCTTTCCCCACGCAAGAGCATTGTTGAGCATTTGAACACTAGATTAGACAGTACTCTTAGACACTGTTGCAGCATTCAGTCTTATTTCATTGAAGTAGTTCAACAGGTGAAGCCAAGATCTAAGTCATCTCATTGATTCAGATCCAAATCTACTGAAAAGGCCTGACTGTGAGGATATTTGCTTATAAAGCTTCAACACGTATTCTACTCTGCTGCAGCACTGCAGAAACATTGCACTTTTAATATGTTGTAAAACCACAGTCACACGTTATTCTCAAATGCAACCCGGAACTCGGAATGGTAAAGAAAATTTACAACAGGTAGTATCTATTTTCCGGGCTAATTATCAACTGCAATGCTCACAGAACTCGGGATGAGCGTAATTGTAAAGTAGAGGAACACAGGGCATTGCACAGGTATGTTTTGCTCACGTAACAAGGTGGTAACACGGATAAACTGCAACCACTAGGCCTACAATAATTCAACCTTTTTTCCATGTCCCAAAAAGGCTGCATAATAATCTTGTAAGTGTGCCTTTCTGCCACAGGGCCTGCAACACGACCCTGTAGGTAAGGGTGGCTGTTACCCCGTCCTACCAGGTATTAGAGTGGCTCTTACTTGGTGACAGCTCATTCCTATTGCTCAAAATCCTTTTACACATATAACAGTAGTTGAGAGGACACCAACTAGTCTTGGCATAAAAGCTGGGGAGGCTCCTCCGCTAAGGTAGAGGAGAGTCACCCCACTGCTCTAAGGCTGTGCAGATGAAAATGAAACACATTAATATTTTCTTTTCCCTCCCTAGGTGCAGGGAGGGGTGGGACTGGCCAGAGCAGGGGCCAGGGGAGGAGTGGTTTGCCCGCTCAAAGTGCGCCTGAATGGTTGACCGGCTGTCTTGGGCAGGCCAAAAATTCATGCACAGTTTGCATGTTCCACACAGGGAACATTCACAGGCTCCCTGTCCCTGTCTGAGCCCCGAACCATGGCCAATCACAACTCTGCATTGCAGCGTTGTGATTGGCTTAGGGTCCCAGTGAATCTGGGTGATTGAAATGAGATGAGGAGCTTTGAGAGGCGGTGGCTGGCAGCGCAAGCAGCAGGTACGTTTTATTATTTTTTGTTAGTTTTTTTATTTTCTAACCCACTCCTCCCGTCACCCTGCCACCGTTCTTTACCGGCCGCCACTGCATAAAAGTACAATCTGCCCCCAGTGAACCAGGTCCTTTTTGCTCCCTATTTGTGTTGTCAGATAACAGAATGATTTCAAGATCGGATACATTAATAATAGATCCACCAAATATAATAAGTGAGGATGCAACATCAAGAAAAGAGGAAACTAGAAGACTAAAAATTACTTGAAATACACACAAATAAAATTCTTCTATATTTTTCTTAGAAATACTAATACATTTAGACATAAAACTTTGCTTGGCTCATTTCAGGCTTCATAAAATATGCCATTTTAATTTCCACCCTGAGGTTTAATTGTAATTTCTGATACAATAGATATACATGTATCTGAACGTAATTACTCAATTTTTGTCTGATAGATTTCATATATCTGCATCTCACTTGAGGAGGTCAGATGAATGACGGTAAATGTTAGGGTTGATGCACAACCCCTTTCAGTGAATTATTTTTTCATTTATCAGCTTTATTTAAATCATCCAATTATAATATAGAATAAAAACATTTACCAGTTGTATTCTTTTCTGTCACACTGTTGGACATTCAAATGTGTGTAAAAACCGTAAATCACCTAAAATTCCATTATTCACAATTAAAACTTGTACTGTACTTACCATACTTGTTCATCTAACACCTATGCAGTCCGGTTGGGACTTCAGATACACTTGTGATTACGCCATAAACAAATTGCTGACAACTGATTACTGTATATTTTGTTAACACCATCAAAAAACAAAATGTTGCACGTCCAAACAAGGCATATAAATTCTGTTTTGAAATCACTACTTCGGCACAATATAAATTAATTTGCACTTATCCCGTTTCCCTATTTTGGGAGAACAAACACATTTTGAGAAAAAAACATATTTTTTCATTCAGTTCCATGATCAAGTGACTTGTGACAATGACCTTTTCATTTAGGGAAAGCACCAGCAAAATCGCAGGTACTTTGCCACGATAACCTTTGGTATTCAATTGACTATAACATATTTTACCCAGCTTCAGCTTATTTTGTCTTAATTAATATCATTACAAAAACAAAAAAAGCAGACGTTGCACATCTTTTAAAACAATCTAGCAGTAAAATCATCAAACAAAATGCATTTTAATTATATACACTAACGGGACCTTCGATACAGAAACTAAAAGAAAGTTAAACCCATGTATGCCTATACAGAAGAGATCAATATTACACTTCACCAGGTCAGCGGGCTCCCCGAGCCCTCCCGGTGCTTTGGGGCTCGGGCTTTGATTGTTAGCTTTCACTACCTCTTCAACAGAGAAAGTTAATTCTGGGGCCTCCTTCGAAACATCTCCGAGTAGGAGGAAGAGCTAGGGTTGGCTTCATTATAACATATATGTTGTCGAAAAGTTATTGGCTGACTCTTCAGGGTTAATATTGTTACATACCATATTGGTCTGACTACCGCTGGGCCTACATTGACTTAGTGTAGTACAGAAGGACTTTGGTACTTCGGTTTAGAGAAGCTGGTAAGCCTCTCCCAATCCTCGTCATTGATCTCCTTTTTTTATCCTGATCTGTAGTTTATACTGAGCTCTCATACTTATTACCTCCTGCTGGATTCTTGGTTGAGCTGTCGATGCTTCCCTGAGATGTCTATTTGCAAGAGAGCATTTTGAATCAAGCCATCAGGGGCTGCTTTGGCACTACGAAACATTGAGTTACTGTAATATACATACATAGTTCTTCGAAAACACACTGGATTTTAGGCCCCTCAATCCAATCACAAAGGCATTTTAAAAAGGAGCTAACATTACCTCTAATTATGCTGGCCAAAAATTCATTGGGATAACACTTATACGCCAGATAAGTCTTAGGCCATTAATGTGTGCCTTGGGTTCAATGAGTGCCTTCCGTTATGTTTTGATTCTGTGCCTAATTCCTCACTTCTGTGGTCACACAATACAGGAAGGCCATTACAAATAGCATAGCCATGGTGGTACTTTAACCCAAATAGACAAACATCTCATTGCACGGCCAGCGCAAGATATTCAATCAGGTAGCAACATTTTTGATCTAATCTAACATATACATAGTAGTAACTGATATCGGAGTTGTATTAGCAGTAGTTCGTAATAGTGGTTCGCCGGTCATCTGAAAGGGCCGCTTGGGAACATCATTCAAGTGTGGGTCAGAATCTGGTAAAATTCAACCAAAACTGTTTAAATCTGACAGGTCTCCAAAGCAATTTGAGGTGGGAAACAAAAAGTGATGGCTGTCCATCTAGTGGTGGAATTGTGGAGCCCCGTGCAAGAGGATCGGCTAGTTTTTAGCAGGATGTAGGGAAATTATGGAGGAGGCTGAATGTTTGTAAAAATAGCCTAAAGGCAAGGTCCGACCCTGTGCGCCCTCCCAGCTTATAGGATAGGACAGTAAGTTTCTCACACATGTGGTATTGCTAAAATTAACAATAATACAGTATCCCGAAATGTCTTTTTTAGATTTGCCAATTCAACCCACTCTTCTTAAGATAGAAATTTTGTTGCTGACAATATACGAAAGGCCCTGTGATTCGTCAACCAGTGTAAAACCTTATTGAAAAGGCCTTCTGATGATTTTCAGTGCCAGTGCGAAGATCAGGGTCACATGTCAAGACCAATATAAATAGACTAGCGGCTGGAGGTAGACCATTGACATCTTTTTGGCACACCTTCCATATTGTGAGTTCCCCTCCTCTGGGCTTCATTTTTAGGTCGAGACTAGACCGGGCTTGCACTGCGTGGAAGATCTGTTGTATGTACTTTGTGTGGGCTTTGGAGCATTACCACAGGACTTGTCTGCCCCCTCTTTTGGTTAGGGACTGCCTCTATTTAATTGTCTTAATAGAAAACGACCAGCTAAGGTCAGTAAAATACCAGAATCGCTTTCTGCTTCGGGACTTTTTTTTTCATTTTTCTAGCAACTGCCTCTATTCAACTGTCTTGTTAGAAAACGACCAGCAGAGGTCAGAAAAATACCAGAATCGCTGTACCCAGGATAATGTGCTTCAAGCTAAAAATGTATACGGTCCAAAATGTGAGATCTATTGCATTACAAATGCTTGTTATTACTAGATGTGGTCGAAGTGAAAGCCGCCTTGTGCTCTGCCCTTGATGGTAACTGTGGGCCGTCTTCCTCTAGAGTTAGTTGATCTCTTGGTTGGCCTTGATCCAAAGATAAGGTTTCCCCACCACTGGAAACTAATGGTTTTGCTGTTGGCTGGCTATGTGCCAAGGTTACTTCCAAGACAGCAGGTAAGTAGCCAGTAGACAGCAGCTTGGAAGTCTGGCTGGTTGCGAGGCTCACGGGAACTAAAGGTTCGAGCACAGATGTGGGCAGCAGCACAGGAATCTGTGACTGCTGCATGGCACCAGCCGTGATTCAAACAAAATAGGACGCTCTAAAATGGGATTCAATTCTGTCTGAATGACGCTAGTAAAGCCTTTTGCAACAATTCTTTAAGAGTTCACTAGAGAACGTCCCTCAGTTAACATGACAGGTTCCAGTCCGATTCTGTTGTAGCTGGGGAGTCACCTGACCTCCCCCCTCTTCTTTTTTGACATGGGCTGATTGGAAATTGTGGGGAAGGAGTGGTGGAGAGCTCCCCATGGACCTCTTGCTGAATAGTAAATGCAGTTTGTGTCATAATATTAGCCTGGACAATACAATTAGGGCGAGTTACACTTGAGTTACTTGTATATGACTTTCTACCCCTCATCATCTTCAAATAGTAATCAATAACTGTTTGAACTTGCTACCTCCTATTCAATGATCTCACCGTAGTATCTGGTTTTTGTGGCTCAAGTCAATACTTTTCACAAGGATTGCCCAGGTGGCACTGCATTTCATATGCCACGAAGAACTGGCCTGATACTGAGAAACTTGTGAGATTATTCATGGCACAAATAGTTGGTGAAAGGTGCTATTTCCAAAGTCGAACCACAACAGTAAGGTTCACTCAACAATACTATAAATTAAAACGTACTCAGATAATGTCCTCACACACAGAGGTAAGGAAGGTGCTTCTGGCCCTAGCAAACACCAGTTAGGAGCTATCAGTGCCTCAGTAGGGCCATTTATTTGCTCCTCAGCAGTCGTAATGCTGAGTTGGTTCCTGAAGAAAATCTAGCTCTAACTGACCACCAAGTTGTAAACTAAAGTGAGATTCCAAGAGAAGATATGGTCTCTATGGGTGGATGTCAATATATTAGGAGCCAAGGGGGAAAGGAAGGGGAGGCCGCCCCCCACTCAGAACATTATAAACAAACCAAGGCCTCACTCTCTAGACACTTATTCTCATTAGTCGTGATTAAAACCAGGGTTTTCAATATCCTTCTCAATTCCCTTATGTGTGTGCAGTCCAACTACTCATTTAAATCACAGAGTCGCTTTTCACAGAAAACACAAAGGGCCAGATGTAGGTGGCCATTTACTGATCGGTAACGGCCGATTTCGGCCGTTACCGACCGGTAAATGGGTTTTTGGTATGTAGGGGGCTACATTTACCGAATCGGTAATTTTACCGAATCGGTAATTTTACCGATTCGGTAATTTCGGGATGTAGGTGGGACTCTTCAGAGTCCCTAAGGGCTTACAGATTCGGTATTTTACCACCCAATTCAATTGGGTGGTAAAATACCGAATCCAGGTGTGCATGCACATGTGTGCATGCACACCTATGCCATGTGGCAGACAGACATGCCCTTAGGGCATGTCTGTCTGCCACATGGCACACATGCCAGTATTTGGGGTGCTAGAGGGTGTCAAAGTGACACCCCCTGCACCCTTGCTGAAATCGGTATTTACCGAATCGGTAAATACCGATTCAGTAATGCCCATTGATTCCTATGGGCTTCAATGCCCATAGGAATCAACGGGCATTACCGAATCGGTATTTACCGATTCGGTAAATACCGATTGTTACAGAATCGGTAATTCAATTACCGATTCTTCCTACATCTCCCCCCTTCTATTTTACCGATTCATAAATACCGAATCGGTAAAATTCGGTATTTATGAATCGGTAAAATAGAATTACCTCCATCTGGCCCTATATGTCTACTACCATCCACACTCCCCGCCTTCCATCCAATGAAAAAATGTGGGAGAGGTGAGAGATTACCTCACGGTAGAACCGCCAACAGGGTTACTGGCTAACAATTACCAGTGTACCCACTTATCATCATTGGTAACTCCCTCTCTTTTAGTGAAAGAGAAAATGAGAAAAAGAAAAGACAAGAAGAACCAGTGCTTGTTCTCCTTTTCGAGAACCACAGACAGTGATGATCACTTGTGTAATAGTAAGACAAGACAGACAACACTTACTATTGTGTAAATACATATGCCAAAAGAACCCCAGTGAGAAATAATAAGAGTAATTCTCACCATTAAAATTGCAGGGCTTGCTGGTCACTCAACTTATATTCTGGGCTGCAAGCTCTCCAATTTAAAAATGGTTTCTATCAAACCATGTCTAATACTTCATTGCCAACATGTTTTGTTGCTGTATTTTTGCGCAACTTTAACAGGGCTAATAGGGGTTCATCTTGTCATTCTTTCACTTTGTGTTTATATACAACACCTGGAGGTTGCGAAGTTACAGCATACCCACAACCCTCCTCATTGGATCAAACGTGCCAATCGATCACGCGTCCCTATGAAAACCATCCACAGTCTGGTCTTCGATGCCGCGTCCCACCGGCGCTGTTTAGAAGCACCTCTATGGGTGGATGCCATGTTGTAAATAATGATCCCAGCAGGAAACATGTCTTGGCTGTACCAATAATCCCCATCTTTCATTCCGGTGTCTGCTATCCTGCCAATATTCCAGGATGTGTACCACCCTGGGGGACGTTATATGGCCAGGTAAGTTGCAAATGAAGCACCCAGGTACACACCGCACAAATTTTACAAGCCCAAATTGGGGCTGGGACAATGAAGATATCAGGAGAGACGACACAAACTGCCCTTCGTCAGGTATTATATGGTCTGGAAGCATTAGCACAAAAGTCTTGATAAGCCGTCCATAACTGCTTTTCGCCCCCTGTGCTTGGAATCCACTGCTTCTGAAGATCCCATATATGGCAACTAAACTGGCCAGGTTAGCCAAGTGATGCTGATTGCTCACCTCCCTTAAGCTCTAATTCCTGCCTGGGGTAAGCTACCTGATAACAGTTTTAGTCTTTCGGGTCACCCGTTAAGGAATCTGTGATCTTGGCTTGATCTGTAGTTGTAGCTATCTTGGAATGTGAATCACTGTTCCCAATGCATAATAAGGTAGCAATCTTGCTTGGCGGACTGTCCTATAATTTGTAGCATAAGCTTTGCTATTTCTTCCAATAGTCACAGTAAACAAACCTTCTGCTTGATAGTATTGTTGAGGCAGCACACTCTTTCTCCAGTGTTAATGTGTCCTTGTAGTCATGTACACATATGAAGATATCAAATATATTGATTTGTATATACATATTATCCTGCTTATTTGAAATCTGACCTACCACTCTTGAACCGTATCTGTTATGGCTGTTGAATTGATCATTATACTGTTTGTATTGTCAGTTCTTGACACTGATAACACAACAGTTACACAAAAAGTAACATTGTTTTACCCGAACACAGTCATTATAAGGTCTATGATGCATAGATTTGTTTCCTAAAAATGATACGACATGCAATGATGCATCTCATCTAAGAAATCATGTATTCTTCAAAAAGATTATCAAACTAAAATAACAGGTTAATTCTCCTAAAGAGAAACACCCCATACAGAGTGTCATAAACTATCATTACACTATTATGTACAGTAGCATTCATGTTCCTGTCTGAGGATTCTTTTCATCCTAACATGAGAAATAACCCTTTATCTGTTTTCCTACGCAAACAGGGTCAGTGGCAGTGAACAATGCATTTAAAGTAACACTGATGGGTGTTTGGTGGAATCTTATTCTTCCAAATCCACAATCTTCAGGACTAAAATTATGTATTCTTGGTATGTAGGCAAATAGTATGTTACCAAATAGCTGGTGGGTCTCATAAACCTAGCATATAATATCCAATGGTATTGGAAAGTGAGGCGTTCTTCTACAAATGAAGCCACTAACAGGAAGTAGTTGACTTTTCCAACCAACCTCTTTTTCAGTTAAAAAATCCAGAAGATCGGACAGCACATATATGACACCAAGCCGCCTTTAATTCTCACCCACCCTTTCCCATAGGATCCTTTAATGGTCAGCCTTCAAAGTCCTATCTCTACCAGAGCTTATTAACACCGCCTGCTCCCTCAAAGCCACTTCTTATGAACGTGAGGTCTTGTTACTGTCCTTCAACAAAGCTTTCTGGGGACCCTTTCTTACATCTTGCCACTATCAATGCTCCCTCAATCTCAGCATCTTCCCAGAACAAAGGTCAGACCCTCCCACACTCAAAGAAACCTACATTAGACCTTGATGACCTCACTAACTACAGGCCCATCACTCACCCACCATTCATTTGCAAGAATATTGAAAAAACCCTCTGTTTATCTCCAAGATCACATCATTCTACAAATGAAGCCACCAACAGGAAGTAGTTGACTTTTCCAACCAACCTCTTTTTCAGTTAAAAAATCCAGAAGATCGGACAGCACATATATGGTCCCAGGATGCTTGTTTCCGGTCCAGGGAAGACATGGCTTGGCAGTTCGGGCTGGACTGTTCCCATGAGGCACAGGGTCAGACTGATTTGCATATGGCCATGTCTGAACTGGGGTGGCGGAGTGAGCTGAGGAATGGTGATGGATTAAACCCGGATCAGTTGACTGGGGGTGAGTGTTTGATTTGCTCAAACTCTCCGTCCATCATCCCCTTTTGTATCGCCTTGTTTTAGTCCAGACAAAAGTTTATAGAAAGGTGGATTGAAGCAGTGGAACACCAATTGGATAAACTGAACTAAACATATGACTACAAATAAGAGTTTTGGGATCTACATAGGAGGTTAGCTGTCTTGGAGGACATGAGTTACCAAAAAGTCATATTCTCGGGTATTCCTCAGGAAGTGGAGCAAAACGTAATGCTGTCTTTCTTAGACAACTTCATCTTGGAGCTAATAGATCAGGACTTCAATTCTCTTCTGAAGTTTGGAAGGGTGCACACAATTCGATCTAGGCATGCTCCGAAGAGCCATTGCTCCAGGCCGATAATTTCAAGTTTCCTGTGGCACCAGAATAACAAGTAGAAGATTTCAGCAAAAAAAGAAGAGTACCTCTTTCCTTTACAAGAAGCACAAGGTTTATGTCTCTACCAACTTTTCTGAAGACACCAGTATAAAACTTAAGAAGTTCATAGGATTACAATCTTTACATCATAAGTGTGACATCCATTATAGAAGGGAAACATCCTTTACAACGCGACTTTTTCCACGCAGTGCCTTTACAATGCAGGTTTTTCAACGCAAGTCATTACAATGAATTGCGCTGGGGGGCGCTCTAGGATAGGTAATAGTTTAATTTACTATCCAACACCTTCCCTACTATCCACGGGGGCTGGAGTTGGAATAGTAAATTAAACTATTCACTATCCAGCACCCCCCAACGCAAGTCGTTGTAACGACTTGCGTTGAAAAACCTGCGTTGTAAAAGCATGCGTGGTAAAAGCATGCGTTGTAACAACGTACATCCATTATAGAATAATGTGAAAACTGGCACCTAAAAGATTAAAGTGCCAACTGCAGAAATGTAGTCTTGTGAGACCAAGGCAAAAGTTATAGCCACCTGTGATGGAGCTGTTCGGATAACTAAGTGAATTGGGCCCGCTCTTTGCTTACCATCAGAGGTAGAAGACATATTGAAAGAAAATGTCAGAAGGTAAAGTTCAGCGAGGTAAGGCTGCTTACTGTGTCCAAGGAGGCGGCATCATCATTTGGGAGCAGCTGGGCGAGGTTGCATTGAAGAATCCTTTGTTCATTCTTAGACTTTTTTAGAAGTCGAAGTTCTCTAATAGGACAACGCTGTAAGCTGTAGCCGACAAGGGCTCCACAAGTCCAGCTACCCTTCTGTGAGGAGGCGCTGAGCAGGATTTCCTGCTGTGGAGAAGAACATACTATAAGTTGCCACAAAGTCAGATGAGTTGGCAATGAACCGTGGCCGAATTGACGAGCAGGTATGTCCCCGTCTCCTCTCGGTTCTCAGAGCACTTTTTGGTTGAAGATTTTCTTATTCTGAAGTTTTGGATTTGGGATATCTGGGCAACTTTTCCACCACTTCCAAGAGTCCAGGACTGGAGAGGCTCCACTTGGAGGGTCAAGACTCACCCATACAAGATCCAGGTGCTGGTTCAAGATGGATTGACCCTTTTCTGTCACCAAGGTTCTGATCAAGCCAGCCAACTAGACCTTGGAGTTACTGTGGAAGTCCTGGGTTCAAGTAGAAGCGCAGGGCTCAAGCAGCGGGGAAGACCTTTGTGGGTGTAAAACAGGCTTCAGGCAGAAAAGCAGTCTTCCGAAGTACACCGCAGCCCACAGCAGCAGGCAGTCATCTGAGAGTCCAGTGATATGCGCCCTGCCATGGAAAAAGGCAGCACTAGTCATCTAGTGATTGTGTCCGTCACCCTGTTGATTGTGGTGCCGTAGTTACTCCGCAGAAACTCCCCTTTATCTCTTGTTACATTTATTCCTAAGTATTGAATACCGTCACTCTGCCAGGCTAAGAGGTAATCTAGGAAATGCGGCTCAGTCAGGTCCGTTAATGTGAATACCACTGAGAGTCCTTCCGCAGGTCCAGAAAGTGAACTGAAGAGTAGGTCTGAGGGTCGCCTTTTGTATACCTGGTGCCAACTTTGAAGTGGGAGAAACTTCTGGAAGTTCCCCCTCACCCCCCATAGAAGTATCTGGAATTTCCTGCCTCCCTACACTGGCTATAGCCTGGCTAAAGGCACAAAGGGCTAGGGTAGAATTCTTTATCAGTGTTTGAGGCAGAGCTTATTTAAGACAGGATGCTCACAGCTCCACCCTCCCCCACCATTCTGCCTGAGATGACCTATTGAGGCACACCTAAACCCTCTATTGTGTGGCTGTTTGGGAGGACTATACAAAGGCCAACTGCCTAAACGTGGCATTTTTAAAATTGTGACTTAAAATTGGACTTTACCATTAATTATGATGTTAAATTGCAATTCCTCAGACACCAGACATGACTTTCCTACCTGTTCCTAATCAAATGTTAGCACTTATTAAATGTAATAAAGTAACCCAATGTTATCCTATGGAAGCGGTAAGCCTCACAGTGTTGAAAAACACATTTGTGGGGTTTTCACTACCAGGACATGTAAAACTTGAAGCCCCATGCCCAACTTTCTATCTACAAAGCACCCTGCCATGTGGGCTGTTTAGGTCCTACCTCAGGGGTGACGTGTATTAAAAAGAGAGTTTTGGGCTTTGCAAAAGGATTATTATGCCAAGTCAAATTGGCAGTTTAAAACTGTTATCCACCGGCAATGGCAGACCTGATATGTTTTAAAGGGCTTCTTAAGTGGATGGCACAATATGTGTGGATGGCACAATATGTGTTGCAGGCCCACTAGTAGCTTTTAACTTACAGGCCCTGGGTATTTGGTATAGCACTTTACTAGGGACGTATTAATAAATTAAATATGCCACTCAGGTGTAAGCTAGTTGTACTATGTTTTAGTGAGTGAGCACAGGCATTTAGCAGTGGTAAAGTGCACAAAGTCCTATGTCCATCAAAAACAAAGTAAAAAAAAAATAGAAGAGGCAAAGGCAAAAGGTTTGGGGAACGACCACCCAAAGGCTGACAGCCTGCCTCTTTTCTGTTTGTCTTATGGGGGTCCAGTGAAGAGCTGTTCTTGTGATGACGTCTTCATCTCTTCTGACGTTGTGTCCTATCCATCTCTATCTTTTTTTTTTATATAAATTTTTTTATTGTACGGTATTGTACATCTGTACAATATTGTATATCTGTTATTTCAGCGCCAAGATGCCCCTTTGCTGGGGCAAACATGTGCTTTACAAATACACCTGTTATGTTATTGTTGTTTCAATACAGGTCAATACAACCATATTTGCCAGCAGTTGTATACTTTGTATTACGGTGCAGTATCATCTTAAACAAGGGCAACCCATCCCCCAACTCCCTTCCCACCCCGCCCTACCCTGTCTGTGTTTGGTCTATGCAGTACACTTTAATAGCCATGGCAACTCAGTGTCATTTTTTCTGTGGGCGTATTGTCTGTGGTTCTTGTACTATTTGCACCCTCGGCAGAGGTCATTCTGCCTTATGTCAGAGAGTGCTCTGTCACCTCCAGCCCTGCTTCTCGCTGACTCAGCCTCTGCACAGTATCCGCTTGGTCGTCCTGTCGTCTTGTTCACTCTGAGCGAGGAGATATTGCTTTAGTGGGGCCCATATGTCTTTGGGTCGTGATTTTAACGGAAGCAGTTCAGCATAACACAGCGATTTTTCCTGCCATGTTGTCAAGTCCTGTACCCAGTCCTTGAACTTGGGGGCCCTCCCTCTCCCCCATTTACATGCAAGTTTACGTTTTGCGATAAGGAAGCCCAGCGCCAAAAACTTTTTATGCAGTGTACTGATCTCCTGGATACAGCCCAGCAATGCCGTGAGCGGGGTCGGTGATATCTGTACATTTAAAAAACCCACAACAAAAAAACGTTAAAGAGAGGGTCCAAGGGATATGAAATTTAAAGACCCACACCTGATTTTATCCCCAGCTACTACTTAATTTCTAACACACGAAACACAGGGGGTCTAAAAAATTATAAAGCTGTACTGTCACCGAGTCCACAGGATCTCGTAGTGTGCGTATCACATAAAGACAGAGTATTCCAGAAGAAAAGGAGAGGGGTGAACACTAGATGCATAGAATAGACCGGCACATCATGGGTTATTCGTACATGGCTGACTAATCCAAAGCAATTAGAAAAAGGTTTCCCATCAAATTGACTCAATGATCAGTCCTATCATTTGGCCAAACCCAGGTGCATAATAGGCTGGTCCCCTGATCATTGGGACATCAAACACCGCACCTTATTGCTGTTTTAGGATTTGGTCCACCAAAATAAACAAACCGTCCATGATGACTGATCTTTTGATGGTAAGGTAAACAAGTGCAACGGAAAAATTAGTGACTTAAAATAGGATGGAATGTCCTCCTATTAACAACTTTATTCTGCGGACAGGACACGCCTCCTAATTAAAAAACCAGAACAGTGCGAGAGAGACAGTAACAAATATCTGTCTAGAAATGGGCCAACATGTTTCTGCCTGACGGGTATTTAATCCCTTGGCATTCATCAGGGCCTCTGCTCTTATAATAGTTGCACTCCTAGTAGTGGAACAAGAAAATCACCACCATCACCAAAAGAAATAAAGTATGATAAAACTAGTTGAATACGGTACAACCTGTAACAACCATGGACATTAGCCCTCCATATCACTTTGGCTACTGTGAATTCCTTAATGATAGGGGATAGACCTCACCTCACCTGGACCTGGACCTTCAGAAGGTAGCTTGAGGTACCGACGGAAAGTGCGGGGCCTCTTATAACCTGAGCATGGTCCAGGTGAGGTGAGGTCTATCCCCCTATCATTAAGGAATTCACAGTAGCCAAAGTGATATGGAGGGCTAATGTCCACGGTTGTTACAGGTTGTACCGTATTCAACTAGTTTTATCATACTTTATTTCTTTTGGTGATGGTGGTGATTTTCTTGTTCCACTACTAGGAGTGCAGCTATTATAAGAGCAGAGGCCCTGATGAATGCCAAGGGATTAAATACCCGTCAGGCAGAAACATGTTGGCCCATTTCTAGACAGATATTTGTTACTGTCTCTCTCGCACTCTTCTGTTTTTTTAATTAGGAGGCGTGTCCTGTCCGCAGAATAAAGTTGTTAATAGGAGGACATTCCATCCTATTTTAAGTCACTAATTTTTACGTTGCACTTGTTTACCTTACCATCAAAAGATCAGTCATAATGAACGGTTTGTTTATTTTGGTGGACCAAATCCTAAAACAGCAAAAGTTGCGGTGTTTGATGTCCCAATGATCAGGGGACCAGCCTATTATGCACCTTGGTTTGGCCAAATGATAGGACTGATCATTGAGTCAATTTGATGGGAAACCTTTTTCTAATTGCTTTGGATTAGTCAGCCATGTACTAATGACCCATGATGTGCCGGTCTATTCTATGCATCTAGTGTTCACCCCTCTCCTTTTCTTCTGGAATACACTGTCTTTATGTGATACGCACACTACGAGATCCTGTGGACTCGGTGACAGTACAGCTTTAGAATTTAGCTGTTAGACCCCCTGTGTTTCGTGTGTTTGAATATCTGTACATTTATCATGTTAGACATACCCTGAAACACTTGCTCCCAATAGTCATGCACCTGTGTGCACTGCACGCCAGATGGTAAAAATCCACCCCTCCCTCCTACATCTGGCGCAGCGATCATCTTCCCTCAACTTAAATTTGTGAAGGTTTGCCGGTGTATAGTACAGCCTGCGTATAAACTTTTAATGTATGAGGGGCAGTCGGCTATTGGCTGTGAGGGCTGCTGTTTGCAAGCAACTAAATTCCCACTGCTAGTCCATCAGGGGTGCCTCCTGGTCACTATCCCATTCCAATCTGGCCCTGCGGGCGTTTGTCTGGGGAGCAGTCTGAACGTGTTTGTTTAAAAGGGAGATTACGCGCCTTAGGGGGCCCGGCTGCAGGAGCGCATGGAGCAGAGGAAATGTCGGTGGTCCAGGGGGTATGTTGGGGTGACAGCTCACACACTCTGGCGCAGTCTGGTGTACAAAAAGAGTTCCATAGTGGTGGGGTCTTGTGTGCCAAAGAATTGCTCCCTAGTTCGGAACGTGCCTGCCAGAAACAGATTCCCCATACTTTATATTGTAACTTATCTAACATCCACTTGCAGATTCCTTCAGAGGTGACCTGCACCGCTGGTGGGTTGACCAGAGGTAATCTGGGGGAGTACATCATTGGTGCGTCGAATTATGTAGCTATCCTTCTCCAGGCTAAAATGGTGCAGTCCACTGTTGATGGATCCCGTGGCCTGTTCCCACTAGGTGTAAACAAGAATGCCAAGGGTGGGATAGGATTCATATGTCCGTACTCTATTGCCAAATGGGGCATGAAGGGGAGTGGGATGATGGAGCCAGAACACAGCGAAATGCGCTTGTGCTCAGTAATAGTAGTGTTCAAAATTTTGGACCTCGAATCCTCACTGTGAGTAAGGCAGCATCAGCATGGAGAGGCTAAGTCTCACTTGCCGTCCCCCCAAATCAGGCGAGTGTTTTAAAAAAGAACCTCCCGGATGGTATGGTATGTTTACAAATAAATAAAGGAATTTGGTCAGGAGGACCATTTTGACCAGTGATATGCGCCCTGCCATGGAAAGAGGCAGCACTAGCCATCTAGTGATTGTGTCGGTCACCCTGTCGATCGTGGTGCCGTAGTTGCTCCACAGCAACTCCCCTTTATTTCTTGTTACATTTATTCCTAAGTATTTAATACCGTCACTCTTCCAGGCTAAGAGGTAATCTAGGAGATGCGGCTCAATCAAGTCCGTTAATGTGAATACCACCGATTTTGCCCAGTTGATCTGTATTCCAGAGATGGGCCTGAATCTGGTTATCTCCCACAGCACCGGGTTTAGATTGTCTCAAGGGTTTTTGATATATAAGGTCAAGTCATCGGGATAGAGTGATATTATAAGTTGTCTGGCGGGGTATACCAATGCTCTCTCCCTATGATGTTGTCTAATCTTCGCAGCAAGGGGTTCAATTGCTAAGGCAAATAAGATGGGGGACAATGGGCAACCCTGTCTCGTGCCTCTGGTAATAGTGAAACTGTTGGATCTAGCCCCATGTAACAAGACAGTGGCCGTCGGCTGCGTGTATAAAAGTTCCACCCAGCCAAGGAAGGCGGGGGGGACCCCTATATATTTCAGGGTACCTATTAGATAGTCCCACTCCACAGAATCAAATGCTTTGGTGGCATCCAGGAACTCCGCTACTGCCGAGCTGTTTGGATCTATGTCTTGAAGCACAGCCAGCAGTGTACGGAGATTGTGTGAGGTTGCCCGATTGGGGATGCACCTCGACTGGTCCAGCAAGGCCAGTCTCTCCATTAGAAGATTTAGCCGATTAGAGAGGACTTTCGCCAATATCTTCGTTTTGCAATTGATTAAGGAGAGGGGGCGGTAGGACTCGCAGAAGTGGGGGGCTTGTCTGGCTTAAGCAGGGAGATTATTTGGGCTTCTCGCATGGTTCTCGGAAGGATACCCTCTTCCCTTGCCTCATAAAAAACGCCTTCAAAATAGGCGCCAGTTGTTCCAAATATGTTTTATAGAATTCAATCGGGAGGCTGTGTGATCCCGGCGCTCGCCCTTATTGCATTTGCATGATAGCCTCTGTAATTTTGTCTAGTTCTATATCTAGGCTCAGGAATTTCTGCTGAGTGTTCCCCAGCCAAGCCAAGGCTGTGTCTTCAAAGAATTGCTGAAGTTCAAGTGGCGTCCCTCTATGTGTGGTGTATAGGGCCTTATAAAAGCCCTTGAATGCTTGCAGTTGCTCCGGGAGATTTCTTTGCATTATCCCGTTCGAGTCCTGCACCTCCGCTACGTAGTTAGAGAACTTTGGTGGCCTAACCTGAGTCGCCAGAACCTTCCCCGGGCAATCGCCTTCGCCATACACCCTTGCCACATGGTATTTCCCCCGGAACGTACATTCTCGATCGGCTGCTTCCGCACACTCTGACAGTTTGGTCCGCGAGGTCGCCCTAGTGTGCCCCACCTCCTCCCCACCCGCCAGGGCACTCTCCAATCTCTTAATGTCCTTCTCCAATCTGAATAAATTCCCCCTGATAGCCTTTAGCACTCCTTCTCCCTTTGCAATGCACCACCCTCTTACCGTGACTTTGAACGCCTCCCAAACCATGGTGAGGCTCGGGACAGAATCAACGTTTCATACGAAGAACTCTCGTATTTCCTGTTTGAGATCCGTCTTAAAGACCATATCTAGTAAGTGTGAGAGGTTTAGTCACCAACGGACATACGGCGCTTGCTCTAGTGGAGGCTGCATTTCCAGTTTGACTGGCGAGTGGTCCAAATATGTGCGTGCCAGATGTGTGACCTTTTCTACTCAATGTGCCATTCCTACGGACACAAATATATAGTCTAGTCTAGCCTAAGTGGAGTGAACTGCTGAGTGATGCGTTCCCTCTTTTTGTGCCGGGTGCCTGTGGCGCCATGTGTCTAGGAGGTAGTTAGAGGTAACTAAGTCCACTAGCAGTTTTTGTGATGCCATGTAAGGTAGCGTTGTGGCATGGGATCTATCTACCTGCGGTTCCATTATTGTATTGACATCCCCTCCCCAAATCACGTATGTAGAACCAATAGCCTGTATCCTACCCCAGAGTACGGACATGACGTGCGGATCATCCACATTGGGGCCATAGTAATTTGCTATTGTGATGTCGTACGATGCCAATCGGCCCCATAGTAAGCAAAACCTACCCTGCGAGTCTGTTTCTGTCCCTCCTAACCTAAAGGCCGTAGAGCGCCTAACAAGGATAGCCACCCCTCTGGAATAGGATGAATAGGATGAAAAGCAGTGGTGTGCGGCCCATTGTGTGTCAGGGTACGGGCACCCTTCGCGCCTACCTAAGTATAGGAACTACAATTCCCATTAGCCTTCATACCAGAAAGGTACTTAGCGACATCACGCGCAGATGCGGATGCGCGTAATTCTGTTGATTTCCTGTTGCCTTTGCTGGAGGTCCGTAGGAACGGGTCTCGATTCGCACTCTTGGCAGCTTCCTGCTTTGTTTATTCGGAGCTTCCGAATTCCTCGTTGCAGCAGTGGTGAGTGACAACGAGCTGCTGCCTTGCTTTACTGACAACGGAACGTTGTGTGTCGGCCTACCACACGTTACTGTTGTGACATCAGCTTCTCATGTTCGTGGTACTCCGAAGTTTTCCAGCGCGGCTGCGCTCGTGATAAGTACAGAACGCTGTGTGTCGGCTGGCCACGCGTCTCTGCTTGTGATTCCTGCTAATGCTATATTGTTGCGGAACATAGTGGTGTTACTACATGTTACTGTGACATCCACCTCTTCCTTCTTAAGTGCGGAGCGCAGTGTGTTTCTTGCCACGCGCTGCCGTTAATGATTAATCATTCGGCGTTTGTAGCGGAGTAAGGTGTGTTGGCTAACCACTTACTGCCGTGAACCCTTGGTTGTGATTTTGTTTCATTATACAGCGGATTATTGTGGTGGCTGCTACATTCTGCCATTTGTATAGACTGTTCTTGGGAATACACTTTATTCTTTTGTCCTTTAACAACTATCTGGATATGGCTATATAAGTCAAGTCAAGTCAAAAGTTTATTATGTTTTGGCTCTCGATGAGGGCCACATAAAAATAAACACACAAATATACAACATTAATTACAGAAAAATCACAACAAGATAAGAAGGAAACACTACTTGTCTACCGGTAAAGCGATCATCAAACCTCTCCCTATACATCATTAATAAATATCTAAAAACCCTTTAAAAAAATAAAAAATTCTGAAACAAAACATTTCATTTGGAGGGCAGTAAAGTGCATGGAAGAACGTTTTTACATTTAAGATTCCTAGTTGTAGACAAATTGGTTTTATCCATTTATAGCGCAATGGGCGCAATGCGGGACAAATAAACAAGACATGGTTACAATCCTGTACAGCATTATTACAGAGATTACATTTTGGCGATACCCCATACCATTTCGCTAAAAGGAGATTTAGTGGAAGCCAATCATGTCTTAAAAGGTACCATAACCTACGGACTCTATGAGGAATATTCCAAATAAGGTATTGTTGGGCCAGCTTTGGTATATATGTTTTTACCAGTGATTCCCTTTCTTTTTGCCTTGGTTGGGCAAGTATATCCAATTTATAACAGAGTTCCCAAGATGCACATTTTAATTTAGACTTTAGCTCAGCCGGTGAGAGTAAGAATAAGGTGCATTCATCCAATTCTAACAGAGATACTGCTTTTCTAAAATTTTTTACTAACAAAGAAAACTCGTTAAAGTTGCCAAAGAGTTCCCTTTTAATGGCTTCTCGTAAGGAACCCGGTTTACCTCTGGCCAGACAGGCTACCCATCTTACGAGGGCTACCAACCCCTGTACCCAACAGCTTCGGAGTCCGAATTCCAGCCTGCATGAGGATGCAGAGCACGCTGTATTAAGGGAAGAAATTTTTCTTAGTACCTTTCCTTCCATTTTTTGCAGAAATCCCCATTGTTCAACTCCACTAATTCAATTCCGTACAGTAGAGTTGCAGGTATCTTTGCCCTAAATACATCCAAAAAGAGTGAGAAATGT
The DNA here is from genome assembly GCF_964261635.1 of Lissotriton helveticus. NCBI lineage: Eukaryota > Metazoa > Chordata > Amphibia > Caudata > Salamandridae > Lissotriton > Lissotriton helveticus. The sequence goes on along the minus strand of NC_136067.1, from coordinate 1,756,392,513 downwards.
CTCTTCCCTGTCGCATTGTATAGGGAACATAACCCCATGCCATGGGCCAATGCTTTTCGTGAGTTGTGTTCAATGTGGGGATTCTCACTAAGGTTTGCTGAGATTATTTTGCCTAAGAAGGTGTAGGTTTTAACCACCTCTAGTTTTTGTCCACCTATAGCCCAGCTATAGCTTCCAGACCTACATTTTTTCTTCCCAAAAATGCACATGATTTTACTTTTCGATATATTAATTTTCATGTGATGTGCTTCAGCAAATCGATTCAATGCAGTAGACGATTAGACAAACCCTTCGGGGTTAAATCTAAAACAAGTATGTCATCCGCATACATTAGAACCGATATGGATGACCCTCCAATTGTCTGGGCTAATCCCTCACAAACTGCAATGGAAGATGGTAGGTCTGCCGTATATAGTGAAAACAATATAGGGGCCAGTATACATCCTTGTTTTAACCCATTCTGAGAAGGGATAGATTGAGAAAGACCCCTTTCTCCGCCTTGTAGCACCTTACACCACGTGTTCGAGTGAAGAGACTTTACTAATTCGAGTAAATACACTGGCATACCCAGTACAGCCAGCTTTCTCCACAGCGTTGGACGGTCCACCTTGTCAAACGCTGTGGAGAAATCGATAAATGCTGCATATATGCCACCACCTCGAACACGTACATATTTGTCCACAATCACCTGCAATAATGTCAAGTTATCTAGAGTTCCATGCTCTTTGCGAAATCCCGTTTGTTCCATAGGTAAAATACCATTTGTTTCTGCCCATTCAGTTATTAACATTAAAAGACATTTGGCGAAAATTTTTCCTACTGAATCCAATAGAGCTATTAGACGATAATTCATAGGCTTATCCCGTGCACCCTTTTTAAATATGGGGATTAATATACTTCCCCTCCAAGAGTCGGGGACTGATCTAGATATAAAGCATGCTTGAAACACTGGGAGAAGAATCCTACTCCAGGAAGTGACGTCTTGCTTAATTAATGACATGGGCAATTCGTCCGGACCCATTGCTCCGGAAGAGCGCATACTCTTTATCACGGTAGCTATGGATTTCTCGGTGGGGAGTTCTATTTTATGCTCACTATTTGAGGCTGGATCCCATTTATCCCCCACTGTACCATTAGGTGCATATAAGCTAGATACAAATAATATCCAGACATCTTCCGCAATAGAGATTGGGGTGGGGGTTGTTATTGCTCCACATCCCTTCCCTATTATGGACCAAAAATCTCTAGATTTGTTAAAGGCCGAAGCCTCTCTTAACCTAATCCAGAGAGAATCTTCTTTTTCTCTTTTTAACTTTGATCTCAATCTAACCCTCCTTCTTTTTAGTAAGGCTAACTTTTGCTCGTTTTCCCTAGATCTATTAAGGTACTGTTGCCTCACCAATTTGTTTATCTCCTTGTTTAAACTTAATAGTTTACTAGGAGAGAAGTGTAACTTTTTAGAATTTCCAGTTTTCTTAGCTATCTTGGTAAGTTTTTTTATAACATTTTCGAGGTGTAAAAATTCCATACCCTGCCATTCATCTAATTCTAGTAACGATGGCTATATAATATTCCAGGTGTTTCGGAACCTTGTTTCTTCCTAAGAAACCATTGGAGTACTTTGCTTTTGCTGATTTCCAGAAAGTTGCTGGGAGTCAGTTGGCTCTCGTTTAGGAATGCTAAAGACCCAATCCATGTTTTCTTTGTTACTCTGCTGGGTATTGATTGACTCTGTGTTTCAGGTGTGTTATGTACCAAACAGGCAATTCCTTCTTAGCGAGAATTGATGAGAGTAGTCATGTTGTTGCTATGCAGAGTTTAACCCTATATTCTGTTCTTATATCGTTTCAGAGCCTTTGTCCCAGCAGTCCCCTCCCCGTTCCTGATTTCCCTCGCCTAATGGTTCCAATTAGCGCTGACAGAGAGCTGTTGGAGTTAAGAAAAGGGAGACAGGATCTAGTATCATACCTTACCACCTTTAACAGGTTGGTAGCAGAGACGGCACGGCCTGAGGAGAAGAGAATGTTGCTCTATTATCAAGGGCTACGCGAAGGCTTAAAAGATGTCATAGCACAGATAGACCCTCAGTCTCTCAAATGCTCTGACATGATTAACCTTTCCCTACGACTTGATGGGAGGCTCACAGAAAGAGGGGGAGAGAGACGCAAAGCTGAGAGAGGGTACTATAGATCGGAGTTTACCCCTCGTAAGCTTAGCCAACCAGTTGACACAGGTAGCGAACCCATGGAATTAGGAGCTGTAAGGGCCCCTTTGTCTAGAGCAGAGAGGGAAAGTCGTAGTACTAGGACTATGCATGTATTGTGGGAAGAAGGGTCATTATGTCAAGGATTGTCCCACGAAACCCAGGGCTTCGGGGACTTGGTTAAGAAACAAGAAAGCAACTGTGTCCTCTATAACTACGGAGGACGTACCCCCAGTGGTGAGGGAAGATAAGAACTGGAAACTCCCTTCTCTCACAGCCTCCGAAATACAAGAACATGAATCACACATAGTGCTCACCATGACCTTAGAAAGCCAGGCTCAGGTTCACCAGGTGATGGTAATGGTTGATTCAGGGGCTACGGGGAATTTTGTGGACAGCGGCTTAGGCATGGGAGGTATGGGCAGTGGATGGCAAGCCGCTGAAGTCGGGTCTCATAACCGAAAGGACGGACAAACTTGTGTTGTTCTTGCCTGTCCCGGGGGGTGGGGGGGGGTGCATAAAGAGGTGATATGTCTAAACATTATAGAAGCGCCCCAATACGAAATCATCCTGGGTATGCCGTGGCTGAGCCATCACAATCCTTTGGTGGATTGGAGAGAAAAAACCCTAAAGTTTACAGATCCTAGTTGTAGGGCCCATATCATGTCTGAACAAGCCCCTCAGGTAGTAGCGTTATTATACTCCCATTGTCTAGCTACTGCGGCTGAAAAGGTGGTGGTCCTGCCTCCCTGCTATCAAGGGTTTCAAGATGTATTCATTCAAACTATGGCGGAGCAATTACCTCCACATAGGGAATACGATTGCCGAATAGATTTGGTGGAAGGCGCGGTAATCCCCACTTGTAGGGTGTATGCATTATCGGTCCCTGAAACAAAACACCTGAAGGAATATCTAGATCACTATGTGAAGATAGGTTTTATCAGGCCTTCCCGCTCGCCTTCTGCTTCTTCTTTTTTTTTTATATCAAAGGCGAATGGTGATCTACGGGCTTGCGTGGATTATCGCAAGCTCAATAAAGTCACTGTTCGAAATAGATATCCCTTACCCCTCATTACTGTATTACTGGATCAGGTTCGTAATGCAAAGATATATACCAGGCTTGACCTTCGAGGGGCATACCATTTGGTCCGTGTCAGGGCAGGGGATGAGTGGAAGACCGCATTTAAGACCCACTACGGCTTGTATGAATATCTGGTCATGCCTTTTGGGCTGTGCAATGCCCCTGCCGCTTTTCAGTTTTTTCTGAATGACGTGTTTAGAGAGTACATGGACATCTGCGTGGTTGTTTATATAGACGACATTCTGGTTTACTCTGAGGAGGTTGGCACACACATTTCGCAGGTTATCATGGTACTCCAGAAGTTGAGGGAACACAAACTGTATTGCAAGTTAAGCAAGTGCGAGTTTGGGGTGGGCTCCGTTGAATTCCTGGGGGTTATGCTACACCCGGAGGGTCTGCGCATGTCTGATCGCAAGGTATTAGCAGTCCAAGAATGGCCTACTCCTAAGTCAGTAAAGGAGGTACAGAGCTTCTTGGGCTTTGCTAATTACTACAGGCGTTTTATTGTGGGGTTCTCGCAGATGGCAGTTCCCTTGACACGCTTGCTCAGAAAGGGAGTGAAATTCTGTTGGTCGTTAGAGGCTGATCAGGCCTTTGTGTGTTTGAAGCAAGGATTCACTTCAGCCCCTGTGTTGGCCCACCCTAAGACCGAGTTACCTTTCATCGTAGAAGCGGATGCCTCCGATGAGGCCCTCGGGGCTATCCTTTCGCAAAGAGACTCAGAGACCGGACAATTGCACCCGGTGGCATACCTTTCCAGAAAATTGAACCTGGCCGAAAAGAACTATACAATCTCAGAAAAAGAACTCTTAGCGGTAAAGAGGGCCTTCCAGGAATGGAGACAATACCTTTGGAGTGCTGAACATCTGGTGACGGTGTATTCCGATCACCGGAATCTTCAATACATGCAAACAGCCAGACATCTGTCCCAGCGCCAGATGAGATGGATGCTGTTCTTTGCCGAATTCAACTTCGTCATTACATTCAGACCAGGTAGTGAGAACGGATGTATGACGTTACAACGCATACTTTTACCACACATGCCTTTACAACGCGGTATTTACAACGAATACCTTTACAACGCATAGTGCTTTTGGCGCTGGATAGTGAATTATTTAATTTACTATTCCAACTCCAGTCCCCGTGGATAGTAGGGAAGGTGTTGGATAGTAAATTAAATATATTCCCTATCCTAGAGCGCCCCCAAGCGCAATGCGTTGTAATGGTTTGCGTTGTAAAAGTTGCGTCGTAAATGCACTCCGTGGTAAAAGTTGCGTTGTAAAGGTTGTTTACCAGTGAGAACAGAAAGGCTGATGCACTGTCCAGACAAGACGAAGGAGATTCCGCATCTGCTCCAGTAATGGAATCCATAATAGAACCTGCGAAGGTGGTTTGTGTACTTAGCGCGGAAACATTTTTGAGTAAGATACGGAACGCTAAAACACTTTCTCTTTGGGATTCCTGGGCTGCAAAAGACAGTCATCGATCCATGAAACAGGGATTGCCTTTCGTTAACACTCAGCTGTTCGTGCCTTCCATCGCCTTACAGCAAGAGGCTTTTCGGTGGTGTCATGTGGCTCCTCTGGCTGGTCATCAGGGAGTGCTCAAGACGATACATTTGGTCCAGAGACACTTCTGGTGGTTGACTTTGAGGAAAGATGTTACCTTATGGGTAGCCCATTGTGATGTTTGTGCACGATCAAAGACCGATAGCGGAATGAAGAGAGGTAAACTGATACCCATGCCTACGCCCAGAAGACCCTGGCAAACGATAAGTTTGGACTTTGTGACGGGTTCGCCATCTGATCAGGGTAAGTCAGCCATTCTGGCAATGGTGGACAGTCTAACCAAACTGGGGCACTTCATACCTTGCATCAACCTACCTACGGCTGGTCAAACGGCACAACTACTCCTCACGGAAGTGATCTGTTTACACGGGGTACCTGAGGTCATTGTTTCAGACAGGGGCCCCCAATTTGTCGCCAGATTCTGGAAACACTGGTGCACGGCATTACAGATCAAGTCATCTTTGTCTACAAGCTTTCATCCTCAGACGGATTGACAAACAGAGAGGTTGAACCAGACACTAAAGAAATACCTCCGTTGTTATGCCACTTCAGCACAGGACTCATGGGTGTCGTTGTTGTGGATGGCGGAATTGGCATACAACAACGCCTGGCACTGCTCTGCAGGGGTGTCTCCTTTTTGTGCCATGTATGGGGTTGACGCTAACATCGTTCCTGTTAAGATCCCTGAGAGTGTGTCTGATCAGCCCTCTGTGTATAGCAGGGTGAGGAAGCTACACTCAGTACAGAAGTAGCTCATCACACACTTGATCAAGGCCAAGGTGGAATACAAACGTTGGGCCGATGTGCATCGTAGGGATGGTCCTGACTATCAGGTGGGGGCAGGGTCTGGCTCTCTACCAAGAACATAATATTCAAACTGCGAAGTGTGTTTCATCATCGTTTCATTGGTCCGTATGTCATCATTAAAAGAGTGAACCCTGTGGCTTTCAAGTTGAAATTGCCTGCGAGTATGCGAATCCACCCTGTTTTCCACAGCAGCCTTCTTAAACCTGCTTTGTCGGGTGTCAGGAGGACCGCTCCTCCGGTACTGGTCGATGGTGGGGATGAGTACGAAGTGAGGTGCATTCGGGACTCTAAGTGGAAACGAGGTGCCCTGTGGTACTTGATTGCCTGGAAGGGGTATTTAGCTGAGGATGATACTTGGGAGCCGCAACATAACGTTCATGCTCCTGCAGCTGTACGCCGCTTTCATGCTAGGTTCCCGGCTAAGCCTGGCCCTAGGAGGCGCTGAGGAGGAGGAAATACTGTCAGGGTATGGAACCCTTCGCGCCTACCTAAGTATAGGAACTACAATTCCCATGAGCCTTCATACCAGGAAGATACTTAGCGACATCACGCGCAGATGCGGATGCGCGTAATTCTGTTGATTTCCTGTTGCCTTTGCTGGAGGTCTGTAGGAACGGGTCTCGATTTGCACAGTGGTGAGTGACAACGAGCTGCTGCCTTGCTTTACTGACAACGGAACGTTGTGTGTCGGCCGACCACACGTTACCGTTGTGACATCAGCTTCTCATGTTCGTGGTGCTCCGAAGTATTCCAGCGCGGCTGCGCTCGTGATAAGTACAGAACGCCGTGTGTCGGCTGGCCACGCGTCTCTGCTTGTTATTCCTGCTAATGCTATATTGTTGCGGAACATAGTGGTGTTACTACATGTTACCGTGACATCCACCTCTTCCTTCTTAAGTGCGGAGCGCAGTGTGTTTCTTGCCACGCGCTGCCGTTAATGATTAATCATTCGGCGTTTGTAGCGGAGTAAGGTGTGTTGGCTAACCACTTACTGCCGTGAACCCTTGGTTGTGATTTTGTTTCATTATACAGCGGATTATTGCGGTGGCTGCTACATTCTGCCATTTGTATAGACTGTTCTTGGGAATACACTTTATTCTTTTGTCCTTTAACAACTATCTGGATATGGCTATATAATATTCCAGGTGTTTCGGAACCTTGTTTCTTCCTAAGAAACCATTGGAGTACTTTGCTTTTGCTGATTTCCAGAAAGTTGCTGGGAGTCAGTTGGCTCTCGTTTAGGAATGCTAAAGACCCAATCCATGTTTTCTTTGTTACTCTGCTGGGTATTGATTGACTCTGTGTTTCAGGTGTGTTATGTACCAAACAGGCAATTCCTTCTTAGCGAGAATTGATGAGAGTAGTCATGTTGTTGCTATGCAGAGTTTAACCCTGGTAGTGATGCTTTAGTGTGTATAGAAACAAATATTGTTAGAACTGTCATTTGAAGGCAGAAATTCCCCACCCCTTCCCACACTGACTTCCCTAACTCATCGGCCTTTTCATTAGTTCCCTCCCTTGTCTAATCTAGGTGAGGTATACCCCAACTACCTCTGTATAACAAAACAAAGAACTCTACTGGGGATCTCCCTCCTAGGGCCTTCACTAGGGGCCCGCGACCTGCCGTCTCCCCTCCTCGTTCGCACTCAATGGCCACCAGGCCCATATGACCTCGTATCGTCCGTGGGAGGAGGGCGAGTGTCCAGGCGGGTATGTAGTGAGTCTCATTAGTTCAGTCTCAGATCGTCTGGTGGCGTGTCTGGGTTCAAAGCCGCTAATAGTCGCGGTCTCTCCTGTCAGTCTGTCCTGTGAGCATCAGGCGCGATGTTCAGTCTGGGGCTGAAGTGGGCGATTGGAATCTGGATCTCGCCCTGGTGGCTGCTTCTGTTGATGCCGTCCGGCGATGTCGCTTAAGATATTCCTCGGCTCTTTGTGGGTTCTGGAAGTATTGCTGTTTGCCCAGGTGCATGATGCGAAGTTTGGCGGGGTAGAGCATCACATATGTGATGTCCTCTGCTTGGAGCTTCTTCTTTACCTCCGCAAATTTGCGTCTCGCATCTTGTACGTGCTGCATGAAATCCGGGTAGAATGCAAGCGTGGCGTTTTCGTAGTGGATTTGCTTCTTCTCTCTGGCCAGGCGTAGTGCTGCATCCCGGTCTTGGTAGTTCAAAAAACACACTATCACTGGACGTGGAGGTGCACCCGGGGGCAGATGTGCAGATAGGGCCCTGTGTGCCCTTTCAATTGTGAAGTGAGGTGAAAAGGACTCCCTGCCAAAGAGATCAATCAGTAGCTTTTCTATGAAGTCCTCCATGCGGCACGTGTTGGTGGACTCCGCCAAGCCCAAAATGCGCATGTTGTTCCTTCGAGACCAGGCCTCCAGATGTTTTCAGTGATTACTTTTAGTAGCTTGTCCATTTGTAGAATCTGTTCCTTGGTCCCAGAGGCCCCGTCTTCCAGGTCCAAAACTCGTGTCTCCGTTTCTCTAATCCTCCGGTCATGTTGATCCAGCTTGTGCACCACTGAGTCCAACCTATTATTCATCGTGTCCATCTCATGCTGAGTAGAAGCGCCTTCCAATCCTCCTCTTGGCCCTCGGCAGCGTCTGAGTCTGCGTTGTCAGCAGCATTTGTTTTTGGCGTTTTGTGGGACTCGAATGGTATCTTCATCTGTTTCGTGTCTGTTCTGCCCATACTGGTGCCTGGGTGCCCATCTAGCTGATTCTCTTGCTGGCAGTGTATTGCTTCTTGCAGTACGGGGGCGTCCTACTACGTGGTGAAACCCCAAGGCTGCCGCTGCTTTGTCTTCATGCAGTCTATCCCCGGGTTGTATATGCTATTTCGTCCTGGGGTCAAAGTTTGAGTCCTACAAGCAACCAGTCCAATTATTTCTCATGCAGGTCAGGCTGCACTTTCCTGGGCGCCACTCTACAGTGGGTGCTCTGAGCTATGGGGGCACTCTCATCTGCAGTAAACAATATGGCATCCCCCGCCTTTCATTGTGCACTGTGACTCTGTCCTGTCGTGCTGATCTCGTCCTCTGCTTGAGGTGAATGTGGCTGTGCCCTCTCGGTCCCCATGAGGGTCTGTATTGCTGCCTCAATTGATTTTCCCTTGCGCTGTGGCTGCAGACACTCATGCATGTCCTCAAGGAATCGCGGTTGCCTCCCCTCTCCCGCGCCGCTCATGCCGCCATTTTGGTCACGCCTCACCGGGAGGTCCGCTCGCTTCACCGTTACTGATGCCGCGGCGGCTGCTCAGCACGGGTGGTGACTCTGCTGCATGCGTTGCTGTGTGCACCTCACCGTATTGCTGCTGATCTCCGTATCTGCCAGGGAGCTGGGGCTTGACCTCCGCCCTCCGTTCTGCTGCCGCTCCTCTGCACCAGCACGGCCCGTGCCCACACTCACAGCCATGGCCTCGCCTGAGTCCCACAGCCGCACTCTCGCCGCTGTGTGTGAGGGCAATCTTGGGCTCTTCGATGTTGTTCACTCTGTCTGGGGCCGCTAAGCTCTGATGCTGGTCACTTTGCTACCGCGTATTCCTTCACTGCTCCGCCACCGATTAGGCTATAATTCAGATCTAAGAGTCATCTCAGGATATTACTAAAGTATGTTTATCCCGCCCGACTGGCGAGAGCCTCACTGGTGTGCGGCCAACATGGTCGCGCTCCACCTAGCGCCCCCCCATCCATCTCTATCTTTATCTAAAAATGATGGTGTCCATGATTGCAGCTAATAAGCGATACATGATAGTGAAATCAAATTGTGGAAAGAAAAATGTCTATATAGCATAACAACTATAGTGAAGATTTCTCAAACACTGTAAAAGCTCAGGATCTGTTCAAATTTCTAATTGTTTTCTAGTGCTCATCAAGATATGTCTCTATTCAGGACAAAACATGAGCTAAATAAAATACAGGATGGTCTTGCCCATGATCTTCTTGCTATTTAAATCAAACTGCTCCAACTTTTATTTCTGGGTCACACTTTTCCACAAAAATTCTTCTAGGGACGGTCATGATGACATAAGTTTGGAGTACGTTAAAACTCTATCAGCTTGATCATCCACACAAAAACCTGTTTTCATATTCTTCCTTTTCAAAAACGCAAATTATATCCCTAATCATTTTTTAAACTTATTATTAAATTGGTAATTAAAGTTTGTAAATCCAAGGAAGCTTTGAGTCTCTTGAACATTAGTTGATGAATGCCAGTACAAGATGGCTGAAATCTTCCTGGGATGCATAGAATACCAGAGTAATTCCATCTCAATGTAAGATACTCAAAGTCTTTTTTAAACGTGTACTTCTCAGGCTTACAAGTCAAATGATGTTGCTAGAGCACTGACAACATTCAATTCCCATGTTTCTGATTTTCCACTAGAGTCTACATTAGGCTATCATCCAAATGAAGTAGTAAAAGCGTATTCAACTTGTCAGAAATGATTGAACCCATAAAGCGCTGAAAAATACGTGGAGCATTGCACAACCCAAATGGAATTTTAAATACACAAAATTCAGAAATGGGATGTGAAAAGCAGTTTTCCACATCTCACCTTCTGTTATGCATAGCAGATGGCAGGGGTCTGAGAGGTCAAGCTTTATGAAGACCTGCATGCCATTATCTGTCCCCAAAATATCTTTATCGGTGGTAAAGGATGTATATTTCTACAATCAATGCAAGGACAAGTATCTTTACCTTTCTTGGGAACAAAAAACAAAGGTATCTCAGCAGGTGATGAAGATGAAACAATAAAAACCATTTTAAAAATCCTTTTGTAATACGTTTTAATATCTCTTCATTCTCAGTGAGGTGGAAGGGATGAACCTTTAGGCTTTGCAGAAACTGGAGAGAAAATATGATGCTGGAGTGGTAATCATGACAAATAGGCCAGTGTTAAAACAGATATTGTATCCTTTATTTCATCATTTGGAAACCAATAGCATCCGAAAGCATAGCAATGAGCATGACTAAACTGTGATAAAAAAAGACATTTTTGAATTGGCCAATTCAACTATGGAGTGGGCCTCTTTAGTAAAGGAAGTCTAGAAATGACTGCATAATTAACAGATAATGATATCAAATGATAACACTTCTCTATGGCCCCCAAAAGAGCAATGGAAAAGCAGCTTTTCGAATAGTAGTTAATGGTAAAGCATTAACTATTCAAATCATTTCAGGAGTCTTCTTTACTCTCTTAGGACTGTCATTTCATATGACCCTGTCCTGATTGATAAATATTCCACAGGTGCCACTATCCAACAATTCAGAGGTATTAACAACTTCTCTTTCTGTCTTGATAGAAATTGTAATGGACAAAATGGTTATCACCGTTATTCAATGATGATCCAATATAAGGAAGCCAATATTCTCCTGACACCTTTATAGGAGATGATGAAACTTTGCTAGCATTTCTTGATGCAGTTTTGCGCAGACTTGAGACATATGTTCAGTATCACCAGAAAATAGCATTACGCAGGCACTCATTTTCTTGTTCCGTCAAAGGGCTTCCTACGTAGAGTCTTTTAAATTACAGGACAATTAACATCTCTGATCAAACACACCCAGACAACTTAGGATGATTAGAACAACTTTGGAAGTTCTTTCTTTCCTTCTATCTCTCTTGCAGTTTTTGTTTAGTTAAAAGCACTAACTTGTTAAGTTCAGAATATAAAATAGGACATTGCGAATTAACTAATTTGTCCTTGATTTCTTCTTTGAGTTCATGTTAAAAGAGTTATCTGAGTTCTTGGAACTCAAATAGTTTCAGGTGTCAATTCATGAAAATGAGTCACATAAGTCAAAACATCCATTCCTCCTTGTTGACTGTCATACAATGCTTCCGCTTCAGAATATTCCAAATCAGGGCCTTCACTCATCTTTCTAAATGCTAATAAGAAGAGTGCAAATACACATCTCAAGTTGTCCAAGCCAATGTCGATCAAGTAATGCATCTAATCAGATAACCTATCATTACGTAGTCATCACTAAATGATTCAGAGTGGAAAGCAAATGCACCATAAGTGATTCTAAAAATATATCACAACCGACCAGAAACTTCGCATCGGAGCTGCTGCGGGTTGCATCAGCCCCACCCAACTCTGCATCGGGACCGCTGTGTGGTTTGTCTCTGGTGCAGGACTTCATATAGCTGCCTGCCGCATTTGAAGAACCGCCGCTGCATGACTCATCCTTGATGCAGTACTCTTCTGAGCCAGCCGTAGCGTGACGCATCCCAATGCAGGACTTTACATTACAAATCCCTCGTCAACGATAACCAGGACCACACACCCCAGCTTTGCAGCTCCTAGGAATTGCCGCTGTATGACGCATCCTTGATATGGGTCACCACATCGTTCTGCAATTATTTATTACATTTTACTCTACTTTTCTAATTTGGTGTTGGATTTTTTTTGTGCTGTGTTTCACTTTATTGCAGTTAGAAGTACTGCAGAAATAGTTTACACATTGCCTCTAAGTTAAGCCTGACTGCTTTTGTGCCAAGCTACAAGAGAGCTGAGCACAAGTTATTTTAGAGTTTGCTTGTGACTTCACCCTGGCAAGGATTGTGGTTCCTGCTTGAGTAGGGCCGCCTTCCCCAACCCTCCCCAACCACTTACGCAGTGTCTTACATTGGTTTTCAAGTGTGAGGATTAGGACTTGTGTCTGTGGAATGCCACATTGTGATTTTGTAGAACACTAAATTCCCAGATAAGTAATCTGAGACCAATTCAAGCATTTATACATTCTCCTTAGTTTTCTGATTGACTGTTTTTCCTTTTTCTAAATTTAAGTATCCTGCCTCTCTGTCGCATACCATGGAAGTGGACAGGATAATTGTGGATAACTAGAGCAGCAGGGCTGAGCTGCAGAAGCTCTGTGAGGAAAGGAGTCTGCATGCAGTAATGAAGGCCACTAAGCTGGACCTTCAGACAGCCCTCTGTGCATATGAAGAGGTGACACTGATGCAATCCTAGCCTGAGGAATCTGAGAATTAGGATCTTAATGAGGATGATCCTGTTGAGGGAGAACTTGATTTAGGAGTGGAGGAGGCCCTGGATGTGAAGCTCCCAGAGGAAGGAGACCATTTACCCACCGCGGGAGATCCCAGTGTGAGGACAGGGAGCAGTATTCTCCAGGAACTTGGCCCCAGAGGAGCTGGCGAATAAGAAAGCAGAAAGGGAAATTAGGCTGCAAACGGCAAAGCTTAAAACTGAAGAAAAGTAGGCTGAGAGGGCCTTGGCTGAAAAGGAACTGCTACTAGAGCATGAGGGAACCCTGCAAGAACTGGATTTGAAAGATGGAGAACCCTCAGAGTCCAGCAGCCATGGTGGCACTTTACTTGCAGTTTCTGGAGGTGACAAGAAGGTCCGCATACCTAAAGATCTGGTGGCCAACTATGTGGTGGGAGATATTGACAGGAAATGGTCTCTACAAAGCAGGCTGAGCCACGTGTGCTCTTTCCCCACAAGCTGAACAACGCTTGCCTTAACCACGCATATGCCTTAACCACACATGTATGTGGTTATGGGAGTGCGTGGTCTAGGTGCTGGGATGAGCAGACACAGGAAGAGGAAGGACCAAGAGAGGGCACAATCAGGTAAGTGGGGCTGGGTGGGTAGTGTTGGGGTAGTTTTTAGGGCTCAGGAGGAATTAGGGTAGTTTTTATGGCTGGGTCAGGGTTGTTTTTAGGGCTCGGGGGTCGGGTAGTTTTTAGGGTTCGTAGGTCAGATCGTTTTTAGGGCTCAGGGGGGTTGGGTAGTTTATAGGGCTCATGGGGTCTTGGGGTACTTTTTAGGGCTCAGGAGGTACAGGATAGTTTTTAGGGCTCAGGGTCGAGGTAGTTTTTAGGGCTCAGGAGGGTCGAGGTAGTTTTTAGGGCTCAGGAGGGTGAAGGTAGTTTTTAAGGCTCGTGGCGGGGGGGTCGGGATAGTTTTTAGGGCTCATGGAGGCTGGGGTACTTTTTAGGGCTCAGGGGGGCCAGGGTAGTTGTTAGGGCTCAGGGGGGGTCAAGGTCATTTTTAGGGCTCAGGTTCTCTTAAGATAGTATTGGGCCCTGCCATGTCTGTTTATTGTTTACTAGGGAATGACTTGGAGCACACTGCGTGGAAGGAAGTAGAGCTCAGGTCGCAGCTGGAAATGTTGAGGTTGGTTGAGTGGGTGAGTGTGACTACTCTGTCCAGAGAGTCTGGAAAAATGGCAACGACAGCTGCAAAGAAGAAGAAAGGCAGGAGGGATGGCAAACCAAACTCTGAAGCTCCCACCACACCAGTGGACGGGGTGCCGGAGGAGGCAGCCCGAGCCGACCGGAGAAGCCATTGCCACTCTGCATGAGCTTGTCAGATGGCAAGCTGATGGTGGACCCACCAGGGAGGAATTCTGGAAGGCGCAGAGAGAGTGTCCAACCCTAAAGGGACTGAGGTGGCAGTCTGAAGCCCAGGCAGCTGGTGACACTTCTGGAGATCATCTTATTTACTGGGAGAACAACCTCCTATACAGTGAGCTTAAGGCGCCTGTGCATTGGTCTCCCAATTTTACAGGCCCATCCTCCTGTGTTTGGCTCATGAGATACCCCTTACAGGACATCTGAGGCAGGGCTGGGCCTTTGCCTGGCTTGTCACCCACTTTTATTGGCTTTGGGTGAGGACAGCCTCATATTCTTTCGGCAGGACTTGTCTCCCCTGCCAGGCCTGTCAATGTCACACCCTTTGAGAGGTTGGGCATCAACATTTTTTTAGCTCTTGGACCCCAAAACTGCCTTGGGCAACAGGTTTATCCTGGTTTTGGTGGACCATGCTACACGGTACCCAGAGTCCATCCCTCTGGAGACTAAGCATGGGCGGATTTTGCGGATCCACGATTCACGAATTTGCGGATTCACGGATCGTGGATCCGCAAAATCCGCGGATTTAGCGGATCTGCGGATTTGGGGGCGGGGCTTCCTCGAGTGTGTGGGCGGGGCCAAACGGACGGGGCTTCCATGCGAGCGCACATGCCTCTTGTGTGTATTAAAGGTCAGAGATCGATCAGAGCAGCAGATTAAGAGACAGAAGCCCCCTGGTCACAGGAACAGCACGGGGGTTGCGCTCGTGAAAGTCAAAGATGCAAATGCATCTGGGCAGCATCACAGCGGATTTTCGATGGTATATTTGTGAAGAAGGCACATCTGCCCAGCCTCCCAACGCTCACAATTTTTTTTGGGCTGATGAATGAGTCACTGCATTTGCACTTCAACTAGTTCCAGCGACCAAGTGTGTGTTACTATGCAATCGCGCCGAAGTGCGCAGGGGTCCCTGGAGTGAAATGGCCATCATAGTGGGTAAATGGCGGGAAGACGGTGCACACCTCGAGTGTGTGGGCGGGGCCAAACGGACGGGGGCGCTCACGATTATTTTTGGGCTGATGAATGAGTCACTGAATTTAAGCTTCAACTAGGGCACATGCGTTATTGATATCTGCAAGTGTTTCCTGTTGAGGTTTTTTTTTTGTGCCAGGACCGTCGTGCCAGAATGAACCCTGCCCTTCATATTTATTCAAGAAGAAGACACCATGTAAATAATTTACGATGGCGCCGGCAAGCTGCCAGCGCCATCCTGCAAAAGTTACTTAATTAGCTTCAACAGGAAGCTCCAACTGATAAAATAAAGCAGGCGCTCGAGCCCCTGCTTTATCTTATCTGTTAGAGCTTCCTGTCGAAGCTAATTAAGTAACCATTTGAGGATGGCGCTGGCAGCTTGCCGGCGCCATCGTAAATTATTTACATGGGGCTTGAACTTTTGACCGCAAAATCCGCTCCGATCGCGGATTGCGGATTCTCGGTAAATTCGCGAGAGTTCGCGGATCGCGGATTTACCGAAAATCCGAAAAATCCGCGATCGGAGCGGATTTTGCGCTCATGCTTACTGGAGACCATAACTGCAACTGCAGTGGCTAGAGCCTTGATGGGGATTTTTCCCCAAGTAGGTTTCCCCAATGAAGTGGTGCTAGACAGGGACACCAAATCCATGTCTGCATCTATGAAACCCATTTAAAAGGAATGTGGGGTAAACTTCGAACTCACCACACCTTACCATCCCCTACTAATGGGCTTGTTGAGAGGATCAGTAAGACCCTCAACGGCATGATTATGGTAATACCAGAGCCCATGAGCTGGAAGTGGGGCTTTCTTTTGCCTGTCTACTGTTTGAATGCAGGGAGGTACCACAGAAAGGAGTTGGGTTCAGCCCCTTTGAACTCCTCTATGACCACCCTTTGAGAGGACCTCTCAGTTTGGTAAAAGAGGGATGGGAGCAAGCTCCCAAGAAGCCCCCTGTGGATGTGGTTAGCTACAGACTACTTCTCTACAACCAAATGCAGAAGTTCTGAAAGAAGGCTTCCAAGAACTTAGATGCAGCCTGGAGGTAATTGAGCAATGGTATGACCAGAAGGCCACTCTGGTTGAGTTTCATCCTGGCCAGAAGGTGTGGGTGATGAATACCATTGAGCCTAGGGCCCTCCAAGATCTTTGGACAGGGACCTTTGAGGTGATTGAGAGGAAGGGGAGGCTAACTACCTAGTGGACCTCCAGACCCCCCAGAATCCCCCTGTGGGTCCTCCACCTCAATTGCCTGAAGCCCCACAATGAGAGGTCTGAGGTCACTATGCTGTTAGTGACGGATGGTGGAGTAGAGGAGAGCAAACCTCTCCCTGATCTCCTGTCGTCCAAGGAGAAAGCTGAGTCAGTGGAGGGTGTCAACCTCTCCCCAACCTTGACCCCAGAGCGGCAGAGGGACTGTCACCAGCTGTTGGGACAGTTTATATATTTATTTATTTATATCATTTATAGAGCTCGCTGCAACCCTGCGGGCATCTTGGCGCTAAGAAAGGGACAACGAAGAAACAGTCAGTCTAGAGAGCATGAGGAGGGTGTCTCGACAAAGGACTGTCACTATAACCCCCGGGGGTTATACCCTTGGAAAGAGCCAGGTCTTGATTTTTTTACGGAACAGCAGTAACTCGCTGATTTTCCTGATTTCAATTGGAAGGCTATTCCAGAGTAGGGCTGCTGCTACGCTAAACGCTCTGCCGCCCTGGGTCGCTTTTCTTATCCTAGGTATTCTGACAAGGTTTGTGGAAGAGGAGCGGAGGGCCCGTGTGGGCTCATACCACTGGAACTTGTCCTGGAGTGGCTTAGGGCCCTGACCATGCACTGCTTTGAAAACGGTGCATAGGGACTTGAAGAGGATCGTCTGAGGCACTGGGAGCCAGTGCAAGTCAGTCAGCACTTGAGTTGTTGAGGATCGGCGGGTTTGTGAGAGTGCCAGCTTAGCTGCTGCCGCCTGGATACTCTGTAGTCTGGTAATCAGATAGCCAGTGATTCCAGTAGCAAGGCGTTGCAGTAGTCCAGGCGACTAAGAATGGTACTCCTGACTACAGTTGTTCTTGCCTGTACTGGTAGAAAAGGTAGCAGCTTCCGGAGGCCTTGCATTAGAGTGAAGCAACTGCCCATCAGTTTGTTGACGTGGGTCTCCAGATTTAAGTTTTCATTAAAGCTGACCCCCAGATTCCGCACCGTATTCACTGCTATCAGGGGTCCATCCGAGGCTAAAGGCCAAAAGTCTGCAGGCAGGCTTCTGGCAATCCTCCCCACCTTGCATTGTAGGATCTCTGTTTTTCCGCTGTTGAACTGAAGCGAGTTTCCCTTCAGCCATGTTGCCATTTCGTGCATACAGGCATGGAAACTGTCTAAAGAATCCGCCTGAGCACCATCAAGGGAGATCATAAGCTGTGTGTCATCAGCGTAGTTAATCACGCTGATGTCATAAGCCTTAATGATGCCCAACAGGGGTTGCATGTAGGCATTAAACAGGATGGGACTGATAAATGATCCCTGCGGAACCCCGTTTGGAACTTTGGCAAATTCGTATTGATATGGAGGGAGTGCCACTGCCTGCCACCTGTTGGACAGATACGAGCGTAGCCAGTTAAGCGCCATTCCTTTTATTCCAAAGGTCTCCAGCCTTGTCAGCAGAAGTTCGTGGTTCACCATATCGAACGCGGCGGACATGTCCAGCAGGATTAGAATTGCTGACTCGCCCCTGTCCGCCCTCATCCCTGAGCTCGCACATTTGAGTACCCAAGATATCGACACTGGTGTCAGCCCTCCTTTCAAAAACAAAATGTACAGACTGTCAGACAAGGTGATGACCAGTGTCAAGGAGGGGGTCTCCAAGATGCTAAAGGCCGCAATGATTGAGCTCTCCAGTAGTTGCTTGTCTATCTCAGTTGTGCTGGTTCCAAAGGCTGCCTCACGGGGCACCACACCAGAACTCAGCTTCTGCGTGAACTATATGGGGCTTAATTCGATCACAAAGACTGATGCTCATCCTATCCCCAGCAAAACCAAAGGGGATGATGGACGGAGTGTTGAACAATGCAAGCACTCACCCCCAGTCAACTGATCTGGGGTTAATCCATCATCTTTCCTTAGCTCACTCTGACACCCCAGGTCAGACATGGTCATATGCAAATCAGTCTGACCCTGTGCCTCATGGGAACAATCCAGCCCGAACTGCCAAGCCATGTCTTCCCTGGACCGGAAACAAGCATCCTGGTACCGGTTTCTGGCTAATCAGCCGTCATCAGCCAGGCTATCTTGAATCCATTGGCAAAGTGAGCAAGGGACCCACGTCTGGGCATACCCTGCCAACTTAGGGCGAACAAAGCAATACCAAAGGGGATGATGGACGGACTGTTGAACAATGCAAGCACTCACCCCCAGTCAACTGATCTGGGTTTAATCCATCATCTTTCTTTAGCTCACTCCGCTACCTCAGTTCAGATATGGCCATATGTAAATCAGTCTGACCCTGTGCCTTGTTGGAACAGTCTAGCCCGAACTGCCAAGCCATGTATTCCCTGGACCGGAAAAAGCATCCTGGGACCAGTCTCTGGCTAATCAGCCGTCATCAGTCAGGCTAGCTTAAATCCAGGAGCAAAGTGAGCAAGGGACCCATGTTGGGGCATACCCTGCCAACTTAGGGCGAACAAAGCAATACCATAGGGGATAATGGACGGAGTGTTGAACAATGCAAGCACTCACCCCCAGTCAACTGATCTGGGTTTAATCAGTTGACTGGGAAACAAGCCTCCGAGGACCGGTTTCTGGCAGAAGACGGCTGTAATGCCAGAAACCGGTCCTCGGAAGCTTGTTTCCGGTTCAGGCAAGGCATGGCTTGGTAGTTCGGGCTGGACTGTTCCTATGAGGCACAGGGTCAGACTGATTTGCATGTAGCCATGTCTGAACTGTGGTGGCAGAGTGGGCTAAAGAACGGTGATGGATTAAACCCAGATCTTTTGACTGGGTGTGAGTGTTTGATTGGTTCAGATGCTCCGTCCATTACCACCCCCTTTTGTACCGCTTTTGGCCGCCATAAGTGTGGCAGGGTATGCTCAGACGTGAGTCCCTTGCTCACTTTGCCACTGGATTCAAGCAAGCCGGGCTGAAGACGGCTGTAATGCCAGAAACCGGTCCTTGGAAGCTTGTTTCCGGTCCAGGGAAGGCATGGCTTGGCAGTTCGGGCTGGACTGTTCCCATGAGCCACAGGGTCAGACTGATTTGCATGTAGCCATGTCTGAACTGGGGTGGCAGAGTGGGCTAAAGAACGGTGATGGATTAAACCCAGATCTTTTGACTGGGTGTGAGTGTTTGATTGGTTCAGATGCTCCGTCCATTACCACCCCCTTTTATACCGCTTTTGGCCGCCATAAGTGTGGCAGGGAATGCTCAGACGTGAGTCCCTTGCTCACTTTGCCACTGGATTCAAGCAAGCCGTGCTGAAGACGGCTGTAATGCCAGAAATCGGTCCTCGGAAGCTTGTTTCCGGTCCAGGGAAGGCATGGCTTGGCAGTTCGGGCTGGACTGTTCCCATGAGGCACAGGGTCAGACTGATTTGCATGTAGCCATGTCTGAACTGGGGTGGCAGAGTGGGCTAAAGAACGGTGATGGATTAAAGCCAGATCTTTTGACTGGGTGTGAGTGTTTGATTGGTTCAGATGCTCCGTCCATTACCTCTCCCTTTTGTACCGTTTCACACTAAAAAGGCAGAAAAGAAACCAACATCATGAGCTACAAATGTCCTGCCGATAAAACGGCGGGTAAGGACACTACAATTGCAGGAAGACTCACCGAGTATTCGGACCACAAAACCCAGTGTTACTGAATGAGTAAGGCTGACAGGATTGATGACGATCACCTCCAAACTACCTAAATGTAAAGGACACTATGTATCAACAGGACAGAGGCCGACCCGGCTATAGTAACAAGCCATTACTGTTCAACTAATTGAACGTTTACTCACCAATACTTGGCCCCAGGCCACGCCGTCACAATAACCAAGTTCAGTGCGACCCCAGTTCGGCGCCTTAGCTGACCCCGTACGAGTACATTTTGTGGAAGGAGTGATCCTGAACATGAACACGCTACACGGAAGTTAAATGCTGAGCCCATCCTAAAGGCGCAGTGCGTCTAACATGCTAAGTGTTAAACTGTATGGATGAATAAAGTTACTTGCAGGATAGTGAAATCTGAATAAGAAAGAAAATAGAGGAGGAAATAGAAATGCAATGACAGCATAATCATGCAGTCTCACAACTCCTAAATGTGAATGCAACACAACCAGTGTAAAACACTACAAAACTAGTAAGTATTAAAAAAATGTTGCAAGAGAAAAAAATGCTAAATTAAAGTATACAGTCATGGAGAACAAATGGTCGCGTATCTCATGAGCTGAATTGTGGAGTGACCAGCACGATTACATAAAAAATACAACAGGACAACAGGTAAAATATAGAGTAGGAAACAGATGGAGATGCAATGGCAGCATAGTCATGTAGTCTCATGACTCCAAAATGTGAATACAACACAACCAGTATAAACAAATACGTTTGTACAGCACACTGCGAAACTAGCAAGTTTTTAGTAAAGTGTTGCTGAAGAAAACAATAAGTTGAATAAAATATATAATCAACAGTAGCAGGTGGTCGCATGTCTCATGAGCTTAGTTGTGGAGTGACCAGCATGATTGAATAAAAACCACAACAGGTAAAATACAAATTGTTGGCTGACATCAGGTTGATGATAGTGCATCAATAACTGCACACAACATAGTTGCTAGTTGAACAAGGGTGGCACAACATAGTATTTAAAGGGGATAACCTTCATTATGAATGAATGACACAGTAAGGGTTCCATCAGACATTCGTGCAATAACATAAGTGAATAAATGCATATACATCAGTACATTGATTTCGTTGTCATTCCTGTAAAGGCAATCTCAAATTTAGAAAAGGACATGTCGAAAATGTGTGTAGCAAAGAAATGAAAAGAAGTGCAGGTAAGTGCAAGACCTGAGTTAACTGTGTATTATACTAGGATAATAAACAAGTTTGCATATTTAATAGTAAAAAATAATCATAAATGAAACTTATACTGCTTTAGCTGAATTGCAGTTAGATTTTCAGGGATCAAGAAAAGCCACTTTACAAAATAGAGTTGCTATTGAATATTTACTTTTGAAACATAACCATGTCTGTGCAGAAGTGTAATTTTCATTATAATTTGTATTTTGATATTTATTTGTTGCTGTATGCAATGTGTGCCTAACTTTATATCTTTGTTCCATCCTAAAACTATGACTTTTCCTCCTAGGGTGTGGTAAATAATAGTCAATGGTCAAGGAGTGGAGTGTAATGCTACAGGCAATGCTATATTGTGAGATTGTGTATTGACCATTGACTCTCTTTTAATTTAACTGCATTTTTTTAGCATGGTTTCATCTTGTTTTTGTCTGACCCTGCCGTTCAGGTGCGAAGACAGGCAGGCTCGGGTTACTTGAGCACACACAGAAATGTTTATATTTTTCACTTTACAGATTGTAAGAGATAAGCTGTTAGAACAGACAGTGTGGGCTGAGTAGTCCAAGGATGAGAAAATGAAGAAATATGCCTCAGCTCTCATCGAAGCCTGGCCAGCTCAGTTAAGTGACCTCGACACAGAGATGGCAGGCAGCACCTACTGTGCAGATGAAGGGTGGGGGAGCTTCTAGACGCCTCTCTCTGTGTTAGTAAAGAGTATAAAGACCTCTTGGCACTTTGACAGGAAATCTCCTGCTGAGTGGACCCACTGCCCAGGACTATTGTGCCCTGTTGGAGCTCTCTCTGCCTTATACTTACCTAAGGGTTTCCCCAGTTGTGCTGGTAGAGATGATGCTAAACAAACAGCCGGTGATATATTCCAAGTTTTAATTACTCATTCTTGTGTACATGCAGTTATCTTTCTATACATTTATTCTTGTGTATATACATTCATTATATGCATTTATTGTACATGTGCATTATTGTTTTTTGATATATGGGAACTTGCTGCAATAGATACTTCCCTTTGCTTGGTAAATGAGTGTTGAGGTCTGTTTATGTTGTACCTTGGTATTCTAAAGGGGTGTAGATTCCTATTTTGTAGAGGGTTCACGTTGTAGCCTGGTGTTTGAAGTCTTGCTCAGGTGTTCTGAAGAGAAAACAAGAAACTTGTCAATCAATCAACCAATAATACAAAGTTTCACCACCATAAAAAGGCAGCCACAGGCAAAACTACTTGTTCACATTGTTGATGTCAGGCATACTGCGGAATAACTGAATGAGAAAGAGAGAGAGGATCTATAGTCAGGCACAGAATGACACTACTTGATTGTTTCCAGTGATCCTATACAAGGTAGCAGAATGTGTGCAGAAGCTAACTTCACCAACGGTCTACTCCCATGCCATCCCTGCCCATGTCAAGGTAGTGTACACATCCAAGTTACTGGCCATTGGTTCATTCCAAAGAACCGGAGTGGGCTTTATGGACTGCCAACAGCTGATTGTGGGCCTTAGTACAGATGGCATTAAACCGTTTGGCTTGCTTCCCATTAATGGGTTTATTTGGGACCATGAGCAGGATGCCTACTGTGTTACAGATTCTTTCAAAGCTGTTAAGTGTCTCAGACCCTTAATTACTTTAGTTGACTGCTAGAGTTTACCTTTTAAATAAGCAAATTAATGTGCTAAAATGTAAATCTTATGCTGCTATCTTATGTAAAGGTGTAGTGAATATGTGGTGTCTATCTTTTCCCAGGGGCTAATGTATTTTTAAGTGCTGTTTCATATTTTTAGAATTTACTTCTATGCTATTGGGTACATGAGTTTCTAATGTATGCTACTAGAGATGAAATGTTTTTCAGGAACTTTTATGGATTTTAAATTTGCTTTTATGGTTTTAACCAAAATAACGTATTTTTTTGTTGATATCTCAGACCCTTCCCCAGATTTGCATTTTTCATCTAGACAGATCTAGAAGTAAGGAAGTGTTGAGCCCAACAGAGCAGATAAAAAAGAGTCATTATCCACCTTTCACCAGCTCATAATCACCCCTTTGTTCTTCGAGTACGACAACGGTAGACTGTCGATCTTTATGTGCCTCTCAGGAAAGAAGGGAGTCACAGATTGATAGCGGCAAAAGCCTAGGAACGCTTAAGGGACAATCTGTTAGATTATAGTCCACAACCCAATCTCTCAAGTTTTGCGAGAATAAAATCAAATCAATTTGGCTATGATTACTCCCTACCAGTAAAAGTGGAGGGGAGATGACCGGGCCAGCGCTCAGGGAATCAATGCAAATACTAGATTATATCTCAACAATACCTGATTGAGTTAGTTACCAAGAGGGCTATGAGCGAAATTAGTAATAGGATCCCTTGCACCAGCCACCAGCCTACAAGACTTGGTTGGCGATAGTTGGCAGTGCCTCATGTTGAAATCCCCGAAAACACAATCACAGCTACTTCTAAGGTTCCTTACACAACTGTCAATATCCTCATACAGTGATCTTTCCAATTCCACATTAGTTGAGTCAAAAACATTGTTATAAATGTTATCAGTAGCATCTGCTTAGTTAGGCACTGCAGCAAAATAAGTTGGTAGTCAGCAGGTCAAAGGCACGATAATGTAACCGGAGCTGGGAATGTGAGGGAAATAAAAGTAATGAGACCTCCTTTCACCCTGCCGAAAGGGCCTGGAATTGCCAACATGAAGTAGGTGGCAAACCGTCGAAGGACACAGTGCCAGTTAAACTAGTCTCCTGCAGGCAAATGACTGCAGCGCATTCAATGAATGTACACCATTCTTGGTTACCCAGCTTGTTTGCCAACCCAGCCATGTTCCAAGAAGCTATCAATGACGACTTGACTGTAAAATTTCCAGGCCATTTCCCAAGGTAATACTATTACTGGAGGTAGAAGGGTTTGCTGGACCTGCACTAGGCCTTGCCATCCCATGACCTGGTGGCAGGTTTGTCTGAAAGTGCTAGCCTCGGCAGAGAGTCAATCCAGCTGGCCAGCTTCAAGATAGGCACAAACCTATTTGAGATAGTAACAGGGTAAGGAGGGTTCGTGGGGACAGATGTCATTCTGCCAATTGGTCTGTAGAAATAATCTTATGGGAGTGCTTCAACTGTCGAGGAAGTAGACTCAGTGAAGTTAAGCCTTGTCAAAATATCTTTGGTCACCACTCTGTTCTTGAAATTAATGACAATGTAGTCATTGTTATCAGACTTTGGGGTATTTTCCACACATGAACCTCTCTGGACAAGACTCATCTAGCTAAGAAGTAGCTCTGGGCCTCCCAATCTCCCATGAACCCAATGCACCCTTGTATTCACCAATTAGCCATGGTCCTCTCGCTCAGAGGGGGGGATGCCTTTCAAGGTCAAGATGAAGGGGGTGGCTGGATGGGGGGATACTTGTAGCCTGCAGAGCTTTAAAAACAAGGGCTCTTGAATACGACCATATATATTGCTCAGCGAGCCACAATGCCCTTTGGTTGCCTCCAGGGCCCCACCTCCCCTAGTCAGTCTGCCTTGTGAACTAGGCACATTCTCTGTGTAATCGTATCTGTTCCTCTTGAGTGGTTGATCCTCTCTGTAGAACTGCTGTCCAGCACTGCTGGTACATGTGATTGTGTGGAAGGAGCAGTAGTTGGAAGAGGGCCCCGGAACCAGATGGCACTGGTCCTGCAGAACAATGTTCCACAAAAGCGAGGTTCAAACACCTCAACGCTTCCTCAATTTTCTCAAGGCGAGCCAAAATCGTCCCAACACTCAAGTAGTTCAGGTGCTATCTCTCCTGCTTTTGTCATGTTATAGCTGTTAAGACAATAGACAGGGTTAGGCAAAGATGTTGATGAACTGGCACATTGTTTCTAAGATTTATCGCCCCCCTCTTCTCTCTTCCTCCTCCCCCCTTGGCTCTTTAATTCTCCTCTGCCGCCCTCCTTGATAGGTGTTTGGGTTTGGAGCTGTGTCCCTTTAGAGTGGCCAACGGGCTCTGCAACTGTGGTGATGCCAGGACCAATAGGACAAATTTGAGGCACCAGGACTTTCAGCTTGAGTCATTGAGACGGAGCCCACATCAGCCAAAATTACCTCGGGCGGGAACCGCAGAGACTCAGAATTAGGCTGAGAGGACAAGGATAACACCGCTCTGCCAGTTCGATTTCCTTTCTAATCACTCCCACTGCCTGCTGCAAGAAACCATCCAAGGTGGTGCCAGGCGTAGGTATCAAGGGGGTAGCTCTACGTTTCTCCATGGCAAGAGGTTTAAAGAACCCTTCACACAAAACTAAAAGCAATGGGTAGACGAAGTAGAAGAACACAGTACCTTTGAGTACAGACAAAAAGGAATGGCCCAGCTAGCCTCTTCTGGGCAATGACGGGCAAAGACGAGCCCGGTCTTGGCCCAGACTTTGCCGAAGCGTGTTCCTCATTGCAGGAATTAAAGCGCAATTTAAGCGCTAGTGCAGCATGGATGCTCGAGTTAGCCCCTCCTGCAGCTGTGGCCAAAGGTACTACTGGGGAACACAGTCCCACCCCAGCAAGGCACAGGAAAGACCGTAATGATGTTAGGTGCTGCGGGAGTTGAACAGTGCTTTTAAGCGTTCGTGCGTCGTGGATGCTCAAGTTGGCCCCTCCTACAGCAGTGGCCAAAGGTACTCCTGGGGGACATAGTCCCACTCCAGCAAGGCACTGGAAAGACTGGAATGATGGCCTGCTCTACAGACAGGTTTGGCACAGAGAGCAAGAAAACCCAGCTCCACATGAAAAGGTCCAGGAAGCCTAAAGAGAATGCTCCTCATGGCTAGAGCTTGCTACGGAGCAAAACAAGCCCATACCTGTTACAATTTGCCCAACAGGGCCAGAGAAACAGGCCTGGGAAGTTTTCTCCCCCTCCCCCCACCCCCGGCAAAGAAATGAAGAAATTAATGCAGAGTGCTCTCCCCAATGTCCTTCAAATAACTCCTGGAGTGTGACAGGGCCTGGGCCCACGTCAGGGGGGCGACACAAACCATTTATTGACTTTAAATGAATTGTCCTGGGATCTCCAAGGCCATTGTAACTCGAGGGACCCCATCCCCAGTGCCCAACCCAGGGATACATGTCCTGGGGTCCTGATCCCCCAGGACAACAGAGCACTGTGGCTGGCCCGTGGTGGGAGCAGAAGAGAAATTGCCGATTTTGGAGCTGGAGCAGAGCAATGAGAATGCAAGCTCCTCCTTAGTGTGGGGAGCATCAGTGGGCCTTGGTGCTCCCCTGCTTCTCCAATGAGACTTCAAGCCTGTGGATACAATGCATGTGCCCAGGCCCCTGCCCCTCCCTGGTCCCACCATTTGTGCCCACTGGCAGCGTGATCCAAGTGAGTTTCTGGGAGTATTAGGAGCATAAACCCAGGAGAGGCGTACCAATGTTTCAAGCACTCCCAGAGCTGGAGCGTTTCTTCTTGGGTTCTGGAGTGTGGGGACCCTTTGCTGCTGGTACTATTTATGCAGTAGCAGTCTAATTCCATAAAATGAAGACTTTGGCACATGTCTGGCATTAAAAGGCTTTATTTAAAATGTTGATGTGCACAATACAAAGGTTACTGGACTCTTGGCTGGCATCAGAGCGTACCCCTCCCTGCCTATGTGTGGGTTCCATAAAATCCAATTCAGTGCAATGCAAGCTGACACAGGACCTTGCATCGCAGCATCTCGCAGGCCTGGATCGGTGACCTCAATGGAATCGACACAGTTCGATACAGGAACTCTCATTGCATCCCCTCGCAGTTCCTGAATGGTGGCCTCATCGGAACTGACGCATCACGATATACTCGATGCAGGACTTCACATCACAGCCCTTGGAGCTCCTGATCAGAACTGGTACAGTGCAACACAACTCGACACATGACCTTGCATCACAACACCATGCAGCTCCTCATCGGAGCCGATACCGAGAGACATGAAGCCTCGCATCAAGGACATACAGTACAATTCTCAATGGTACTAACCTGCTCACTGCATCTGGGCCATGCTCCATCGATGCCTTAACTTGTGTCTTTGTCTTGGTCCGGTGCAGCTTACCACAGTTGACGTTTTGTGCTTTTAGGCGCCACTTTCACAAAAAACGTTACAATTGAATATCTCCTGTTCTATTGATTGGATTTTTGGTGTTCTGGTATCATTTTATTTATTAAAATATACTCTATGTATCAAATTTGGCTTATGAATTTTCTTGTGTTGTCACTTTATTACTGTATGTGCCCTTCATACACAATTTACACATTACCTCTAACTTCAACCAGACTGCTCTTATGCCAAGCTACCAGAAGGTTAAGCCCAGGTTAATTTAGTGACTTTGTGGTTCACTAGGGCAAGTATTGTGGTTGTTGCCTGAGTAAGACTTCCACCCCTCCAACCAATACCCCAATTTCCTATACACTTGAAGCTTAGATTATGGTGTAGATGTCAACAAAGTCAGGCTGACATACATGACATGCATAACATAGTACAGCAAATCACTTTCAATGATGGGGAGTATGGGACTTGGCCCTTTCTGCAGGGTCACCCCCAAACTTTGTAATGTAAATTAAATGCTACTAGTGGGCTAGCAGCACTGATTGTGCCACCAAAATAAGTTGCAGTTTAAACCTGTTTCAGGTCTTCCATCGCAGCCTGTATGTGCAGTTTTTAAACTACCATGTCGGCTTGGCAGAATAAACCTTTTGGCAGGACAAAACCTTCCTTTTTAGGTCTTGCCTGAGCCAGCGCATGCGCTGTCTGGCGAGCCTTTTAGTAAGTGGGCTTAAAAAATCGGACCAAACGCTTTTTGTGTGGCCTAGAGCGAGCGGTTACGCGCACATTTATACGCACAGGCGCCATCTGGCTTTCCTCTCGCTGGGAGAGCAGACTGCTCTCCCAAGCACACGCACCTCTCTCCACCTCTCCATCTTGCTTGCACTTCAACATTCCTCCCCCTTCCCAGAGCGCGTCTCGCGGCCGTGCGTCTTATTTTACTTTGCGTCTTGTTTCGTAGTCTGTTTTCACCCGCTACTTTCCCAATCTTGTCCCAAAATCTCTCGGAGCCCCCACTTCCCCTTACCACAGGTCTCAGACGCTCCCCGCACTAGGCAGCGGGGCCCTTATACCACCACCGGAGGATAAGGCGTCTAGGGGGTGGACCGTCTCTGTACCGGGGCCGCGGCACGTGCCGCCGCCTCACCCCCAGAGATCGTGCACTTCTTACCTGGGGGGCATAGGGTGTTCTCCGTATCACTTCTCAGGTCTCCGTACGGCCGTATCTCCGAGGCTCGCGGCTAACTGTGGGCGGCAGCTTCTGCTGGTGCTGCTGCTCCGCTCCCATCCGGTTGCGTTAAAGGGTCACATGACCATCGGCGGCGGGGCCCCTTGTGCAGCAGCAGCTCCTCTCCCACCGGGAGATAGGCCTCCCCGCTCCTCTAGCGGCACCATCCCTGCCAGCAGTGCACTCACAACGCATACCGCCTGCACTCAGCCCGTGTTTTTTTCCGCATCTGTTTTGCTCCCAGTGGTTGACAGACACTAATCATGTGTTCCGTTTTTTGGTCTTATTTTTACTTTCATTTAACCGTTCTCCAGAAATTTAAGAGTGCATTTTGCCTACTAAATGCTCTAACTTTAAGCGTGTCTTGACAACAAGGTCAGCCTTTTGGAAAGGAGAAAGGGCTTCTGCCGCCAACCAGATGAGCTGGAACTCCTTAGGCTGAAATCCAGATGGGCGTTTGCAATGGCAAAGACTTATAGGAGAAAGCCCGTAGTGAGTGCTTATAGGAGTTGTTTATGTTCTATTAGTAGTCGATCGGTATGATTGCATAAAGATACAGTACCTGAAGACCTGTTGAATTGGGTGCAATTTCATTTACATTAGATGTTTTACTTTTTGGGAAGGAATTATTTTTCTTAAGTTTGTGGAAATATAAAAGATACATTTCTTGTTTTCAATAAACGCTTTGCATATTTTACAACTCTGTACGTTACCTGGTCTTGTTTCTAGGAATAGGTAGGTTTAGGTTGGACGATATTCTTTTTTGGAGAGGTGTGGTTGTGGACCTGTAATTTCCCTATGCCTTCAATAATTTTGTGATTAGAGTCTGGTTTATGTATTGTCTACTCATGAAATAATATATCATGTATTGAATAGCAGATTCTTTGTCAATATGTTGGGCGATTTTGGATATTTTCAGATAGTCTGGTGGCATGTTCCATATTTTGGGAGCTGTTCTTGAGTAAACTTGCCTAATATTTTGTGTGTTTGAACTTAGGGATTTCAAGTGTGAGGTTTACAATACTAGCTTGGTATATGGCTCTATTTTAGCAGTGGGGTGAGCACTGGTGTATCAGTTCCTCCCAGGGAGAGAGAAGAAAACTTTGTACCACAATCCCTCTGTTTCCTCTATTTCTTTCTCGTCTGTAATTTATGAAAATGTTTGTTTAGAAAGCAGTTATTGTATGCATGAATGGAGCAGAAACCTTTCAAACCGTAAGTCCATGGTAGACAGTCTGTGAGTTTATCATTTTCATGTAAATTAAAAGACAGGTGCGTTTTGAATACAAAAAATCCAAAGATTTGCTGAAAATTAAAGGAAGTTAGCAAATATTGCCATTTTATTTGTACCAACATATTTTCGTTGAATTTATATTGTTAGCATTGATTATCCCTAAAAGTAAGATTATTCATTGAATGGTTTGCTTTTGTTTTTTTTAAATGGGAGTGAAAAAAAAACATATAGAAAGATTATTAAACAGAAGGGGAAAATATTTTTAGATCGGTTATATTTTCTCTTTTATTGAAAAGATCAATTGTGTTCTATTATTTTCTTAATGAATTCCAGCTAATTAAAGAATTGAAATGTTTTATTAGAACTAAATTATTTCATTTTGAATTAACATCGCACCAGTGCTTTGGTTGTCTGCCTCTGAATGGTGTCCTCCACAAGATTGCCGATGGTTACTCTCAATGCAAGCATTCCTCCCTTCACCTTTTCTGTGTTCAATATTATTTTAGCCAGGTTAAAAAACAAAAAAGCTGTAGCTCAGATTATCTAGAAGCATGCAGAGAGATCGATCGTTTCTGTAGTGCCTTATAGCTTGCAGAAAGTAAACATCTTGCCATAAATGTCCCATTTTTACTTATTGTTTATTTTAGAAAAACAGATCTGAAGAATAACAAGCATTGGCATAGCCAATAGGTCTCGCCTTTGGGACCTTATAAGTGTTTATAGACATGCAACAGTTGATGTTGTTGCACCAAGGATATTATACTGCATAACTAAATACTTATAAGGTTCCAAAGACGAGACCTATTGGCTATGCTTTTTTTTATTTAAATAAATCTTTATTGATACATTTTTTCCCATTTTCTCCCCTCCCTGATTTAAAATAAAAATCCATATGAAGCAATAAAATCTATTGCATATACATTCCCAACCAACCTCCCACCCCCCCAAGCTTGAGCAGATACGTAAGAAAAACAGTAATTAAAGAAATAAAACATGGTAAATAATAAATGACATTTTTGTGTCTAAATGATAACAGTGAACATAAAATGCATTTTCTCACTACATTCGTAAACAGAGTAAATTATATAATAACATAATGATCAGACCGGATTCTGTATCCAACGTGTTAGTGGGTCCCATATTTTCAACCCTGTATTTTGACTCTTTCTACCTTTTTTTCCGTATATAGCTTTTTCAAGATTATATGTTGCCAGAAGTCTGGCTCGCCATTGTTCGAAAGCTGGAGGATTATGGTCTAGCCATGCTGTAGCCAAACACAATCTGAATACAGCCGTAGCAATAAATATAAGCCCTTGAATTTCCTTTGGTCGCTTGTCTCCATCTAGATCAAGTATTAGTTCAGTCGTAGTGATTTCAGTTTGCCTTTTAAAGATTTTGGATAAAAAAATTGAGATTTTCCTACGGATTGTACCCAGTTTGACACAAGTTTGAAATATGTGTTTCTATTGGCTATGCTAATGCTTGTTAATACATGTACATCACCCCTAGGGTAGCCCCTGGTAATCCCAGAGGGCATGGTGCAATGTATTAAAAAAGTAGGACATGTACTTTTTCATTTTTGATGGCCTGGTTGTGAAAAACTCTTAAATTCATATTTCTCCCCTGCAAGGCCTACCTCTCCTAAAGATTAACATTGGACATACCTTATTAAATCTAATAAGTGATAACTTCCAAATGTGAGCGGGTAATCAGTTCAAGTCTGGTGTTTTTGGAATGGTAATGCAAACTTGTTTCCCATGGTGAAGTCAGAATTTCAATGACAATCATGGAAATGCCACTGTTAGAAAATTGGCATTTTCCTGCCGTAGCCATTTAGTGCCTGCAGACTGTCTCTGGGTCACATGACTGGGTATAGCTGACAGTTGGGCTTTGTGTATGCCTCCCAGACAGCCACACACAATAGAAAGCTTAGGTGTGCCTGGATGGGTCATCACTGTCAGGATGGGAGGGCGGAGCTGGGCACAGCCCACATTACACTTGAATAGGCTGTGTTCTGCCTTCACTCAATAGGCAATGTAAATCACCATGGGGTGACCCAGTATCCATCAGAACCTGGGCAATACAATGTAATATCAACAATGGTTCTGTCGGGTTCGTAACCTGATTTCTTCAAATTCTAATTAAATCACTAGACATTTCTTCTCTTCATATAGTTCATCAAACATGAGTTCCAATCATTCGAGATCTATCAATGCAAATCCACAATATACAAAAAGAAATTTCTTAAGGGTAAACATCCGT
This sequence comes from Lissotriton helveticus, assembly GCF_964261635.1. NCBI lineage: Eukaryota > Metazoa > Chordata > Amphibia > Caudata > Salamandridae > Lissotriton > Lissotriton helveticus. The sequence continues at coordinate 1,756,360,676 of NC_136067.1, read as the reverse complement.
ATTTAATTCATCAATTAACTATTCATTGATAAATATATACCCTATCTTACATGAAAAACACTTCATTTAGATTCATTTCATCAGTAGTGCAATACAACGGCGCAATTGGAAAGGGATAGTGATTAAAGTGTGACATAAAGTGCAAACAGTGACATTCAAAGTGTATTCACTAAACAATAAATCTTGGAGGGGAAAAAGCAAATGAACAAACGTTTTTGGCCAGTTTTAGCATTCATATATAAACACTCCAGTCATTTGATTTCAATTATTTTATTTTAAAACTGGAAGTCCTATACTGGTCCACTCATTAAAAAGCGTCGATGTTTCGACCCTCTGGACGCCTGAGTTGTGGGTCTAGATCGGGTCTTCTTCAGGACATAGAATAGAAGTGTAGCGCCACAGAAGATCCTTATAAACTTTGGACCTGGGATGCAATGATGGTAGATTTAATCAAATCCAAGTGCTGTCTATAGTTATCCAGATAGGTATCGTGGGCTCCACAATGTTGTAGTGGTTTAAACAAACTACTAGGAGCCGCGTCACTCGTGCGACCTATGGAAACATATTCCGTCCGAATTTTCAAATCTGTCAACAAGAGTCAACTCCAATTGCATCCGTACGGGCAGAGAGTACCGCACTCGCTGCCCGTACGGATGCAATTGGAGTTTAAACCACTACAACATTGTGGAAAAAGGACGGCTGTGCTACTGAACGTACTACCACTCTGCTGGACTGCTGCTCTGTAGGTGCTGCTGCCCTGCTGTGCTGACCTGCTGCCCTCTTGCCTGAGTGAAAAAGATTAGACCTGCATCTGTTGAAACCCAGAACCCTAAAGTGACTCCAAGGGCTAGTTGGCTGGCCTTCTGACTAGAGCCTAATGGGAATGAAGGATCCAACAACCTTGAACCCAGCCCCTAGACTACCATGCCAATTGGTACCACCCCAGTCCTGGACCATTGGAAGTGGGCATAAAGGTGCTCTACCTTTTCATCTGTGGACCCAGCAGAACCAATGCTTTGATGTGCTGCGCTGTGCAATCCTGAGCAGAAGCGATGCATCGTCACTGCTGCAAGGGTTCTCCCAGCACAAGAAGTCTACATTGACCTTGCAGCTCGCATCGAACTGCCGCTGTGCGACTTTTCACTGATGCAGACCCTATCATCGCACATTGTCTCATCGACTGCAATCTCAACAACGACAGAGGTTCTCGCATAACAGCCTTGCAACTCTTTGGAACAGAGGTATTGCCTCCACTGAACCAATGCCTCCTTGATGATGAACTTCCCATCGCAATTCCTCATCAACAGGATCTTTGACAATGATGCAGGACTTCAGATTACAGCCTCACAGCTCCTTGGAACCAGCTGCATGACACATCTTCGACACGGAACCCTGCAACACTCAGCAACCAGGATTTAAAGTACTCTTGTTCAGCGAGCCTCACTGGGACCCTGTAGCTGGCCTGTGCTCCATAGCAGGCGGCCTGAACTTGTAACTTTGTGTCAGTCCAGTGCGACCAGATAGCCACAGTTGTCGTTTTGTGCATTATTTTCATGGAAATCAGAAAAATTGCATATCTTCGGGTCTGCTGATTGTATTTTTATTATTTTGGTCTTGCTTTATTTACTTACCTTACTGTATTAAAAAAAAACAAATTCTGTGGGATTTTTTCTGGTGTTGTGTTTTCACTTTATTACGGTTTAAAGTGATGCATAAATACTTTACATATTGCTTCTAAGTTAAGCCTGACTGCTCTGTGCCAAGCTACCAGAGTGTTGAGCACAGGTTAATTTGGGTTTGCTTGGGCTTCACCCTGAGAAGGATTGTAGTTGCTGCTTGAGCAGGGTTTCACCTCTCTCAACCAGTAGCCCAATTTCGCATAGGGACAATATAAAAAAAGTGAGATGTAATTCATTTACTCGAGAATAATGCTGACACTGAGAGTAGAGTATAGAAATTAAGTTAACTGCATAAAAATTGAATCTATTATACTGTCAGAGTCTGACTGGGGAAGGACGGACACCACGACTTGGGGTACTCGATTAATCCTTCTTTTATTTGACAGTTAAGTCCCATTCAATAACGATAGAGCAGAGATGCACAAAGTTCGACACAACCCGCTAGGTGCGGTTTCCTTCCTGGCTTGGGCTCCTCTCCCTCGATCCTCGTCTCGGCTCTCCCTCGGGCTCTTCTCGGGGCGGAGGTCTGGTGTGACTCGGGAAAGACAGAGACAAGACAGCCGGGTTACTGGATGGTCCGGGGTCAAGACGTGGGAGGGGGTAAGGGAGTGAGGGGTCACCAGGGTTCCACCACCTTTGTAAACCTAGTCGTTACCTAAAGTGACACAGGGAACGAAATACGGCCCGTGAGCACCCTCGTCCTACCCCGTCCCACCCCGTGAACTGAATAGCCCTTGAAAACGCCCCCGTACCTTGTGCAGCCACACTTCTCCCTTGGAAGTGTGGCAGGGCGGCTCGTGGGATCGTTGGCCTCCCGGCTTGTCGAGTCTCGGCTCCGGCAACCCCTGCAGTGGCGTGAGGTCCTTTCCGTCTTCTTCCTCTTTGGCGTTCTCCTCCTCGCGGCTCGGCTGCTCCCCTGGAGGTTGCGCGCCGGCGGATGAGAACGGGGCTTCCTTAAACGCCCCTAGAGTCCACGATTGGTTTAGGTCCAATGACGATCTCCTTCCCGATTGGCTGACCGTCAGGGAACTTCCCCCTGACGTCAAGGAAGGCAGGTCCAGTGACGGGGTCGGGAACGGCAGAGCCGAGGACATCCAGGAAACGTCCCAGGGGTCCTGCGAACGGGGCGGAAAGTGACAAACGTTAACAGAAACCTGGCGTCCGTCCGTGACAGGGACCACGTCATCGTGACACATCCCACCCCCAGGATTGACCCGATCGGGGGAAAGAGGAAAGCGGGAGAGAAAGTCAACATTCCCCTGCAGAGAACCCTTTCGATGCCTGACGTCAATTTGAAAAGGCTGCAACGCCAGGAACCATCGCAGGATTCGGTCATTGTTCCCCCGGTTACGTTGAAGCCAGGATAAGGGGGCATGATCGGTATACAACACAAAGGGGCGCCCCTCGAGGTAGTACCTCAGCTTTTCCACCCCCCACCGAACGGCCAGGCACTCCTTTTCAATCGTCGAATAAGCCTGCTCCCTAGGAAACAGTTTTCGGCTGATAAAGAGCACAGGCCTCTCATCACCATGTTCGTCTATCTGGGAAAGGACAGCCCCAATGCCAACCCCAGATGCATCCGTCTGCAGAATGAAAGGCTTAAGGAAATCAGGGGAAACGAGGACAGTGGAAGAGGTCAGGGCGTCTTTCAAAGCCTGGAATGCCGAGGCGTGCGTGACAGAAGGGGTCGGTAAAGAGGAGGACTTAACCGCTTTACCAAGGAGGTCAGTGAGAGGACCCGCTAGATTAGCAAACTGAGGGATAAACCGGCGGTAATACCCCACCAACCCCAAGAAAGCCCGGAGCTCTTTTTTTGTGGACGGATATGGCAAGGCCTTGATAGCCTCGAGTTTCTCTATCTGAGGTTTGATCTTACCATCCCCTAGAAGATAACCTAGATATCTGACTTGTTGAAAAGCCATTCGAGATTTATTTGCATTGATGTGCAAATTGGCTTCTTTCAGACTTGACAATATGTGTCCCAGATGTACCAGGTGGTCGTCCCAGGTCTTACTGAACACGACTATATCATCTAGATAAGCCGATGCATATGGTAAGTGAGGTGCCAGTAGGGTATCCATGACTCTCTGAAACGTTGCAGGTGCCCCGTGCAACCCAAAGGGTAGTACCGTGAAGTGGAAATGCCCCGAGGGGGTCGAGAAGGCTGTTTTTTCCCTGTCCTTCATTGCAAGGGGTATCTGCCAATATCCCTTGGTGAGGTCGATGGTGGTAATGTAACGGGCCTCACCAAGGCGTTCCAGGAGTTCATCAACTCTAGGTAAGGGATAGGCATCCTGTTTGGACACCCTGTTAACGGCCCTAAAGTCGATGCAAAACCGAATGCTGCCATCAGGTTTTGGCACTAAAACCACCGGTGAGCACCAGTTGCTGTGGGAAGGTACTATGATCCCGGCCTTTAACATATTTTGTACCTCTGTCTGAAAGGCCTGACGTCTTGCCTCTGGGATCCGATAAGGCTTCTGTTTCACCACTACGTCAGGTAGGGTGGGGATGAAGTGTTCTGCCAAATGTGTGCACCCGGGCTGGTCAGAGAACACTTCCGAATGTGACAAAAGAAGAGATCTAATTTCTTCTTGTTGTTTGGGAGATAGATCCTGGTTTATAGGAGTATCCCCGACAGTATGGTTTGTCTCTGTTACTGGTGAAACCACATTGATTGTTTGGGGAGGTTTACCTAGCCACTTTTTGAGAAGATTAATGTGATACATTTGAGATTTCCCTCTTCCCAGCTGTACCAGATAGGTAGTGCGCCCTATTTTCCTAATGATTTTAAAGGGGCCCTGCCATTCCTTTTTCATTTTATGTGTCGAGGTAGGTAATAAAATCAGAACCCAATCCCCGACATCCAGTTCTCTCCACTTCTTACCACGATCATAGAAGGTTTTCTGTTTGGCTTGGGCTATGGCCAAATGATCGTGGGCAAGTGTTCTGAGTTTGTGTAATCTGGACTGTAGCTGACGTGTATAATCCAATAAGGCCTCTGCTTCCTGTGCTCCCTCGGCCTCCCAACTGTCTCTTGTAATTTCTAACAATGTCCTTGGAGGTCTCCCGAACAGTAGTTCAAAGGGAGATGTCCCTAAGCTGGACTGTTTTTGACTACATAGCACAAAGAGGGCAAGGGGGAGTAACTGGTCCCAGTTCTTCCCGTCTCCAGACAGGAGTTTCTTTAGTGTTAGCTTCAGGGAGCCGTTGTAACGCTCTACCAACCATCCGTCTGGGGGTGATACACAGATGTTTTGATGTGGTTAATGTTTAACTGCACACATACCTGTTGCATCAAACGGGAAACAAAAGGGGTACCCTGGTCGGTAACAATTTCCCTTGGAAAACCCATACGGGAGAACACCTCAACTAGCCTCTGGGCTATGGCTGCCGAAGTAGCGGCCTTAAGAGGAAAAGGGGTGTATAGCGTGACTCTGGCTACAGGGTATCCCTCAACGTCCCCATGGACACATCGAATGTGGACCTGTTTCCCCGGGACGAGAGAAGAGGGATCCACAAGCTCCTCTCTTATCACGGAGTGTTTACAGCCGGAATCCAACAACGCTCTTATAGAGACACCGTTAAGAGAGACCCTTACATAGAAAGTGGTTCCTGTTTCTTGGGCGTATAATATGGACCTGGGTGCATAGCTCACATCCATGGGTTCGTCTTCTTTTTCCTTTTTTTTTCGACAGTACCGGGCTATATGACCCCATTCCCCGCATTCGAAACATTGAGGGCCGGTATTGGGCAATTCAGGTCTTTGGAACCGTATCTTTGGTGGTGGTTCTGGTACGGGTTTTTGGAATTTCTTTTCAGGTGTGAGGGGTACTGTAACTTTGTTTGGTTTGTCAGGTTCCCTCATGAACGGCTTGCCTTGAGCCCGGGCATAGCAAGTGGCCATTTCTATGGCGTGCTCCAGCGTCAACCCCGCATGTTGTTTGAGCCACCTTTGAGTGCTGTACGGAAGGGCTTCGATAAACTGTTCGAGATACACTTTGTTCATGATGGCATCGATGTTACCTTCCTGGGGTTTTAGCCATAGATCAGCAGCTTCCTTCAACTTAAAAAACAGAGTTTTAGGTAGATCCCCGGGAGTCCCTCTTTCTTGGCGGAAACGCAGGCGATGAGTTTCTTCATCTACCCCTAGCCTGTCGAGGATATATTGTTTTACCACTGCGTATGCTGTGGTGCCGTCTCGATTCACCGTTTGGTAAGCTGCCTGAGCTTCCCCAATCAACAGCGGTGCCAGGTAAAAGGGCCATCTATCCCCAGGCCACGAACTAGCTCTCGCGGCCCTCTCGAAATTGAGAAAGAAAGCAAGGGGGTCCTCTCCGGAAGTGAATTTCTGCAGCGGTACTACCGTGCCTGGGGGCGGGGCTGTAACCCTTCCTTGACCCAGAACAGTCATTAGTTGTGTTTGTCCTTCAGCGAGTTTCAGTATATTGTCCGACTGACTTTGGATGGCTTGGGAAAATGCAGCCCGGTCTGCCTCCATTTGGGTCAGTATGTTTTCCATTCTTTATCGGATGGCGTGGTTCCCGTAGGCTCCTATCTGGCTCGCCACTTGTCAGAGTCTGACTGGGGAAGGACGGACACCACGACTTGGGGTACTCGATTAATCCTTCTTTTATTTGACAGTTAAGTCCCATTCAATAACGATAGAGCAGAGATGCACAAAGTTCGACACAACCCGCTAGGTGCGATTTCCTTCCTGGCTTGGGCTCCTCTCCCTCGATCCTCGTCTCGGCTCTCCCTCGGGCTCTTCTCGGGGCGGAGGTCTGGTGTGACTCGGGAAAGACAGAGACAAGACAGCCGGTTTACTGGATGGTCCGGGGTCAAGACGTGGGAGGGGGTAAGGGAGTGAGGGGTCACCAGGGTTCCACCACCTTTGTAAACCTAGTCGTTACCTAAAGTGACACAGGGAACGAAATACGGCCCGTGAGCACCCACGTCCTACCCCGTCCCACCCCGTGAACTGAATAGCCCTTGAAAACGCCCCCGTACCTTTGACAGCCACACTTCTCCCTTGGAAGTGTGGCAGGGCGGCTTGTGGGATCGTTGGCCTCCCGGCTTGTCGAGTCTCGGCTCCGGCAACCCCTGCAGTGGCGTGAGGTCCTTTCCGTCTTCTTCCTCTTTGGCGTTCTCCTCCTCGCGGCTCGGCTGCTCCCCTGGAGGTTGCGCGCCGGCGGATGAGAACGGGGCTTCCTTAAACGCCCCTAGAGTCCACGATTGGTTTAGGTCCAATGACGATCTCCTTCCCGATTGGCTGACCGTCAGGTAACTTCCCCCTGACATCAAGGAAGGCAGGTCCAGTGACGGGGTCGGGAACGGCAGAGCCGAGGACATCCAGGAAACGTCCCAGGGGTCCTGCGAACGGGGCGGAAAGTGACAAACGTTAACAGAAACCTGGCGTCCGTCCGTGACAGGGACCACGTCATCGTGACACATCCCACCCCCAGGATTGACCCGATCGGGGGAAAGAGGAAAGCGGGAGAGAAAGTCAACATTCCCCTGCAGAGAACCCTTTCGATGCCTGACGTCAATTTGAAAAGGCTGCAACGCCAGGAACCATCGCAGGATTCGGTCATTGTTCCCCCGGTTACGTTGAAGCCAGGATAAGGGGGCATGATCGGTATACAACACAAAGGGGCGCCCCTCGAGGTAGTACCTCAGCTTTTCCACCCCCCACCGAACGGCCAGGCACTCCTTTTCAATCGTCGAATAAGCCTGCTCCCTAGGAAACAGTTTTCGGCTGATAAAGAGCACAGGCCTCTCATCACCATGTTCGTCTATCTGGGAAAGGACAGCCCCAATGCCAACCCCAGATGCATCCGTCTGCAGAATGAAAGGCTTAAGGAAATCAGGGGAAACGAGGACAGTGGAAGAGGTCAGGGCGTCTTTCAAAGCCTGGAATGCCGAGGCGTGCGTGACAGAAGGGGTCGGTAAAGAGGAGGACTTAACCGCTTTACCAAGGAGGTCAGTGAGAGGACCCGCTAGATTAGCAAACTGAGGGATAAACCGGCGGTAATACCCCACCAACCCCAAAAAAAGCCCGGAGCTCTTTTTTTGTGGACGGATATGGCAAGGCCTTGATAGCCTCGAGTTTCTCTATCTGAGGTTTGATCTTACCATCCCCTAGAAGATAACCTAGATATCTGACTTGTTGAAAAGCCATTCGAGATTTATTTGCATTGATGTGCAAATTGGCTTCTTTCAGACTTGACAATATGTGTCCCAGATGTACCAGGTGGTCGTCCCAGGTCTTACTGAACACGACTATATCATCTAGATAAGCCGATGCATATGGTAAGTGAGGTGCCAGTAGGGTATCCATGACTCTCTGAAACGTTGCAGGTGCCCCGTGCAACCCAAAGGGTAGTACCGTGAAGTGGAAATGCCCCGAGGGGGTCGAGAAGGCTGTTTTTTCCCTGTCCTTCATTGCAAGGGGTATCTGCCAATATCCCTTGGTGAGGTCGATGGTGGTAATGTAACGGGCCTCACCAAGGCGTTCCAGGAGTTCATCAACTCTAGGTAAGGGATAGGCATCCTGTTTGGACACCCTGTTAACGGCCCTAAAGTCGATGCAAAACCGAATGCTGCCATCAGGTTTTGGCACTAAAACCACCGGTGAGCACCAGTTGCTGTGGGAAGGTACTATGATCCCGGCCTTTAACATATTTTGTACCTCTGTCTGAAAGGCCTGACGTCTTGCCTCTGGGATCTGATAAGGCTTCTGTTTCACCACTACGTCAGGTAGGGTGGGGATGAAGTGTTCTGCAAAATGTGTGCACCCGGGCTGGTCAGAGAACACTTCCGAATGTGACAAAAGAAGAGATCTAATTTCTTCTTGTTGTTTGGGAGATAGATCCTGGTTTATAGGAGTATCCCCGACAGTATGGTTTGTCTCTGTTACTGGTGAAACCACATTGATTGTTTGGGGAGGTTTACCTAGCCACTTTTTGAGAAGATTAATGTGATACATTTGAGATTTCCCTCTTCCCAGCTGTACCAGATAGGTAGTGCGCCCTATTTTCCTAATGATTTTAAAGGGGCCCTGCCATTCCTTTTTCATTTTATGTGTCGAGGTAGGTAATAAAATCAGAACCCAATCCCCGACATCCAGTTCTCTCCACTTCTTACCACGATCATAGAAGGTTTTCTGTTTGGCTTGGGCTATGGCCAAATGATCGTGGGCAAGTGTTCTGAGTTTGTGTAATCTGGACTGTAGCTGACGTGTATAATCCAATAAGGCCTCTGCTTCCTGTGCTCCCTCGGCCTCCCAACTGTCTCTTGTAATTTCTAACAATGTCCTTGGAGGTCTCCCGAACAGTAGTTCAAAGGGAGATGTCCCTAAGCTGGACTGTTTTTGACTACGTAGCACAAAGAGGGCAAGGGGGAGTAACTGGTCCCAGTTCTTCCCGTCTCCAGACAGGAGTTTCTTTAGTGTTAGCTTCAGGGAGCCGTTGTAACGCTCTACCAACCATCCGTCTGGGGGTGATACACAGATGTTTTGATGTGGTTAATGTTTAACTGCACACATACCTGTTGCATCAAACGGGAAACAAAAGGGGTACCCTGGTCGGTAACAATTTCCCTAGGAAAACCCATACGGTAGAACACCTCAACTAGCCTCTGGGCTATGGCTGCCGAAGTAGCGGCCTTAAGAGGAAAAGGGGTGTATAGCGTGACTCTGGCTACAGGGTATCCCTTAACGTCCCCATGGACACATCGAATGTGGACCTGTTTCCCCGGGACGAGAGAAGAGGGATCCACAAGCTCCTCTCTTATCACGGAGTGTTTACAGCCGGAATCCAACAACGCTCTTATAGAGACACCGTTAAGAGAGACCCTTACATAGAAAGTGGTTCCTGTTTCTTGGGCGTATAATATGGACCTGGGTGCATAGCTCACATCCATTGGTTCGTCTTCTTTTTCCTTTTTTTTTTGACAGTACCGGGCTATATGACCCCATTCCCCGCATTCGAAACATTGAGGGCCGGTATTGGGCAATTCAGGTCTTTGGAACCGTATCTTTGGTGGTGGTTCTGGTACGGGTTTTTGGAATTTCTTTTCAGGTGTGAGGGGTACTGTAACTTTGTTTGGTTTGTCAGGTTCCCTCATGAACGGCTTGCCTTGAGCCCGGGCATAGCAAGTGGCCATTTCTATGGCGTGCTCCAGCGTCAACCCCGCATGTTGTTTGAGCCACCTTTGAGTGCTGTACGGAAGGGCTTCGATAAACTGTTCGAGATACACTTTGTTCATGATGGCATCGATGTTACCTTCCTGGGGTTTTAGCCATAGATCAGCAGCTTCCTTCAACTTAAAAAACAGAGTTTTAGGTAGATCCCCGGGAGTCCCTCTTTCTTGGCGGAAACGCAGGCGATGAGTTTCTTCATCTACCCCTAGCCTGTCGAGGATATATTGTTTTACCACTGCGTATGCTGTGGTGCCGTCTCGATTCACCGTTTGGTAAGCTGCCTGAGCTTCCCCAATCAACAGCGGTGCCAGGTAAAAGGGCCATCTATCCCCAGGCCACGAACTAGCTCTCGCGGCCCTCTCGAAATTGAGAAAGAAAGCAAGGGGGTCCTCTCCGGGAGTGAATTTCTGCAGCGGTACTACCGTGCCTGGGGGCGGGGCTGTAACCCTTCCTTGACCCAGAACAGTCATTAGTTGTGTTTGTCCTTCAGCGAGTTTCAGTATATTGTCCGACTGACTTTGGATGGCTTGGGAAAATGCAGCCCGGTCTGCCTCCATTTGGGTCAGTATGTTTTCCATTCTTTATCGGATGGCGTGGTTCCCGTAGGCTCCTATCTGGCTCGCCACTTGTCAGAGCCTGACTGGGGAAGGACGGACACCACGACTTGGGGTACTCGATTAATCCTTCTTTTATTTGACAGTTAAGTCCCATTCAATAACGATAGAGCAGAGATGCACAAAGTTCGACACAACCCGCTAGGTGCGGTTTCCTTCCTGGCTTGGGCTCCTCTCCCTCGATCCTCATCTCGGCTCTCCCTCGGGCTCTTCTCGGGGCGGAGGTCTGGTGTGACTCGGGAAAGACAGAGACAAGACAGCCGGGTTACTGGATGGTCCGGGGTCAAGACGTGGGAGGGGGTAAGGGAGTGAGGGGTCACCAGGGTTCCACCACCTTTGTAAACCTAGTCGTTACCTAAAGTGACACAGGGAACGAAATACGGCCCGTGAGCACCCACGTCCTACCCCGTCCCACCCCGTGAACTGAATAGCCCTTGAAAACGCCCCCATACCTTGTGCAGCCACACTTCTCCCTTGGAAGTGTGGCAGGGCGGCTCGTGGGATCGTTGGCCTCCCGGCTTGTCGAGTCTCGGCTCCGGCAACCCCTGCAGTGGCGTGAGGTCCTTTCCGTCTTCTTCCTCTTTGGCGTTCTCCTCCTCGCTGAGGTACCAGAATCGATTCCTAATCACGTAGTATTGATAATCGATATGTTAGGATTAGCATGGTGTCTCTAAACTCACACTGTAGACATGCATAATTAGCATTTACGGTATTTACTTTCACTTAGCTTCATGCCACGTTACGCTATATGAATACCATACTATGGCCTTCTTTAATATCGTACATGCACAGGCCTTATTCTCCCTTAGCTCTAAAAGCCCTGCTCCTGGGAAAGAAACCAACTGTTGCAGAAACTGCTGTTTCAGCTTGGTAGGCTCGGCAAGGTCGTAGTTAGCCGAGGAAGGGCCGATAAGCACATTCCGGGAGGGGTGCAGGGTGGTTTGTCTCTGAGAAGACAGAAGGGAGTCACCCGTCTGACCTTGCTGCCTGAGCGAAATCAGGAGCTCTTTGTGTGCCTTATATGGGTTTTCCTATTACTGTACTAGCTTGTACCAATTTGTATTTTTCCATGTTAGGCCATGCCGGTGCCAACGCAATTGTATATATGTGATGTGCTGACAATGTGCCAGCAGTCTTCTTGGCGGACCTTTTGGGTGAGGTCGCAAGGAGCTCCTCTGGCAGAGTTTTGTGTTTGTCTAATAAACGCTTGAACCTTCTACACTGCCGACCGACTGCTTATTGGTAATGCAAGGGGATTTGGTAATGTAATGATTATTGTTGGGAGGGGATCATAATTTTCGGTACTTCAGTTGGCGACTCCGCCGGGACTCCGCGTTGGGGTCGTCCCTGTGTAGCCACAGGCGACATCGAAAGGGGTCCTCTTGATCGGGAGAGTTGCAGACCAGACGCATAAGAAATTGGGGTTTTGCTCTGCCCTCCCGGTCCGGAGGGCTTCAGCTGCTAGTAACCCCACGCCGGAGTCCTTCGGGTGCAACCCGAGAACCTGCAGCGCTGATACTGGGCAAACGTCGGCAGTGAAGAACGTTCCGGCAAACCTGCGTGCACCAGGTGAGTGTTGTGTCTCGTTATATGTTGAATTGCATATGCAGATTTAAATAACGGGATTTAAGCATTTGGTGGCCCATGGTCACGGAGAAACTCTGACTTTGCATTAGTTATCACAGAGAGGATTTGGTCGGAGGTTCGACGGGGGCAGTGTGGAACTGCACGTGCGAACGCTCTGGGTACACTAAAGATAAGGATTATACGCCTAGGGGAACTGCGGTTCCTGCTCGGCCGGACTGTTCTCGGGAAAGCCGATGGTTGAGATTGGGTAGCACCCGGACAAATCTGGAGCGGCGCTGAAACGCGGGCTTAGCCAGAACAGTTCGGGAGGTGAACCATGAATGCTGTCGGATGGCCTGTAGACCGGTCTGTGGTTTAAAACCTGTGTAACTATCTTTAGGCAGTCTGAGGACGAGACTGTTGTTGGTCGTGTTTTTTGCAGCCTTTTGAATAAATTAGCAGAAGAGTTCTCCTCAAGTGGGAGCCGACGGGCTCCACTTTTTCGATTGCAATTGCTGGAACTTATGTGTCACGTTTTACGTTTGTCTGATGTATAAGGAAAATACGGATGTGAGGATGATGGGTGTCATGGCCATGAGAATGAGAGCGCAAAGATAACATGATATTTAATTTTGTTGAATTTGTACTAACGGAGAAATTCCTTTTCAGCTAGAAACGAGATACTACGATATGCCGTGCCTTAGCAAATTGTGTTTTGGTTGTGTCCATAGTGAGGAAGGGAGGTTAGACGAGAGTCAGCCGAACCCCCCAGAGGGGACACCTAGCCACTTTATGTATTGTAAGCATGGTATTGGCCCCCTCATTTTTAACTCTCTGTGGCATAAATACACCAAGGACAATATAGAATTACAGTGGCCAAAAACAGGGTCTTTCGATGAACAAAAACTGGCATATTTACAAGAACGTCTTTTTATTAAACGCAGCCGGCAGTCGATGTTCGACACCCTTAACAAATGGCAGAAAGAAGCAAAGAGACGACGCATTCGATCTGAAAAATTAATGAAGATAGAGCAGGGACAGACTATTACCCAGAAGGCTATCGCATATGATAAAAATAAGGTAGAACAAAATATTGAAATTGCAGACAGGCGGTTTAAACTTCAGGTAGACCAATGTTATGTAGCCAGAGAAGGGGCGGAAGATGAGATTGAGGAATTGTTAAATGCAAGGCCTCCCCCACCATATGCCCCGGAGCGTATATACCCTGCAATACCTGTCCAGCCAGAGATTAGACAACGGGCATCTGCGCCCGAGGAACGGGGCTCCGTTACCAATGAACAAAATAACGATGTTTCCTCTCCTCAAGGTGGGGCCTTGGCTACGCTTGTCCCCGAGTCTACACAACTGATCACTTCCCCTCAGACGCACTTGAGTCTCCCTATGCCGGAGATATCCTCCCCCCGAGTTTGTATTACACCCAGAGGGTTTGACCCGACCCCGAGGGGAGCTGTAGGGGGCCTAGATAGCAAGCGATTGTTCACTAGAGCATCTGTAGAATATGGCGAAAAAGAAGCATTAGGAGACCAGGCTATCAAGTGGGTACGGAATGAAGTATATACCCTGATTGACATATGGAGTACTGTGAAGGATCTAGAGCCGGTCATGCAACAACATGTGCTATACGAGATGTCCAATTCGCTCATTGGATCTTGGGAAATAAACTTTAGGGACGGGACAGCCCCCCAGATTCTGTATACTATCAGAGATTGGGCCCATAAATTTAGCCTAACACCGGAAGAAGTATTTAAGAATGTAGACACTTTGGTGCAATATCGCGACAGATTATTCTTGAAAAGTCCACAGTGGACTACGCAACACCCTATGCGAGAAGTACACCCAATCTATCATCCCGAAATCCCCGAACAACGAGATGGTAATCAGGCGATCATACGACAAGGGGTGGCGGCTCGGTTCCAGGAACAGTGGGTTTATACCCCATGGAAAAGAAGTGAAGTACTGGCGTTGAAATCTCAGCTGCCAGATCCCCGGAAGAATCCTACTGCGTACTACAAAGAATTGACCGAAGCAGCTGCGTCAGCTGTAATGACTTTAGCCGATGTTGAATTGTTCTTCGGACTGCTAGTACCGGTTGATATATGGCGACAGGTGCACGATTCTAATCATGCTGAATTTGGTGGCACGTGGGAGGAGTTAAGGGGCTGGGACCAGGATCGCAAACCAGGGGACAAACCAAGAGTGGAAATAACTTCTCTTCCAGCAAAAATAATAACTTTTATGCATACTCTGATCCCACCCCGAAAAGTCGATTGGGATAAACTGTCCGCCTGTAGACAAAAGAAGGACGAAAGTGTGTCCGACTTCTTTACCAGGTTCGAAGAGGTTTTTATTGATTTTAGCGGGCAAGATTTGGCCACAGAAGGGGGCACAAGGTTGTTCGTTAACAGGTTCGTTACGAACCTGGCTCCGGAAATTTCAGCACGACTGGAGGCGGCAGAGAGTACCTGGACTACCTCTTCCCCGTCTGTAATACTCAGCATGGCCCAGTACTACGAGCATAGAGAAAATGAAAATAAGGATAAGGTCGATAAAAAGGTTAAGGATCTGAAGACTCGAGTACTGTTACAGCAAGTGGTTCGAGGGCAAGGAGGAGGTAGAGGTGGTCGGGGCCCAATGACGAGAGGGGCGGGGACAGGAAGGGGTTCAGGAGGAGCCCCGTCAATCGGCATCAACCAATGTTCCTATTGTAAAGAGGAGGGACACTGGAAGGCTCAGTGTCCATACTTGGCCGCCCAGAACGCAGCAATTCGCGGACGAGGTAGAGGACGAGGGGGCCCCGACCGAGGTGATATGCATAGAGACGAGTACAGAGACGTTCAACAAGACAGGTCAGAAAGGAATCATTTTGATAACCCCCAACGCAGACAGTACTACCATGGTGACTATGCCGAAGGGAATGATGATGAATATGCCCCAGCATAGGATAGCCAGGGACAGAGGGGGGGCCATGTGTCAATTCCGGTCAATCAGAGGGGACCCTACATCAGAGGGGAAGTGTTGGGGACATCTGAAAATTTTCTAATTGACACAGGAGCAATGAACAGTTCCGTTGCTCGATCATTGGTTCCAGGGGCAGCTCTGTCCGGGCAAAACAATGTTTCGGTGGGTTTTTCCGGAGTCCCCGTTGTAAGCCCCATCTCTAAACCTATTCCCTTTACGATTGGTCCAGCCACTATGGACACTCCTTTCCTATTGACATCGAATTGTGGGGAGAATCTGTTGGGATTGGATATGCTGAAAAGGTTGAATGCTACTATACATTGTTCTGCGGATGGGGTCTATCTAACTATACGTCCCTCTGTAACACCTGTTAAACAATGTTTTACGAAAAATGAACGACTTCCACCGGAGTTCGATGGCGTCCCAACCTCCCTTTGGGCGATAGGGGACGCAGATGTGGGTGTACTGGACATACCCCCAGTTCACATCACGTTGAAGCAAGGCGCTAAACTACCACGCATCCCACAGTACAAAATAGCACCGGCGGGGGAACGGGCTTTATTGCACATCATCCAGGAACTAATTGACAAAGGGGTTGTAGAAGAAACAAACGCCAATATTTGCAATAGCCCGATCCTCCCGATTTTGAAAAGGAACCATGACCAAGGGGAGATGGGTGCTGCCTATCGTTTTGTGATTGATTTGCGAGCCGTTAACAAAATTGTGGTACCACAGTATCCTGTGGTGACCGATATCACTACCATTCTCACCATGATTCCTCCGACTGCACAGTACTTTTCGGTCATTGACCTGAAAAATGCTTTCTTCAGCATTCCTATCCACCCTGATAGCAGACAGATCTTCGGATTTTCAATATCCGGACGCAGCTTCCGCTTCTGTCGCGCTCCTCAAGGCAACACTGAAAGTCCGAGTATATATAGCCAGGCTCTGAAGGCACTGTTGGATGACCTAGAATTGCCGGATGGCAATGTCCTTTTGCAATACGTAGATGACTTACTCATTGCATCTGACACAGAGGATGGATGTAAACAAGCTACGGTTAAATTGTTGCACCATTTGGCTGTCAAGGGGAACAAGGTATCCTTATCTAAATTTCAGTATTGTCGAAAGGAGGTGACCTACTTAGGTCATCTCTTATCGAAGGAGGGTAGACGACTAACACCTGAACGTATTGCTACCATTTCTAACATGTCTGTACCTTGCACGCAGCGTGAAGTCCGCGCTTTTCTTGGCATCACATCTTACTGTCGCCAATGGATACCTAATTTTTCACTTCTGGCTAAACCTTTGTTGCATTTGACTACCAAAGATGTGCATGAACCCCTACCCTGGACGGATGAATGTCAGCTCTCTTTTAACTCTCTAAAAACTGCTTTATGCTCTGCCCCTGTTCTGGGTACTCCAGATTATCGTAAACCTTTTGTACTATATGTACACGAGGTCGACGGTTGTTCATTGTCTGTTTTAACGCAGGCCTTTGGAGGTAAGCAAAGACCGTGCGCCTATTTGTCAGCGACATTGGATAATGTTGCAAGAGCACTTCCTAGCTGTCTGAGGGCTACGGCTGCAGTAGCAGTGGCCATCCGACAATCAGAAGGACTCGTTTTAAATTCCAATTTGACTGTAATGGTGCCGCATGCAGTAGACACCTTGCTAAATAAAACAAGAACGCAGCATCTTACGAGTGCACGCCTTACTGGGTATGAGCTGACCTTATTTGCACCACATATTACGATTACTCGATGTGCAACACTGAACCCAGCCACATTGTTACCACTCCATACGAGTGAACAGGACACTAATTTACATGATTGCATATATCGCACAGAGGAAGAGACCAAGGGTAGAATTGACCTCACAGACACACCCTTAGATCAACCCCAGGGAGAGCTATATGTGGATGGTTCCTGTTTCAAACTAACAGATGGCACAACGACAGCTGCATATGCGATCACGACCCTGAAAACAGTTGTTGAAACACTTAGACTACCCCACCGATCAGCCCAAGCCGCTGAACTTATGGCCTTGTTACGAGCCTGTGAGCTGAGTGAGGGACTAGAGGTCAACATTTACACGGACAGCCAATACGCCTTTGGCGTAGCCCATAGTTTTGGGCGGCTGTGGAAAGAAAGGGGCTTCCTTACTTCACACGGTCAGAAAATACAGAATGGGCAGCTGGTTTTGAGGTTGTTGGATGCTCTCACTCTCCCCAAGAAAGTGGCTATTATCAAATGCAGTGCTCACAAAGTGATTGTGGATGAGGTGGGAGAAGGCAATGCTTTTGCGGACCAGGTGGCCAAGCAGACAGCTCAGTCGCTGATGTCACCCATGTACGTTCATTCCTCTACTAGATGGGTGGGGGGAGACTGTGGATTATTTGATAATACTATGGAAAGTGTGAGAATACTACAGAAGGAAGCCACCCCAGCGGAACTAGAGAAATGGGAACAAGAGATAGGGAGATTGGATGAAAATGATTGTTGGATCGACTTGACTGAAAAACAAAGATGGCTACTGCCCAATGCATTAGTACAGGCTGTGGTAACAATGGCACACGGACCAGCACACATAGGAGCAAAAGGTATCTGTGGGATCTTAGATCCAGTTTGGAATAATCCGAATATCCAACGGACGGCTGTCCGTTTGGTCCAATATTGCATGGTCTGCTTGCAGCATAATCCAGGAAAAGGAGAAACTGTTTTAGCCGGGAATTTCGCACCACCTGCATTGCCTTTTGAAGTGCTCCAAATGGATTATATTCATATGGACCGCGTCAATAATCTTAAATATGTACTGGTCGTAGTCTGTGCATTTAGCAAATGGGTTGAGGCATACCCTACTAAGGAGAACACAGCATTGGCAACTGCAAAAGCTCTCCTGAAAGAGTTTGTGCCTCGCTTCGGATTGCCTCGCTTGATCTGGTCGGACAACGGGCAACATTTCCATGGGGCCCTTGTGCGGCATATCTGCGAGGGCTTACACATACAACAAAAGTTCCATGCTGCCCGACACCCCCAATCAGCAGGGCTCGTGGAAAAGTACAATGGCATTCTAAAATTGAAAATGGCAAAAATAAAGGAGAGCACGGGGTTGAACTGGCCTGACACTTTACCTCTAGCCCTTATGTCTTTACGTGTCACCCCGCACTCACGTTCGGGTCTCTCTCCATATGAGATACTGTTTGGGAGACCTGCTAACGTATGGGGGGTACCTCGACCTCGTTCTTTTGCAGATATTGAATATCCTATGTTGATTGATTACCTGTATGCTTTGACTAAAGACCTTCGTTCTGTTCATCAGCAGGTAGCTTCTGTACTGCAGCCACTGCCAGAGGGCCCCGGTCATCGTTTACAGCCCGGCCAGTGGGTCCTGGTCAAAAAGTTTGAGCGAGACACCAGCTTGGCTCCTAGATGGTCTGAACCACGGCAGATTTTGTTGGCCACCCGGACGGCGGTTAAAGTGGATGGCCGAAAACATTGGATACATGTTTCGCATCTGAAACGGCTACCACTTCCACTCCCTGGTGAGCGGTCACGTCCAGGGGAAATTCTAACACAGGAAACTGAAAGAGCTGACGCATTTGTGCCCTTTTCTGACGCCTGCGAGATTGAGCGGAGGCTACAGGAAGGATCGGCGAGATCAGATGACTTGGTCTCCACTGAAGTTGCAAGCGAGCGTGCAACAGCGTTGAATTCTGTTTCAAGTACCCCAGACGACCAAACGTCACCAGTACGGAAAGCCCCGGGTGTGCTCTTTTCTGACCCTGAAGTGTTGGGCCGTGAGCGATACAATCTTCGGCCCAGAAGGCCGACACACGGCGCCTCAGACCACATTGTCAGGAGATAGGGAAGGACTTCATTGCATAAGATAGGGTTTGCTAGACTACCGGTCTGAGCGCTGAGCAAGACACTGGACTGAACTCGTTGAGAGCTGGAACTTTTCAATCATTGTGCTCTGTTCAGAAAGAAGGTTCTGTTCAAACGGATATGGCTTCTACCTTGGAATAATGGATACGAGTCTGCCTGTGAGACTCTGACGGACGCAGGAACGAAGAAACCCTCTGGCAGGTCGGACTGCTAGGCCTATTTCTGGACTTTTAGCTAGCAATGTACCCTTTTGGTCGTGTAATCCTAGAAGAAGAGTTTCCTATTGCGCCTAGACGCATACCTTTTTATGAGCCAATGTTCTCCACATGGACCACGAAGGTCAAAATAGCTTTTGTTGTAACTATAACTGTTATAGTAGCTGTGTTCATGAGTCTGTTTGTATACCTAGAACATAAATACCCATTACAAAAGTTTTTGCCCACAACTGCCGCACCTCCCGAACATTTCCTGTTTACCCTAGCGCCCCACAAAGAAAGACATCGCCAAAAATATGCTAAAAATGTATTCATAGAAATGTTGCATCAGACGCACAATGTTACTAACGCCACGGATTGTTGGGTTTGTGGACTCCTGCCTACTGTGGTGCGCAATCATGATCTATTTCTCTCCCGCCCTCTGTCTTATCTAGGTAGTTGTGAAGCATGGTACAAACTGTTTCTGGCGATATACCGGCATGGGAGTGAGCATTTCAGGGATCTAGATGTCAATGAGCACAATATTATTCTTGATTATGTTCGAACGCACTATGCTTATAATAGAACAGGACATGGGGATAAGGTGATAATTGACCCACAAGGGTGTATACAGCTGTATTTAGCGGTAATGAACAAAACTTGGTTACAAGATGAACTGTATGATTTTAAAGACTTTAATGCCACTCAATACTTTCAGATTTTCATCGAACGAAATGTTACCAGAGACCGCACTGTCCCCATCCCTATTTTGAATGTTTCTGCAGGATTTTGTGTGCAAGGGATAGGTAAGGTACAAATGGGGAATAGCATCTGCAATTATACCTATCGACTGCGAAAACGTATTAGCCCTCCTTTGATTACTCCCCACAATGTGTACTTCGTGTGTGGGGAACATGCATACACTTGGCTACCACGAAACTGGGGGGGACGCTGTTATCTGTCCTTTCTGTTTCCCCCTGTTTATGTGGCTCCCTCCAACTATCATAAAACGCATCAGTTATACCCGTTGCGGTCGTATCATGGGAACCCAGCCGCTCCAATCACAAGCACACCGATAGCAAGCTTCACCGAGGTGACCTCGAGCCATTCCCGTAGTACACTCTTACACAGAGCACGTAGACAGCTCGATATGACTGAAGTTGATCAGACAGATACTTCATTGCAGCAATTTACGGATTTCAGCAAGGGTCTAGTACCCTTTTGGGGGCCTATTTTCAATAGTAGGGAAATTAGGAGACTGTCTAGAATAGTGGAGAACGTCATTAATATCACTACTGATATTTTAACAAACCTAACGGTGGAAATTCAGGCTACTCGCCTTGTAGCGCTTCAAAATAGAATGGTTCTAGACGTTATCTTAGCTGATCGGGGTGGGGCATGCCGCGTCATCTGCAGTTCTTGTTGTGTATATATTCCTGACTCCGCCCCCTCCGTCCATCTAGCCATCCAGAAACTGCATCGCATTGCCTCCGAAATGCATGTTGACAATGGGTCTTGGTCATTGTCAGGTTGGTTTTGGGGACTTCTGGCCACATGGGGATGGAAGATAATGTTAATTCTAGGAGGAGCTGCTGCCATCATTTTTACGTGCTGTGTCTTGATGCACTGTGGTCCAGCCTGCTGTTCTTACTGTGCTTCCCGTATCACTACTCTGTGTGTCCCATCCCCTATCGCTGTTAAAGCCCAAATGCTGCAGAAAGAGGTACATGATATGATGGTTATCGATGAAGAAATATTCGAGGAGTAGATGTCTGTTGTCATTTAGCGCCACCACGCTAAAAGGAGGGTTTGAGGTACCAGAATCGATTCCTAATCACGTAGTATTGATAATCGATATGTTAGGATTAGCATGGTGTCTCTAAACTCACACTGTAGACATGCATAATTAGCATTTACGGTATTTACTTTCACTTAGCTTCATGCCACGTTACGCTATATGAATACCATACTATGGCCTTCTTTAATATCGTACATGCACAGGCCTTATTCTCCCTTAGCTCTAAAAGCCCTGCTCCTGGGAAAGAAACCAACTGTTGCAGAAACTGCTGTTTCAGCTTGGTAGGCTCGGCAAGGTCGTAGTTAGCCGAGGAAGGGCCGATAAGCACATTCCGGGAGGGGTGCAGGGTGGTTTGTCTCTGAGAAGACAGAAGGGAGTCACCCGTCTGACCTTGCTGCCTGAGCGAAATCAGGAGCTCTTTGTGTGCCTTATATGGGTTTTCCTATTACTGTACTAGCTTGTACCAATTTGTATTTTTCCATGTTAGGCCATGCCGGTGCCAACGCAATTGTATATATGTGATGTGCTGACAATGTGCCAGCAGTCTTCTTGGCGGACCTTTTGGGTGAGGTCGCAAGGAGCTCCTCTGGCAGAGTTTTGTGTTTGTCTAATAAACGCTTGAACCTTCTACACTGCCGACCGACTGCTTATTGGTAATGCAAGGGGATTTGGTAATGTAATGATTATTGTTGGGAGGGGATCATAATTTTCGGTACTTCATCGCGGCTCGGCTGCTCCCCTGGAGGTTGCGCGCCGGCGGATGAGAACGGGGCTTCCTTAAACGCCCCTAGAGTCCACGATTGGTTTAGGTCCAATGACGATCTCCTTCCCGATTGGCTGACCGTCAGGGAACTTCCCCCTGACGTCAAGGAAGGCAGGTCCAGTGACGGGGTCGGGAACGGCAGAGCCGAGGACATCCAGGAAACGTCCCAGGGGTCCTGCGAACGGGGCGGAAAGTGACAAACGTTAACAGAAACCTCGCGTCCGTCCGTGACAGGAACCACGTCATCGTGACATATACAGATATCAATATTATCACATATATACATAATAATATGATACATCTCCAGTTACAAGATATTTTTTTATATTATGATGGAAATTGTAATACTAATCGAAGCGGATGTATGTCGTTAACACGCATGCTTTTACAACGCATGCCTTTACCACGCAACTTTTACAACGCAAGTCGTTACAACGACTTGCATTGGGGGGCGCTGGATAGTGAATAGTTTAATTTACTATTCCAACTCCAGTCTCCGTGGATAGTAGGGAAGGTGTTGGATAGTAAATTAAACTATTCCCTATCCTAGAGCGCCCCCCAGCGCAAGTCGTTGTAACGACTTGCGTTGTAAAAGTTGCGTGGTAAAGGTAGTTCGTTAGTAAACAACAGGGAGGGACAATAGGGGGACAATCTTTATAGGGGTCCAATGTACGTGTCCCATCAGTCTATATAGCAAAAAGATGCACACAGTTCCCCTGGGGAATGGTAATAACGTAGTGAAGTAAACTATCTTCCTCTCTCCGTGGGGTACAAAGATGTTGATGTACCAAAGTGAAACAGGGAAGGGTATCCCTTGTCGGAACTAGGGACGCCTCACACAACAGGCTGGCTTAACGGCTGTTGTCATATCGCCAGCTAGTCGTCTCGTGTCATCATCGGCTTCCTGCTCCAACGTCAAGCCGGCGCTGCAATGCCTGACGGGTAGCACTCGGTGCTACGCTTTTGTGGAGATCTTTTGTTCCTGGCCGTTGAGTGAGTGGGTGTGAGGGCCCCTAGGGTGAGAAGTAGTGAGCGTGAGGGAAATGTGTGGGTAAAAAAGGTTGGTGTAGTCTACTCCATTCAATTTATTCGTGTAGTTCACCACCTTGTTTAAAACAAGAGGGGCATTGGGACGCAAATGGTTAATAGGGATTGGTCCCGTTCAACCCTCATCTGTGAACAGGTCAACATGTTTCATGCCCTATTGGCAATTCTTCTGGACCTAGGGTGTGCTCATAAACTTGGTGATCAGCCCAACATGGGGCTAAGAAGTGTGAAGGATACAACCTGTGTCGTTGCCGACTTCAGCAGGAAGAGTTCCTGAGTCGTAGGTATACCCTGTGAGGAGGAAGATAAACATGAGTTCGTGATTAGTCTCCGTCGACTTATCCATTGTGAGAAGTCATTGGTTAAATACAGGGGTATAAAGTGAAGAGAGAGGAAGAAGTGAACTTAGTGACTAAGTGTATAAAATACCATCACTGCATATTAACATTACAGCAGACACAAGGTGTCTTAACCAAATGGTTGTGTACTTAGGTAGTTAATTGGTAGGATCTAACGCCAGCCGGCGTGCTAACAAGAAGGGGTTAGGGAAGAATACTAAGTTCTAATAAACTTACCCTCACTGGTGGGCTTTAGTGCCCCAAGGCTGTTCCCGTGGGACCTGCGTTGTGTGACAATTGTCTGAAAGGTACACAAGGAGGGTCCAGTCGGTATACAAGGTAATTAGATTATCGGGGTGGAATGTTGGATTGGGCCATTTGGTCAGAAGGCCGGGAATAAGTAGACCACATCGGCCAAAACAACCGTGGTCTCGCCAACCACCTGATGGCCTCAGTATGTTCATACCACCCAAGGTAGGTCGCAGCTTGGGGGGGGGGGACCAAATCAGCATATAGCGGGACCCCGCCTACACCACGGTAGCACCCCGCGGGGCAGCAGCGGTGCAATTGGCAAGGGAGGCTCCGCGTATCGCGCCCACCGCCGAACCACAACACCAAGCCTCCCGGTCAACACATGATGCCGCCAACCCGGTGTGTGCCGGTCGGGTAGCGGGGGCGGGGGGCGCGCGCGTGCACGCGGACAAGCGCCTCACCCGCCACCATGGCGGTTGGGGCCACACAGACACCACCGGTCACCCAACCCCGCAGACGGCCTCTGAGGGGGCAGAACCCTGGAGCCCTTGGGAGTCGGCTCGACGCACCAAGGCTCCAACCGAGGGTCCACTGAGCCTGGCTGACCGCGCGGCAGCAAACCCCATTGTCCCATTCACCTTACCTCATTAGCGCAGTGTAGTGGCCTCTCCACCTAGTCCCACGCTCCGACGTGGTTTAGCACGTAGAGCAGCCGTGGGTGTGTGATGGTGGCACACGGTGTTAAATGGCCGGGCTGGGAGCCTATTGCAAGGGCGTGTCTGACATAGGGTTGCTGGGCAACACCTCGGCAACATTGGTGCATCGAGATGACATCAATGCGCCTTAATGTCGAAAGCGCACGCCATCTTTGAAAGGGGTTAGGAAAGCGGTATTCAGGTTAAAAGTCAAAGGTGGCGGAAGCCTAACACAAAATAGTTAGCTTTCTCTTGTTGGTTCACGTTGGACATTGGATCGATAATGGTGGAGGGCCAATCATATTAGTGTCAGAGAGCATTTCAAGGTAATGGAGTCTATGCTGGGATTAGTTTTTGGGCAGCTATAGTGGGCTAGTGTCAGGTGGCGCTATCTGGGTTGCAGAGTGGCGGGAATGGCGCGCCATCTTGGAGTGGGACAGAGCACTCCTGCGAGTGAGCTTATGTGGAACTAAGTTGTTGGGGGAAGCCCTTGGCACAGCGTGGCCGTCGGGACGCAATTGGACATCAGTCAATGCTCAGTGGAGTAGCTCATAGATCAGGTGGGGGTCAAATAACTTTGTGTGATGGTCACACATAGATTGTGTGTTGGTAATAGACAGAAGGGTGGAACCCTCTCCTAGTGCAAAAGGGCTGTGGTATTGACTACCCATTCATGATAGTATGCTATCGGAAATTGGCTTATATTGGCAAGGGACAGGATTCATATCATGTAATGGGGAGATATGTCCCCCCGGTGGCGATCTATCTAGATAGCATATTCCAAGGGACAGAATCATTTAGTCCCTCAGTATCTAAATGTAAGCGGTGTACCCATCTTTGTTCAATTCTATATAAGGCCTGTTGGTTTGATGAAGGATGCCATTCTAGAACGACCCATTTGACGTCTTCAGCTACATGATCATGTTGTTGGCAGTGTTCATATAGGCGGGTATGTGTTTTCTTGCATCGGATATTGCTGTTGTGTTCCATAATGCGTACCTTCACCGTGCGGGTCGTCATTCCAATGTACTTCAGTCCGCAGGGGCAAGTCAGCATATAGATGCAGTTACTGCTGTTGCAGTTGGTGTGTCTGTTCAAACACCACTTGAAAGTCTCTGAGAGCTGGACTGTTTTAGTTTGTGTGGTTTGGGGACAAACCACACAATTGCCACAGCGGTAATGTCCAGTGACAGGGGGCAGATCCCAAAGGGTATTCTGTGGACGAATGCTTGCCTTCTTCGGTCGAGTATGGACTAATTGGTCCTTCAGGCTAGTTGTTCTTCTGAAGGCGAACCGAGGGCGGGGGATGTCCAAAGTCACAGAGTTCAAAATGCCCCAGTGCGTGTTCACTGTTTTCTTAATGAAAGAGGAATTTTTCGTGAAGGATGTTACACAGGTGATGATATCTTCTTTTTCCTTTACGTGAGTTTCCAGGAGAGATTCTCTGTTGTTATTGAGGGCTCTCTTCATGGATTGTTTCAATAGTCTTGTCGGGTAGCCCCTCTCCTGAAGTTTATGTTGTAGGGAGTGCGCCTCACGTTGGTAATCCGAGGTGGCGGTGCAATTTCTACGAAGTCTGAGAAATTGCCCAAACGGTAAATTGTCCCTCAGTGCCTTGGTGTGGTGGCTGTTGTAGAGCAGGAGGCTGTTCCTATCAGTCTCTTTCTTGTAGAGGGTGGTGGTAATTCCTGTAGGGCCTAATATGATTGTCAGATCAAGGAATGGTATTGAGTCTTCAGCGATAGTCCCTGTAAATTTCAGAAAGGGATCCTGCTGGTTGATCCTGGTGCAGAAGGCATTGCAGCTTGTCCGATCTCCTTTCCAAAAGATCAGGATATCGTCTATATAACGACGCCAAAGGGTTAAATTCTCGAGGAATAGGTTGCGTTCAGGGGAGTAGATGAAATAATTCTCGAACGTAGCCATATATATACAGGCCACGCTCGGCGCGAAGGTCGAACCCATTGATGTTCCCCGGATCTGGTGATACAGTTGTGTTTCATATTTGAAATTTTTTTCAGTCAAAGCTATATTGGCCAATTCCATGATAAAAGAGATCGGGGTAGGGGATGTCCATTCTTCCAATCTCAGAGTGGATTCTACTGCCTCTAAGGTTGCCTGTTGAGGGATGTTCGTGTACAGGGCTTCCACGTCTAAGGTCAGTAGGAAGTCCACGTCTGTGCTACTGTCCATATCGTTGATCAAGCGAAGGACATCTCTGGTGTCTTGGAGATAGGAGGGAATTTTCTTCACTACCGGTTGTAAGAAAACGTCACAAAACTGTGACAGCGGTTCCAGTAGAGAACCAATTCCGGAAACGATCGGTCTTCCGGGGACGGGGGTGATGCCTTTATGGATTTTGGGAAGTGTGTAAAAATATGGTGTAATCGGATCCGGAGTTATGAGAAAGTCAGCTTCTTTCTTTGTAATCCATTCATTGGTCTCCCCCTCAATCACTAGGCTCATGATGGAAGTGGCCAAGCGTTTGGTCGGGTCCACAGTGAGGGGCCTATAATGGGTAGTGTTGGAGAGTTGTCGTCTACATTCCAGGTCGTAGTCGTGGCGATCCTGTAAGACTGTGGCTCCCCCTTTATCTGCTTGTTTAATCACAATTGCACCATCGTTGCCCAAGGTGACTGACGCTTGTCTTTCCGCGCTCGTCAAATTCTGGAATTGTTTGATGTGTGGTTTCTGTTTGAGACTCAAAAGGACAGCTCGCTCGAAGGTCAGGACCTCTGGAGGGACCATGCCGTCGGTCGGGGTGAAAGCAGACGGTTTCCTAAGACCGGAGTCCAGTGTGGGGGGTTCGGGTTTGCCATCGAAGAAGGCTCGTAAACGTACCTTCCTGAAAAGATTCTTAATTTCAATCATTTCCTGGAAACTATCTGGGATGGGTGTGGGAACAAAACCCAATCCTTTCTCCAAAACGCTGGTTTCCACAGGGGTCAGGGTTCTCGTGGAGAGGTTGACAATTAAACTCTTCTCCAAACACGCCCTTGCAATAGGCTCCCAGCCCGGCCATTTAACACCGTGTGCCACCATCACACACCCACGGCTGCTCTACGTGCTAAACCACGTCGGAGCGTGGGACTAGGTGGAGAGGCCACTACACTGCGCTAATGAGGTAAGGTGAATGGGACAATGGGGTTTGCTGCCGCGCGGTCAGCCAGGCTCAGTGGACCCTCGGTTGGAGCCTTGGTGCGTCGAGCCGACTCCCAAGGGCTCCAGGGTTCTGCCCCCTCAGAGGCCGTCTGCGGGGTTGGGTGACCGGTGGTGTCTGTGTGGCCCCGACCGCCATGGTGGCGGGTGAGGCGCTTGTCCACGTGCACGCGCGCGCCCCCGCCCCCGCTACCCGACCGGCACACACCGGGTTGGCGGCATCATGTGTTGTCCGGGAGGCTTGGTGTTGTGGTTCGGCGGTGGGCGCGATACGCGGAGCCTCCCTTGCCAATTGCACCGCTGCTGCCCCGCGGGGTGCTACCGTGGTGTAGGCGGGGTCCCGCTATATGCTGATTTGGCCCCCCCCCCCAAGCTGCGACCTACCTTGGGTGGTATGAACATACTGAGACCATCGGGTGGTTGGCGAGACCACGGTTGGTTTTGCCGATGTGGTCTACTTATTCCCGGCCTTCTGACCAAATGGCCCAATCCAACATTCCACCCCGATAATCTAATTACCTTGTATACCGACTGGACCCTCCTTGTGTACCTTTCAGACAATTGTCACACAACGCAGGTCCCACGGGAACAGCCTTGGGGCACTAAAGCCCACCAGTGAGGGTAAGTTTATTAGAACTTAGTATTCTTCCCTAACCCCTTCTTGTTAGCACGCCGGCTGGCGTTAGATCCTACCAATTAACTACCTAAGTACACAACCATTTGGTTAAGACACCTTGTGTCTGCTGTAATGTTAATATGCAGTGATGGTATTTTATACACTTAGTCACTAAGTTCACTTCTTCCTCTCTCTTCACTTTATACCCCTGTATTTAACCAATGACTTCTCACAATGGATAAGTCGACGGAGACTAATCTTGAACTCATGTTTATCTTCCTCCTCACAGGGTATACCTACGACTCAGGAACTCTTCCTGCTGGAGTCGGCAACCACACAGGTTGTATCCTTCACACTTCTTAGCCCCATGTTGGGCTGATCACCAAGTTTATGAGCACACCCTAGGTCCTGAAGAATTGCCAATAGGGCATGAAACATGTTGACCTGTTCACAGATGAGGGTTGAACGGGACCAATCCCTATTAACCGTTTGCGTCCCAATGCCCCTCTTGTTTTAAACAAGGTGGTGAACTACACGAATAACTTGAATGGAGTAGACTACACCAACCTTTTTTACCCACACATTTCCCTCACGCTCACTACTTCTCACCCTAGGGGCCCTCACACCCACTCACTCAACGGCCAGGAACAAAAGATCTCCACAAAAGCGTAGCACCGAGTGCTACCCGTCAGGCATTGCAGCGCCGGCTTGACGTTGGAGCAGGAAGCCGATGATGACACGAGACGACTAGCTGGCGATATGAAAACAGCCGTTAAGCCAGCCTGTTGTGTGAGGCGTCCCTAGTTCCGACAAGGGATACCCTTCCCTGTTTCACTTTGGTACATCAACATCTTTGTACCCCACGGAGAGAGGAAGATAGTTTACTTCACTACGTTATTACCATTCCCCAGGGGAACTGTGTGCATCTTTTTGCTATAAAGGTAGTTCGTTGTAAAAGTTGCATTGTAAACGCTGTTCACCAATCGAAGCATAATTGAAACACAAATAGAACATTAACTTCAACAGTCCACTGTAGAAGGGGCAACTGCAGTGGAGATGGTTGTACGTGGCTAAGGAGCTAGCATTACAGGCCTGCAGTGGGTGAAAATGACAGAGTCAATATGGATATATTTGGGAAAGTATTTGTGTGGACTTTCCAATTGCAGGAGACCATTTAGATGTGCACCTACGTAGGTGGTAGTTAGGCATTGTAGTATCAGTGGACATATCTTGTTGTGTGTTACTCACATTAGTGCCAGGTTGATAGGGAAGGACTGTTAGATCAGTCATGATTTGCCCCCTGGCCACAAAGAGGATGTTTGTTGTCCTTACGATGAGCGCAAACAGGACCTGGGGGATTAGAAAAGAAGATTGTCAACACGAGCAAGTGGCTTCTTTCTGTGCTTATCTGCTTTCAGTCAGATATCCCTAGGAGGGGGTTAGTGTAGAACATGTTTTTTGACTGAAGCATACAACAATGCTATGGCTGGAATGCTTAAATAAATCTCAGCAACTGGTAATTACTAGGGACTGCATCCCAATCTATTGTTATTTTGCACAATATGCCATTTCAGTTTGAACCCAGTCATAAGCAAATCAGTCTTGTTTAAAGACAAGTAAAAGGCAGTAAGGCTATGAGACTGTCGAATCTGTGAGATAGGAAGGTTTGTGATTGAGCCATATATAAGGGGATAAACTGCAACCCGAACCTAAAGAGAATAAAGAGAGGCTATGAATATACTCCTACTATGCAATGTGATATAGCTTTGTGGGTAACTGGAAAAAAAAGTTTTTTTATATACAATATGAGGTTACATGATCCACAGGCTACATCTATGCTACTGAGTGTTAGATTAATTGCATGCAACTGAATAGTTAGATGAATTGAATTTTATACCATGCCAGTATTTTATAGCTCTAATAGTGATTATGTTTTATAGGTTTATGCTCGAAACAATTGATAAAGAGAGTCATTATTTGGTCTTGATAAAGATGGAATAAACTAAGAAAACCATCGAAATGCGTCGACGCCCTAACTATATACACAATCTATCTACTCAGCATTGTTGGAGAAAGGAGGAAAATGTACTAGCCACCTGGCAATGCGAGTTACACCCCTTTTTTGAATAGATGTGTTAAACTACAAGACTAACTAGCTTGGTCTGTTTTTGAAACTCTCTTTTGCTGCTATATTGTGTTTTTATTATGAGTTTTGTCATAAAATGTAACTGTCCTTATCATATTTTGTTTTTAATATGTTGAACTGAAGATAGAGTTCTTTTAGATTGATGATTTTAACTGCTTTTTGTAATGAAATAAATGTGATAATATATCCAATCTATACAGTTGCCTTTGAATTATATGTGGTGTAAATTGTCCTTCTATTATATATGGCACAAGAACTTACCATAGGATGAAGAGTGAGAGAAGAAAGTGAATGAGATATATAACAAGGCGCCAACCAGAGAATTTTTCTCTTATCTTGACGCACAGAATAGGTTACCCCACGGGATTTTCCTTTTGTTCTACTATTGAAGTGCCCTAATCCCACTGGGTGTTAAAGGGGCTCCTCTTTAATTCAAAGTATGAGACTGTCGAGCTAGAATTCATCAGTATTGTTCGTAGCAAGATCTAGACACTCAACTGTTTGTGATCTTAACGCCGAAGAATCACCCAAAAAGACTTATTAGCACATACAGGGCTGGAGCGTCTATTATCTATAATATATATTATCGTTGATAGTGAAGTGCTATATCATAGAATTTCTCATCAATTTCATACATCATATTTCCATCAACAATATCCAAACATCATGATTGATATCAACAAAGTATATGTTTTTTATGTTAAAGATGTTTTACCAATAATGTGATGTTTTATTGTGTTTTTTCTTGAGTATTGGTCCATTGGTAGTTTTTATGAATTTGTAGATTTTTTTTAATAATATTGAATATGTTTGTACAAATATGATTTTTTATGTGCTGTGATTTTAAAGAGGACATATTAAATTTTCGAGAGAAAAAATTAATTGGTACTGTACACATATATGTTTATTTTATTTTATTTGTGATTTGGGGATATTGGTGGATCCTTGTCTTGAATGTGTGAGAGTTGAACTATCTAGTATCCGAAAGCGGGCGTTATTTTTGACTTCTTGTCAATGTGTTTGACGCCTGCACTTTCTCAAATGTTGCTCTATTGACCATGAAAAAGGTTTGGCAGGAAGACAGATTGCTATAAGGGTGTGTAATTATTGAGTTGTGTGATATGAAATGGTGGCGTCCAAATTGTCCACACATATAGCGGATCAAACTGTCTTAAACCTGACCTTTTTGTAATAACCTTTGCTCATCAAAGCATAACCAAACATAATTTAAAGAAGGAGGGAATCCCAGAAGCATCAGAGGCCATACTAAAAGATCTGTTTACAAGAAGTCCGATATATTTCAACATGGCAGAATAATAATAAAATGTCAAGTTAGGGGAAGCCTAGACACCTCCTCACTTGGGAAACGTTAATGCTAGTCGGCTTGTACCCCTATATAAAAGTGCAAAAGCTGATTCTATTTTGTTAAACTATGTGTATGTCAAAAGTAATGGAATTGGCCTAAAAAGACATAAGAATTTGGGTAAAAGTGATATTTTGATAATATTGTATCGACCAATAAGGCTGGCATGTATGTGATCCCTGTTCTTTAGATCACGTTGACCTTATGAAATAAACAGTCATTTTTTGATGACACAAATTACTAACATTAGCTACTAGAAAAAAAAAACTAAATATGTAGCCGCTTCTGCTTTACTCTGATTTGGGATGGTGTAGTAGGTCTTTGTTGTAATCTGAGTTTTGTTTTGATTTAAATGATACCCAGATATGCGTCCTGAAAATGCTGCTTCTTTTTACTATTGTTGAAATATATATAGCTCTAACAGGTGTAAGCATTACAATTTAATCTACTTAGGCAAGAATTCTAGTGGAAAAACCATTAATGCTTATCGGTTTGATTGATGCAGGATTTAGCAGTTTTCACAGAAAAGGTTCAAAATAATAATGCAAATAAAATTGAGGGGTCAGGTCGGGTACCATAAGTTATTTAAATTTTATGTGAGGCTTTACCCATCGTTTGCATCATCAAAGCTTTACGTTTGTTTCTAGTGACCTGATGAAGAGGAGACCAAAACCCATCTTCCTTATCACCACTCACAGTTATTGCCATGTAACTTTATTGAACTTTTTTTTAGCATAACGCTGAATCATTGCCGAGGGGTCATTAGCAATATCAAGTATCATAACTTCATGATTAAACAACCTATTTTTCCTCTTCCAGGAACAAAACCATGTTGCCAAGGAGATTCCACTTGGCAATTAATTCGCTTATTCAATCGGCCCTCACTTTAGACACATTTTCAGCATTGGTATATATTAATTATATGGGTCTATGCAACTCAAGATCTATAGATGTTTTACTTTTCTTTAAGAATATACAACATTTCTGAGAGTCCAGGATTTTGAAATCATACATGTTTGTTGCATCCTTAAAAAAATGATATTACAAATTGGTATTCCATTCTCTCCTACTACTTTCCCAGAAGGGAGAGACACAATAGTTATTTCTAATTTAAGGCTCAAAATATAGGAATTTAAAACATCACAATCAGCCTCAGATATTGTATTTAAACAGACAAAGTCCAGATCAGGGCTGGCTTTAGCACTGGTGGCGCCCAGTGCGACAATGTTTTTTGGCACCCCCCAATGACCTCCTCCACCACGGATTCCCTCCCTCCCACCCTTTAACAGTCTCCATAACCTCTCTCTCAAATGCATTTAATTAATTTGATAGTGTCACTCATAAAAGTGAAGGGTGTCAGACCACTTTACATAACACGCACATTACACAGAGACAATCATAGGTGTGTAAATCAGTGTATAGTAAATGTTACATAAGACAGAGGACAACAAGGGTGGATTCACATGTCACCCCTACAGGTAGGCGGTATTGTTGAAGAGTACTTTGTCAGGAGAAGCACAAACTCTGTATTTAAAATGCAACACAGTGGATTGGGGCTCTCTTTAATAACAAGAACAGATTTGTACCCAAATGAACCCTTTTTGCAACATTAGAATAATGAAAGTCTGGGGCAAAAATCCATATGCTCTAATCTATACCTTGAAGTCTGCACGCAGTTCTTTGATGACAGTTAATAGCTCACTGTAAACTGCAACTAACAATAGGAAGTCTTTAACATTACATAACAGGTGTATTTGTAAAGCGCATGATTACCCGAAGGTGTCCTGGTGCTGAATAACAGATGTTTATTGTTACCCAACTCAATGGTACTCATTTTATCAACCTCAAATGGATGAAAGGCTGAGTGGACCCGCCAGGATTTTAACATGTGACCATGAGGTCGAACACAGGCCCCTGCAGGGGCTGCTTTAGTCCACTGAGCCACCAGACTCGGTGGGTCCCCGCTGACCTGTTTACATTATATTCACTTTGTGATCTGCAGGGTATGTGTTCTTTGCAGCAGGCACATTAACCCTCTGCACTAACTTATCATGAATCAAAACTTCCACGAGTCAAAACTTCTGCTAGAGAAAAGTCCGATCTCACCAGGAAGAACATTAATCATCTGAGTTTTCTTGACATTTTAATTGTTGACTGAAATTGATGGAGGCCAGGAACGCGGCAGCAGGTGCTATTAAGCACAATATTAAAGAGCAAACAGGTGCCCCCATTTGAAGTCAGCACCCGGTGCGGTGGCACCGGTCGCACAGCTCTAGAGGTCCAGATAAGAAAAAATAAAGTCTTCCAAAGGATGCCACTCTTCTCTGTGTAAAACTTAATAATAACCATAGGATACCTTTAATATTATCATAGACCATTGAGTCAATTCCCATTGTGGGATGTATGACGTTACAACGCACACTTTTACAACGCATACCTTTACAACACATTTTTTACACCGCAAAATCCATTACAACGCACACCATTACAACGCATACCATTACAACAAATTCTTAGAAACTACCTTTACAACGCATTCCACTACAACGCATACTACATTTACAACGCATACCATTACAACGTATTACATGACATTGCATATAAGGTAAGTGTTTGATAGTGTAGGGGTTAAAATTACTATTCTAACTCCAGGGGGTGCAACAGTAGGGAAAGTGTTGGATAGTGTAGGGGTTAAAATTACTATTCTAACTCCAGGGGGTGCAACAGTAGGGTAAGTGTTGGATGGTAAGTTTTGCGTTGTAATGGTATGCGTTGTAATGACTGCGTTGTAATGGTATGCGTTGTAGTAGTGTGCGTTGTAGTGTCGTGCGTTGTAATGACTGCGTTGTAAATGCATGCGTTGTAATAGATTTTGCATTGTAAAAGTTTCGTTGCAATGGTAGTGCGTTGTAAAAGTTGCGTTGTAAAGGTTGTTTCCCCCATTGTGTATTTGCAACTGTGTCTGCATCTTTTGCAATATTTAGGGCCAGATCTAGAGTTTTGCACATGGTTTCAATCATTTAAACCTACACTTGAACCCGTGGTTGCTATGGCACAGAGCAGACAGGCTTAACTTACTAAAATGTCTAAAGTATTTAGCAGCAACAAAACGGATAAAAAGTAAACACAATGAAAATCATATTCAGAAAAACAGAGAAAAAATTAGCGAGTAAAATGGCACCAAAATAACAAAAATCCAAAATAAGTAATGAGAAATGCATTTTTAAAGAATTAAGGCAAAAAATTCCAGGAAGAAATAAAGTGCTTATCAGCAGTCAGTGGTTATGGTTGACTGGGACCAAGACATGGCATCAGGCCAACAGCAATGGAGCGTGGACTGGATACAACAAGCGGGTTTATGCCGGTCCAATTTTTTACCTTCGGACTTAGGGCCTGATTTAGAGTTTGATGGAGAGGGTATTTTGTTGCAAAGGTGACAGAGTACCCTCTTTGCCAA
Organism: Lissotriton helveticus; assembly: GCF_964261635.1. Lineage (NCBI taxonomy): Eukaryota > Metazoa > Chordata > Amphibia > Caudata > Salamandridae > Lissotriton > Lissotriton helveticus. Next base: position 1,756,325,920 of record NC_136067.1, on the reverse strand, counting down.
ACTGAAGGTCTGCCCGCCTCATTTAGAGTTGGGTGGACTTTCAGAATGTCTATGATGGACACTATGCTGTCTCTGCCACCTACATACACCTCCGATGGCCCAACAGATTGAGGGCCATCGGATATTTTGCCATTTGTCTGTCTGTCCTATTTAAAGCGGGTGAACAAATGGCAAGTTTTCACTGTGGTCAGGTAAAACCTATTGGCAAGGATCAGTTAAAACTGCACAATTACCCCATCCAACTGGAGAAAATTCCCATTGCAAGGGGTCTCATTTTATTTTATTTTTTTAAACAAAATCTTGCCGTTGGATTTTGCTTCTGAAAATAAAAAAAAGCTGAAAGTACTACGTAGGGCTGTCCATCAAACATTCACTACATTTACAGAAACTGCCATGACGGCTGGGCCGGCGGACATCTCTACATTTGGCCCGGGGAGCATCCTCACCTTGGAGGGAGTAAAGTAAACCGCCATTGCAATGGTAGACACTCCGTCCACCAAAGTCTAAATCAGGCCTTTAGTCTCTCAAATGGAAGTCACAGTCCTGCAGCAGAGCAAAGATGCAGGCTGTATCTGCTGAAGTCCTCTCAAAGCCAGACAGCCGCTGGACAAGGTCCGGCTGAAGCTGTTTGTTTTGGCAGGAAAACCTCAGAGTGGGAGCAATTCAAATTTTCCAGCCACTGAAGTACTCACGTTGGGCAGATACATTTTACTCTTTTGTCCAGTAAAGCATTCTACCTTCAGACCTTGGGCCTGATTACAAGTTTGGCAGTGTTGCAGCAGACTGCCCCGCCAGCACCCTGCTGCAACACCGCCAAACCCATAGTCAGACCGCCCACCGGATTCCAAGTTGATTCCGGTGTGGGAGGTCCTGCGGTGGCAATCCCACGGCAGTGCCTTTCTAAGACTCATATGTGAGCCTTAGAAAGGCAGCGCCGTGGGCGCGTTTAACCACGTTCCTGCACAGCATGGACTAGGCAGTCCATGCCATGCAGGAACAGGGGGTGCATATAGACGGGGGGCACATGCACCCCCAGGCCCAGAGGCAACAGGGGGCCCTGTAGGACCCCCTTAGTTTTCTCACCACCACCCTTTTCATGGCAGGTTCACCGCCATAAAAAGAGTCATTTTGAGGAAACATGTAATGTGCTTGGCAACGCCGCAGTGGCAGCGCCAGCATATTGCGGCCTCTGACCACTGTGCCACTGCTGCAGGATCCATGATCCCCGGCGGTTGCTTGGTCCTGTGGCAGTCCGATTGCCAAACTTGAGCCTTGTGCGGCTGTTACCTCACCACCACCACTGGTTCTGTGGTCACATGGACCTCCGAACTGGTAATCAGACTCCTAGTCTTTTTTATGGAGCTTAAAATCCTCCAGCATGGCAAACCTGAAGCCGTATCTGATGAAGTCCCTTTGAAATCATCCACTTTTGCAGCGAGGTCTCAATGATGCTTTAAAGGTATTGGAAGTTTCAAAATGTTCTATCTTTCAACTTTTCAGAGTTTCTGGAGCAGCTTTGTTGGTCACTTCCTGTGCTCCCAGGCCCTCAGAGACAGGACTTACGGGTAAGGACTCACTCCAGTATAGACCACTAGCAGGCTCCAGCTGCTACTAGCTAGCAGGGCGCTTTAGGAAAAAGACCTCCTTCAGCTTGTTGTGTCCCTGTAGCCACACAGGAGTTGGACAACCAACCCTTAGAGTCCACTTAGTCCTGGAAACAGATAGGAGCAGGTTTAGCCCTTCAGGTCTCAACACAGGTCTCAAACAGAAGGTCCAGTCTTCTTCTGTTCATCTGTAATTCAGGAGAGCATTCTTCTGAGCTGTGGTTGGTGTGTCTGTTTTGGATGTTTCACTATCCAGTGAGTGGTGGTGACTCTGGGTTCTCACTAACCAATTACAAACAAGTTCAACAGAGGCTACCCCTCCCACCTTTGCAGCACATCCTGTTTTCCCTACTACAATCTATCCCATGGTGCAGAATTCTGAGACAAATCTAACGTGGAAGAATATTTCTGCCCTGTAGGGAGCTTGTATGCCAGTCAGTGGTGTGTTTAGGGAACTGAGTAGTGCCCTCCTCCTCATCCACACGAAACTGATTCTGTGACCAGCTCCCCATCCCAATAGCTTCTCTTCCCCAGAAATAGCATCTGTTACCATTCATGGCAAAACTACGCGTGGCTTCACAACCCAGTCAATACCACAGCGGTGTCGTTACCACGAGCCCCATTTAACGGAAGTCATTACAACGACTTGCTTTAGGTAAGCGCTAGACTTTGGAATAGGTTAAATTACTATTCATTCCAGTAGGTGTATCAGTAGGGAAGGTATTAGACTTAAAATCCAACACCAGTCCAACACTGCATTCCCTAAAGCAAGTTGTTGTAATAACTTGCGCTGTAATGTAACTCGTGGTAAGGTTGCAGTCATGCTACTGTCTGCGTTGTAAAGGCATTACGATGTAATGCCTTCATTGTAATAGATTAAAAGATGTTTCCCCTATCCCAGTCCACCCTTTACTCTTAACTATGAATGAGCAGACCTCACCCCGGTCCCTTTTAAATGAATGGAGTTTCTGAACATTCCCCAGCTCCCCTTCCTGAGCTGTTATGTGTCTCATACCTCACGCCCAGGTCTTCCTATGAAAAGGCCGAAACCATTGTTTCTGCTCTGGACTTCATTAAGGGGAAGAACTAGCAGGGCCATCTGCCAGTAGGCATTGCTTATTAGAACTAGGGTTCAAACAGATATGGGCTAACTTTTTAAAACTCACTTTTCCTAAATATTTAATAGAAATCTGACTTAACCATTGAATTAGATTTTTAATAAACATTAACAATAGTGTTTCAATTATTCCAGTAACCTGTCCCAAACCAAATAAAGCAGGTTTATGATTTTAATCTGACCTCAGCTACAGTCATTTATCGTGAAAATAGGTTTTGGGGGCTAGTAATTGTAGGTACATGCCAACATTAAATTCTTGCATGTACCACTTTTAGATACTAGGCATCCTACCTTGAGTGTTACAAGGCCTGCTTTATTTAAAAGTGGGCTTTTTTCCTGTCAAAAAGAATTATTTGACAGGTTTTCCTCCAGGGTTAAAAGCTGGAGGATTCCGATCAGGAAGACCCAAACGCTAAGTTTCCTGTGTCAACCTAGTGGATGTTGTGCACATGTGCTGCAATCCACAGGTGCCATTTAAATTTGCAATTTCATTGCTGTATTTACTGCACCATATACAGGGCCACTGGAGTTATTTGAATGTTTTTGCATTATTATGGATCTGCTGCATCTGCCACATAGCCCATAGCCCATCATCTGCTGCATAATCTGCAGATTTTAACCCCAAAATATATTACCAGCTCAAATGGTTCAATAGTTACTAAAAATGCTGTGTCACGTTTCGTAGCGCAGTGGAAGGCCCCTTGCAAAGGTCTACATGTGACATTTCAGTTGCTTATTGCTGTGTTTGGATGCTCAACTGGTATTAATGAGGTAGAAACTATGCCCAGACAGTGTTAATAATTGTAAAAATGTCAAAATAATAAAGTAATTCTATCAGAAAATCTGTTGCATTACATGCATAATTTGGCTTTGCTTGCCTTATAATTCAATCAACCCTACTGCATAATTTGTCCCTCTCCTGATGCATAATTCCTGTGGCGCTGACCATATACTATGGCGTTACTGGGAAGTTAAATGTGGCAATTTAAAATTAGCCAATGTTACTGTTTTAGGAGTCAGACCACATACACTGAGGACTGGACAGCAATACTCTAGAGTGCAGAGTTAAAAAATTAGCAGCGTTAGACAAAAAATAACAGAGGTGACCATGCAAAAAGAGGCACTTTCTCACAATTCACTTTTAGGTTTTCTAAAAATAGATATGTTTTCTCATTTTGTTCTTGTATAACCTTCTCCTTCCTGATTACATTACTTAATGAAGCACCACAAATACCAGCTCTAAAAGCATACTTTACGATATGTAGGACTGCAGTTCCAATTTTGCTATACATAAAATTTTGGAACCCAGTCATGGAAGCATACCTATCAAAGATCTATCCAAAGCCTATTTAGTGGGCAATCTCTGGATATTTTCTAATTAAAATCGAAATAAAAGAGGATTATGCTCAATTAAAACATTAGACCAAGCCCTTACCCAAGCGTGCTCACTCCCAACACACTCGAAAGGTGCCACTCTAGACTGGATCATCGCTAAGGAGTCAATGGTCAAGCTTATCTCTATAGACCCATGCGAATGGTCTGACCACCATGCTATCACTTTCCTATCTGGCACCCACATGACATGGGCACCGCAATCTGAAACGTTGGGTCAGAGACACCAAGAACCTTGATCACGGTGAACTGGCTGCTCGCTGCAAGTCCCCCATCCTGCTCACTGGTAAAGTGTGGCTCACTGGTTAGAGGAGGCAGACCTGGAAGCAGAGGTCAGCCCGGGACCAGGGTTCAATTCCCGGCTCAGCGGGGTCTTAAGTCCTAAAAAAAAAAAAAAGAATGTCCATGGACTTGACAATTCTCGCTCCGGTGCCTACTCGATTCACGGGTTCACACTCTGCGACTCTGGGCAATAGCTTGCTTAATCTCCACAACGGCCCCTCGCGGCGGGATGCCTGGCTTTCACCTTGCGGATACCCTGCTGGGGTTATCTCACAGGGGAATACCAGGACGGGTTCCCTAAGCAAGCGCTTAGAAACCGCTTGGTGATTTGCGCTATATAAATTCCTGTACATTTACATGCTCATATCACAACAGTCAATGACCTCAATGAACATTACTCCGCGACTATATCTAACATTCTTGATGATCTTGCTCCGCTGAAACTAAAAAGAACCCAAATCAAAACCAGAAACCCCTGGTTCAAAGCTCTTTCCTTCTTATGTTTTAACATATGTATTTAAGCTATGTATTTTTATATGTATTGAATTGTTGAGCTATGTCTGATAGTATGATAGTGTATGGTATGATTGTGATTGTGTGTTTGATAATGTTTGAGTGCATGTTTTGAATTCAATTGTGAACCTGCTCTCTGGGCTCTTATATTTAATTAAGCAGATATCCGCCAGAGACATCTTGCTCCAACCAGCACACTTGTGAGAAAAAAATACGTACAATCGGGCCTTCTCTGGGGCCGCACCAAGAATATGAAACTCACTCCCGCCCGCCATTAGAAGAATTCCTTCTCTGGCACGCTTTAAAAAGGAGGCCAAAACCTTCCTAATGGGCAAATTCCTCTCCTAACTCTTGCGTGCAACCACCTCAGCGATTTTGATCTTCTTTCGTTTACTGCCACACCTTGGATTTTCCAGATGCTATCCACCCGGCACCTCCGGGCATCCCACCCTGGGATCTGGGACCTCTTTTTCTCGTAAAATGTTTTTACATGTTTTAATCCCATATGTTTCCACTCCCCCTTCTAAGTCTCTTGTATACAACTTCCTAATCATGTAAAGCGCTCTGATACCATAACGGGTCAAGTTTGCGCTCTATAAAATACAAATAATTAATGAAAATAAATAAATAAATAAATAGAATACATGTTGATCTTAGCATTCTGTATTATCCTAATGCTGGCCATAAATAGATCGATTTGATTATTTTTGTAATGTGGATAAGAATAAAATGCATATCCGGATTAAAAACATGCCAGCAATCTATCCCCAATATTTACATGAGTTTCAAGATGGGTACTTTATTCTTGGGCGTCCTCTGGAACCCATTTTCTGCTTTTTACCTTTTTCTGTCCAATGTACAATTAAAATCTCCACATATAAATAGTGAGTCCATGCACTGCGTTAATTGTAAAGCCCAAAAATGTTATATTTCTGGATCTTCAACATTTGAACTGTATTCTGAACAAAGAGTAAAATCGTTTTGTCCTTAGATAATTAAAGTTCACATTCCATGTTCATTTGTTTTATTACATATTACCCATAAGCAAAATAATCAACTTCCTTTATATGCTATTAATATATAAAAAATATTTTTGCATTACTTTCTTAATTTTCATATGTTTCTTTTTTGTTTGCTAGCAACCCCCACCACACCTACCACACATCTCTTGCTTGGACCCATACAGGCAAGAGCCCTCCCCTAAAAGCTCCACCCTTGTCCCCGAGACTCTCTCCATAGAGAATACCCCCTTATCGGAAGTCATCCCAATTAGGACTGTCACTTGACAGCTGCATGGGCTCCCCAACCTCCCTCCGCCCCCACCATGTAATTCCTATACATTTTGCTAATCCAAAAAAGAGCCACATGCAAGAAAGCTGGTTAGATTATTTTAAAGAATCTAGAAATTATTTAGCTTTGATATCTGAAGAAAAGACATGCGTTGGAGAGTATTATATGACTTTTAGGTGGGCTGGTGCTAAAAGGAAAGCCTGCAAATTCTTCTCCTGAAATGGCTCCATCTTATTTAAATTATTGCTTGGCAGAAATATAATGAAGGCTAAGTGGCCGTCAAAGTTAATTTTTGCTTCTCAAAACAGACCAAGATTGCTCTGGCGTTCTTTTAGGAATCCATTGGAGTAGATGACAATTGTTTAATTTTCAAAGTAAAACAAAGTGCTTCTTGGCTCTGGCGATTATTTAGATCTGGAAACGCATTTTAACCAAGCTCGCTATTCCTTTGGGAATGCCATATCAACTCTAGAGTTGTGGCTTAATTTGACGATTCTCAAAATCTTCCAGTTTCCACGGTATGCCAAACAGCTAATTATCACGATATTCCACTTAGTTTGCATCTGATAAGATTTCACTTCTAATGTGTGTTCTTCCACTTCCTTCACCCTCTCCACTATATTGCAGAGATTGTAGACATCTTGTAGACAGTACCTTGTTGCTGTACACCGTCGTTGGCTATGCCTGTGTGTCTCCTCTTTGGGTGACAATATAAGCTGATAAATTACATTTAATAAGAGATCCGTTCTGAACCTGAATGAAGAGGTTGAATATCTGAATCTTGCTCTTTCTGATTATTGTCTGTCTGTATTGTGTTGTTAAAAAGTCCAATTTCTCTGACATTGATGAGCTGTTTCAAATTACAAGACTAAAGCTTTATCCTGCCCCTTACCTGTTCATTCTGAAATATCACAGCCCCCACCTTAAATGGAATCAGTAACAGGGTTGGCAGAATCTGAGCTGCCATCTTGTTCAGAAGGTTCAGTAGAAAGGGGAAAATAATGACCAGAAATGCCACAATCCTTGATATCGTGACTTGGAGCCAATGGTGTCCCGCTGAGATTAGTAAACGGATTGCCATTGAGTTTAACCCTATTCACCATGTTTTCCTCATAATTTCAAGAGATGTGGCATGTTCAGGCAGATTCACACTGTCTAGTAGAGTTTGTTTTCTCCCCTGAGCATTCTGAGCCTTATTTCCTGTTCGCAATTCTGTGACTATTGGTGGATTCTTTCTGAGTATCTTACAGTAGGCATCATCTCTTTCTTGGACTAATAAGCCTTCCCTCGATACTTCTCCTCCGTAAATACAGTCTTTACCAAACTCTTCATATTGTTTAGTAGCTGGGTTACCGTTCCCACAATGCACTTGACCATCAGTTGTCTCAACTGGACTCTATTGTTTACTGAAATTATATTTGACTAAAAGTCTCACCGGTGTTGAATGCCAAAGTGTCCTTTTCCCCCATTGTCTCTCCACTAAAGGGGGCGCAGGGGTGTAATGCATGCCCCTGCAGCACCTGTGGCCCCAACCCTTCAAGCAAGCCCAATTCAGCCCAAGATCAATGAATGTATGTGTCATATGGCAGACAGAAGGGCTCCTCATCACATTGGGGGCGGGGGGCATCATTTTACATTATGACACTTGGAGGTGGGCAGGGCTGAGGGGAAAGCTTGAAGAGGCCTGTTAAGGAAAACTTGGCACTTTCTGGTCCACCAGATTGACTGAGAATATTGAAATCTGTTGCTTTGCCTCCACAGCCGGCGGCACACCTAGTTCACTCTGCCGCCATCTTTCCCCCTAAGCCAGACAAAATAATATTTCAAATATTACCAGTGCAACTTGTAGTTCTGAGGGTTCTCTTTGGAATATTTATATCCGTTGTAGATGAAGAGTAGAAGCCATTATAAATGAGATTATTTGGATGCTTTTCTTTTCATCTAAAAGTAATACAGGTGGATATGTCATATTTATTTTGAAGCAGTCAGTTCTGTAATTGTTTTCAGTGTTGTAGCATGAGACTATTAAACGTTTCATTTCATATCTCAAAAATGTTGCTGTGGATTTTGTTTTCTGTTGGTCATTGAACATAAGCAGGGTTAATTCTTTTCAGGTTTTTATATGTTTTAGAAGGTAGGTAGATCTTTCTGAGGAGGAAAAGGAATGAGAAAACCTTGTGCTTTTCTTTTAATTATTTGTGTTTTAATTAATTACGGTGTTTGTGGTGTGTTTTACCTTTTCAAGTAGACTTACTGTTATGTTGATAGATGGCGCTACTATTTAATTGCTGGAGTAGCAAAGTTTGTGTCCTTTCATTCTTTGACCATCATGTACAATATTCCACTTAAGAATCGTAAATTGCTGTAAATAACGATTCGCAATTTGCAGTTCTTTAAATGTAATGTACAAAATAAATTTGTTTGAAGTGGTTGCAGTTTGCGCACCAACTTCTAACCAATCTATTGGTATTTTGACTACCGATTCGTAGTGTGTTGCAGTTTCATCCACTTTTATTAATATGCATGAGGTAGGTCGTTCATTGTGACCCACTACGATTGGCTACATTCACAGGCCTGCCCGGGTCAGCCGACAGCCATGTCTCTGATTGCTTTTATAAAAAGTAATCTTTTTTTTTAATGCAGCCCATTTTCCTTAAAGGAAAACAGAATGTGTTTAAAAAAGAAAACGTCATCACAATTGTATCAGTGCTTCCGGCATGGGAGCGATACTACGTTCCCTAACCCATTGTCATAAAAAAGAAAGCTGCCACAAACCTTTTTTGTCAGCAGGCAGTGCTCCCATGGACCACTAATAAAAACATGTTTTTGTGAACATTCACAAAGAGGAAGAAATCCCATGTAAACCCCTTCCCATTTGCGAATGGCTTACCACCACCTTTGATGAGGTGGTAAAATATTAATGTTTTGCGACCGGATTTCAGGCGCAAAACATTACTACACTGCTTAAAGATTCAGTACCTGGAAGAGATGCCCTTAATATGCCTCTTCCAAATACCTAATCTGTATATATTTCCAAACCCAATTAGTAATTTGGTAAGATTTACAGCTAGATTCATCAACGTGAAATCGGCTCGCAAAGGGCCGGATTCTGAGAATCTGGCCCTTTGCGAGCGCAATTTTTGCATTTGGGATTCATCATCCCAAATGCAAAAATCGCTATTATAGAATTCGCATTTTTGCGAGGAATTGCATTTAAGGAATCTCTATTTGAGATTCCTTAAATGCAATTCATTAACCATTTTTAAATTGCAATTCGCAATTTTTGGCCGCTATTTACCACGATTTGTAACTTCATGGTAAATAGCGAAAACTTAGTAAAATGCACTTCATTGCATTTTTCTAAGTTGCATGTTACACACACACATGTCCTTTGGACATGTGTGTGCGCAACACATGTGTACATTTTCATTTTAGGGGTGCTACAGGGTGTCCTTTGGACATTCCTGCACCCTTGAAATCGCATCCTTATTTGCGATTAGCAAATTGCTAATCGCAAATAAGGAATAACTCCCCATTCATTCCTATAGTTATTCCTTATTTGCGATTAGCAATTTGCTAATCGCAAATAAGGAAGATGTAGGAATCGCATTTCTTTATGCAATTTCTACATGAATCCCGTTTTGCAAGTCCTTAATAGTGATTCCTTAATAATCGCTATTAAGGACTCGCAAAACGGGACTTTGATGAATCTAGGGGTTAGTAACATATTACCAATTCGTTATTTGGGTTGGTGAATAAAAAAGTCCCATTTTGTGGTCGGACAGGCTCTGCTATTCTGATTTGAAGCCTTAGACCATAAAATTGTTTTGTGCATGAGGGCGTATATGTCTATTTCAGCATGAGAAGTGTGTTTTGCTTTCTGAATGTATGTTTCTTTAATTGTTACCTAGGTGTTTAAATATTGGTTGATGCAGTTTGATTAGTTAATTTACAAGTAAAATGATTGTTAATGGTGTACAGTCTTATATGCAATAGTTTTGTTAGTTTGGTGTGATTTTCTAACATTTTTATCTTTTTGTGTTAAATGTTTTATGTATTGGATGGTTTCTTAATTATATTAGAAATTAAAAAAAAATGTTCTTAGTTGATGTTTTTTTATGTGATCTACCAGCATTTTTTGTAGACATATTTTTTGTTGTTGGTATTTTGGTACTTTACGTGGGAGTGAAATAAACATGATATTTTGCAGTCCGTGTTTTCGGTTCTGTGTACTTGTTGGCCAATTTTTTGTTCTCAACTTAATGAAATACAATCATTTGCAATGTTGGTAAATGTAGCTACATTACTCTCACCCATGAACAAAATAGCCATTGAGTAATACATGCTCCAGGCAACTTGACCTTTTGACGTTAGAATATTTACGCTGGATGTGGTTATGGATGTGACAGACACTTTTCATGCTCAAATATGCACATAGACATTCATGGCTATGTCATCCCATATAAATATGCACGACAATTGTTTTGCAAAAATTTGTGGGCACTCACTTAATGGACAATCAACGTGCATATACAAAATTTGCGCACAGTTAACTGCAAAGTGCTCATACAATGTATGTTCCTTTTATTGTACCACCTTGATTAGAACTTCTTGTCTACCTAAATGGCAAAGACTGGCACCCATGCAGTTGATATGGCTCCTATTGCTGCACTAAATATGTCCCAATGTCATTTTCATCCATTCTGACTGGCCACAACAGCAAGTTCCCCCTTCTGGCCCTACACAATGATATGCAACATCCTCCACTCACATTGATATTTTCTGTATTTTGTGGGTTTATAGTGAGTGACCTTTCAGTTTTAGTGATCAGATTTTGCGAGTTTCTTATTTTCAATTCTCTCAGGTTTTGTTTATATTCTGATGGCCACTCACAACCTCAATGCATTAACTGGTCCTTCCTTCTTTACTTTCCCTTCTCTCGGGGTGTTCAGAGTGTTCAGTCTGGACATCGAGTCAAAGGACACAGAGGGAAATGGTTATTGGGGTTGTGTCTTCCTTGCTTGGGCCTATTATCAGCTGGAAAGGCCTGTGAGCAGAACCCTTCCTTCTCGCACTCACATACGTCTCTGAACCCCTCTCTCTCTCTCTCTGTCCCACTTTCTCATCTCCTGTAACTTAATTGCTTCTCACTCACAGGCCCACTGACAGATGCCCACAGACTTCCAAATGCAAGCCATGCCAGGAGACTATGATATGACTAATTCAGGTAAAACACCAGGGACCTATCCAGCGCTTCTTTATGTGGTGTTTGGTTGGGTAATGCATGTGAAGGGACACGTTACACCTACCTGTGTTGCGCTTTTGATTTTGCTTGGGTTGCCCTTCTGAGTGCTTCTTGGGACACCTGAGGTAACTACCTACAAGTAGGTCTGCAGTTTCACTACAGTAATGTTTTTGTCACTGTGGGTTGATTCAGAGACCTACCTACATCCAGTGTCTGAAGTTTTACTTAGGTTACTCTTTCACAGTTTCTGGGCCAAACTAGAAGTATAGGTTTGTGTACACAAATTGCAATGTTGTTGTAGGAAGCTGGCTCTGTATATATTGTACCAAAGTGAGGTATAGTGTGCACAGAATCCAGTGGATCCCCAAAGGTAGGCAGAGGTAAAGTTAGATAGAACCTTACTCTCTATTTGTGGTAGTGTGGTCGAACAGTAAGGCAGTATCAGAGGACAGTGTTAAGCATTTGTTGTACACACTCAGTCAGCAAATCAATTCACACACTGAAAGACTGAACTTCAGACCAATTGTTTTTGTGCAAAAATATTCTTTTAGTTATTTTATTTTCTAGAGCCAATCAAGCCTAGCACAGGTAAGCAAAAGTACTTTACAGTAGTAATGCAATTGAAATACAGTTTGAATGATAATTGTATATACACTTTGATTTGATTTACTGTTTGGATGCAGAGAAATGCAATACTTAGTAAATGCAGTACGTAGACTTGAATAGGCTTTCTACTAAAATAGCAGGTAAGTAACGTTTGAGATTACTAGGCTTACGCAGAATAGTATACCTACATACTACTCTGGGGCATTTCCTGAAAACAGGTAAGTAACATCGTTTTTGTTAGATTATGCAATTTTAAAGAATTTCTTTAGTTTCTCAAACTCCACACTTTTCACAGAAAAATAGTCAATGTTACCCCAAGGAAGAAAATAGTGTTATTGGTTTTGAGGTAAGTATGGGTAGACTCAGGGGTCCCCAAGGGTCAAGGATGCACACTTGTTACACCCTCAGTGGCACTAGGGCGGCCGGGTGCAGAGTGCTGAGACCCAATGTTATCCAATGGGGGATAGGGGCCTCCAGTTGGTGGCTGCTGGCTACGGCTGTGGGAGCAAAGCTCCTGGACTTTAGCTCAGGGCAAATGGGGAAACAAATTAGCACCAAAGGTGCACCCTCAGCAGCACTAGGGCGGCCGGGTGCAGGGTGCTGTTTCGACGTCGGACGCCCTGTTGGTTTCAGTGGAGAACCTCCGGTTTGCAAAAGCACTGCAGGAAGGGAGTCGAAGGTCTTCTGAGTGCGACCACCACTTTGAGAGGTACGTTGGGAAGTTAGGGGTTAGTTAGGCACTGTTGGTTTGGGCACACAAGGCCATGGGGCATCGGGTGCAGAGGTGCCTTTTAGGGTCGGGTCTTCTTACCAGCTCCTGGTCGCGGTTAGGGGGGCCTTCTGGATTTAGACTGCAAGCGTTGGCTGGTGGCTTGAGGCAGGTCAGGGGTCGCCGGATCTTGGGTCAGGATCCCTGGGTTGACCTCCTCATGGTGTTTGCCCACTCAAGGTCGGCCCGTGGACAGTGGGCGCAGAGTGGTGCGGATTCGTGGTTTCCGGCCAAGGCCAGAGGTTATAGATGCACAAATCAGGTGTTCACGGGAGACAAAGTCTTTTGAGGTTGCAGACAGGCAGGTCCTCTGGGGTTTTCGAGGTTGCTGGCTGCAGGACACACAGGGATTTCGCAGGAGCATGGTGGAGACAGGCCGGTAGGGCTGGAGCCAAGTCAGTGGGCATCTTCCTTTTGTTAGCTTTGGCACAGCTGTTCGGTCCTTCTTCTTTTCTTGTTGCAGGTTCTTGTCTGAGGAAGCAAGGTTCAGGGGTGTCCCTAAATACCAGATTTAGGGGCTTTACAGGGAGGTAAAGGGCAGGGACCGAGCAGTCCCTTCCCTGGGATGGGTACACCCCCTAATATGCCACCCTCCAGTGGTTGGGGAGCATGAACCTGTCCCTGGTTGGCTGAGTCCCCCCATTTTCAAGATGGTGTGGACTGAAAGTTGTGCTTCACCATGCTTAATACTATTAGGATCTTAGATTTATTAAAGCAATAATTATACATTAACTTTTGAGAATATTTTACATGTATGCACTAGAAAAGTTTTTTAGTAGTAGGCTATACTTTGAGTTGAACATTTACATGCAATAATCGTTGACACAGGTTATAATTGTTATGTTATGTTATGTTAGAATGGACTTATGAAGTGCACAGCTACTCAGCAGAGTATCCTGATGCTGAAACAGAAAGATACAATGACCGGAGGGGGAACAGATATCCCAGGGTTAGTGGCTCCTAAACTCCCTGTTGAAACAGCCAGGTTTTCAAATGTTTCCTGAAAGCCAGTATGTTTGTAGCATTTCTGAGCAAGAAAGGCAGCTTGTTCCATAAACTAGCCACTTGCACGTGAAACAAGCGACCGCCGCGGCGGGCTCTGTAACACTTTGGGGGTGACCATAAGATGTTGGTGTGCTGACCTGAGAGATCTACCAGGGAAGTAGTATGAAACTCTTCTGCGGATGTAATGCGCCCCCATGTCATGCTAAGCCTTGAAAGCCAGGACCAGGGCTTTGAAGAGTATTCTGCATCAGACAGGCAGCCAGTGCAGATTCTTCAGATGGTGGGAGATCCGGTCTCTAGGACCGAGATACAGAACTGCCCTGGCTGCCGCATTCTGCACGACCTGGAGTCTATTGAGAAGAAACTCCGGGAGGCCCACATAGAGGATGTTTGCATAGTCTAATCTGGAGGTGATAATGGCCTGAACTACCGTATTTCTATGTGAGAGCGGTAGTAAGAACAGAAACCTACGGAGCATTCTCAGGAGACCGAAGCACGTGCCCACTACCGACTGTACTTGAGGTATCATAGATAGGGCGTCGTCCATTTTCACCCCCAGGTTTTTTACAATCCCAACTACTGCCAGGGGGAAAGACATGTCTGAAGGCCACCATTGTTTCCAGGTGTTCAGCGGTGGGATGCCAAATAAGATAAGACTTTTCATGGTTGCATTTAAGATGATTATGTCTGAACCAGGCAAAGGTTTCTCTCAGGCACTTGTTGATCTTCTCCCCATTAAACTCCTCTCCCTTCTTACATATGGGATGTTTATTGAATTTCACTATGCTTGAACTTAATTATGAATTTCTTTTACTGAATGAGCAATGCTGATTTTAAATGCATTGAATTTCCCTTTTCCTTTAGGTTTGCATTATTTCATAGTTGAAGAACTCTTGTTATGATTTTCCAAATGTTTCTTTATCTGCTCTTTTCTCATCGCTTTCTGAAATTAACAGCTACTTTTCCTTTATCTCCTTGTGTGAGAGTATGGGAACTAATTTCCTTATTTCAACCCATGAAGAGCAACAAAGTAAATAAGCTCTGTGTCGAATAACCTATGTGTACGAAATGGACATTCGTTTCCCATGACGGTTGTGGCAAGAAAGTTAAATCTTACTAATTTGTACCTTGTGATCGAAGAAGAGTCACATCGCGATCAGACCACGGTTGTACCACAACAATTGTCACATTTGGATGGTTGGGACTATAGAAAGTGACTTCCCTGGTGTGGAAATCGCAGCAATTACTGTTGGCATAAGCTGAAGCATTTTGTTTGCGGCATCCATTTGCATTAGCCATGTGTTAGCCCTGTGATTTTGCCGTCCTCACTGGTGCCTGCCTTCCTATTCTGTTTGAGTCACCAACTGTAGTTAACTCCTTCAGTACTGAGGTAGAGCACTGCGCATGCTCAGATAGGCCTGTAGCTGCTAGAATGCACCTGTCTTAGAATGTAACTGTCAGGCTGTTTCAACTGACTAAGCTGTACTATGTCCCCTCCCACGTTACTGAGTAAGAGGTTTTTGTCTGCCCATGTTAGTTGATAGCTATTCTTGTATCTGCTTGTACCTCCTTTTTGAGTCTCCATGCTTATTCAGCAACAAACAAGGTATTTAAATCCCGTGGTCTCTGTATTCCTTGTACTATCTCATACAGTGCCAGAGGGTGCTGTATCGATGTAGTCCCACTCATGAGTGATTAATAAACTTGTTTT
Source organism: Lissotriton helveticus (assembly GCF_964261635.1). Classification (NCBI taxonomy): domain Eukaryota; kingdom Metazoa; phylum Chordata; class Amphibia; order Caudata; family Salamandridae; genus Lissotriton; species Lissotriton helveticus. The sequence goes on along the minus strand of NC_136067.1, from coordinate 1,756,310,386 downwards.
TTTCTATATTCCAGCCTCCGTGCCAATCTCTATCTTGTTGGGTTAAGGACCAGTGGACTGATAAGGGTGAACCCCCGCAGCAGTGAACCCCTAAAAAGGCTTATTTTTCCACAAATTGGCACCCGGTTAGGGACTCATCGGAGACGCGGCCATCCGAAAGTGGGGTCTTGATGGAGGGCAGGAATCTCCTGAGGAGGTACCCTGCACGAGGAGACCCTTTGTCTTTGCAGACCGACGTGTTTTACGGTTTTCCCTATTTGACCCTCCAGGTGATGGCCGGTCCCGACTGAGATCTCCTTTGGCATAAGTTTTTTTTAAGAAAACAGTTAGGTCGACCCAGAGCTTGGCAGGTGGATGTTGGAGACTTTGTTTTGGTAAGGTCGTTGAAGCGACACTCTAGTTTTGGACTTGCTTGGCCAAGATTCAGTTTTTTTTGTTTATTTACTGCAGCAAATAAAGGCAGGTAATAAGGAGATTTTTCTCTACTTTTGATACTCAAGATAAATACTATGTGACTATAATATTATATTGTATTATTATATTTTGGCTTGCCTGCTCCTAGCATACTTCATCGGATGTGTGGCTGTTTTGGTGGTACCAATATGGATTTAGAAAGTACTCAACCGGCTTCCCTAGAGGGGACACCTAATAGGGTTATGTACATTAAATACGGTATTTCTTCCATAATGTATAGCACACTGTGGAACAAATACACTAAAAAGGATCCTGATCTAGGATGGCCTGTAAATGGGTCGTTTGACCTTAAAAAGATTCAGTTTGTTGAGCAGTGCCTATTGAGGAAAAAAAGTCGACAGGCTATGTTTGATTGTGTACAAATGTGGGTGAAAGAGGTGAATGAGAGAGTGACGAGAGAAGAAGCTATAGCAGAAAAGAACAGCGTAAGTCAATTTACCAGAAAGCATTAGAATTGAAAAATAAAGCGATGAGGGAAATAAAAGAGAAAGAAGATAGGGAGCGTCATTTAGAGGTAACTGGCCAGTACCCTATTCGGCACCCCTTTATCCCATGCTTAATAGACCACAAGATGATTCCATTTTGTTAGATGGACCTCCGCCTCCGTATAAATTCCCTAGTGCCCCTGAGACTGAGGTTTCTGATGAAGAGCATTGGTCTGCGGATGAGAAAGATAAGGATACATCAGACGGGTGGGCAACTTGCTCTACTTTGACTGCAGACCGTAAGGCCACTCTTAGATCCACTGCTTTTAAAGCAGCTTATGGTCATGGCCCTGTTTCAGAGATTCTAGTAGTGATTCAGCAATGGTCAGAGTTTGAGCAGTTATATTTTTTAGAGACATTTACTTGTGAGGTAGTGGCTAAATTTAGAAAATATTCCAAAGTTCTAGAGCCTTAAGATATAAGCGCTGATTATAAACAGTTATACGATGGCACCTTTCTTCCTTCACAGATGTCCGATCTAATTAGGCGAGTGGTTAAGTTGCAGGCTGATGTATTCTGATTACGAGAGGAGAAAAAGGCAGCTGAGACAGCAGCAGCTGAGCAAACAATTCAGATCCCAGTACAACAAGAAGGAGCTACAGGGACAGATACCGACACTGGTAATCCTGTAGTCACTGTAAAACCGATGTGTGAAGCTGTGCCTTTGTATCTTCCTCCAAAGGGCGCTGGAACAAGTGACAATAAAACTTCAGATAACGCAAAACGATATTTTATTTATAATTGGATCTATACCCCTTGGAGTAGAGCAGACGTTATGGCTCTTAAAGCTGCTTTGCCTGATCCACGAAAATATCCAGACGCTTTTTATGAAGAGGTAGAAGGGGCTATTAGCTCTTGTACTATGACATTGCCTGATATTGACATGTTCTTTGGACTTATTTTACCCCCTGATATGTGGAGATTGATTCGGAAGGTAGATGATAATGTAGCTTATGTTGATACTTGGGTCAGTTAGAGGGAATAGATGCTGATAGAGCGCCTGCCCAGAAACCACAACAAGTGATATTAGATCTTCCCAAAGCCATTGTAACTAAGTTGAAAACTCTTATACCCCCTAAGAAAATAGATTGGACTACATTACCGTCTTGCAAGCAGAAAGCGGATGAGTCAGTTTCTGATTTCTTTACGCGATTTGAAGAGACATTCCATGACTTTAGTGGGCAGTCATTGACAGATGACACGGGTAAGCATCTGTTCGTCTACAAATTTGTCGTGAACACGTTGCCAGAAGTAGTTATTCGCCTAAAGGCCAGTGAGAGTTCATGGGCTACGTCCTCCCCCATCTCCCTTTTGACTATGACCCAGTATTATGAGCGTCAGGAATTGGAAGCAAAAGGCAAGGAGGATAAAAAGGTCAAGGATTTAAAAACGAAAGTCATGTTGGCTCAAGTCTATGGCCCACCTTTTAGAGGTAGTGCAAGAGATCGACGTGCGATGTATCACCCTGGTGTACCCCCTTTCTCTCTAACAATTTTGTCATCTGATCAATGTGCGTATTGTAAGGAAATTGGACATTTGTGTTCTGAGTGCCCCATTCTGCGAGGTCAGCAGTATCAGCGGGGTAGAGGCAGTATGAGAGGTCACCCAGGGAACACAGGAAATAGGGGAGGCATGGATAATCAGACCAGATATGAGCCAGCCGAAACTAAACATACTTCTTTTAATAATTTTGACAGACAAAACCAATACCAAATGTCTGATTACTTGGCTGATGGCCCTAAGGATTCTGATTATTCATAGGAATGCCCAGGATGGGGTAAGGAACCAGTTGAGGTCCCAGTAGATCAGAGGGGTCCCTGTGTCGATGCAAATGTTTTGGGTTCTACTGATCGTTTTCTGGTTGGTACAGGAGCTACTCGTAGTGCTCTGTCTAAACAATTGGTTCCTAGGCCTCCCCTGTCTGACGCAATGATAACATTGATAGGATTCGATGGGACACCTTTCCTTAGTACACTGTCACAGCCACTTGCATTCGGTCTTGATAGATTTACTGCATCATGTCCATTTCTGATTTCCCCTAACACACCGGATAATATTGTGGGTATTGATATGCTCAAAACTTTTCATGCTACAATACGTTGTTTCCCAGAAGGAGTGTGTGTTATTTTAAATGACTACTATCCCATGGTTGAGAGGTCTTGTCTCATTCAAGAGGATGTCACTCTGGCATCGTTACCTAGCACTTTGTGGGCTACATCTGATACCGATGTGGGACAAATGGTTATCCCACCAGTACATATTCAAGTAAAGGAAGGTGCTTCATTGCCTCGATTGCCCCAATATAAAATCTCTTGAGAGGGTGAAGAAGCATTGATACATATTGTTCGGGATTTGATTAGAGTCGGGGTTGTGGAAGAAGTCCCCTATAATACCTGTAGTAGCCGCCCTATTCTTCCCATTTTGAAAAAGGACACTGACACTAAGGTTTATAGATTTATCATTGACCTGTGAGAGGTAAACAAGATAGTCATTCCCCAATATCCAGTAGTTTTGGACATCATGACACTTCTTATTATGGTTCCTCCTACTGCAACTACATTCAGTGTGATCGATTTGAAGAATGCTTTCTTCTCAGTACCTATTCATCCTGACAGCCCTTACTTGTTCAGCTTCATGTTGAATAATCGGTCCTTCAGATTCTGTAGAGCTCCACAGGGGTATACTGAGAGTCCTAGTATTTATAGCCAAGCATTGAAAAGACAGCTTGATTCTTTCCCTGTGCCGAAGGGGTGGCTCTTATTTAATATGTCGATGACATCTTGTTGGCAGCTGATACCCCTGAACAGTGTGAAGAAGAAACACTGTTATGGCTTTCGTTTCTTGCATCCCATCATGACAATGTCTCTCGAAAGAAATTGCAGTATTGTAGATAGCAGGTTACCTATTTAGGTCACCTCCTGTCTGAGGAGGGACGTGCTCTCACACCAGACCGCATTCAAACTGTTTTGGACACGCCTGTGCCCTGAACGCAGAAGGATGTTTGTGCACTGATTGGCCTTACTTCTTTCTGTAGGCAGTGGATTTCTGGCTTTTCCCACATTGTTAAGCCCTTGTTGGCCCTTTTGACTAAAGACACCCCGATGCCTCTCCCATGGACTACTGAATGCCAGAATACTTTCCAGCAGTTACATCAACTCTTTGTTCTGCACCAGTATTAGGAACTCCAGACTACACTAAGCCGTTCACACTCTATATACACGAGAGGGACGGTTACGCTCTCTCGGTTTTAACCCAGACACACAGTGATAAGCCGCGTCCCTGTGCCTATTTTTCAGCTGTCCTTGATCCAGTCGCTTCTGCATTGCCTGGGTATTTTCGAGCGGTAGCGGCGACAGCTGTGGCCATATGTCAGAGTGAGGGAATAGTTTTTTCACTCAGATTGCTTGTGTTAATGCCCCAGGCAGTTGATGCCCTTCTGAACCAAACAAAAATAAAAAGCGTAACTAGTGCTCGCTTGACAGGTTATGAATTGACACTTTTGACCCTTCATATCACATTGAAAAGTTGTTCGACCCTAAACCCTGCTACACTATTGCCATTTCCAGCTACTGAGGCTCAGTCACAAGAGTCACATGACTGTATATTCCTTACTGAAGAGCATACAAAGGGTCCTGTTGACCTACATGATATGCCCCTTTCTAGTGTTGGCGGGAAACTGTGGTTGACAGGTCTTGCTTGAAATTGCCCGATGGCACAACATCTGCTGGCTATGCAATTACGACACTTCAGACTGTAGTTGAGACAGCTCGCTCTCCACAGAAGTCATCCCAGGCAGCTGAATTAATAGCACTCACAAGAGCATGCAAGCTTAGCACTGATCTGTTTGTTAATATCTATACCGACAGCTGATATGCTTTTGGAGTGGCTCACGATTTTGGGCTCATTTGGAAGGAAAGAGGCTTCCTTATATCACACAGGACGCAAATAGTGCATGGGGAATTAGTACATAATCTCCTTACTGCCTTGACATATCCTAAGAAAATAGCAATTGTTACGTGTAGCGCACACAAGAAAATGACTGATAAAATAGGACAAGGCAATGCCTTTGTGGATTACACAGCCCGTGAGCCTGCAATGCAGCAAAGCACTACATCTATGTACGTGGTTAAGTCTCAGGCTGAATGTTGGCATAATGCCAGGCATGAGGTACTGGACATGCAGCGATCTGCCTCTACTGATGAATTTGACCAATGGTCTAAGGAGGGAACATTGGATGATGTGGGCTGTTGGAGGACTAAAGATATGACCAAGTGAAAATTGCCCACAGCCTACTTACATCCTATGATTAGTATGTCACATGGGCCGACACATGTTGGAGCATCCTCAATAGCAAAGCTACTCATGCAGGTTTGTGATCATCCAGATATTGCCGGCACAGCTAAAAAGATGGTCCAGTCTTGTCTGATTTGCATCCAGTATAATCCTTGAAAGGGAATACGAGCTCCAACAGGAGGATTTGCAATACCAACTGCACCTTTTGAGGTTCTGCAAATGGATTATATTCAGCTAGAACGCTATAATAATTTAACGTATGTCTTAGTGGTGGTATGTGCCTTTAGTAAGTGGATTGAGGCACACGCTATGAAGGATAATACAGCTCTTACTACCGCAAAGGTGCTCCTAAAGGAGTTCTTCCCCAGCTTTGGTGTTTGTCGAGTTTTGTGGAGTGACAACGGAACTCATTTCATTGGACAAGTTGTTGAGTATGTCTTGAAAGGATTGGGGATTAAGCAGAAGTTCCATGCAGCTTTTCACCCGCAGTCAGCAGGCTTGGTAGAGCATTACAACTCCACGTTGAAATTGAAACTCGCTAAAATTTTAGGTTCCACATCTCTGAAATGGCCTGATGCATTGCCTCTAGCTTTGCTCTTTATTAGATCAATACCACATACATGATCTGGCCTCACACCATATGAGGTGGTATTTGGAAGACCAATTAACATTTGGGAGATCCCTAAGCCATGCCCTATACATGATGTACCTTATGTGTTGATGAGTGACTACTTGCCTCAGTTGACTGACAGCTTGCTTTCTATTCATCAACAGGTTCGAGAAGCTCTTCCTGACAGCTCGCAAGGTGATGGTCATGATCTGCGGCCCGGTGACCAGGTGATGGTGAAGGTGTTCCAGAGGTCAAGCATCCTGGAACCCAGATGGTGAGGACCTGAGCAAGTTCTTCTATCTACTAGAACTGCAGTCCGAGTAACCAATCGGAAGAATTGGGTCCACTCCACCCATTGCTAAAGGGTGCCATTCGCTTTGGTGGAACCTGCTGCGCTAAAGGATCACCGCAACATCCTGGACACAGAGAGAGGCCAAGCTACGTCACCTGCAGAACCGGAGGAAGTCTTCCCGGACCATACGATCCCTGGTGTATCTCGATATCAGCTGCGACCCCGGAAAGGGGAAACTTCATTGTTGAAAAAGACTGGTTGAATCACCGTCCTGGGTTAGTGAAAGGCTGAGCTACAAAGGGGGGAACCCTTGTAGTGATACCCGTCTCAACCCTCAGTGAAAAAACCAACGGCTGCACAGGACCTTAGGACTCCATCTGTTTTATTTTCTAACATCGAGATGAATATGCCTGCGGAGAAGAGATCAACTGCTCCGAGAATCTGTGATTGAAAGACTATGTTTATTGTTGGACTCACTTCTATTGTTATCATCATTGCTACAATAACATGGGTTATAGAGGGTGTAACTCCTGCTCGAAATCTACTGACTGTCACTACTCCTGTCCCCATTGAGCACCATTATTATACTCTCCTTAGCATGAGCAGAAAAACTGACAATCCTATCTCAACAATATGTTTATTCAAATGTTGCATCACACCCACAATGCTACATACATTACCAACTGTTAGGTGTGTGGAATGATGTCAACTCACCAGAAAAAGGGAGGAACACCTTTCATTCCTCTGCCGTTTTCACACAATGGTTCTTGTCAGGCTTGGTTTGCCCTATTATGGGCATCTGAAGTTGCTAACATTACTTATACTGATGTAGGAAGACTACATTTTCAGCTAAATAAAATGTGTTACCCTGATGAGGAAGGAGATCCACAGGCTAAAGGAACTGTATGGGAAATGGAAGAGTATTGCCGAGGAAACTCCACCACACGTTATGTTTTTTCAAACACTTGAACAACCAAAGGAAATGCATCTCCTGTTATATCTGTTACTAGAGCTCGAACAGACCTATGTGTGAGCAGTATTGGTAGAATTCCTGTGGGGAAAAGTGATTTCACTAAAACACTAAACATTACTGGAATAAACAGTAGTAGTTTTTTGTCATCACACAACACGTATTTTATTTGTGGAAGTAAAGGGTATTACCACCTACCTATTGGGTGGTCAGGTAGCTGCTACGTGTCCTTTTTATTACCACTTTCATTTTTGGCTCCTACATCCTACCACATAGACTATGAACTATATAATGACATTTCGAAGAACCGATATAAGAGAAAAATAAATCATAATGAGGTGGATCAAACTGATACTGCACTACAGCAGTATGTTGATTTTAATATGGGACTATTCTTCTTTGTTGGTGTGGCCTTAAACAGCAGAAAAATCAGGCGTTTGACACGTGTTGTAGAGGTTGTAACCAATCAGACAGCCATGGCACTTGGAAACCTCTTGAAAGAACTACAAATTGCGAGAATTGTGGCGCTCTAAAACAGGATGGTCCTCGATGTGGTTTTAGCGGACCGTGGTGGAGCATGCCGCATCATTGGAGCAGTTGCTGGGTGTATATCCCTGACCACGCCCATTCAGTTTTTGAGGAAAATTCTAATTTACACAAGATAGCCTCTGACATCCACCCGGATTCAGGGACATGGACTTGGACTGGATGGATCTGGGCACTATTTTCTGTTTGGGGCTGGAAGTTATTATCCGCCTTATGTATATTTATTGCGATTCTGTGTTCCTGCTGCCTGTGCATCCAATGAGGCCCAATGCTTTGTTCCCTATGTATTTCTCCTTGCATTCCTTGTACATCAGTTAAACGTAATGTGCCGAAAGTAAATGCCCAACTAGTAACTGATCAAGAGATTAGCCAGTTGATGCTAATTAATATGGAAAATAATTGTCATGTATCCTCTATTGCATAGCGATGTCGTCAGCTAATGCTAAAAGGACCGTCTGTGGAAATCGCAGGAATTACTGTTAGCATAAGCTGAAGCCATTTTGTTTGCGGCATTCATTTGCATTAGCCATGTGTTAGCCATGTGATTCTGCCGTCCTCACTGTTGCCTGCCTTCCTATTCTGCTTGAGTCATCAACTGTAGTTAACTCCTTCAGTACTGAGCCAGAGCACTGCACATGCTCAGAATGGCCTGTAGCTGCTAGAATGCACCTGTCTTAGAATGTAACTGTCATGATGTTTCAACTGACTAAGCCGTACTATGCCCCCTCCCACGTTGCTGAGTAAGAGGTTTTTGTCTGTCCATGGTGTTCTTGTATATGCTTGTACCTCCTCTTTGAGTCTCCATGCTTATTCGGCAACAAACACGGTATATAAACCCTGTAGTCTCTGTATTCCTTGTACTATCTCATACAGTGCCCGAGGGTGCTGTATCGATGTAGTCGCACTCATGAGTGATTAATAAACGTAAGGGTTTTTTTTATATTCCAGCCTCCGTGCCAATCTCTATCTTGTTGGTTTTGAGGACCAGTGGACTGATAAGGGTAAACCCCTGCAGCAGTGAGCCCCTAAAAAGGCTTATTTTTCCACAAATTGGCACCCAGATAGGGACTCATCGGAGACGCGGCCATCCGAAAGTGGGCTCTTGATGGATGGCAGGAATCTCCTGAGGAAGTACCCTGCATGAGGAGACCCTTTGTCTTTGCAGACCGACGTGTTTTCCGGTTTTCCCAATTTGACCCTCCAGGTGATGGCCGGTCCCGACTGAGATTTCCTTTGGCATAAGTTTTTTTAAGAAAACAGTTAGGTCGACCCAGAGATTGGCAGGTGGATGTTGGAGACTTTGGTTTGGTAAGGTCGCTGAAGCTTATTTTTCCACACTGGTTAGAGCTCTCTGGCAAGTTTTGCATTCTTTGATGTCATTGGCTCTTGTTGCTCGATTGCCTATGGACTCTTTTGCAGAGGTCCTTTCCTTCCCCTTCTACTGATGCTATTCTGCTGACGAACTTTCCTGGTGAGAAACAGACCTGAACTTTCCTGATTATTGCTCCACTACCCTTGCCCATGCCCATGGACTTTTCCTTAGTGAACTTTTACTTGATCTCTTTGCCTATGCTAAGAGAACTCTTTTGAACCATCCTCCTGCCTTTATTGGTGGTGGGAAACCCTAACCTAAACTACCCTATTATGGATTTATGTATTCAGCAGTAGATTTATTCTAACTAAATGTGTGGTTTTATATTACACATTGTTAGACTTATGACAGAACTGCTTAAAATGTTACTTAATTGCATTAATTTTGAATCTTTAATACAATGACCAAATACTTCAAAATTTGTCTGAGTCTTTTATTAATTGTGTTTTAAATATTCTTTCCATAGAAACTGTGCTTACAAAGATTAGATTTTTTAATGCATTATAGATACAGTCATAGGTTGTTTTCAGAACATCAGGTTCTACTACTTCTGTTCTGTGTTGCAGAATTGCTGATCTGTAGGAATCTTGTTAGAATTAACTTTTTCAGAAGATTTGGTCTCCCTATCGCAATCCTTTACATTTATAGTATGGTCCTGAAGGAGGTGTATTTGAATTAGATTGCTAATTTGTGAGTTGGCTATCAATGAATTGGTCCTCGTTGGGTGGCCAACAATTGACACCTTACTTCCTACCACTCACTACGACCAACAAGATCCATCGCATGATCAATGCCTCTGAGAGAGGTAAATTTAGAATCAGGTTAGTCTGATTAAACTTGATCAAGGAAGATAGTCAGTTTGGGTCAGAACACTGCTTCCACTGCAACATTCAATCAATCAATCAATCAATCATAGCATTTGTAAAGTGCACTACATACCCGCGAGGGTCTCAAGGCGCTAGGGGAAGGGGGGGAGCACTGCTACTGTTCGAAGAGCCAGGTCTTGAGTAGTCTCCTGAAGGTCAGGATGTCTTCGGTCTGGCGTAGGCGGATGGGGAGGGTGTTCCACGTCTTGGCGGCGACGTGGGAGAATGATCGGATGTGGGGGATGGTGGCAAGGGCGCGGTCTGGGGAGCGGAGCTAGCGGGCGGGGTGTAGCGGCTGAGTCGGCTGTTGAGGTACGCCGGTCCGGTGTCGTGGAGTGCCTTGTGTGCATGGGTGAGGAGCTTGAAGGTTATCCCCTTGTTAACGGGGAGCCAGTGCAGGTCCTTCAGGTGGGGTGTGATGTGGCTGTGGCGGGGGATGTCGAGGATTAGCTGCAGAGGCGTTCTGGATGCGTTGGAGTCATTTCACGAGTTTGGCCGGGGCTCCTGCATAGAGTGCATTGCCGTAGTCCACTCTACTGCTGATGAGGGCCTGGGTGACTGTCCTTCTAGTTTCAGTGGGGATCTACTTGAAGATCCTGCGAAGCATGCAAAGGGTGTTGAAGCAGGAAGAGGAGACAGCGTTGACCTGCTTTGTCATGGAGAGTGTGGATTCGAGGTGCATGGTTGGTGAATGTGGGGGGTGCTCCTAGTGCCGTCAGCCACCAGGAGTCGTCCCAGGGGGGAGGAACCGAGGATGAGGACCTCTGTCTTGTCCGAGTTCAGCTTCAGTCCGCTGTTCCTCACCCAGTCGGCGACGGCCTTCAGTACTTCGTGGAGGTTGGTTTTGGCGATGTGGGGGTCCTTGGTGAGCGAGAGGATCAGCTGGGTGTCGTAGGCGTAGGAGATGATGTTTAGGTTGTGCTGTCGGGCGACATGTGCGAGCGGTGCCATGTAGACGCTGAACAACGTTGGGCTGAGGGATGAGCCTTGGGGTACGCCGCAGAGGATCTCGTGGCTTTGGAGCGGAAAAGGGGAGGCAGACACTCTGGGTTCTCCTGGTGAGGAAGGAGGTGGTCCAGTCCAGGGCCTTCTCTTGGATCCCGGCATTGTGGAGGTGTGCTCTTAGTGTGTGGTGGTAGACTGTGTCGAAAGCGACTGACAGGTCCAGGAGGATGAGGGCCACGGTTTCTCCATTGTTGATGTCGTCGGTGGCGGCGATGAGGGCAGTTTCGGTGCCCTGCTTGCTGCAAAACCCAGACTGGGACGGATCCAGGATGTTGTTCTCTTCAAGGAAGCTGATGTGTTGTTTGTTGACGGCCTTTTCGATGACCTTCGCAGGGAATGGGAGCAGGGAGATGGGTCTGAAGTTCTTGAGGTCCTTGGGGTCCGCCTTCGGTTTCTTTATTTAGGGCGTTGATCTCTGCGTGCTAACAGCTCTCCGGGAAGGTCGCTGTCACGAAGGAGATGTTGATGGTTTTCCGGAGGTGGGGTGCGATGGTGCTGCTGGCTTTGTTGAAGATGTGGTGTGGGGAGGGGTCTTCCGGGAATCTGGAGTGGATGGTGTTCATGATCTTGATGGTGTCGTCGTCGTTGATGTTGGTCCAGGCGAGCAGGCAGTTGTGAGGTATCGGGTTCTGTCAGGCCTACATACTCTGCAAAAATAATGGAAATTGGCACGGAAGTTGGAAATGCAAAAGACAAGTTTAGTAGGACCCCATGGGGGGGTGGTACATTCCTACAGCACCCTTCGGCAATGCAAGAAGTATCACACCGAACATCGGTGCGCGACCTCTTTTATACAGTTTAACAGCAATAAAAAGGTAGGCGGTATACATGTGAACAGTTTTAGGTACATATAAGGACATTTTTGGAACACAGCCAGTATGTGGGAGGGGCTTAATACCACTGGTCAGTTTGAGGAACATTCCTAAGGAGTGACCACTCGTTAGTCCAGAGATCAGGTGTACGCATGCGCGAGACTGACCATTGCTAAAAATAGCCTGTTGCTGGGCAGGGTAAAGGTTCATTGGCATGGAGGAAGGACGAAAGGGCACGCTGACCACGAGGCCGCATGTTCATACAAAATGGAAGCCGCCAAATACAAAATGGCCCCCGAACATTTGGTCAAGTTAACAGTAAGCTCGTGTAGCTGAGCTAAACGCTAACTCAGGTACTGCCAAATTACGACAGACGGCCCTTTTAGCGTTTAGCTGAAGCTACCTCATAATGGAAGTAATCCGGATGTTCATCGTCAATATCTATCATCATAATTTTCATTACTTCGGCATTACTCATTTGTACATTTTTAGCAATAGCTCGTTTGGATGGAATACAGGCTGTAATACATACAGAGCATAAAGTAGGGCCACATTGAATACATAAACAACAGAAGAAAAATATCCCAATAATCACGCATAGAACCGTTAACAGTTTCCAACCCCAAGTACTGAGCAGAGTCCAAAACCAACCAGAAAAGGTCCAAGTACCATTGTCAGGGTGAATTTCAGCAGCTATTTTGTGCAATTTGGAAATGGCATCATACACAGATGGCGAATTATCAGGGACATAAACACAACAACTACTTCCGATGATGCGGCATGCACCCCCACGATCAGCTAACACTACGTCCAGAACCATTCGGTTCTGAAGCGTAACAATCCTCGTAATCTGGAGTTCTTCAGTTATATTCCCTAAAGCAGAGGCAGTTTCATTAGCAACTGCTTCCACAACACGTGTTAGCCGCCTTATTTTCCTGCTGTTTAAAGCAGCACCAACAAAAGAGAACAGGCCTAAATTAAAATCCACATATTGTTGTAGTGAGGTATCTGTTTGGTCAACAGCATCAATGTCCAATGTTCTCTTAACTCTATTCAATAAAAAATCATGATACAATACGAAATCATTATGGTACATAGGCGGGGCAATAAACACAGGGGGCAATACAAAGGATATATAACATGTGCCTAACCATCCAAGAGGAAGACGATGATAACCTTTAGTACCGCAAATAAAATAAGTGTTTCGTGAGGCCACAAAAGAAATACCATCGGGTGTATCAAATGTGAGAGTAGTATTGCATTCACTCCTCCCTACCGGAATTGTTCCTTTATTTCTAATACAAAGATCTGCTTTTGTATCAATAACCGTAATCACATGTAAACTAGACATATTTGTAAGTCTCTGATTGGTGAAGATACGAGGTGTAGATACATTGTCCATCTCGATCATTGTAACAGACCTTGTTCAATCGAAAAAGTAGTCCACCTTTTGTTGGCCATCTTAAGGTAAAGAGAAGAGTGTACCAAGCATTACACGAACCATTGTGAGAAAAGGGAAGAGGAATAAGCGGAGTTCCTCCTTTCTTCTGATGTCCAGGCAACATCCCACATACCCAACAATTGGAGGTATTTGTCATATTGTGTGTATGGTGTAGAATTTGAATGAAACTGTTATTCAAGTAAGTCTGTCTATGTCTCTCTTCATGATAGGGCAAAGTAAAATGGAAATGTTCGGATGGAATTGGAGTGGTAGGCAGTAAATATTCCCGTGCAGGAAACAGTCTTTCTATAGTCCAAGCTATTACTGCGATTACCACTATTGTCATGGCAAAAAGAACTGCACCCAAAATTCTTTTATTTCTCAATGTCATAGGTGCCATAGTACAAAGAACAAAGTCTCAAAGACCAAACTAAAAAATAAAAATATAGTGCTGAGAACCGAGGCTGCCGCTGGTTTCTTCTCCGAGATTCAAGACGGGTGTCGCTACACTGGGCAGAACTGATCGCCCCCCCTTGATATTCCCGGCTTCCATTTTCACAAACCTCGGAACGGTTACTAACCAGTCACGAAAAATACAAAAAATATTATTTCCTTGGCCGCAGATTGTACTTCACTCCACCAGAAATAGTGTGGTCCGGGAAGGCTCCCTCCGACTCATGAGACGTAACAGCTGGGCTCCTCTCCGCGTCCAAGATGTCTCAGTAGTCAGACAACACAGTAGGATTCACCAGATCCGGAGAGACACGCCGGCAGTGTGTTGAATGTATCCACCGCTTCTTATTCGTGATGTGCACAGCCGTTCGCGTTGCCAGCAGTACCTGTTCAGGGCCACGCCACCTTGGCTCCAAACTGCTGGATCTCTCAAACACTCGGATCATGACATGGTCGCCAGGACGAAGATTGTGAGCCTCTCCAATGGAATTGTCGGGGAGCGCTTCTCGAACCTGTTGATGAATAGAAAGTAAATCATTTGTTAATCGTGCCAAATAATCATTCATCATTATACAAGGCACATCATGTATCAAACGAGGCTTTGGAACTCCCCAAATATTCATGGGCCTTCCGAACACCACTTCATAGGGTGTGAGGCCAGATCGGGAATGTGGCACTGATCTAATTGACAGCAATGCCAAAGGCAAAGCGTCCGGCCATTTCAAAGACGTGGATGCCACGATCTTCGCTAACTTCAGCTTCAGAGTCGCATTGTACCTCTCTACCAGACCTGCTGACTGCAGATGGAATACAGCATGAAATTTTTGCCTAATTCCCAATCCTTTCAGGACATGCTCCACTACTTTCCCAATGAAATGAGGACCATTATCATTCCACAAAAATTTACAAACACCATAACGCGGGAAGTACTCTTTGAGTAACACCTTAGCTGTTGTCAATGCTGTATTATCCTTCGTAGGGTAGGCCTCAATCCATTTACTGAAGGCACACACCACCACTAGGACATATTTGAGGTTATTACAGCGCTCAAGCTGGATGTAATCCATTTGCAGTACTTCAAATGGTGCAGTAGGTGGAACGAACCCTCCTTTAGGAGTATAGGTCCCTTTAGCAGGATTGTACTGTCGGCATATCAGACAGGTCTGCACTACTCTCCTAGCCGTGCTGGCAATCTCAGGATGCTCCCAAACTCGTGTAAGCAATTTTGTAATTGCAAGAGCTCCAACATGTGCCAGCCCATGTGTCATTTGAACCATTGCTTGCAAGTAAGCAGCAGGCAATTTCCATTTCTCCATGTCTTTGCTTCTCCAACAACCCTCATCATCCAGTACTCCCTCTGTTGCCCAGTTTGCGAGTTCTGCTTCAGATGCTGACTTCTGTATGTCTAAGATTTCTTCTCTAGCATCATGCCATCGCTCAGCTTGTGATCTCACCACATACATAGGGAAGTCATTTTGCAACATGGCAGTCTCTCTCGCTATGCGGTCTGCAAAAGCATTTCCTTGCCCTATTTTGTCTGTCACTTTCTTATGTGCACTACATTTAATTATCGCAACCTTCTTTGGACATAATAGTGCATTCAGAAGGTCACATACCAACTCTCCATGCATGATGTGTGTTCCGTGTGAGGTCATAAACCCTCGTTCCTTCCAGAGTAGGCCAAAATCGTGCAGTACTCCAAAAGCGTAACGGCTATCAGTATAGATATTGACACATAGACCAGCACTTAACTCACATGCTTTCGTTAAGGCTATCAGTTCAGCTGCTTGGGCAGATTTTTGCGGTATTCGTGCTGTTTCTACCACTGTCTTAAGTGTCGTGATCGCATAAGCTGCGGAAGCCGTACCATCTGGCAATCTCACACACGATCCATCAACCCACAGTTCCCCGTCTACATTTGAAAGTGGCGTGTCCTGTAAATCGACACGACCCTTTGTTTGTTCGTCAGTCAGAAAAACACAATCATGTTGTTCTTCCTCCTGGGTCTCAGTAACAGGATATGGCAATAAAGTAGCAGGGTTCAAAGTGGCGCACCTCTTCAATGTAATGTGTGGCACCAACAATGTTAACTCGTATCCTGTTAAACGGGCACTGGTTAGATGCTGCATTTTCGTTTGGTTCAATAGCGCATCTACCGCATGGGGAACTAACACCAACAATTTGTGCGACAAGACTATTCCCTCCCTCTGCCGTATAGCTACTGCTGTTGCTGCAACTGCTCGAAAGCATCCAGGCAGTCCTCGAGCCACAGGATCGAGTACCCCTGAAAAGTATGCGCAAGGCCTCTGTTTGTCTCCGTGTAACTGTACTAAGACTGACAATGCGCACCCATCCTTCTCATGTACATACAGTGTAAAGAGCTTTGTATAATCTGGTGTACCTAACACTGGTGCTGAACAAAGAGATTGTCTCAATTGCTCAAAAGCATTCTGACATTCATCCGTCCATTCAAGGGGAATTGGTGGTGTTTTGGACAGCAATGCTAACAAAGGTTTTATAATATGCGAAAACCCTAATATCCATTGCCTACAAAAGGACATCAAACCTATGAAAGCACGAACATCCTTCTGAGTGCAAGGGACTGGTGTATCTAAAATTGCTTGAATTCGATCTGATGTCAATGCACGTCCCTCCTTAGACAAAAGATGACCGAGGTAGGTCACCTTTGGTCTACAATATTGTAACTTTTTCCGTGAAACCTTGTGATTGTTTTTAGCAAGGAAAGAAAGTAAGGAGAGTGTACTCTCCTCGCATTGCTCCTGTGTGTCTGCCGCGAGCAAAATGTCGTCGACATATTGGATAAGAGCCACCCCAGACTGCAAATCAAAAGAATCAAGCTGTCTTTTCAAAGCCTGGCTATAAATGCTAGGACTTTCCGTGTAACCTTGAGGAACTCGACAAAATCTATAAGATTTATTATTTAGTGTAAAACCGAACAAGTATCGGCTGTCAGGATGAATGGAGATCGAAAAGAAAGCATTTTTCAAATCGATCACTGTAAATGTAGTAGATGTAGGTGGAACCAAGGTAAGTAAGGTGGTAATGTCAGATACTACTGGATACTGCGGTACAACTATCTTATTAATTTCCCTCAAATCAATAATGAAACGATAGATCTTAGTATCTGTATCTTTCTTTAGGATCGGAAGAATTGGACTGTTGCAAACATTGTAGGGAACTTCCTCTACCACCCCTGCCATTATCAAATCATTCACAATATGTGTTAAAGCTATTTCGCCGTCTCTGGAGATCTTGTACTGAGGAACACGAGGCAAAGTCGCTCCCTCCTTTACAGTAATGCGTACAGGAGGAATAATCATTTGACCCACATCAGTATCAGAAGTAGCCCATAACGTGTTAGGAAGGGAAGCTAACGCATCCATTTCCTGCATAAGGCACGATCTTTCAACTTCTGGGTAGTTCTCATTTAAAATAACCCGCACCCCTTCAGGGGCACAGCGTATGGTTGCACGAAAATGCTTTAGCATATCAAGTCCCATAATATTATCTGGTGTATTTGGAGATAATAGAAATGGACATGGGGCAATGAACTTATCAACGTGAAATGTAAGAGGTTGAGACAATGGGCTTAGAGAAGGTGTTCCATCGAACCCTATTGCAGTAATTGTTTCGCCAGACAGGGGAGCCCTTGGAACCAAGTGTTTGGACAGAGCGCTACGAGTAGCTCCTGTGTCGACCAGAAACTGATCAGTAGAACCCAAAATATGTGCTGATATATATGGACCCCTTTGATCGACTGGTACTTCAACCGATTCCACACCCCATCCTACGCAATCCTATGCATATCTATTATCCTGAGACTCAGTATTCTCCCCTTCAGCTATCTGATATTGATTTCGTCGATCAAAAGTATTATGTTCAACCTGACCACGACCCCTCTCTTCAAACCTACCACGATCATTCGCTCCACCTCTCGGTCCTGAATAACTATTCCGTGACCTTCCACTTCCTCGACCCCTCTGACTACGCTGTTCACGAAGTACCGGACAATCTGCAACCCAATGTCCAAACTGCTTACAGTATGCACACTGATCCTCAGAAAGGTCAGAACGAGGGGGAGACGCAACATACGATCCTCGTCTACCCCTATCATTCCCTCTCGATTGCGTAGCATAAACCTGAGCCAACATCACCTTCGTCTTTAAGTCTTTTGTTTTCTTATCACTACTTTCTTTAGCCTCCAATTCCTGTCGTTCATAATACTGAGCCATAGTTAATAAAGAAGCGGGCGTTGCAGTGGTCCATGAACTTTCACTAGCTTTTAACCGTTTTGCAATCTCCGGTAGGAGATTAGCCACATACTTGTCTACGAACAAGTGCCTGCCCGTGCCCTCTGTTAATAATTGACCACTGTAATCATGGAATGCTTCCTGAAAACGGGAAAAGAAGTCAGATACCTATTCGTCCGACTTCTGTTTACAAGACGCCAATACTGTCCAATCAATTTTCTTAGGGGGGACAAGCGTTTTTAATTTATTCAAAATAGCCGTCGGTAGATCCAAAATCAATTGACACGGCTTACATGCGGGTTCCCTATCTAAATCAGCTCTAGCTATGTCCTTCCACTCTGCACCTAAAATCGCTCGATCATCAAATTTACGAATCGCCCTCCACACATCAGGAGGCAATATCAATCCAAAGAAAAGATAAATATCAACTAACGTCATAATGCACGAAGAAATAGCGCCCTCCACACCTTCATAGAAAGCTGCTGGATTTTTACGGGGGTCAGGCAAAGCATTCTTAAGTGCCATAACATCTGCTCTATTCCATGGCGTATAAACCCAATTATACACAAAATAACCCTTTGCATCTTTAGACGTCTTATCATCATCCATACCATCCCCTTTAGGAGGGACATACACAGGTGCAGCTTCCCGCATAGGCATAACATTAACCGCAACACTCTTATCTGATCCATAGATAGGGCACTCTCTGGAAATTTCCGTCGATCCAGACGCTGATGGATCCGATGCCTTTTTCGCCGCTCGCAATCGTGTCGCCTCATCCCGTAGCAGAATCAACTGCCGGAAAAATTCATCCGCCTCTGAAAGAACAAAAATACCTTTACGAAAATTCTCACGACCAACTGATATATCTTTAGGTTCCAACTCAGGAGATTGCTTCCTAAACCGCTCAACAACTTCATCTGCAAAATGATCTAAAAAATACGACCGTTCCTTGTCAGACCACTTACTCATAAGATCATCAACCCCTGAAACAGTTATAGCATTGACATTAAGTTTACGAGCAACCGAACGCAATTCCGTCATACGCTCGGTAGGTAACCTGGTACGCTGTTTATCCTGATTATCCTCGTCTGAGTCCTCAGCCGGAGCCGTAGGCTGAACATACGGAGGCGGGCAACGATCTAACAATGAGAAATCATCTAATTCATTAGTAAGGACAGGATAAAGAGGACATCGAATAGGAAATTGACCATTAACTTGTAAATTACGTTCTCGACTCTCTTTCTCTTTCTGTTCCTGCAATTCCTTCTCCTGTAGCTGTAAAGCTTTATCCCGAGCAGCATTTCGCTGCTCTTTGTCCGCCAAGGCTTCTGCACGCTTCATTCGTTCACGCACCGCTTTCTCCCACATACGCACACAATCAAACATATCCTGTCTAGACCTGCGCTGAAACAAACACTGTTCCACATACTGAACTTTTCGCAAGTCAAATGACCCATGTAGTGGCCATTGCAATTCACGATCAGTTTTGGTGTATTTGTGCCATAATGTGCTATACATTATGGGAGGAAGGCCAAATTTAATGTACATTTCGCGATTAGGAGTTCCCTCTGGGGAGCCGGCTGGGATTTATTTAATCGATAATTGGTACCATTTCCAAAGCAGCACATTCCTCGGAGTGTGCTGAGAACAGGCATGTTCAAAATATCACAAAAACGCGATATTACAACAAATGGCACTTAAATGTACTTTACGCACGATGTGCCGTTCAAACAAATTCAAAATCAGAGAAATATCCCTACATGCCTGTCTATGTGAGGTGCACTCCACATATAATTCAAATCATAGGTCCAAACATTAGCTAACTCATACAAATTCAAATTTAAATTCAAAAAGCCACAGTAAGTGTCAGTAGACTACCTTACCAAACATAAGCTTACCAAATATTTTCAAAAGTGTCCAGATTCCAACTGCCAAGTTCCGTAGCCGAATCAGCCAAACGGGCACTACACGACAAACCGAACGATCAGGATCTCAGTCGAAGACCGGCGCCACCTGGAAGGTCAGATCAGAGGGAAAGGAAAAAACACCGTGGGTGCCAAGACTCGGGTCACTCAGTGGCAGCGTACGCGTCCATAGCGAGTTTCCAATCCTTCGTCGTGACCTCTCCTTCGGGCATCCGAGTCGCCGATGAGCCCCTTCGTGGTCGCCAATTGAGGTATCGGGTTCTGTCAGGCCTACATACTCTGCAAAAACTCTCGATCACCATATAATGGAAATTGGCACGGAAGCTGGAAATGCAAAAGACAAGTTTATTAGGACCCCATGGGGTGGTGGTACATTCCTACAGCACCCTTCGGCAATGCAAGAAGTATCACACCGAACATCGGTGCGCGACCTCTTTTATACAGTTTAACAGCAATAAAAAGGTAGGCGGTATACATTTGAACAGTTTTAGGTACATATAAGGACATTTTTGGAACACAGCCAGTATGTGGGAGGGGCTTAATACCACTGGTCAGTTTGGGGAACATTCCTAAGGAGTGACCACTCGTTAGTCCAGAGATCAGGTGTACGCATGCGCGAGACTGACCATTGCTAAAAATAGCCTGTTGCTGGGCAGGGTAAAGGTTCATTGGCATGGAGGAAGGACGAAAGGGCACGCTGACCACGAAGCCGCATGTTCATACAAAATGGAAGCCGCCAAATACAAAATGGCCTCCGAACATTTGGTCAAGTTAACAGTAAGCTCGTGTAGCTGAGCTAAACGCTAACTCAGGTACTGCCAAATTACGACAGCTGGTGCGGGTGGTGGTTGTGGGAGCAGGGGTGTCGGCGGTTTCCGGGGTGGTAGCAGCATCGAAGCTGTCGTGGATGTCTGCTATCTTGCGATGGAAGAAGGTGGCTGCGTGCATCCGCTGCGCGGCCTCCATAAGAGGGGAAGTGGGAGGGAGGAGCAGCTGGGAGGCGGGCGAGGGGTGGTGAATGGGAATGCAGGGGGGCATGGCCGCAGGGGACGCAGCGGTGGGAAACCACGAAGGGAGGAGCGGGGTCACAAAAAGCAAAGGGGACACAGGCAAAAACGGGGGCCTAGGGAGACACAAAGCAAAAAGGGGCAAGACAGCAAAGATCAAAAAAGCACAGTGAGCAGTGGAACAGAATGCAAGGCAGTAGAAGCGGGCACAAACCAATCATGAGTGGCTGCAGCAGCGAGCACAGGGCACACAGGCGGCTGTGTGGCAGTGAAGGGAGTGACCTGCCTGGTGACAGGGTCAAGGGTCGCTCTCTCTACCGCTGCGCGGCCTCCATAAGAGGGGATGTAGGAGGGAGGAGCAGCTGGGAGGCGGGAGCAGGGTGGCGAACGGGAATGCAGGGGGGCGGGGCTGCAGGGGATGCAGCGGCAGGAAACCACAAGGGGGAGCGGGAGGGAGTCACAAAAAAGCAAAGGGGACACACGCAAAAACGGGGGCACAGGGAAACATAAAGCAAAAAGGGGCAAGACAGCAAAGATTAAAAAAAAGCGCAGTGGAACAGAATGCAAGGCAGTAGATGCGGGCACAAACCAATCACGAGTGGCTGCAGCAGCGGGCACAGGGCACACAGGGGGCTGTGTGGCGGTGAGGGGAGCAGCCTGCCTGGTGACAGGGTCAAGGGTCGCTTGACATCCCTTTTCTTCATACACACATGTTAAAGCACTTTCAAAATACCTGAGTTAAGGATATCAGCTGCACATAAACCTATTATGTTTGATTTAATACGCTATAATGTTGCTCTGTAATAATCTGGACAACAAAAAGGGTTCACATGATAACTGTATTGTCTCTTGGTTCACTAAAGGCACTGTTGCGAGCTTGGAGATGGGAGCACGAATGGTTCTAAATTCATGTTTAGAAAATATCACTCTTAATACGTACTTCTCAGTGCAGTGCTATCTGCAAAAATCTTCTGGGCACAGCTCGTTCAAAGAGCCAAGCCAAACCCTTGGCTCGGCTCTGACTACCCTCTCCCCAGGGCCGGTCTTAGGAATTGTGGGGCCCTGGGCGAAATGGAAGATGCGAGGCCCCTCTAATTTTCATGTGACATCACATCCGGGGCCGGCGGCGGGGCCCCCCTGAGAAACACACACACTCTCGATATTATTAGACGGACGGAAGAATGCACTGTGCTGTGCTCACCACTGCGCAGCGCTTTTCCCCAGGCCATCATCATTTATTATTCCCGCAACTGCGGGGCCGGCGGCGGGGCCCCCCTGAGCACGAGGCCCTGGGCAGCTGCCCATACCGCCCATGGCTAGGACCGGCCCTGCCTCTCCCTATTAATTTGTTGACTCGCCTACTTCTATGACATGAGTACTTACTCAAAAACAAGAAAACACTTTGGGCTTGTAAGAGAAATTAAAGCACTATAGAAATGTTAGTTCAAATCAAAGAAATATACATTGTTAATTCACTCCTCCGCCAAACCCATGAAAATAAAATACTTAGTTCAAATATGGCCCCCAGACAATACTCTGGGTTAATTTCCTTTAAGCCCTCATTATATGTTTGAGGCGCTACTGCTTTTGTGCACATGTTGACTTGATTGTGCATGGTTTAGTATTTCCGGGCTTTGCACTCAGAATGGCCCTAAATGCTCAAATTGTGTGCCTGCTTCCCTGTACTGAACTGCTTGTACTCTTTTTTTCCTCTTTGCCAATACAATTTTTGTATTTGTTTGCCTGTTGAAATGTGTGCCGGCACAATTTGCAGCATATGGAATTGACAGGCCATTTGGACTAGGGATGACACATTGGCTTTGGTCACAACAGAGCCAGTAATCCCATTATTGGCCTAGCTACATATGACCCACAGTTGTGGGTGCAAATTACACAACATATAATTGTCATTTATGTGGGCCATGGTAAAATTAGGGAGTGTGCAATTTTCACCTGTCAACGGCTGGATGCAGACCATGTGCTTTTGACCTTGACCTGGCTTGACCTTTGTAGGGTCGAAGCCATTTTGCTACACACTTGAAATATATGTTTTAAGAGCTGTTGTCTGCAGGTAGAATCCCAGAGAAGATGAAAAAGACTCAAAGACAGATAAAACAGCCAGGATTCAAGGCGACGCTGAAGGTTCTGAAGCCAGAATTCTGGAAGGATAGCGGAAGCCCAAGGAAAGTCAAAAGCCAAGTTGTAGGAGGAATGGTACACCCAGCACTGGACAAATATACCAAACAGGGATGAAGTTACCACCAACTAGAGCTTAGAATGAAAAAATAAAAATAGGGAGAAAAATAGTGAACAAAGGGGTATGAACTCGGACTGTGTTGCAATGCAGTGTGTAGAAGCTGTTCGTGCTTTAAATACTCTCCATCGGGAACAGAAAATGATAAAACAGGAACAGGAAATGTGGCTGCAATGGCGGATTGAGAAAACGTAGTAACAGCAGTTAGCAGTCGCCATCTTAGAATGGATTCCACAGAATGTCCTTGGTCCTAAACAGTGTTACAGTAAACAAATGATGGACGGAATGCTGACAATGCAAACATTCTCCCCCAGTCAAACGATCTGGGTTAAATCCATTGTTCTTTTGCCCGCTGCCCCACCCCAGTTTGTACCCAGCCATATGCAAATCAGTCCTGAACCTGTGCCCCATGGGAACAGTCCAGACCGAACTGCCAGGCCAGGTCCTCCCTGGACCAGAAACAAGCATCCTGGGACAGGTTTTAGGGTACGCCACCCTTCTTCAGCAGGCTAGCTTGAATCCAGGGGCACAGTGAGCAAGGGACCCACGTCTGGGCATACCCAGAACAACAGTGTCCTCGCGCAAGGAGATGCGCGAGAAGAAGACACTGCATATATCTCCTTTCCTATAAAGAGAAGAGAAGAAAGATAGACAGCAGAAGACGAAGAGGGAGAAAGAGAGCAAGAGAGAGAGAGAGAAAGAGAGAGAGAGGGAGAGAGAGAGAGAGATAGAGTGAAAGAGAGAGAGAGAAAGAAAACAGAAAAGAGGAAAAGAGAAGTAACCAGAGCCGGAACGGCAAGGAAGACAAGAGGAGGTTCATCTGTATCTGGCCGGTAATCTGGTCACTCTAAAACTTCTCCTAGAAGAAACCATAGGGCGCTTAGAAGAATCTACATCACAGTTTTCAGATACAAAAGTACGTGTCAAGTCCGTTTCATTATTTACACTATGTCTCACACCATACACATCATTGACTTTTACAACCTTATTCATGTTCCACCAGTTACACCCATTTACACTTACAGCACTGCCGCATACTTTGTCAATGACGACTGGTTCAGGGTATTTGGGTGCTCCTTTTTTCACAAAATATTGTTTCTTTATTTTCACTACGTCACCTACAGGCAAACTCTGCTCTGAGACATGTTTTCTTTTGTCACCTCATGGACTTTGTTTCGAACCCTTATATCTAATTCTTGGAGCTATTCTTTGTTTTTAAACCATTTTGACATCCACGCAGGAGTGAATTCCGTGGGAGGTTTCCTACCTCTTAGCAATTCAAACAGTGATACCCCAGTGGATGAGTGGGGAGTGGTCCTGTAAAACCACAACATGGTACTCACTGCTGCAGGTATGTCACTGTTATGGTGTATGGCCCACCTTATACAATCCCCAATGACTCTGTTGAGTCTTTCTACCAGCCCATTGGTCTGGGGATGGTAAAGTGAGCTTTTAAGATGTAAATGTAAATGTAAATGTGCTGGACTTGTAAAGCGCACAGCTGCCCGTAAGCGTCCCGGCGCTTGCTTAGGGAACCCGTCCTGGTATTCCCCTGTGAGAAACTCCGGCAGGGTGTCCACAAGGTGAAAGCCAGGCATCCCGCCGCGAGGGGCCGATGTGAAATGAATGAATCTTTGAGGAAATCTTCAACATCAGATGAGACAAACTGAACACCATTGTCAGAAATAATGGTCTAAGGGAAGCCTTCTCTCATGAAAATTTCATGAACTCAATTATCACTTTAGAGTCAGCTTTGGATACAAATCTGACTTCTGGCCATTTAGAGTAATAGTCTATTAGGACAATGGCAAATTTGTTTTGATGAGCCAAAATGTGAAAAGGTCCTAACACATCCATCTATACCCAATTTCTCCCAAGGCCTTTCTGGAAAGGGAATGGGTGTGAGTGGGGAATTAGTAGTGCGGAGACTTTTATCGCTGCTAGCACAAATGGCACATTCTAGTACTAGATCATCAATGTCCCTGTCCATTTTCGGCCACCAAAAGTACTCTCTAATTCTCCGTTTTGTGAGCGTGGCTCCCAAATGTCCCTCATGGGCCTTAGTTAACAGTGTTTTCCTAACATTTTTCGGTGGAACTATTTTGTCTAACCTGAAGACAAGTCCATCTTTTAATGACAACTCATCCCATATTTTTACAAACGGTTAAAAATCAGCATTTATATTTTTTTGTTTTGGCCACCCTTGTGTAATGTATAGTTTAACATCTTTCAAGGTATCATCAGAGTCCATTGCAGCATTCCAGCTGCTTTCAGTCACAGAAAACACATTTTGTAACTATACACTGGCAATAATGCAATCTTCTTGCTCAAATTCCTCAATGTTGCCTTCACCCAGAGTCAACGTATTTGTTGCAGAGGGAAGGCGTGATAAAGCATCGGCACGTACATTCTTTCCACCTGCAATGTGTATAACTTCAAAATTGTATTGAAGAAGTTTTGATGCCAAGCGGGCCCTGCGTGGCATGGTGTTGTGGTGGTTGATGTTCCCTAATACGCAGACTAAAGGTTTGTGATCTGTTTTTAAAGTAAATTTCCTCCCCCACAAGTAGCACTTGAACTTTTCAATTCCCCACCAGCATGCTAGTAGTTCCTTTTCTATCACAGAATAGTGTGATTCTGAATCCCTCAAAACCCTTGAAGTGAAACCAATGGTATTTTCTTGAGGACCAACTTCCTGGGCCAGAGCGGCCCCCAGACCATAACAGCTGGCATCCACTGTCAAGATGCAGGGCACAGAAGGTTCAAATGGTTTTAAAGCTTGGACATTGCACAATTGTTCTTTAAGCCAAGAAAATGCTTGAATATAATCATCATCCCATACAAACTCAGTTTGATTTTTTAGAAGATTAGTTATGGGACGTACCCGGGTGGCATAATCAGGTATGAAGCGAGAATAAAATTCAGTCAACTCTAAAAGTGACTTCACCCCAACTTTGTCCTTAGGAGCAGTGGCATCCACTATAGCTTGGACCAAACTTGGTTTGGGCGTGACCCCTGCGCTGGAAATTGTGTGGCCCAGATATTCAACAGAATCTTTCGAGAACACACACTTATCACGCTTAAGTACTATACCATGTTCCTTAAAAATGAACAAAATATGCCTAAGAGTTTCATCATGTTCTTCCTGGTCAGCAGCATATATGAGGACATCATTTTGGAAGATTGCTACATTTTTTATTTCTCTGAGTAGATTGACCATTAGCCGTTGAAAAACGGAAGCTGCCGAAGCCAAACCAAATGGCATTTGACAGAATTGGATACATGCCAAATGGTGAGTTGAAAGCTGTGAGATGACGCAAGTCTCTGTCTAATTCTACCTGGTGGTACGCAGACGCCAGGTCAAGTTTCGTGAAAATCTTTGCTCCTGCAACTACTCCCAACATTTCATTGATGTTGGGTAAGGGGTGTGAGTCCACCCAGATAACTTTGTTCATGCTACGCAAGTCCAAGCAGATTCTCAATTCATTGTTTTTTTCCGTGCAATAACCAAGGGAGATGACCAATCCGAACATTGGATAGTCTCGATCACTCCTCTGTTGTGCATGGATATCAGCTCTTTCTCTAAGACTTCCCTTATGCTGAAAGGTACACTTCTGATTTTATGTTTCACAGGGGTTGCTTCATTAATAACCTTTATTTTATGTGTGAACCCTTTTATTTTTCCCAATTCTCCTGAAAAGACTTTGGGATAATTGTTAAGCAAATCTTCAACATGTGAGAGATCACGAATGGCCAGAACCTGTTCTTTTGCACCAGGACATAGCATCATGTTAAAAAGACCCTGGTGAAACCAACCGAGTATGTTTAATCCGTGTAAAGCAACATACATTTTACCATAAATGCGCCTGTTTTTGAATTCCAAGACATCTTCAAAATAGCCTAAGAGTTCTATTTTACATCCTTCATAGGACGCTTGTGCGCGATCTGGGGGAAAAAGATCTCTTTTACCCCAATTAGCTTTAAAGAGAGAATCTGTGTTCATGGTGATGTGCGCACCTGAATCCACCAGGAGGCGTAAACTCCTATCACCAACAGCAATATTTTTTTTATTTTGTTTTTTTTAATTTTATTGAAAATTAAATATAACAACAACAATCAAGGCATTGGATACAGTACAGGCGATCATGTGTCCACATAGAGTGTTACTCCAATTATTCAGGAAAAACCATACACTTATAATCCGTCGAGAGGGGGGGGGAAGTGGGGAAACAATGCAGCACTCATAGTATTAAACAGTACAAGGAACTTCATTTAGGGGGATAAGGGAACACCAGGCAATAAGTTTTGCGGGGGAGTACAGATATTCCCACGATAGGCATTCCACTGAGACCAGACTCTGTTCAATTTCCTAGGTCTACCCCTAGCCAGATACACCGTTTTCTCCCTAAACATGCACCAATCCATGCCCTCCTTCCACGCCAAGACCGTGGGCGACCCCTGGGAACCCCACAACTGTACGATGTCTCTCTTAGCTATCATGTTACCAAGGGCCGCCCAACGGATCTGAGCAGCAGTGTAATCATTCGGCTCCCACACGTTCAACAGACAGCGCCTAGCCTCGGGCAACAACGACACTCCGGTAACTCTTCCCATCACCGCATGCACTCGGGCCCAAAACCCCGCCACCGCCGAACACTCCCACAGAATGTGAAGAAAAGTTCCAGGCATACCGCAACCACGTTTACACAACCCATCCAGAGAATAGCCCATTGGCACCAGATTCGGACCAGTAACATATATACGGTGAAGGATCTTAAGTTGGACAAAGCGAAGACGGGCAGGAATGGCAACCTCCTTGGGCGAAGACAACGCGGATTGCCAGTCTTCGTCATCTAATTCCAACCCATCCTCAGTCCATACTGCTCTGAGACGCACAAGTAGATCAGTCCGATTATTGATCAATTTTTTATAAATCAATGAAATCGTGCTGTCAGGGACATAACCGTCCAATATACGGTCCTCGAGAGGAGAGGACTCGGCGACGTCAGTGCCTGCAGCAAAAACCGACAGCAAGGCATGGCGCACCTGCACGTATCTGAAAAACTCCTTTTCTCCAAGCTCATATTCCATCCTCAGCGCCTCAAAGGTTTTAACATTACCCTACCAACAGCAATATTGACATAAGGATCAATACAATCTTTTGGCTCACCAGTCCTGATATCAGACTCATTCACCACAAGAACCATGTCTTTCAATTCTCCAAGAAGATCTTAATTTTCACTGTCACTGTAATTTTGCACGACTAATATGCACTTTTTCTTTCTTTTGGCTCTGACAAACTTTATCAAAGTGCCCCACTTTACCACAAGATCTACAAACCACATTTTTTGCAGGGCATGTCCTACCCTTTTTTGTGTGAGGTGAGTTACCACATCTGAAAGAAATGTCAATTCTTCTGAAGAAGTTCTGAGGGGTTTCTTTTCTTTTCTTGACAAGACACTACAATCACATAAAGCCCTGCGCATATTACACCTGCGCCAGGTATAATGTATGCAGGGTGGGCATTTCCATGCAAAAAGCCATGCAGAACTGGCGCAGTGAAATGTACAAGATTTCACTGTGTCGCTCTACGCCTTTACTGCGTCAAAATCCCTACACCTGCTCAGACCATGCATAAGGATTAATGCAGGGCATTTTACATGGATCTACCAATGTTTTCTGGTGCATTGCTGGAGTTGCGTCACTTTTGTGACAAACTCCAACAATGCGTCACTTTTCCTCCAACAGATGCGTCAGAATTCCCTGGGTCGGGGTGCACTGTATTGTAAATACAGCGTATCCATGGCGGCGCAAGAACATATGGAGGTGACGCAAGAAAACTGACACATCTATGCAGATGCGTCAGTTCCTTGTAAATCTGCCCGATGGGTTTAGGCCCAGATCTCTGTTCTGGGGTGAATGTATGACATTATTCTGCATTCTGTCCATCAATTGTTCCTTTTGCATTTGTCACCCCGAGTGAAACAGGTATGCTCAGACGTTGGTCCCGTGCTCTCCATGGCACTGGAGTCAAGCTATCCTGGCTGATGAGGGCTGAAAGCCTGAAATAGGTCCTAGGATGCTTTTTTCCAGTCCAGGGAGGACCTGGCCTGGCAGTTCGGGCTGCACTGTTCCCATTGGGCGCAGGGTCAAGACTGATTTGCATAGGGCTGGGACCAAACTAGAATGGCATGGTGAGCAAAAAAACTGTGATTTAGGCCCATATCTCTGTACTGGGGTGAATGTATGACATTGTTCTGCATTCTGTCCATCAATTGTTCTTTTTGCATGGTCTTAAACAGACTTGTTATAAATATCTATATTGGCATTTCACTTATATACATTTTCATATAGTGCTCAGCAACCACACACAGCATAAAATCAGGCAATGATATAGCCCTTCAACACCATCAACCTTGGATGAGCGATCTGCGCATCTGCCTCTCTGTTGTACAATTACACATGCCTTAGATTATTGAAAATTGTAGTTAACAGGCATATTCTTTAGTTAGCACCAGCTTACCTTTTTAAGCGGAGCCAGTATCTTGTCGTGTGCTGTTCAATCAAGCACCTTTCAGAGAAATGCCGGACACAGGTAAGAGAGAGGAGTGCAAAGTGTTTCTACCCAGTAAACTTAGAGCAGAGGGCCATGATTTAGGCGCCTGCCATATTCCTCCACCTGATGGATGTGACTGCGAGTTGGGCTCATCACTGCCTGAATCCGACATACACTCTGCATGGAGAATTATGCTCAATTTAGCACATGAATTCAGGTGTTCTAGGGTGTACAAACCAGCATGTTGGCCTGTTTACTTCGGCAATTTGTGACAGATTTTTCCTTTGCAAAAATTACCAAACCGAATTTTTGCACCGGAAACAAGATTGTAAATTGGTTGCAAATTGTATTTGACACAAATATTTACCCCTGTGTTTTTTCACCAGGATTAACCTAAGTCTGATTGTCGGTGCCAACTGCCCAAACATCCAGTTTGCGCCCTGGAATGGGTGAATTTATGAGCAGTGTGTGTGTAATTGCCCGTTCCAGGTAGTGATGCTGTGATTCAGGTTATGAATCCGATAATTACATTGCGCCCCCACAAACAGCAATTGGCGAGTGTGCAATTTTCACCAGCATTATTCTGCAAGTCAAATAGGTTTTCCAACATTATAATGTGCATAAGCATAATAACAAAAGTGCTTCTTAGAAAGGTCAATATGATTTGATTGATTTGATTTGATGGATGAATTTATAAAGCGTGTGATTGCCCATGGGCGTCTTGGCACTGGATAGATGATCAAAACAAGGATTCTACTGAGACTAAGTTCTAACAGGAGGTAAACAGCCAGGTTTTTACCTCTTTCCTGAATGAAAACAGAGATGGGCTATCTTTGATTGAAATAGGCAGAATATTCCAAGCCCTAGCTGCATGCAGCAGAAAACATCTCCCCCCCCCCCACCTCCCCCACCCCACCTCCCCACATGACTTGCTTGTATTTCGGCACCTGAATCAGTTTTGCTTGGCTAGATTTCAGATTCTTGGATGGCTCCTCATATTGTTTCAAGTGTGTTTTTAAAAACTGAGATCCCATCCCATGGAGGGCTTTATCGGCCAGACACACAGACTTAAATGTTATTCTTTTTTCCATTGGGAGCCAATGGAGGGTTCCTAATCTGTGTGCAACAGGCTCGAATCTGGGAATGTCCAGCACCAGCCTAGCCGCTGCGTTTTGTAAGCGCTGCAGTTTTGCTAGGTGCTGGATCTGTATCCCAGCACTCACATGTGCTCTTTTTCAGCTGGCAAGAGCTATGTATGAAAAAAAAAAATGGGTCCTGCCAAATTAGAACAACCATCAATCATAGCACTCAATCGGATATCAGGTACCTTTAGCCTCTTGTGAGACCCTAAGTGCCTGCCATATTTATGGCATTGTCACATCATCTCCTCTGAGAGGATGTATGACATTACAACGCATGCTTTTACCACGCATGCCTTTACAATGCGGTTTTTACAACGTAAACCTTTACAACGCATGGCGCCTTGGGGTGCTGGATAGTGAATAGTTTAATTTACTATTCCAACTCCAGTCCCCGTGGACACTAGGGAAGGTGTTGGATAGTAATTTAAACGTATTCCCTATCCTAGAGCGCCCCCCAGCGCAATGCGTTGTAATGGTTTGCGTTGTAAAAGTTGCGTCGTAAAGGCACTGCGTGGTAAAAGTTGCGTTGTAAAGGATGTTTCCCCCTCTGAGAATCTTAGTGATAATTCGGGAGGGAACCTTACACTGGTGGCCAGACTCTAATTTCGGTGGCAGGAAGTAGTCTCCCCGAACCAGAGCTTAGAGTGCTTCCATCTCTTCTTGATGCTATCAGCTGCCAATGGTAGGCTGAGATGGCATTTGCTTTGTGGGTTTTGTCCTCTTAATGATGTGTGCTTGCCACAGAAGAGAGCTTGAGCATCAAATGGCCAAACATGCATGTAGACTCGGTAGAGGGCTTTAAGCTCCCTAAAGAAAAAAAATCTGTTCTGGGGTTTTGTTGCTCTTCTCACTGAATGGTACAGAGGACGATGTCACTGAATAGTGAAAACAAAAATTCTGCTTCTGTGTTGACTCACCGCTTCCACATGTTGGCTTAGGTAGTCATAGGAGGCTGGCACTCCCATAATATTCTTGCTCGACTTTACTTCTGGCAATCTCTTTTAAATTTCAACAGCAATGGGAAGTGCAGAATGGCTGTTGCATGCCATTCCATGACCTCCTTGTTTTTGGAATGCTCAGTTTGGGCATGAGGTATTAGGACACAAGCGCAAACTGAGTATACGTAAACTCCAATTCAGCAGGACAAGCACATTGTGCATAATTACCTGGGCGACATGCACAATAGTCCTCCAGTAATTAGCATTACTTTAATGTTAGTTTTGTGGTCTTCTTGTAATCAAGCTCAGTTTCATCTATACATGTAGGAGTCAATCTCTCAGCTGCACTCCTTTGTCTCCGGTGAAGGGGTTGAGGGTCTTCAGCAGATTTTCAAGAACATCTGTAGTCTTAGGGGACATTCTTATGGCAACTCAGCTTTAGTCTCTAGTGAAGGGTAGAACAGACTTCAAATCCTGGGACATTGTTTCTGGTCTCCTTGGGCTTTCTTGCCGACAAGAGCAGCAGGAAGTTCAGCAGAGCTTCAAAAGAGCTTTTAGGCATAGCTCTAGTGTGGATGAAGTGGGAAACAAAACACTGAATTCATCAGTGGAACGATTTTTAGAGTGTGGGTGCTGGCCAATAATGTCCCCTCACAAAAAGCATACTGTGTATTTGACAGTGTTTCAAGGGCCCCTTTCTTGTTCATTTCCATCTATACTTGTTCATGTTTAATGGGGTGCTGGAGCTTCTCCCGCACCCCTACTTCCAGCACCATTGGGAATGATGCAGGTCTCCGTCCAAAAATGTTGAGTAAGCTGTGAGTGTGTGTGTGTGTGTGTGTGTGTGTGTGCGCCGGAGGGGCGCTCCAGATTATATTCCAAAAGGCAGGTGCAGGGCAGATATCCACTGACAATCAATGTCAACTGCATCCTTTTAGATTCAACTTCCAGCCAACAAGGCGGGGGCACAATTTCCTTCCTGACAGAAGGTTCTGGGAAGTCCCTCTATCCAGTATGCCCTGAACATGCACCGTCTTGATGGGTGGTCTGGTAGGAAAATATGTGAATTCACTGTGGGCAGGTCTTAAGACAAAGAATAACATGGAAGAAGTGGATATGAAGTTCAACGGTGTGGACAGCGTCCCGCCTCCATCTTGCATGTTGTATTCATGCACAAAGTTAAAGGTTCTCAAAAATAAACAGCTAACCCTAAAATGCATTAATTCTAATGTTTATGCAGGTGTTCAAGCACTTAGTGTTCATATAAACTTCAAATTTACTCAAATATCAAAGCGTGGGAAGATTAGGTTAGAGGATCAGCAAAAGGATGATCTTTAGCCTTCTGGAGAACGCCTTGTAGTTTGAGATATCATGCAAGATCGGTATACAACCTTTATAACGCAACTTTTACAACGCACTACCATTACAACAAAACTTTTACAACGCAAAAACTATTACAACGCATGTATTTACAACGCATGTTTTTACAACGTAGGTACCTTTACAACGCATACCATTACAACGTAAGTATTGGTAAGTATATAATTATATTTAAAATGTTATATGTTTTGGTTTTTTAAGGGGTATTTTTTAACCCTGGGCGAAGATCTACGCTCCGTTCGCGGAGCTTGCGGAGTTTCGGCAGCTCCGCGTTCCGCGGAGAACGCGTAGCTGTCGATAACTCCGCGATCCGGTGCGTAGCGTAGTTCTCGCGCGCTGAATAACATTATCGCGTGCGCGGCAATGGCTTACCTTCGTTCTGCGTTCGTTTTTTCCTGGTCGCTTGTGCCACCATGTTTGGAAACACTCTCGCACAGTCCCGTGCGACTGTGCGAACGCGATAACGTCATTTTGATGCGAGATAGCGTCATAAGGATGCGCGAGGATGCTTTTTGGTAAGATCGAGTTGCCGAACACGCAGAAACTGCATTCTTGCACAGAATAACTCGCGAGCATGTTAAAACCATAATAAATTACCATTTTGGTTAGGAAAAAAAAGCAAAAAACCTTAAAGTTGTACCTTTGGCTTTATTTTTAGGGGGGAAGGACCCCTCTTTTTGTTTCTACTCTTGTTTTGCAGAGTAAGGAGGAAGGGCTCTTGAGTTTACAACTTCCTGTTCCTGTCCACCAGGCTCCTCCCAGTGCTTTGTCCATGTGGTGCTCACTTTCCTTTGGATTTTGAGCTGGAAGGATCACTTTCTGTCTGTGTTGG
Organism: Lissotriton helveticus; assembly: GCF_964261635.1. Taxonomy (NCBI): domain Eukaryota; kingdom Metazoa; phylum Chordata; class Amphibia; order Caudata; family Salamandridae; genus Lissotriton; species Lissotriton helveticus. The sequence goes on along the minus strand of NC_136067.1, from coordinate 1,756,276,459 downwards.
CTGCATTACTGATTTACCTTGGATTTAATGAGGACTTTTTGAATTGGAATTCTCTTTTTCAAGTAAGTTTGTGTAATGTATGAGTGATGTAGACTTGTGCTTGTTTGATTTGATTTTTTTTTTAACAACAGTATTCAATCCTGGAATGAAATTATTGATGGAGGCCTGTACTTTCATGAGGTCCCAAATTGTAATTTTTTTCTAACATTGCATTTTGTGGAATTTAAAATGTTTCTAATTTTTAAGCCAATATGTGACCCTAGTACCCCATGTAGTTAGTGTGTAGGCATGCATGAGTTCATTGTATTAACTTTCTGTGGTTGGCCTGGCCATGTGTTGGCGGCCATTTAATGTTTCCAGCCACTTTGCTCTTGCCATAGGCCTCCAACCTTGTGGCCTACTCTGGCAGTAGGCCATAGGTACTACTCATAGGGTCATGAAAGTTAATCAACTGTTTTTGTGGTGTACCCTTAATGTGAAAAACATGGATGGCTTGGATTGATATAGAAAATCTTATTTTTATGTGTGGGGTATTTCTGGTTTTGGGTGTGTTTAAACTTTAAATACTCTGTCAATTTCTGCCATTAGGTAACCCTAGGAATACAGCTTGGGTAGTTTTGGTAACTTCGCACCATGTGAGCACGTGAACTTACATTTTTTGTCTTGTTCGCGCACTCAATGTACTTGCTCGGGAACGCGAACACGACTTTTTATTCCGTTCGCGCTGCCGAACATGCCGATTTAGCATTCTCGCGGACAATATGTCCCGAGTTGCATAAAAGTTTCTCAAAAATGTTGCAGGTCTTTCTTGTGCACCTAAAAATTCCTCATTTATGTTATGTTCTCATTTTGGTAGTACTTTTCTCTTTTTGGAGCATGGACCACTTCCATTTTCTCTCCTCTGTTATTTTTTTTTTTTTTTTGGGGTGGGGTGACCAATTTGGGCGGTGGTGTGGTGTGTCCATTTTCTGAAGCAAAGCATTGTCCCTTTGCCATAGGCATTATTGTCTGTCTTCTCTTTCTTGTCATGTTGTTGTTGGTGGCCAGGCCATGTGGTGGCGGCCATTTTGTGTATGCTTCCTTTGTGATTTATTTTGCCATGTTGTTGTTGGTGGCCAGGCCATGTGGTGGAGGCCATTTTGTAAAGTTGTCCATGTTGTTGTTGGTGGCCAGGCCCTATGGTGGTGATCTTTTTGTGTATGCTTCCTTTGTGATTTATTTTGCCATGTTGTTGTTGGTGGCCAGGCCATGTGGTGGAGGCCATTTTGTATATACATCCTTTGTGATTTTGCCATGTTGTTGTTGGTGGCCAGGCCAAGTGGTGGCGGCCATTTTGTGTATGCTTCCTTTGTGATATATTTTGCCATGTTGTTGTTGGTGGCCAGGCCATGTGGTGGAGGCCATTTTGTGTATACATCCTTTGTGATTTTGCCATGTTGTTGTTGGTGGCCAGGCCCTATGTCGGCGGCCATTTTGTGTGTCCTTCCTTTGTGCTTTTGCCATAGGCATAGGCCTCCAACCTTGTGGCCTACTCTGGCAGTAGGCCATAGGTACTACTCATAGGGTCATGAAAGTTAATCAACTGTTTTTGTGGTGTACCCTTAATGTGAAAATCATGGATGGCTTGGATTGATATAGAAAATCTTATTTTTATGTGTGGGGTATTTCTGGTTTTGGGTGTGTTTAAACTTTAAATACTCTGTCAATTTCTGCCATTAGGTAACCCTAGGAATACAGCTTGGGTAGTTTTGGTAACTTCGCACCATGTGAGCACGTGAACTTACATTTTTTGTCGTGTTCGCGCACTCAATGTACTTGCTCGGGAACGCGAACACGACTTTTTATTCCGTTCGCGCTGCCGAACATGCCGATTTAGCATTCTCGCGGACAATATGTCCCGAGTTGCATAAAAGTTTCTCAAAAATGTTGCAGGTCTTTCTTGTGCACCCAAAAAAACAGAATTTGTCATTTGGTTGTTGTTTTGGGAGCCTGGGCAGGGGTTTCTTTGTATGTGTTTTTGCGGTGTTATGTTCTTTTTTTGTTATGTTTCTTTTCTTTTCTTGACAAGACACTACAATCACATAAAGCCCTGCGCATATTACACCTGCGCCAGGTATAATGTATGCAGGGTGGGCATTTCCATGCAAAAAGCCATGCAGAACTGGCGCAGTGAAATGTACAAGATTTCACTGTGTCGCTCTACGCCTTTACTGCGTCAAAATCCCTACACCTGCTCAGACCATGCATAAGGATTAATGCAGGGCATTTTACATGGATCTACCAATGTTTTCTGGTGCATTGCTGGAGTTGCGTCACTTTTGTGACAAACTCCAACAATGCGTCACTTTTCCTCCAACAGATGCGTCAGAATTCCCTGGGTCGGGGTGCACTGTATTGTAAATACAGCGTATCCATGGCGGCGCAAGAACATATGGAGGTGACGCAAGAAAACTGACACATCTATGCAGATGCGTCAGTTCCTTGTAAATCTGCCCGATGGGTTTAGGCCCAAGTCTCTGTTCTGGGGTGAATGTATGACATTATTCTGCATTCTGTCCATCAATTGTTCCTTTTGCATTTGTCACCCCGAGTGAAACAGGTATGCTCAGACGTTGGTCCCGTGCTCTCCATGGCACTGGAGTCAAGCTATCCTGGCTGATGAGGGCTGAAAGCCTGAAATAGGTCCTAGGATGCTTTTTTCCAGTCCAGGGAGGACCTGGCCTGGCAGTTCGGGCTGCACTGTTCCCATTGGGCGCAGGGTCAAGACTGATTTGCATAGGGCTGGGACCAAACTAGAATGGCATGGTGAGCAAAAAAACTGTGATTTAGGCCCATATCTCTGTACTGGGGTGAATGTATGACATTGTTCTGCATTCTGTCCATCAATTGTTCTTTTTGCATGGTCTTAAACAGACTTGTTATAAATATCTATATTGGCATTTCACTTATATACATTTTCATATAGTGCTCAGCAACCACACACAGCATAAAATCAGGCAATGATATAGCCCTTCAACACCATCAACCTTGGATGAGCGATCTGCGCATCTGCCTCTCTGTTGTACAATTACACATGCCTTAGATTATTGAAAATTGTAGTTAACAGGCATATTCTTTAGTTAGCACCAGCTTACCTTTTTAAGCGGAGCCAGTATCTTGTTGTGTGCTGTTCAATCAAGCACCTTTCAGAGAAATGCCGGACACAGGTAAGAGAGAGGAGTGCAAAGTGTTTCTACCCAGTAAACTTAGAGCAGAGGGCCATGATTTAGGCGCCTGCCATATTCCTCCACCTGATGGATGTGACTGCGAGTTGGGCTCATCACTGCCTGAATCCGACATACACTCTGCATGGAGAATTATGCTCAATTTAGCACATGAATTCAGGTGTTCTAGGGTGTACAAACCAGCATGTTGGCCTGTTTACTTCGGCAATTTGTGACAGATTTTTCCTTTGCAAAAATTACCAAACCGAATTTTTGCACCGGAAACAAGATTGTAAATTGGTTGCAAATTGTATTTGACACAAATATTTACCCCTGTGTTTTTTCACCAGGATTAACCTAAGTCTGATTGTCGGTGCCAACTGCCCAAACATCCAGTTTGCGCCCTGGAATGGGTGAATTTATGAGCAGTGTGTGTGTAATTGCCCGTTCCAGGTAGTGATGCTGTGATTCAGGTTATGAATCCGATAATTACATTGCGCCCCCACAAACAGCAATTGGCGAGTGTGCAATTTTCACCAGCATTATTCTGCAAGTCAAATAGGTTTTCCAACATTATAATGTGCATAAGCATAATAACAAAAGTGCTTCTTAGAAAGGTCAATATGATTTGATTGATTTGATTTGATGGATGAATTTATAAAGCGTGTGATTGCCCATGGGCGTCTTGGCACTGGATAGATGATCAAAACAAGGATTCTACTGAGACTAAGTTCTAACAGGAGGTAAACAGCCAGGTTTTTACCTCTTTCCTGAATGAAAACAGAGATGGGCTATCTTTGATTGAAATAGGCAGAATATTCCAAGCCCTAGCTGCATGCAGCAGAAAACATCTCCCCCCCCCCTCACCTCCCCCACCCCACCTCCCCACATGACTTGCTTGTATTTCGGCACCTGAATCAGTTTTGCTTGGCTAGATTTCAGATTCTTGGATGGCTCCTCATATTGTTTCAAGTGTGTTTTTAAAAACTGAGATCCCATCCCATGGAGGGCTTTATCGGCCAGACACACAGACTTAAATGTTATTCTTTTTTCCATTGGGAGCCAATGGAGGGTTCCTAATCTGTGTGCAACAGGCTCGAATCTGGGAATGTCCAGCACCAGCCTAGCCGCTGCGTTTTGTAAGCGCTGCAGTTTTGCTAGGTGCTGGATCTGTATCCCAGCACTCACATGTGCTCTTTTTCAGCTGGCAAGAGCTATGTATGAAAAAAAAAAATGGGTCCTGCCAAATTAGAACAACCATCAATCATAGCACTCAATCGGATATCAGGTACCTTTAGCCTCTTGTGACACCCTAAGTGCCTGCCATATTTATGGCATTGTCACATCATCTCCTCTGAGAGGATGTATGACATTACAACGCATGCTTTTACCACGCATGCCTTTACAATGCGGTTTTTACAACGTAAACCTTTACAACGCATGGCGCCTTGGGGTGCTGGATAGTGAATAGTTTAATTTACTATTCCAACTCCAGTCCCCGTGGACACTAGGGAAGGTGTTGGATAGTAATTTAAACGTATTCCCTATCCTAGAGCGCCCCCCAGCGCAATGCGTTGTAATGGTTTGCGTTGTAAAAGTTGCGTCGTAAAGGCACTGCGTGGTAAAAGTTGCGTTGTAAAGGATGTTTCCCCCTCTGAGAATCTTAGTGATAATTCGGGAGGGAACCTTACACTGGTGGCCAGACTCTAATTTCGGTGGCAGGAAGTAGTCTCCCCGAACCAGAGCTTAGAGTGCTTCCATCTCTTCTTGATGCTATCAGCTGCCAATGGTAGGCTGAGATGGCATTTGCTTTGTGGGTTTTGTCCTCTTAATGATGTGTGCTTGCCACAGAAGAGAGCTTGAGCATCAAATGGCCAAACATGCATGTAGACTCGGTAGAGGGCTTTAAGCTCCCTAAAGAAAAAAAATCTGTTCTGGGGTTTTGTTGCTCTTCTCACTGAATGGTACAGAGGACGATGTCACTGAATAGTGAAAACAAAAATTCTGCTTCTGTGTTGACTCACCGCTTCCACATGTTGGCTTAGGTAGTCATAGGAGGCTGGCACTCCCATAATATTCTTGCTCGACTTTACTTCTGGCAATCTCTTTTAAATTTCAACAGCAATGGGAAGTGCAGAATGGCTGTTGCATGCCATTCCATGACCTCCTTGTTTTTGGAATGCTCAGTTTGGGCATGAGGTATTAGGACACAAGCGCAAACTGAGTATACGTAAACTCCAATTCAGCAGGACAAGCACATTGTGCATAATTACCTGGGCGACATGCACAATAGTCCTCCAGTAATTAGCATTACTTTAATGTTAGTTTTGTGGTCTTCTTGTAATCAAGCTCAGTTTCATCTATACATGTAGGAGTCAATCTCTCAGCTGCACTCCTTTGTCTCCGGTGAAGGGGTTGAGGGTCTTCAGCAGATTTTCAAGAACATCTGTAGTCTTAGGGGACATTCTTATGGCAACTCAGCTTTAGTCTCTAGTGAAGGGTAGAACAGACTTCAAATCCTGGGACATTGTTTCTGGTCTCCTTGGGCTTTCTTGCCGACAAGAGCAGCAGGAAGTTCAGCAGAGCTTCAAAAGAGCTTTTAGGCATAGCTCTAGTGTGGATGAAGTGGGAAACAAAACACTGAATTCATCAGTGGAACGATTTTTAGAGCGTGGGTGCTGGCCAATAATGTCCCCTCACAAAAAGCATACTGTGTATTTGACAGTGTTTCAAGGGCCCCTTTCTTGTTCATTTCCATCTATACTTGTTCATGTTTAATGGGGTGCTGGAGCTTCTCCCGCACCCCTACTTCCAGCACCATTGGGAATGATGCAGGTCTCCGTCCAAAAATGTTGAGTAAGCTGTGAGTGTGTGTGTGTGTGTGTGTGCGCCGGAGGGGCGCTCCAGATTATATTCCAAAAGGCAGGTGCAGGGCAGATATCCACTGACAATCAATGTCAACTGCATCCTTTTAGATTCAACTTCCAGCCAACAAGGCGGGGGCACAATTTCCTTCCTGACAGAAGGTTCTGGGAAGTCCCTCTATCCAGTATGCCCTGAACATGCACCGTCTTGATGGGTGGTCTGGTAGGAAAATATGTGAATTCACTGTGGGCAGGTCTTAAGACAAAGAATAACATGGAAGAAGTGGATATGAAGTTCAACGGTGTGGACAGCGTCCCGCCTCCATCTTGCATGTTGTATTCATGCACAAAGTTAAAGGTTCTCAAAAATAAACAGCTAACCCTAAAATGCATTAATTCTAATGTTTATGCAGGTGTTCAAGCACTTAGTGTTCATATAAACTTCAAATTTACTCAAATATCAAAGCGTGGGAAGATTAGGTTAGAGGATCAGCAAAAGGATGATCTTTAGCCTTCTGGAGAACGCCTTGTAGTTTGAGATATCATGCAAGATCGGTATACAACCTTTATAACGCAACTTTTACAACGCACTACCATTACAACAAAACTTTTACAACGCAAAAACTATTACAACGCATGTATTTACAACGCATGTTTTTACAACGTAGGTACCTTTACAACGCATACCATTACAACGTAAGTATTGGTAAGTATATAATTATATTTAAAATGTTATATGTTTTGGTTTTTTAAGGGGTATTACTATTTTTAGGGTTCAGGGTCAGTTTTGGGTTTTTGGGTAAAGGGGTATTTTTAGGGTTCAGGGTCAGTTTTGGGTTTTTGGGTAAAGGGTTATTTTTAGGGTTCAGGGTCAGTTTCGGGTTTTTGGGTAAAGGGTTATTTTTAGGGTTCAGGGTCAGTTTTGGGTTTTTGGGTAAAGGGGTATTTTTAGGGTTCAGGGTCAGTTTTGGGTTTTTGGGTAAAGGGTTATTTTTAGGGTTCAGGGTCAGTTTTGGGTTTTTGGGTAAAGGGTTATTTTTAGGGTTCAGGGTCAGTTTTGGGTTTTTGGGTAAAGGGTTTTTTTTAGGGTTCAGGGTCAGTTTTGGGTTTTTGGGTAAAGGGGTATTTTTAGGGTTCAGGGTCAGTTTTAGGTTTTTGGGTAAAGGGGTGTTTTTAGGGTTCAGGGTCAGTTTGGGGTTTTTGGGTAAAGGGGTATTTTTAGGGTTCAGGGTCAGTTTGGGGTTTTTGGGGTACAGGGGTACAGGGTAAAAATAAAGTATAATTACATTTAAATTAAATTAATTAAATTAAATAAATTAAATTACATTACATTAAATTATATTAATTTCAATTAATTTACAATTAAAAAATTAATATATACTTACCAATACTTACGTTGTAATGGTATGCGTTGTAAAGGTACCTGCGTTGTAAAAACATGCGTTGTAAATACATGCGTTGTAATAGTATTTGCATTGTAAAAATTTCGTTGTAAAGGTATGCGTTGTAAAAGTAAGCGTTGTAACGTCATACATCCTGCAAGATCATGATCCCTGCAAAATGTTGACAAGATCAAAGAAGACAGTGGATCTTTCAGAGACAACTGAAAAAAGGTGGGATGGCACAGCTACACAGCGTGTCAATCCTTTTGTCCTTAAAGCAAGGCTGATTGCATATGTTTACCAGCTTCCTGGATCCCAAATGTAATCTTCTGTCCAGCATTTTATTTTGATAATTCTGAATGATGGGCAAATATAAAAACTACATAATCACTATCTCCTGACTATCCACCCTCCTGACTACTCAAATAATTCACATCCTAAACCAACTTTACTCCCAAGTGTTTTCTCTTTTTTGCCACACCTAACACAAATGCACCAACACAACAACTCTCATTCAACCGCTTCTCATTAATTGCACAATTCAGAGCCTTACAGCATGATCCACATGCTCCACCACACCCCCAACTCATACACCTTCCACCCTTAACAGATGCAAACAAAATAAACAGCATGCCACTCTTCACAACTTCTCATCTCCATGTCTATTACACAACAAGGCTAGTGTACCAAAAACACAGCTCGCCAACGCACTATCAATCACCATCTTCTAAACCTGCTGGATGAGGAATACAATATAGAAAAAAGTACTATTGCTATCCTCATACAACAAATACCAGCATTATCGACACACCTGCTACAAGTTAAAAAAATACTGCTCACTTTTCTACAAAACAAAGTCACACCACTACCAAATCACAATCTCTAAACTGCCTACTTATAAATGTTTGATCACTCTAAAAAAACAAGCACCACATCTACGACCTACTCCCTGACACCCAATCTGACTTACTCTTCATAACTGAATCATGGTTGGGAGATGATATGGGTCCAATGTTGCATGAAGCCATTCCTCTAGCCTATCAAACTATCAGACAACATTTTATAGGCAAATCAGGAGGTGGACTAGCTGTTATATATTAAGCAAACAACAAATCTCACTAACGCTCACATTTCCATACAATGTTAGAGTGGGTGACATAGTTTAGGCGGCTGATAGGTTCATAAATACCATATAAGCCTGGCCTTTCTCAGCCGCTGTGTATTTGGAAATAAGCAAACTCAAATTAAGACATTGGTCCAGTGTCCCTTTCCCTTTTTTAAAACATTACTGTGAGGATATTAGTATGTTTCTCAGCCGGGCCCAGTCCTCCAATCTGTTCAATAGTAAACGACCCATCAGCTTAGCTGTACCTTCCAATAGGGAGATGGGTCTGTAATTTTGGGGCAAGGTCTTGTCCCCTTTTTTATGGCTGGGAATTATTACAGCCTTTTTCCAAGAAGGTAGTGGGCCCATCTTGGCTATGACGTTCAGAACATTAGTCAGTAATGGCGCCCAGAGATCTTGATTATCTAAGAAAAAGTCTATGGGGACCCCATCTGGGCTGGGGGCCTTAGCTCCAACCCGTGTCGCACCTCCACCAAATCAAAAACCCTATTACCTTTTGGGTCAATCTGTGGGATGCTGAATAGGGGCATAGTGCCTTTGTCAGCCACCCCAAATAATTTTTACAAAATGAGCCACCCATGCCTTCTCATTCCAAAGGAGATCTAGATTAGAGTCATTTTCAACTTTGAGAAATTGCGCATTGATTACGCTCAAAAAGTCCCTACCAATCTTTGAAGCCGCTGTCTGGTGTAGTTTATCCCATGCCTCCACCTTCAGGCCCCTTAATCTGGACCTCCTGGTTTCTTTGTATTGGCAGTACAGGTTCCTCACTAGATCCTTGTCTCTCGGGATAAACCTGAGAGCTGCATATAGATTTTTTAGTGAATTTGTACAGGCACTGTCCTACCAGTGTAAATTTTTAGACCTATTAGGGAGATCAGGTCGAAGTAAATTACTTTTGATTTCACCCGCAGAAATAATATCTCGCTTATCTGAATTTGGATCTAGGCAGGTCATTACCTCCGTCTGCATTTTGGCAATATTTCTTGGGTAAAATTACACTGTGTCAATCTTATCCCATTTCAGCACAATGACATTCCTCCTTGCTATGAATGGCTTTATTACTTTAGCAACTAAGGGTTTATTCCTATTTCCACATTTCATTTGGCTTGCAATGGCTGCATGATCGCTGAAGGCTAAACATTTGGCTTCAACAAGTTTAAGCTGCCCATGGAAGGCTTCAGAGGCAACAATAAAATCAATGATAGGGTGCCAAATGTATGTTCTATACTCTTATATTAGGTTTGTCTGTCCTAATTATCTCTAGAGTTTTGATTGTTAACAATCTGTTAAACGCATTACCATATTGATTGTGAGCAAAATGTGGGATAATACCCTCCACCCTGTCAGTCAATCCACACACGGTTTTCCCATCATATTGCAGCTATGGGCATTAAAGTTTCCCAGTCATAATATGTTAAGGCAGTTGTGATGTTGTTTCAAAAAGGAGGCAATTCCTTTCTTCAGTGCATCCACCACCATAGCTATATTGCCACTAAAATTGTTATTATAGAAATTGATCAGAATCTAATCCCACCCTTTGTGACCTTCACATAGCAGGATATGGTAATATGGGGACTCATTTAGGAAGTTTATAACCTTGATTCTTACAGGGTTTGCAATTAAGGTTAGAATGCCCCCGCTCGCTCAGCCAGCTCTAGAGAGAACGGCTTCCGTTTGGAATGTACGGTAGCCATTCATACAGGTCTTGCCTATTTCCCAGGTTTCCCGAAGGCATATTATATCAGAGTTCTCCTCTAAACCTACCCAGTTTGGGTAATCTTAATTTCTGTCTAAAACCGGCTACATTCCAGGTGATAATTTGTAAAGATTCCTTGCACCTCCTGTTGATTCTCCTTCCTTCAATAGTTTGAAGGCAGGGCTCTTATTCTCAGGTAAAGCCATAGAGTCTTTGTACAGTCGCATTCTTCAAGACCTTCTAATGGGGAAAATCTATTTCTCATACCTATTGTCGCTCTTTCGGGTTCAAAGTTAGGTGGGGAAGGGGGGTAAAGTGTTTGCCGTTCTGTCCATACCTTGCTCAGTAGATTTTAGCCTTAGGGATTTATAAAAAAAAACAAGGGAAGATTGAAAATCTGGGGATCAAAATTGGTATATTTGGGAGTGTGCTCAGTAGGTCCCCTACCAGTCAACTGCTGTTGAAATGTACAACTATACAGTCTCCCCTTATAGATTTAGGCCCATGGCCCACCTTGGCTTCTCTCCTTTATACGATGATATGACTAGTGAGCTCTTGACCCTCCTTATTGAATTTTGTCAGCCAATGTAATACCTTGGTCATTAATAGTTCCATAGACTTTTCAACTCAGGGCTATTTGCAAGAATTAAGACATAAGGCCAGGCAGCTAGGGGGGATCTAACCTTGATAACATTTTGACCCTTTGTTCCCTCTGTGTATACCCGGCTTCCCAGCTTGCCCTCTCACACGTCTCACCCCCACCAATCTCATCGACCACATTGGGGAGCTTAGAGGCCCTTACGCCCCGGTTTGTATACCCTTTACTGTTGAAATATCCTGCCTCTGTGGGGGTTGGGATAACTGAGTGGGCCTTGGAGGTATCCTTTGGTTAATCATAGACAGAAGTTGGGAATTTGAGTGACCGTCCCTCCTCTCACCACCCCCTTGCTGTGGTTGCTCCCTATTGTTGGAGGGTAGAGGGCTCCATCGGGCCTGTGGTCACATTTGGTGGTGTTATTGAAAAATGGCTGTCACTTTTTGGCAGTCCTGGTGTTATACCCATCTTTAAAACCCCCTCCCTCAGTTGGTGCCAACCCCTCGGTTAGAAAGGATAGCTAAGCAGTGGCATAACCTGCTCCATTCTGTGGCACAGTTTGTCGTTACCAGTCAATGGTCCCGGTCTCAGTGCGCCTCAGACTGCACAGTTTTATTGGTTTTAGTTACCTTGTTGCTCTTGTTGCTCTTTGTTCCTTCTCATTTTCTCTTTACTGGTGGTTCTGCCGGAGGGCTACTGTCTACTCCACATAGGCTTCAGTGGGAGCTACAGGGTCTTATGGGGAGGCCATCACACACGGGGAGCAGGGTCAAGACTGATTAGCATATGCCTGGGTCCGAACTGGGGTGGCGTAGTGAGCAAAAAAGTTATGGACTTAGGCCCAGCTCTCTGACTGGGGTGAGTGTTTTACATTGTTCAACACCCCATCCATCAATTGACAGAGGGGTGATGGACAAAAAGCAGTATATATTGTCAGCGTACATGGACAGTAGCAAAGGGCCAGGGCGGAAATGTAATTCACGATGCATATGGTTCTCCTGTAAGTGGCAGACTAGTGGGTCCATGGCAATAATGAAGAGGAGTGGTGACAGAGGGCAGCCTTGATGGGTCATTCTAACCATTGACCCAGCCACTGGGTCCAAATAAATTTATTTTGAAGGTTTTATATAGCGCAAACAAGACCCTGGCGGGTATCAGAGCACTTTACAATGTAGATATTGAAGATACATAGGCCTATGGTACATAACATGTAGATCCATACAAATTGAGAGGTGTATAATCAGAAAAATATCGAAAATATATCCACTCAGTCTGTTGGTACGCAGGCCCAGTGTCAAGGTGCGACCAGGGCGTTCACTCTCCCTAAATAGTCTAGCACTAGGTTACATCCCCAACCACGTTGTTTCCCTGTCTGTCAGGTCTCGGAATTCACTCAGCAAACAGAGTGGGGGTGCAGGTTGGGATTCTTCATGATATGTGTCCCGTAATTCGGACTCAGAAGACCTCATTGTGGAAAGCGGTGCACGGAAAGCGCCAGTCCGCACCGAGAGGGTATGTCCACGACCAGCCGGACTGGAGCATGGTCCGATAATGTGTGAGGGAGGTGGGCTATGTCAGTCGTTCAGTAGGCCACATTCACAGGGGTAAACAAATAGTCGAATCAACTGCATACACCATGGGGCGCCGAATAAAATGTATATTTGGAGTTGGTGGGATTCCCCATGAGCCAGATGCCATGCCAGGCATCAGGTATCTATGATGTTTTGCTTTACATGCAGAGCCCATGCACCATGTTTAGGTCTCCTACTAAAATGATCAGATCAGGTTCCACCCTCCCCATCAAGGCAGAGAGGGTCCTGGTAGTAAAAATCGAGATCATCTAAAGTTGGAGTGTAAATATTCACTAGGAGGACATTGTGGGCAGCCAAAGGACCTGCCACTATGAAATATCTGCTGTTCGGGGTAAGGAAGCGAGTGGTATGTGTAATGGGTATACTTTTATGGATTGGTGTGCATATGCCACATGAATATGAGCTATAGGAGGAGAATTAGCAATGAGCTCCCTATGAGAATGTAAATGTGTGAGGGTTATCGGGCGGTGGATGGGTCGTCTCCAGAAAAGCTATTTTTACGGGAAACAACCTTTACAACGCAACTTTTACAACGCACTACCATTACAACGAAACTTTTACAACGCAACATCCATTACAACGCATGCAATTTTAACACAACCATTACAACGCATGACACTACAACGCACACCACTACAACGCATGCCATTACAACTCAGTCATTACAACGCATACCATTACAACGCATAACATTACCATCCAACACTTTCCCTACTGTTGTACCCCCTGGAGTTAGAATAGTAATTTTTACCCCTACACTATCCAACACTTACCCTACTGTTGCACCCCCTGGAGTTAGAATAGTAATGTTTACCCCTACACTATCCAATACTTACCAAACATGCAATGTAATGTTATGTGTTGTAATGATATGCTTTGTAAAGGTATTATGCTTTGTAATGGAATGCGTTGTAAATGTAGTTTTTAAAACTTCGTTGTAATGGCATGCGTTGTAATGGAATGCGTTGTAATGAATGTTGCGTTGTAAAAAATGCGTTGTAAAGGTATGCGTTGTAAAAGTGTGCGTTGTAACGTCATACATCCTATTTTTACACCATGTCTCGCTAAATAGGAAACAACATGTGTGCCTTTGCTAGGATTGTTGAGACCATGAATGTTCCAAGTCAGGAAAATAATCTCCTACCCCACACTTGTCCTACTCCCCAGTCATCTAAAAGGCAGGAGTAGGACAGGGCGTGTAAGTGTGGACATAAAGGTGGTACATACCGAACTGGGATCAAGGCACAAACATATCCAAATTGTACAAACATTCCCCTCCCAACACCCATACCAGATTACGAGACATCCAGTGAATGCAATTATAAGCAAAACATCATCAAAAACCCCAACAATCTGTGTTGTAGTATACACCTTGAGGGGAGGGCAGCACTGCAGCCTGCAGGCATGTTGATGCAGTGTACCTGGAAATAGTATTATTCACAGGTTATAGTGGGAAGGCAAGAGGGGCACCAAAGTGCCAGAGAGGGTCAATGTCAGCAGGAGTTGAGGGAGCAGTCTGTGACTGATGCAACGGTGAGAGGAGCCAGGCGGTCGAAGAGACAGAGGAATCAGCCTGGAGGTGGTGGGTTCACCGCCGACAGTGCAGTGTGTGGTCAGGAGTATTTCGGCGATAGGTGTTTCTGTCTTCACCATGTTGCTTGCAGAGCTCAATGGCCTCGACTGGAGTGTCAAAAATGCGGGATTTTCCATTCCCTTTGACTCGTAGCTGAGCATGGCATACTTGAGGCTCAGTTTGCGTTGAGAGTTTTTCACATCTGTGAATTTGCGTGGTGCTTCTTGTACAGTCGTGGTAAAATCAGGGAAGAGGGAGTTGGTGGAGCCTTGAAACTGTAGAGGGCCCTGTTCCTGAGCGGCGCACAAAGTGGTGTCCCTGTAGTTAAGTAGGCCCGCGACAGTAGGATATGTGGGGGTGCCAGGAGGTGGTCCAGGGCCTACGGAGCGATATGCTTTTTTCACCGCAAAGGTTGTCATGAAGATTTGATGATCAAATAGCTCAACGAACGTGGCCGGGCGGCCCATATCAGTCGATTAAGCTATGCTCATGATATGAATGTTATTGCGCAATGAGCGCGCCACGTTTTTGGCCTCGACCATTTGAGCATGTGCTCCATTTTATCCACACATTTCATGGTTGTCGCTGCCCCATCCTCCAGTTCTGAGATGATCTCCTCAGCACCCTCTAATCTGGTGGCTTTTCAATCCAATTGTTCACCTACACGATTGAGTCTACTGATGAGCACATCAAATCTGGCGTCAATTTGAGCGGAACCCTACTTACAGTTCAGCCAAAATGGCGATGGTGCCATGCGAAGAATGTGTAGGCGGGTGCAGGCGAGGCCCTGTGAGAAGTAGGAGACGCGGAGAACCATGAAGCGCCAGTAGTGCAACCACGTTGGTCACCAAACACCACCTATAATGATGTCCTTGAATAAAACAGTGCCCCCACTGTGCTGTTGCGATAGCAGCCGCGCACTGTCCGTCCAAAGTTTGGGTAAGTACCAAGGCAACATATACTGCGGGCTAAGAATGGAGTGATGGCATACGTCGAGGAACTACCTACAGTATAGGTCATGGAGCATCGGTCACTGTTATGAGCTAGCTTAGCGGAGGAGATCCACACCATCTGCTGATGTTAAGGAGCATAAGGTTGGAGTGACCGACTTATGTACTTGTGTCCCGGTGTGGACACCGTATTAGTAATTGCCTTCTGCTGTCCCTGCGCGGACACCATACTGCCAGTGAGGTCACCAGCTGCGAACTGCCACAGTTGACAGTTGACAGCTGATCACCAAACTGAACTGACGTACATGCGCTCCGATTCCTCTTGGAGCCTGTGTTGGCGAATTTGAATAAAGAACTTTCTACAACCCGTTATTTGCGTACGGGAGTTCCTTACAACTGTCAGTCCAAAGTTTGGGTAAGTATCAAGGCAACATGCACTGCGGGCCCATGGCTCATGTCGCTAGGGGGCCTCCGAGACGAATGCAGGGACGGAAGCGGATTCCCCCATGTAGCTGATTTATGCTTCAGGGAACAAATCACGCGGTTGGCAGGCATGTGCTTTGGTACCCTAACCACTCTCCGGAAGTTTTTTCCCCTTCTTCCCCAAGAGGCACAAGAAAGAGTAGCCAGAGCACTTATTCTTTCGCGTCTGGATTACGCTAACGCCCTTTACATCGGTGCGCCTGACTTTTTGATACGCAAATTGCAGGTGGTCCAGAACGTGGCACTAAGGCTCCTCTTGGACATTCCAAGGAGACTCAGCGTACGCAAGCAGCTAAGGGAGTTACATTGGCTTCCAGCGGCTCATAGAGTACGCTTCAAGAACCTGGTTCTGGCTTTCAAAGCCTTACATGGCCCGTGCCCGTCCTTCCTAAGGGACAGATTTGCCTTTTATCAACCTCATCGTCAGCTGCGATCTGCCACCCTTAGACATTTGGTTATTCCCAGATTTAAGAGAGCTCGTCTAGGGGGGCAATCTCTGACGGTTAGAGCTGCTCAGATGTGGAACAACCTTCCCGACGTACTTAGGCATTCGACAAACCTCACATGCTTTAAAAAACATCTGAAAACTCACCTATTCAGGCAAGCCTTGTAGATTCCCTGCGTTTCCTTTAGCTGACACCATGATCCTCTTTTCGCGCCAGGACAGTTTCGACTAACAGTGCGCGTTACAAGATACCATATAACATAACATAACATATAGAATATCAGCAGGGCCGGCACGGCGCCAGCGAAGCCAGTAAAAGGTGTTACACCCCTTAGGACAGCTGATCCCACCATCCAGATGGAGTCCAGTAGCGTGGGATTGGAAAAACCTAAAGATTAGAGGGTCATTTTAGCTGGAGCTTCACTGCCATTCAGCCATCTTGGTCGCTGGTGTGGCCACGCCCCCTATTTTAGCTTCAGTCTAACAAACACTGGGGAAAGTGCATTTATTAACAAGAAAAACCTCTAAACAGACCTATTTCTCTTTTAGTATGGCCATGATTGGCTCAGAATTATCACAAACCCAACATCACTGTGGTACACAGCAATGAATCACAGAAATATGTACCGTGTACCGAGCAGGAGACTCGCTGACTCGGGACTGGACTGCCTGGCAGCAAGCACATCGGAGGTCCAAGTAATAACTGAATAATAGCGACCTGAAAGATACGCCACACCATGAATTAAAGTTGGAGTTCTAATGAAGGCTTCAATGAGGATTAAATTCGTATTTTTGGGAACAGAAGAGCTATTGTTTGCTCTCAGTTGGCTGTGTCTCATCAGCAGCTAAAATCCCAGACATACGTTGAACGTGATTGCTAGTAGTGGCTGGCCACAGACAACCCCCGGCCACTTCACTTGAGATTACATTTTATCTTACTATGGTCCTGAGGAAGGTGGTCTAATTACGGATCCACCGAAATGCGCGTAGACCAGTAACATATATGTGGAGAGGTCCTTGAGAGACAGATACACCAGAGGCATCCGATGGGTGTGATCTATATCACCAACAACTGCAGAATATGTCCTTATTAGACTGATATTGGATCTACCCTATGTTTGAATCTCTTTTTTATGTATGTGTGTAGGTTCCAATGAGCAGGTTGGAATGGTGAGAATGATTTGTTGATGGCTTATGTTGGGTTATGTATTTATTTACTTATTGATTTGTACTGTACTGCATCTAATCTTTGACCAAATGTATATGCAGACAATGATGAATTTGGTTTTTAATTGTTTGTATAATGAAAAACGAATCTATTAAAAAAGTTTTTTGTATAAAGAAATATTAAAGAAATATATATTTTTTTTAATTATATACATATTTCTGTGAATAATTGTTGTGTACAACAGTGATGTTGGATTTGTGATAATTTTGAGCCAATCATAGCCATACTAAAAGAGATATAGGTCAGTTTAGAGGTTTTTTCTTGTTAGTTTCTTTGCTTCCCCCTCCTCTTGGACCTCTATGTAACCAGGGGGTGCCTTCCTTTCATAGCTGAAAGTGCATCCATTGTAAAGGTCAGCTGCAACAAGCACTGGAAAAGATGCCATATATTGAGGTGGTCAGATTTATTATTCTAATGCCAGTATACCAATCAGTCTACCAAACACTTGGGAAAGTGCATACATAAGGGGTGGGAGAGTTCATATACCCCCCACACACAAATAATCATTTACAATTTTGCAAATGTAAATAAAAATCCTAACTATATTAACATTTAGAACATTTTAAATAAATGTTAAAAAGCAGATGAATAATCAAATCGAAATTGCACAAAAATAGTATGATTGTATTATAATAAATAGTATCCATCAGCTATCTCCCAATCTTATAAACAAACTTTTATATAACTATAATATAACTATTTTGAAAATAGAAGTCCCCACTCACTTCCAATATACTTCATTTACCAAATAAATTATAAAAAAAGAACAATATAAAAATTCAAACATTAAAATTTGTATATATGAGACAAGCAACCATAAATAAGATACACCTTAAAAAGTAACAATACCACACCTAACCCAAAGAACAAGACTATCCATAAGAAATTACACATAATAATAGTTTTTAAAGAATATGTAACAATATTTTAATAAATTAAAAAAATTAAACCAACGGCTGAAAATGTATACATAAAAATTAGCACAATTCATTATTTTCCATCAACTTGTATCATATGAACATTACCCACCAAATCCCTCAATAAACCCCAGAACTAGAAGTTACAATATAATAATTTAAAAATGTATTGAACATATAAATAAACAATTAACAATCAAAAGTTTTTAGTAACTGATTTAAAATCAATAAAAAAATTGAACCCCACCCGATAATTAAAATATAATAAACAATATAAAAATGTAATAAACATGCAAATAAATTAATCTATATATATATATAAACGAATGTATGTCTGTCTGTCTGTCTGTTTGTCCTTTATGCATTACTACACCATTCATCTGATCGCCATGAAACTTTGGGAAGATGTTCAGTACACTCTCGTGAAGGTTTCTGGCATAACATTTTTTTAAATATCGGCCCCCCAGGGCCCTCATAATCTTTCGAATACTGATGTACGCACCAGACGGAAAAACAACAAATCGTGTATCCACAAGCACTCGAATAAATAAATAGAATTAAAACACCATTCATCCGATCGCCATGAAACTTTGGGACGTTGTTGAGTACACACCCACGAAGGTTTCTGGCATAAATTTTTTTTTAATATCGTCCCCCCAGGGCCCTCATAATCTTTAAAATACTGATGTACGCACAAGACGGATAAACAAAAAATCATGTATCCACAAGCAATCGAATAAATAAATACAATTAAAACAGCATTCATCCGATCGCCAGGAAACTTTGGGAAGTTGTTGAGTACACTCCCGTGAAGGTTTCTGCCATAAAAAGTTTTTAAATATCGGCCCCCCAGGGCCCTCATAATCTTTCGAATACTGATGTACGTACAAGACGGAAAAACAAAAAATCGTGTATCCACAAGTACTCGAATAAATAAATAGAATTAAAACAACACTTTAAAATGTTTTCCATATTAAAATGAATAAGTTTCAATAAAAATGAAACACTGTAAATTGAATGTTATCATAACGAATTTCCTTGAATTTCCTTTCTTCGACGGGTAAGCTAGTAACAAATAAAAATATCAATTCAATTCAATAAGTCTTTATTTAGATTAAAAATCATAAAAGACATTTACATTTAAAACATAATAATCAAAGTCGTTTACATAGGTATTTGCAAAATTATACATTAAAATGGCGATCAAATGGAAGAAAGTAGATCCACAATGATATGGTGCCTTGATATGTAATAAATAATCAAAACTAATAAAACTTCTGACGATTGTGCCGCAAAAATCAGTACCAATAAGCTCAGCATATGTGTAAAAAATAACCAGGTAAGTACCCTGAGAGCAAGTTATCAACAGCAATCACTATGGATTCATTTGTGTCTGCTTTTAAGATCCTGAATGCTTCGTTGCCCAAAATCAAACAAATTGGTTTGAGCCATTTGTTCCTTTTGTAGACTGGGCATGGGCAAATAAATAAAATGTGTATTAAGGATTTGTTCTGTGTTAGGCAGAAGGGGCATTTACTATGGTTCAGGGCACGCCATTTACTAACAAATAAATTGATTGGGAGAGAACCCACTCTAAATTGATGATACAGTTTTCTATCATTAAAAACAGTAATAAAAACCCAATAGCCTTTATACTCTAAATCATGTTTCTGCTCTAAGAATTCCCTTGTTAATGATGGCCTTGTTAAAGTAGAGAAGCACTTCATTTTGACCATGTTCTAGTACACCGCCTTAAATTCCTTCTTTGAAGGAAAAGGATTATCAACAGGATTTTCCCACAGTTTACGCATCCCCATCTCGCTCAAAGTATCTTTTGCCCTTCTCAGCCATGGGATTTTACACATACGATCTGCCTCCCTGACTTCAAGAAGAGCCTTGGCGTACAAGGATAGTTCTGGTGTAACCCAGAGCCTTCTCCAGTAAGCCTCTGGTCTAAACCGCGCCGTGTCCTCAATAGAATAACAACCCAAATCTAAAAAGAGGGGCAATAGTGGTGTTGATTGGGGAAGACCAGTTATGACCCTCAGGAATTTATTTTGGGCTGTAACCAGGGGAACTAGATTGTCAAAGCCCCATAATTCTGCCCCATATAAAACCGAGGCGCTAATTTTGGAATTATATATTTTGAGGACAGGTGCAACAGGGCACCGGACAGTTGGGCGTGCTTGAGGACCAAATGATCGATATGGGGCTTCCAATTAAGTTTCCTTCCTAAGGTAATCCCCAGATATGTAAATGCATGAGTCTGCTCTAAGGTAACATCGTTCATGGCGGCTCTGCCTTTTATAACCTTATGTTTGTGTAGAACCATAAATTTAGTTTTCTCCACATTAACTATCAGGTCATGGTCCTGAAAAAACTCCTCAAATCTAACAATAGCCAACTGAAGTCCTTTTTGTGTCTTGGAGATTATCAAAGTATCATCCGCAAACATGAGCAAAGGGATCTTCATGCCTGCTAGGGTGGGAGCATCAGTGGGATGATTCTGGAAATACTGCACTACCCTATTGATGAACAGGGAGAAGAGAGTTGGTGCTAAAACGCACCCCTGTCGAACCCCCTTTGCTACTGGAAACCTATCAGTAACACTTCCCTGTGAGCCCCAGCAAACCTGTGCATAATTTGAGTCATGTAGTGTAACTAAAATGGCCAATACTTCCAATGGCATGCCCTGTTCCACGAATGCTCTCCACATTTTAGTGCGTGGGACAAGATCGAAAGCCGACTTAAGATCAATGAAAGCCACATAGATGGTACCCCTCCTATAATTACCACTCTCCAATAAATAAAATAAACCTAAAAACCTGGTCAATAGTGCTGATGTGTGGATGGAACCCCGCCCAATGGAGATAGAATATCAAATTTGTCTATCCAGGCCTGGATTCGGCTTAATACCAGCTAGCTGTAACTTTTTGAATACAATCAATGAGGCTTATAGACCTGTAGTTGCCTGGGTTGGACGGTCCCCTTTCTTAAAAATTGGGAGGATTTCAGCTCCTGACTATGTTTCGGGCTTGGGGCACCACTTGCG
The DNA here is from genome assembly GCF_964261635.1 of Lissotriton helveticus. Classification (NCBI taxonomy): domain Eukaryota; kingdom Metazoa; phylum Chordata; class Amphibia; order Caudata; family Salamandridae; genus Lissotriton; species Lissotriton helveticus. The sequence continues at coordinate 1,756,255,350 of NC_136067.1, read as the reverse complement.
ATGGCATTCGCAAGTAGTTGGATTTATGTTACCCAGGTCGCTTTATCATGCAGAACAGATCAGCTGGAATACAATCCAACCCAGGCGCCCTACCTCTCGGGACTGAGTTTAGTGCTACTTCTACCTCTTTCTTTGTAAAATACAGAGAGGAATTAAAGGGGGGAATTTTAAACTGTTCTGGGTCTTGTTCTGCAGTGTCGAACTGGGCCTTTTAGTGTGATACCCACTGCTCAGGGGCTACAGGGTTAACTGGAGCTTGGCTTTGTTTGCCACTGCCCCATTTCACAAAGTTCCAAAAAGTAACCATGTTTCTCCCTTTGCTGGCCTTGAGCAAGTCATCCCAATGATGCTCCTCCCGGTCCTTTTTAGCTTGCTGTTGGGCTAACTTGTACCCTGCCCTTGCCCTTTTAATGTCTCCCATATTCTTTGATCTAATTGACCTAGCCAGGATTCTATAAGCCTCTCTACAAGATTTCCCGTACCATGCGGCCACCTTAGGGCCAGAATTTTTCTGAGAGTTTTTAACCTTTGTAATGAAAAAACCTTTAAGATTATTAAAGAATTCATTGTGGACCTGTGGGACAATTAAATTAACTTTCTCTTGTGTAGCACATTTTTGAAGGGTAGCTGCTGCACTTGCCACCAGCTCCCTCATCTGCTCCAAATGCTCCACTTTGTTGATAACTTTAGTCCATTTGACTCTCCTTGTGTCATTACTGAGCTGCACTTCTACAAAGGCGCTTACTGGTGCCGGACAATCAACGACAGAAAAACCCTTAAACTGCATAGATAATACTAGGGGATTATGATCACTTTTGGTCCACACCTGAACTACCATATTTATTAGGGAGGGCCAGAATGCCGTGTTGAAAAAAATGAAGTCTATACGACTGCTTCTCAACCCATTGTTGTGAGTTTGCGAGCCCTGCCGGTCAGAAACGGATCTCCCATTAACAGCCCTAACCTCCCTTCCAAACATAGCACTTTTAACTGCAGCACTGATCCGGTCCATTTTTTAATTGGGGGAAGGTCCAGAAACGGAATGTTCCACTGAGTGTCCTCCTCTAGGCTAAGGTTGACGTCGTTATTGTCTAATGGTTCAAAAGAACAATTAAAATCTCCAGCAATTATCAAATTACATGCGCCTTTATGCTGATCTAAAAAAGTGTCTAAGAGGGCGACAGTACTGAAAGCATTTACACCTGGCAGCCCTCTCACATATACATTGATGTTCAACAGGTCAGGGACGTTAGGCATCTGTAGTTTAATTATTAGGATGTCCCTACTATTGATACACAGTTCCTCTGCCCTATAACAATCTGACTGTCTTACCCATGTTGTGAGGCCCCCCTTGGGTCTTCCCCTCTGGCAATCATGAGCTGTTTTAGAAACATTTAGGAAACCATGTCGATACACCTGATCCATTGACCAGGTTTCTTGGAAGGCCATGATATCATTGCCTTCAATAAATGTAGACCATTCTGCTGAGGGTATTTTGACAGTAACCCTGCTATATATTCCAAGATATTAGCAGTAAATTTGGTTTGAGGGGGACTCATGTTTGTGCTGTGGGAGGTGGGCTGTTTGTTAGTTACAAGGACGTAACACAGGTCTCCCTCACAAAGTGGAGCATTGGTCTGAGAGAGCCTGCTGTCCCTGAATTCGCCCACAGTGTTGTCAACCACATTAATAACACCCCTCTGTAAGGTTGACTTTAGTAATTGAGATACTCCTATTCCATTAATATCAACTTCGGGATCGGCCACACAAAACTCCCTTCATACATATGTCTCAGAGCTAATGGAACTGGAGTTCAATCCAAGTCAATCAATTGCATCCAATGAGGCAAAAGCTTCAAATCTGTTAAATGTAGGGACCGCATAAATATAGGGGCCCAAATTGGGAGCAGATTCCCTCACTACACTCCTTCCGTGGTTGACACATGTTCGATAGAAGAAGCCCAGCGGAAGTACCTTGCTTAGGTGACCAGACCCTCCCTTATCCAATATTAACTGGACCAGGCCCGGGGACCTAAAACTTAAAACCACTCAGTCTCCACTGAGTGCCTTGAGGGATTTACCGATCCAGGGTATTCTTCGTACCATCTTAAATTCTGAAAAAAGATAGTTCCTTACTTCAGTCCTAGTACTCAGCAGATGTAGTGCCTCGTTTTTTAGGGAAGACCAGTGTTCCTGGGCATTGGCTGGAAGCACTGGAACATTTGCCAGTACAATTGTGTATGGTGTTGCTTCAGGTGGGAGGTGGAGGGACGTGCGGGTATTCATGGCCCCACCCATACTTTTCAGGGGAGCCCGAGGGGATGTATGACGGTACGACGTGGGCTATTACCACGCGTTGTAACAACGCGTGTCTTACATCGCAAGTCGTTACAACGACTTGCGCTGTAGGGTGCGGACTTAGGAATAGTTTAATTTACTATTCCAAAACCAGTCCCCGTGGATAGTAGGGAAGGTGTTGGAATAGTAAATTAACTATTCCTTGTCCTTGAGCGCCCTCCAGCGCAAGTCCTGGTTACGACTTGCGTTGTAAGAGACGCGTCGTAATGGTAGCGTGGGGTAACATCCACGTCGTAAAGGATGTTCCCCGCCCGAGGTCCCGTTGGCCCAACTATGTGTGTCGATATACCACTATATAGGGGGTTTACCAAAGGGGTGGCCGTAGTTGCGACTGCCCCCGAAGGGGGAGGACATAATGCTAAATTAGTATGTAGTCTATTATCAGAACTTTTCTCCTGTCGGCTATCAACCATTCCTTCCTGCCGAACCCCACAAGAAGGTTGGGAGGCATTGAAGATATGCTGCTCTATTCTGGCTAGTCTCATATCTCTCGGTTATCGTATACTTTGCGCCAATAGACAGGGTTCCCACCCTGGAGGAGGAGTTGCCATAATATATAGATCTCACTGGAATATCTCTTCCTTTCCTTATATACAACTGGAACGCATCGAAGCACTCCCCTTCTGTATCACAATGGCGCCCAATTTTACTTTTTCTGGCCTCTTAGTTTATCGCCCCCCACATTCTAAAACGTCTCATTTACCCCTGTTTTTAGATTATGTTTTGCAAGCAACATCGCGCTATGCTAACTTTACCTTACTCGGGGATTTCAATCTCCATGTGGACAATCCCTTGGATTCCATCTCCTCCAACTTTCTAGCGACCTTATTAGACGGAGGCCTAAACCAACTTATTAGTAATCCTACACATAAGGCCGGTCATACTCTTGACTTAATTTGTACCAACCTGGACAGACTAGTTATAAGTGACCCCCTCCGGTGGTCTGGTCCGACCATTTCTTTGTCCCATTCTCATTCCCCCTGCACCGTCAAGATCGCCACATACACCCGGCTAAACTACAGGGCAGAAACTGGAGTAAGATTACCCCTGATAGCCTTGCCGCCATCCTTCCCCCTTTTCATCCTGTGGATACAATCTCTGACTTGGACGCCAGATTGACCCACTTTAACGGCTGGATCTCTTCCTCAATTGACCATCTCGCCCCTCTTAGGTCCATCAAAACATACCGCTCTGCCCCTTCCACTCCCTGGTATTCCCATGACCTTCGAAAATGCAAATCGGCATGTAAGCGCCTTGAGAGACGTTGGAGAATAACTTACTCTCCTGATTGTAAAGCTCTCTATAAATCTGCTTTAAAAGATTATAGGAAAAAAATAATCGAACACAAAAGGTTTTTCCTGGAAGAAAAAATCAACCGTTCACAGGGATCTTCCAGGGGAATATTTGACACAGTCAGAACCTTCACCGACCCCCTGGCCCTCAAATGACCCCCCCTGGTATCACAGACACTTTGCAATAGTCTCTCTGACTTTTTTTAACATAAAATTGCCACCATATATGATTCCTTCCCTAGTAATACTGATCCAGATAAACGTACAACTAACACAGCCACCTCTGGACCTGAGTTCACGTTCGCCAACTTTCAAGAGATTACTTTAGATCAATCCCTTAAAGAACTCCTAAAATGTAAATCCGGATCTCCTCTTGATCCCTGGCCTGCCAAGCAATATAAATCATTGGCTCCCATTCTTAACCCCATCTTGAATGGTATATGGAATGACTCGTTACAAACGGGAGTTTTCCCAGACTCATGGAAACATGCACGTTTAGTCCCATAATGAAGAAGGCTAACGCAGATCCAAGTGAACCATCCAACTATAGGCCAATCTCCCCTACCAGCCCCCGCCAAAGTGCTTGAAAAACTTGCTCAACAACAACTAGCAGGTTTTTTAGAATCAACAGGTGCCTATCACGACTCTCAGCACGGTTTTAGACCAGGATATAGCACTGAGTCGGCGCTAATTGAGATGGCAGACGCCGTACGCTGGAGGATGGACGAGGGATCGAGAGCGGTGTTGGTGCTGCTAGACTTGTCGGCAGCATTCGACACCGTCTCCCATTCCCTACTCTTAGACCGCCTACAATCCAAAGGCATTCAGGGCACGGCCTTAAATTGGATTGCATCCTTCTTGTCCAACAGGACGCAGGCAGTATTTACCCCTCCTTACACCTCGGCCAGTCGTCCACTTCGGTGGGGAGTCCCCCAGGGCTCCTCATTGAGTCCCCTTTTATTTAATGTTTATTTTTCACCTCTTGCCGATATCATCGCTCAAACAGGAATTAAGGCCGCTTCCTATGCGGATGATATCCAACTTTTATTCTCATTTAATTGTATTACCCACACAACCTTTGACCCACTAAAAAACTGCCTTCGCACTATTGCCCAATGGATGGACAACAACTTCCTTAGGCTAAACGCAGGAAAAACGGAGGTGCTATTTTTCCACCAGCCGTCCCCATTGGATTCTAAGATCTGGTGGCCTCTTGATCTGAGTGCACCACCTAAACCGAAAGAGTCGGTGAAAAACCCGGGGGTTAGATGGGATTCTAATCTCTCATTCCAACAACAAGTACACACAGTCTCTGCGGCATGTTTTGCCAAAATCAGGATGGTGAAGAAATCCATCAATTTTCTTCCTAACAACACCAGGAAGATCATAGTCCAAGCCCTGATCACCTCACATCTGGACTATGCTAACGGCCTGTATACCGGACTGTCTGTTGGTCTATGCCACCGACTCCAGACAGTCCAGAACGCCGCAGTACGATTGGTTGGTGGCATTTCCTTACGTGAACATATCTCGCCCCACCGTCGCAGACTTCACTGGCTGCCCATACAAAAAAGGGCAGAATTTAAAGCACTGGTATTGGCTCATCGTACACTGAGGGGTAAGGGTTCTGCTCACCTCTCCTCTTGCCTCATCCCTTACCGTAATACCAGGCCCCTTCGTTCCACTTCAAAAAATCTCCTCACCATTCCCAGGTTCAAAAAAACCCGCACAGACGGAAAAACTTTTCAAGTATGCGCCTCTACTCTTTGGAACAAGTTACCTGACTCTATCCGGATGATTCAGGAAGAACTACCATTCCGGAAAGCCTTAAAAACTCATTTGTTCTGCTGAATATCGCTCCCCTAATACTACATCTAACTCAGCTTAAATCGCACAGGAGCGCCGGGACACCCCGTTGGGGTATCTGTGCCCTATAACAAAATTGTCTAAATAAAATAAATAAATAAATTGCTGACATTTTCAACATCAGGGGATCAAGCAGAGCTTTAAGCTTCTCTTTAACCTGGTTTAGGAGATCAGCCTCAATATTACCAGGTGGCTGTTCCTCTGTAACAGTATTGTTAGTGTGACCAGCACCCAAGTTTGTAGATATAGTTGCAGATTTGAAGCCTCCCTCGCTTCCTGTTATGGCGGGCTTGCTTTTCGCCATTTTGGAAGCCTGATAGCTGGTCTTGGGTAAACCACGTGCTTTCCTTTTTTTTGTGAGGGTTCACCACCAAGAACCTGTGTAGACCTTTGCCACCTGGTAAGTACCTTAGCTGGGGAGGCAGGCAATGTAGATAAAATGCTATCTGGACTGGATGCTATAGATGGCCCAGAATGCAGGTGCACCAGGGACCTATGGCTTGGATGGGAAGTACAGTCAACTGATGCATTGTGCTCTGGTACGGAAGTAAGTGCCATTCCAGAGAGGGGTCGTGGGGGTTCTAACGAAAGTCTGCGTTCTGTGAGTTGAATCTGGTGCATTAGGGCGGATTCTGCCCGAGAGAGAATCGAGTCCAAAGTCCCCACTACTCCTGACCCCCCCACCCCTCTTGTACTTGTTTTTACTCATTATCTCCCGAGTTTAGACAAGAAAACAAATTTAAATGTCAAATTACACGAACAACTGATCGACTTACACAGTGGATAAAATGACAGGGGGGGTGGCCCAGCCCGGTCTCCTTCGGTTTCTGACGGGCTCGGACGGGCACGCCCTTAGCCCGGGCTTTGCCCGCCACGTCCCGCACTGCGGTGGTAGAGGCTGCGCTTTATGTGCGAAAATGTTCCGGTGCCTCCCCCTCGTCAGCAGCATCTAATGGTGCTCGGTTTGCACCCTGGATGTTGAAGTCCACACCAGGGTGTTAGTGCGGGAAGCAGCGGCAAAAGTATACCCTGGGACAACAGTCCCACCAGAGAAAGGCGTCAGCAGCTGGGATCAGGAAAGGAGGCGTCAGGAAGAGTGTCAGCAGCAACAACGGGAAATATCAAATTAATCAATTAATCTCTAATTAAAAAAAAACACACTACCCACCCAATCCCGCAATCGACCCAAAATCCCAAATAAAAAATATACATTTGTATCATGCTATTTACATAGCTGCCAAGGTTTGAGATTGCTTATGTGTGACATTTTCATAGTTTCAGTGTACTTATGAGTGACATTCAATGACCAATGTGTGACACTTAAGAATGACACTTTCTCGCGAGTAAAATCATGCAATGAAGTCCATGGAGACAGATAAATATCAGAAGTTACACCCATATGAGCAGTGAGAAACTGTTACAAAGCACCTGAAATGGAAAGGCACTAATCGCTCTCTTTCATGGTTTTCATTTATTTTATAGCACTCCTCTTACTGGGGTATCAGAGCACTTTACATCATGCACACATTATAGACAGACAATCATATGTGTGTAAATCAGTCTTAATGATATGTTACATAAAACAGTGAGGATGACAAGTTGTAGAATCACATTTCATCCATACTAGTAAGCAGCATATTTTAAGAGTGTTTAGTCTGGAAAAGCACACACTCATGATTTAAAAGGTACCACAGTGGTTGGTTTTACTTAAAACAATATATTTCTACCCGAACTAAACCTTTTACCAACATTAGGATAATGAAATCCTGAGGGGAAAAATTAGCACTCAGCTCTAACCCATAACACGCAGTTTGAATACAGACCCTTCGGTGCAGTTCATAAGTAATTGTGCTATATTAGGATGGTAATTTAGGATTGTAACCTATGAAGTGTGATTAAGAAAAGGATCTCTGTGAAAAAATCAGTAACCCACTGAGCTACCTACATAAAATGCACTTTAGTGATCTGCATGTACACATTCTTTGCAGCAGGCACATTAACCCTCTGTGCTGCTTCAGGAAGGGGAAAACTGCCACTATACAAAACACCGATCTTCCTCCAGCAGGAACATTATTCACAGAGTTATGTTGGCATGATTTGAATTGTTGCCCGAAAACTCCTGGACACACAAGAATCAGCATAAAGTGTTTTTTATTGAACACAGCACCTGAGGAGAGAGGCAGCCCCACTTCGTCGTAGTTAAAAGGACCGATTCCCATGTCATACTCACGAGCAGGCGGAACCAGCAAATCAAAAGTAAGCGGTCCTAGCACTGGCTTTAACTGCTTATAAATGCACAGAACACACGGGCCTCTGCACTGCATGACATAAAGTAAAAGCCAACTGAAAACACATTCATTAGAGGGAAACCTGGCCTATAATGCAAGGCACTGGCCCCTGCACCACAACAGTTGTAACAAACAGTACTCTATTATTTTCTTTTTTTTAGCTGTTCCTACCTTAGAAGTTGAAACAACATAAACACTATGGGAAACGGTCGACCCTGCACTTTGAGGAAAGCCTGCAGTAACCTTCACAGAAAGCCAGGCCCTACAACTCTGTGCTGCAAAGAGCGCCCGGCTGCACTGAAGTGTACCTCTGTGGAGATCAGGGAGGACAGTTCAAACACCCTACTGGTAGCAGCTGTTCCTGGGGGCACAGGTCTTGGCAGAAAAAGAACCCAAATCATGCTGCTGCAGCCTGCGACGAGTCCGGACCCTGCTGCGTTGTCAGACAGAGTCTGTTCACGCTGAACAGTGAATCACCTGACAGGCGCTATCGGCCCCACTCTTGCGGAGTACGCCAATTTGACATAGAAAGTCTGCCCATTGTGATCCTCTGCACATTAGGCGTCAGGGATGGGTGTTGTTTTCCGACCGCGGGCCCACCTTAACCAGCAGTGATGCCTTTCTGACTAGATAGCAAAACAGGGGGTGCTAGTCACGCGCGCCAACAACCTGTAAATGCTTCTTTACATTAGCACACAGAGTGCGTGCATTTCCAATAATTACGTGTCACGGACATGGACCTAAGAAGGAAAGCCTCACACACACTCTCAATCTGCAACGAAATAAAAATAAATAAACGTGAGTTTAATTTACCCGCCACTCATTCATTGGCTATACTTCCAACACTGATAGTGCGCAGGGGAGCCAATTGCCGGAAATCCAACCACGCACAGCGCTGCCTCCCGCCTCATTCAGTGCAGGCCTGCTGCAGGGTGTCTGAGCCTGTGCTGGTAGAGAGGCCGCGCCAGCCCAGAGACATTCGCCGGCTGTGGGCTCGTGCTGCACATGATGCGGCCGACGGTCAGGACCCCCCTGCGGCCGGCCCGGCCGGCCTGGTGCCAACAGCCATGATGGATGAGAGGCTGTGAGTGTGAGCAACTGAGGCAGCCTGCACGCTAACTCCAGATTTTCCCCCACCGACTAACTTCCTGTGTTCCTGGCGGCCGGACGTGACGCAGTACTCGATACATTGTAGCGCCGGCTAAGAGCTGCGCAGGGAGTCTGTGCTGTTAACTGTTTGGGACACAGGCAGCACCTCGAGCAGCAGAGAGAGCCACAGTGACTGACGGGCACAGTGACAGGCGCCGTTGGCTCGCCTGGCAGCATGATGCGTGACATTTCGTTTCAGTGCGGTGATGCGGATCACCGCACTGAAATGCGTGGGCGTCACACGTGTTGCGTGACGCTTGGCAGGACTGTATTTATGAATAAATTATTACATTTCACTATAACATACAAGTTAAAACATGAACTAATACTATTAAACAAAGTAATCGAAAATGCTAATATAGTAAACTATATTGTAATCATTGATTTTGACGTCACGATATTTTGACTTCAACGTTTTGGTTCGATATTTAGGGCGAACACCCTTTGGGGTTTGGGTTTGCTTTTTCTAAATCACACACAAACATACATTCATACATACACATCTATCCATGGCACCATAATCCGTTCAATAGGAGTGTGTCCCTCCTTCACGGCGAAAAAAGTCATAAATCAAAGACATGTAGAAGAAAATGTCTACAAAAACAACTCGATAGTGTAGGGAGCATACTTATGCAAAGCTCCGGCGAGCAGAGACATGCACCCACGTTCTAGATAGGACAGTGAACCTTTGATAATGAGCAAAACTGTCACATTCGTCCAGCATTACATTCTTGTTCTATTGCTGGGCTGTGTAACCAGCGCCACCCAGTGGCCATGAGAAAGTATGCTTTTATTTTGTTTTCACTATAATTAGAGGCTTAATCGAATTGGAAATTGTTACACCCCAGTTTAAGGCTTGCTAGGAAGCAAGACTGGCCTCATAGATATTGAGATTTGTTGCCGACATTTATACACCAGAAGATAGAATACAACATGTATCACAACAAGACAAGGCGAGAGGTAGGTTTTAAGTTAAATATAATTCACTGAAAAAGCCATAGGTTTCAGGCCTTATATAGTTAGAAATTAGCATTTAAAAAACCTTTAAAATTCACTCAAAAAACTATAAGTTTTAGAGGTGTTATAGTTAGCTGGACATTTCACTCATAGAAAACCATTGAAATTGCTCCTATATAGTTAGTTGTACTAACTATATTTCGTGCACCCGCAATCCACTGCTGATGATGTCACATATTAATTCATTCATGACATGGTCAGGGACATCACTGATGACATCTCAAATGACATCACTGATGACATCATCCAGTGAATGTGGTTTGCTTCGTTATTTAAATATGCATTATATATATAGCAATTTGCATTGAAGAATGAGTGGATATATACAAATAAATATTTGGATGGAGGATTTAGTAGCAGTGTAATTGACTGTTTACTTGACCAATTTATAGTGTCTCACTAAATATAGTGGATAGTGACTAAACTGTTTGAATATCTGTATCACTTTGTCAGTTGTTGTGTAAACTGGTTCTCCAGTTGGTTACTAGCTATGTGAAAGTCTGTATTAGTTATTGATTAGTTAACTGAGTATTTGTATGGGGGAGTGAATGTGTGTGTGGTTCGGTGGGGGGGGGGTGTGACTGCCCAAAGATGTGTAAATAGTTGATTCACTAGATATATGAAGTTAAAACTACATGTTCTAAGAGTTGTTTGGGTGAGTGAATATCTTTATGGGTGTGGTGATGAGCAAATATATTTCTCAATGGTACATGTCCAACAAACTAGAAAAATAAAAGGCAGTGTATGTGTCAGTTGTTGTATATTAATAAGTATACATAAGACTCAATAATTGTGTGAGTGACTGTATGGATAACTTTATACTTGTAATAATGATTTTATAATTCACTAAGTATGACTTACTATCTAAATGAATAGATGACGTTGTATTTGTATAAGTGTGTAGCTAAGTAAATATGTAAGTATGATCCATTGTTTGCATAAGTGAGTAGGATGACTTCATATGTGAATAGGATGTGTGCTGGTGTGTAATGTCGATTTAGGTGTATAAGTATTTTTGATAGTGTTCTATTGTTCATTGACAGCATGTATGAGTGAATCTACAGGTAAGTGATTAGATGTGTGTATACATCTATGAATCACTGAGTGGGTTTTTAGATACTTGTATTGCTGTAACAATGGATTCAAATATGATACTCTATATTTTACAAAGAGTGATGAAAGATTTTACTAGTGTATGAAAAGGTGTATGTGATTGTCACGTGGATGATGTCATCAGTGATGTCATCAGTGATGTCATTTGAGATGTCATCAGTGATGTCACTGACCATGTCATGAAAGATGTAATATGTGACATCATCAGCAGTGGATTGCGGGTGCGCAAAATATAGTTAATACAACTAACTATATAGGAGCAATTTCAATGGTTTTGTATGAGTGAAATGTCCAGCTAACTATAACACCCCTAAAACTTATAGTTTTTTGAGTGAATTGTAAAGGTTTTTTAAATGCTAATTCCTAACTATATAAGGCCTGAAACCTATGGTTTTTTCAGTGAATTTCAAAGGTTTTTTAAATGCTAATTCCTAACTATATAAGGCCTGAAACCTATGGTTTTTTTCAGTGAATTTGCAAGGTTTTTTAAATGCTAATTCCTAACTATATAAGGCCCGAAACCTATGTTTTTTCAGTGAATTTCAAAGTTTTTTTAATGCTAATTACTAACTATATAAGACCTGAAAGCCCACCAGGAATCTCCAGTATGCGCCAGGGGACTGCATTGCAGAGAGGTGTAATGAAGCCATGCCCCTTTTTACACCTCTCTGCAACGCAGCCCCCGTGCATGTTTGAAGAGGGGGAACTAAGTCCCCTTGCATACTGGGGGCCCCTGGGGGCCAACTAGCCCACCTTGAACCTCCAGTATTCGCCAGGGGGCTGCATTGCAGAGGTGTAATGAGGCTATGCCCCTTGTTACACCTCTCTGCAACGCAGCCCCCTGGCGCGTTTGCAGAGGGTTAACTAATTCCCCTTGCATACTGGGGGTCCCTGGGGGCCAACTAGCCCACCAGGAGCCTCCAGTATGCACCAGGGGGCTGCATTGCAGAGAGGTGGTGTAATGAGGCCACACCCTTTTTTACACCTCTCTGCAACGCAGCCCCCGTGCATGTTTGAAGAGGGGGAACTAATTCCCCTTGCATACTACGGGTCCCTGGGGGCCAATTAGCCCACCTGGAACCTCCAGAATGCGCCAGGGGGCTGCATTGCACAGAGGTGTAATGAGGCTATGCCTCTTTTTATACCTCTCTGCAACGCAGTCCACTGGCGCGTTTGCAGAGGGGGGACTAATTCCCCTTGCATACTGGGGGTCCCTGGGTCATATCTGCCCAAACGCCGGAATTCCGAACAATTGAAAATGACTTTTCTTGAGAAACATTTGGATTTGGATTATCATGTCCTATACTTTGGAATTTTTGAAAGACTGACTTTGAGGATGCTATAAATTACTCAAGTCTGCCCGAATTGTGTAGGTAAAATTGATACCTAGTCACTTTGAATAAGAATGTACTTACGTCTCGTCTAACATTTGGAAGAAATATCTAGTTATATGACAACAGGATACCGACATAACTTGAAGGAAATAAGAACGCCCTCAAGAAGTTATGTTGTACAGAACAAAACGCGTCAGCTGGCTGTGGTACATAAACTTAAGGAAAATAAAAGCATTTGAATATACACCAAGATTCTGCGCTTCAATAAGGATTCTAAGTGGTATGATTTGATTGGACTTATTGTGCAAGTGGTGCTGTGCCAAACTTTGGAATATTCTCCACTACTCTCTACTACTTACTCTCTACTACTCCACTACTCTCTAATACTCACTCTCTACTACTCATTCTCTACTACTCTACTAATCTCTACTACTCTCTCTCTCTACTACTCACTCCCTACTACTCACTATCTACTACTCTCTACTACTCACTCTCTACTGCTCTCTACTCTCTACTACTCACTCTCTACTACTCTCTCTCTACTACTCACTCTTTACTACTCACTATCTACTACTCTCTACTACTCACTCTCTACTTCTCACTCTCTACTACTCTCTACTACTCACTCTCTACTACTCTCTCTCTCTACTACTCTCTACTATTCTCTCTCTGCTACTCTCTCTCTACTACTCTCTACTACTCACTCTTTACCACTCTCTACTACTCACCCTCTACTACTCTCTACTACTCACTCTCTACTACTCACTACTACTCACTCTACTATTCACTCTACTACTCACTACTACTCACTCTCTACTACTCTCACTCTCTACTACTCTCTACTATTCACTCTCTACTACTTTCTCTCTACTACTCTCTACTACTCACTCTCTACTACTCTCTACTATTCTCTCTCTCTGCTACTCACTCTCTACTACTCTCTACTACTCACTCTTTACCACTCTCTACTACTCACTCTCTACTACTCTCTACTACTCACTCTCTACTACTCACTACTACTCACTCTACTATTCACTCTACTACTCTCTACTACTCACTCTCTGCTACTCTCTCAACTGCTCTCTACTACTCTCTACTACTCACTCTCTACTCTATTACTCAGTCACTTCTCTCTACCTCTCTACCTCTCTCTACTTCTTTCTCTAATAGTCTCTACCTCTCTACCTCTACCTCTCTACCTCTACACCTCTACCTCTCTACCTCTCTCTACACGCACACATATACACATATATATATGCATATATGTGCATATGCATTTATGTATGTGTATATATACATACATACATATATAAACATATATAATCTGCATATCTATATAAATACAAATATAAATGCATGCATACATATACATATATGCATACATATGCATGTTATTTACATGAAAGTTTTAAAAACACTAATAAAAGCAAAGCTAAAAAGCCACCTCATTACAAACAGAATGGCTTTAACTTAAACGAGGGCGACATCTATTGCATTTTCAATGCTTGTTTACCTTGGTTCCATCAAGAAGGCATTCAGATGTGTCACACATTTGCCATAAATTCTGAATGTTAGCACTCTAGTTGCTCATTAGATCACTGTAATAAAGCTACTGCTCACCAGGGAAGTCTGCTGCTAATCATACTTTCTATGGCAAAATTAACCCCCTCATTTTGTTCCTTTTTAAATTAAATGTTTTCAGACTTACCACTTCATTCCAATCAAGATGGCTTCTGGTGTGCCATACTTCTGTCATAAGTAAGACTGTTAGAGCTCTAGTTGTTCTTTAGAACACTCTGGGACATTCTGTCATTGGGCTATACTTGGGCTACATCTGGGTGATATTTGGGCTACATTTGGGCTCTTTTGTCTCTGGTGGCCATCTTGGGAGACTGCATGTCAGAATTTTGTATTGAAATAGAAGATGATTTGGGAAGTCACTCAAAATGTTCCCTAATTGTTCTTTTTGCAGCACTAATCATACTTTCTATGGCAAAATAAACCCCTTCATTTTGTTCCTTTTTAAATTAAAATGTTTTAAGAGTTACCACTTTATTCCAATCAAGATGGCTTCAGGTGTGCCATACCTTTGTAATAAGTAGGACTATTAGCGCTCTAGTTGTTCTTTATAACACTCTAGGAGGCTGCAGTAGAACACAAAGGAATCAACTGACAGTCTCTGTCCTTGTTGGATGTACATGTTTTACTGAGAATGTCAGACTTCATTCTCACATGACTGAGAAAGATAATGTGAATTTACAGAAAATATGCTTTCAGTTTAGCTTATAGATCCCCTTCCAAACCACTGTGGGAAAAGCATGAGATAATAGTTTTCTTTCAAACATGATTCATGATATCCCAGCAGAAGGCTTTTTCACATGGTAAAATCACCTTAGAACACTCCACAATTCCTAAAATGAGTATGGTACCATCAACAAATGATTTATAATGTAACTAAAGTCCTAAAACCCTCTATTAACTACAATGCTTTTTAAAGAGGTGCTATCATGTATATTGGTCCCAAGATGGCTGCCAACACTTCTTGGATGAAGTGCTGACAGCCAATCAGATCTCACGATGAGATGTGTGGGTAGGCTCCGCCCAGATATATATGTGTTTTTGAAGTTAATTTTCATAAAAACCACTGGAGCAATTTTCACCAAATATAGCAAAGGCACTTCTGCGTACCAGTCCCTACAATTTTGCCAAGTTTGGTGTAATTCCGTTTATCGGTTCGGGCTGTAGCCTTGTCAGAACATCCTATGGAAATTAACATGGGGAAAACACGTTTTGGGACCCCCCCTTTTTTCTCAGCCCCCACTTTACGAATTATTATTATTATTCTTAAGCACGACACATCACAAACCAAAACAAGCATTTGCAATGCAACAGATCGTTTGATCAATTGCAATTGTAAATGACAATTCCTTTTATTTATGTTTACGGTTTTAAAATAAATGAAAGGCATTGTCATTTACAGTACTAATAGCTTAAACTCTAGCAAATGCGAGACCTATTGCATTGCAATAAAGGGCCTTCTCGACCGCTTGCTAGATTGTAAATATCAGAGGAAGAGACCGGACTGCGACGTCTTCAAAGTAGTGATAAATAGTGTCATGAAGAAGATGTGTAAGTGTTGTAAATTACACAGACACAAAGTGTGAAGTGAAAGTTACATATGATCCGAGCTATAAACACTAACATAGCGCTCCAACACCTTTCGCTCTGTGATTAGACTGTTGCTGCTCAGGAGGAAGAGCAGGGGGTGTTATTTCCTGCCCTCTCCATGATGTGAGTGTGCAGTGTGGCATTGTGTAATGTTATTGCTATCATTGGCCTAACAAAAGAACATTCCAGCTGTAATAGGGCCCTGGCGTCACCTCCTGGTGCAGGGCAGGCTGTGCTTTATGGCAGGCATCGAGGGAGTAGGGATGGTTTCGGCTGCAGCTCTGGCCTCGTACAGTGCCCCTGCTATTACTAGTGAATGAGAGGCGCTGAGGTGGTGGTGGTATTGGTAATGGTGGTATTGGTGGTGGTGGTGGTATTGGTGGTGGTGGTGGTATTGGTATTGGTGGTGGTGGTATTGGTGGTGGGTGTATTGGTTGTGGTGGCATTTGTGGTATTGGTGCTGGTGGTATTGGTAGTGGTATTGGTGGCGGTATTGGTGGTATTGGTGGTGGTGGTTCTGTATCAATGGTGGTGGGATTGGTGGTTGTATTGGTGGTATTGGTGGTAGTATTGGTGGTTTTGGTGGTGGTGGTGATATTGATGGTTGTGGTATTGGTGGTATAGGTAGTGGTGGGGCTATGTATTGGTGGTGGTATTGGTATTAGTGGCATTGGTATTGATGGCATTGGTATTGGTGGTGGTGGTATTTGTATTGGTGATAGTGGTGGTATTGGTGGTGGTGTTCGTGGTGGTGGTGGTATTGGTGGTGGTGGTGGTATTGCTGCTGGTGGTATTGGTGGTGGTGGTACTAGTGGTGTTATTGGTGGTGATGGTGGTATTGGTGGTGGTGATGCTATTGGTGGTTGTGATATTGGTGGTGTTGTTAGTGGTGGTGGTGGTGATGGTATTTGAGGGGTGGTATTTTGGTGATGGTGGTATTGGTGGTGATGGTGGTATTGGTGGTGGCGGTGGTACTGGTCATATTGGTGGTGGTATTGATATTGGTGGATAGGTGGTGGTGGTGTTGGGTATATTGGTAGTGGTGGTATTGATGGTGGTATTGGCTGTGGTATTGGTATTGTTGGTGGTGGCATTGGTGGTGGTAATGGTGGTGGTGGTATTGGTGGTGGTGGTATTGGTGGTGGTGGTATTGGTGGTGGTTGTGGTATTGGTGGTGGTGGTGGTAGTGGTATTGGTGGTGGTGGAGGTGGTGGTATTGATGGTGGTGGTATTGGTATTAGTGGTGGCATTGGTAGTGGTGATATTGGTGGTGGTGGTATTGGTGGTGGTGGTATTGGTGGTGGTGGTATTTGTGGTGTTGGTGGTGGTGGTATTGGTGGTGGTATTTGTGGTACTGGGGGTGGTGGAGGTGGTGGTATTGATGGTGATATTGGTGGTGGTGATGTTGGTGGTATTGGTGGTGATGGTGGTTTTGGTGGTGGTATTGGTGGTGGTGATGGTATTGGGGTGGTATTGGTGGTGGTGGTATTGGGTGGTGGTGGTATTGGTGGTGTTGGTGGTATTGGTGGTGGTAGTATTAGTGGTATTGGTGGTGGTATTGGTGGAGGTGGTGGTATTGATGGTGGTATTGGTGGTGGTGGTGCTGTTGTTAATAAAATAGGTTGTTGAAAACAACCCATAAGGTGGCTTAGTGCAGATGACATGTAACACAGATATGCTGTTGTCAGCTTCAGCCCATTAGCAAAAGATTATGTGCTACCTGGAATTTGCATGACTTAATTCTCTGATCATTTCTAAATCCATTTTACTTGGGGGTTGGGGGTTTGAAACAGACACAAGATAATGCTGGGTTAAAGTGATTGAAAGCGGGCGCCCATGTTACGGGGGCAGCCGTGCTGCTTAAAAAAACCATGCGGTTTCAGGGAAGCAGCACATGTCCGGCCTGCAGTAAGAGAAACTCAATAAAGTAAATAGTGCTTACAGACTAAATAAAGCAATAAAAAATATGGGAGGAAAGTGGTCACAGCTTTTCTCCCATACTCTACTACAGCAGTCTCACAGAGCGAGCAGCACATATGCGTTGCCGCTAGGTTCAACCTATAAAGAGAAGAAAGAAATCACCACGAATTCATAATAAACATCAATCTACATCAGACTTCTCTATTACTTACCTAACCCACCGTTAAGAAGACTTTTCATCCAACACGTACAACAGCACTTACCACAGAAACTCTTACCACTTACCTCACCCTCCAGCAACTGCGCTCATCAAAAATTCACATCACTCCATTTCCAGGGTCAGACTGGGGTAGAAAATCGATCTGGGCACCACAATTAAAGTGGCCCCTGTTAGAGACTTTTTTTTTAAAACATTTTCATTGAGTACTGTGCATTGTATACATGTATACACAGTCGATAGAATGGTTTTAATTACATTACATCGTCAAGATTAAGGCAACTTCAATCGTACATGAATACAATAATCAAGTGCATATTGAGTGAATCCACTCTGCCTCCAATATATGATAAACAAGGTTTCAGGCACTGAATAAGTACGCGCAAACTCACCATGGGGCATCAAGTGGCCATCTAAGAAAAAATCTCCGACTGTCCCCACCCCCTCCCGCGTCCACCCCTGAATTTGATTCATCGAGACTATTCCACGCCTAGTGGGTAGTCCACAAATCGGGATGTTCGGGGCGTACGGGAATGGCGTCTTCGCCTGTCGTGTAGCCAGCTTCCAATAATGTAAGGCAACTTGTAATAAATAAGGAGGATCGCGGATTAACTGCGCCCCCGGGCACAACCGGGATTGAAGGGTTCCACGTTTCAAATCGTCTAAGGAGTACCCAATTTCAAATACGTTTTTATCCGCCAACCAATATGCCATCCACTGTAATTGTCCCACTACACAATAAGTTTTAAAATCAGGTGCCCCCATGCCCCCTGCAGCACTCGGGAGCTGCAACTTAGCCAGCGCCAATCTACGTCTATCCATCCCCCATATCAAGGATGCCAACAGTGTGTCAAAAGTCTTAAAAATCCAGCCCGGGAGGACTACCGGTAAGTTCACAAAGTAATAAAGGAGGCGGGGCAACATAACCATTTTCGACACCGCCAAGCGGCCCGCCATTGTCAAGGGCAACGTATGCCAAAAGGCAATCTGAGAGCGCAGCGAATTAATGGTGCGTATTACATTACCATCTATGGTATCAGCATTGGATCTATATATACGAATTCCCAAGTATTTGAAGGTGACAGGTTCAACTCTAAATTGCATCCGCCCAAATCGTAAAAAGGGAGAAGGATAAGTATTATAGAAGGAGAAGGCGACCGATTTAGAGGCGTTAAGACACAGGTCAGAAATGTCCTCAAAACTAGAAAAAACTGCAGCTATCCTGCGCTTATCAGCGTCCAAATCCCGGAAATATAACAGCATATCATCTGCGTATAAGGACACAGAATGTATCACCCTGTGCAAGGGGATGCCATATGGGACCATAACCTGCCGCTGACACTGTGCAAGAGGTTCGAGGGCTAACACAAAGAGCGTGGGGGATAAAGGGCGACCTTGGCGCGTACCCCGGGAAATACCATATGAGGAAGAGATGGTCAAACCTGTTTTTGCGCGCGCTGTAGGACTAGCATACAACAGTTTAATCCACGCACAATAAGATTGAGGGAAGCCATACCTAGATAACACAGCCAGCATGTACGACCAACTTAGGGTATGAAAGGCTTGACTCACGTCCAAAGACAAACAGCCGGCAAGAGGTGAGGTGTCGGAAGCCACGTGTATTAAGGCATAGAGACGACGAATATTCAAAGAGGTGCTGCGTTGAGGTATGAATCCACATTGTTGAGGGAGAAGTGGGAGGAGCCGCGATGACAATACCCTACTAAGTATTTTGTATTCGGTGTTGAGAATAGAAAGCGCCCTATATGAGAGAAGGTCTGCTGGTTCCTTATCAGGCTTCAGTAAGGACGTGACTATTGCCTCCCTAGTAGTGGGGGGGGAGAACGGCGTCTGCCAAGAAGAAGGTATAAAGTTGCAACAGTCTAGGGATCAACACATCAGCAAAAGTTGAATAAAACTCTGCTGGAAGGCCTTCGTAGCCCGGCGTTTTGTTACGGGCCAAAGCCTTTATGGCCACCCGGATCTCCGCCACTATAACCGGAGCCGCCAATTCCTTAGCGGTTGTATCAGAAATTGTGGGAAGTTGGACTCTAGTCAAGAAGGAGAGGATAGGAGCCGAGACATCTAAGCTCGGGGCAGTATACAACTGAGCATAATATTCCCGAAACGCATCATTGATCCCAGTCTGAGAGGTAACTAACGTGTTATGGATTGTGTTGATAGCTAAAATGGGAGTAGGACTCACCTTTGGTTGGATCAGTCTCGCCAATAATGTACCCGCCCTATCTGCCTCGGAGTGTGTGCGCAGTGTATAGGGCCAAAGCCTTTATGGCCACCCGGATCTCTGCAACTGTAACCGGAGCCGCCAATTCCTTAGCGGTTGTATCAGAAATTGTGGGAAGTTGGACTCTAGTCAAGAAGGAGAGGGTAGGAGCCGAGACATCTAAGCTCGGGGCAGTATACAACTGAGCATAATATTCCCGAAACGCATCATTGATCCCAGTCTGAGAGGTAACTAACGTGTTATGGATTGTGTTGATAGCTAAAATGGGAGTAGGACTCACCTTTGGTTGAATCAGTCTCGCCAATAATGTACGCGCCCTATCTGCCTCGGAGTGTGTGTGCAGTGTATAGGCATTATAATCTATCACCCACAAGCGTTCCAATAGGTCAGCATACTGAATCCTAGCGGCCTGTAGTGGCTCCACACCATCCGCACTCCCCTGAGCCGCCATCTCCAAAGCCTGTAAGTCTCCCTCTAGGGCCGTTAGGTCCCTGATCGTCTCCCCACGCGATCCCGCTAATGTCCCCATGGCAACCCCCCGGAGAGTCACTTTGAAGGCCTCCCACTCAATAGATCTGGACGAAGCAGTACCCCCGTTTTCTACAAAGTATGTCTCAATAGCTATTGACATTGCGGCCCGATAAACCTGGTCCTCCAACTGCAGAGGCTGCAGTCTCCACGTCGGAATAGGAGCTGGACACTGGCCCCAATTCAACAATAGCTCTAAGGGATTATGGTCAGATATAGTCTTACCCAGGTACTCACAGTGTGTAATAGAAGAGGACAAATCAGGGGAGCAGAGAAAATAATCCAAAAGTGTGTGTAACTTGTGAGGATAAGAGTAAAAGGAATATTCCCTCATGTTCACATGCAAGGCCCTCCACACATCCAGCAAATCCCAGCCCTGTGCCCATCGTGTCAAGGCCACAGCCTGCGTCCTCGCCGTGGTATTAACTAAAAGGGGATGGGAACGATCTAGGCAGACGTCAAACACCGCGTTCAAGTCTCCACCCAAGAGCCATGGGAAGTGGGACCAGCCAGCAAGCGCTCGGGAGACCCGTGTTAGAAACGCCTCCTGATCTGTGTTCGGAGCGTAGAGGGACCCCAGCACCACCTGCCTGCCATCCAATGTGCCCAACAGGAGAACATACCGGCCCTGGTCTTCAATTTTGCTCTCAGTGAGGGAAAAGGGGTTCCCTGCCCTTATCCAGATAGCAGACCCCCTGTAAAAGGCAGAGTACGCTGTGGCGTAAAGTTGACCCTGCCAACGCTTGTGCAGCTTCATAGTTTCGGAGGGAACCAAATGCGTCTCCTGAAAGCATATAATGTGTGCTTTTCGAAAATGTAATTGCGCAGCAATTCTGTGACGTTTAGCAATAGACCCCATACCCCGAACATTCCAGGAGACCAGAGTATAAGAGTTAACAACCGGCATCCCCATAGATAGTGAAAAATCCCCCAGGAGCCCAGCCCCACCCATCCATCCAGACCCACCCCCCCACAACCCACAGATTCTGCGGCATAACTACAATAAACTCAATAGTGTCCCAATACTGGGTCCAATGCCCAAACTTTGTTCGACCAAACAGTGAAAACAAAGGTTACATGCTTCACGTTCAACAAGTGTCAACGCCTACGGGGGAAGGTCGCCAACACTATCCACAGTCACACTAGAGCAACACTCAACATATGAAAGCGCCCAGAGTGCGGTCCGGGCCAGGGAGACTTATTATATCGTCCCCACCTGTCAAACAGACAGACAAGTTTCATGGCTCACTATCATACGAGTACATGTGTATACTTAACACCAGGATACTGCAGTCTGAGCAGGGCATCAACAAAAGACTGCGCATGCCTCACGACAGCACACAACAAATAACTAAGAACCAACAGAGACTAGAGGATCATTGCTAATTTGTGTGTCCACCGAGGGAAACAGTGCAACGCTACCCTCGGACTCAGTATCTGTATCCAATCCTTCAGATGGGCTAGAGCTGATAGGCGGGCGAGCGGAGCGGAAGGCCGAGGCAGCTAGGAGTGCTCCCCGCCGGCCCTCCATCACTTGCTGATGAACCAAAGGGCTGGAGGTAGAACTATGAGTAAGAAGCCCCTTCTTACGCTTCCGAGGGGGGCGCTGTGTCCTAGGCAGCGAGGAGTCCATTCATCTCATCGGCTGAATATCGGGGAACGTCTTGTCGAGCCAGTCCCATTGCACCATCAGGAGTGTCAAAAAACAGGGACTGTTGATTATAAAGGATTTTCAATTTTGCTGGAAACAATAGGGCAAACGACAGGCCTGCTGCACGGGCTTGTGCCTTCACGTCCATGAAGGAAAATCTTCTGCGCTGCACCGCCAGGGTGTAATCCGGGAAAATGGATATCTTTGCATTGTCTATCTGCAGCGGCCCATTGTCCCTTGCCGCCTGCAGAAGGGGATCCCGGTCCCTAAAATTCAAAATTCTGGCCAAGATGGGGTGTGGGTTAGCGCCTGGGATAGGTCGTCGCGTAGGGACACGATGTGCCCGCTCGACTGTGAAATGAGCTGATAATCCGACCGGGGCCACGATAGACTTTAACCAGTTTTCTATGTATTCCATGGGTGTGGAACCCTCTGGCCCCTCCGGTAGGCCTACTATACGGAGATTATTCCGGCGGGCCCGACCCTCCGCGTCATGAGCCTGGGCCTGGAGGGAATCAATCTGCTGGCGCATATGGGTCAGTTGTTCCTCATGGGCTCGCACTTGAGGTGCCACGGTGTCCAATCTCTGCTCAACCGTTTGAACCTTCTCAACAAGCTTTTTATGATCATCTTTCAATAAGTATAGATTAACAGAGATTATACCCAGCTGTGCCTCCATCACAGAACGAGAATCACGGATCTCCCTCAAGATCATGTCCAATTTGTCCTCTGGAGCGTTAGCACCCATTTGGCCCACCGTTTGATGAGAGAGGGTGGAGGAGCGGCCTGAAGGCGGGGAGAGAGAACCCGCCCTCCCCGACCGTGTAGACGCCCTGGGCTTTCCCCTGCCCATGGCCGGCGGTGATGTGGAGCACTGCAGCAAACACCCGGACACAGTGATGAACTCCCAAAGGGTATGCCTCACCGAAGTCAGCGGGGCAGTCGGAGAAAAGCCACGGCAGATAGCAAGCACAAGTCAGCGGCCCAGGCGCCACATGCCCACACCCAGAAGCAATCCAGGGTGTCCAGGTGGAATAAGGCAGCCAACACTCAGTGCAGCAGTGGACTCCCCCAACTCAATAGGACGGAATCATAGGAAAGAGCCGTGACGGAGCGTCCCGCGGTGTCAGGGATGGAAGGCCCAAGCCGTGCAAGCAGTCTTCCATACAGTCCAGCGCACCACCAGTTACCACACCAGGCCGGGCAAGGAGACCTAGCAATCCAATCAGCACAGCGCGGCAGCGATCCCAGCACAGCGCCGATCAGCATAGGGCCCACAGGAATCCGCCACCGACCAGTGGCACGAAGGGGCCCCCACAAGCAAGAGCAGGCGGCCCCACCTCTGCAAAGTAGACAGGAGGTCGCAGAAACACACCAATCAGACCCAGCATGCCGGGCCCAGCCAGGCAATAGTTCGGGGGACACTCAGAGGCCCGCGACCAACAGCAGCGCTCACCTTGGTGTTGCGGGAGGAGGCAGGGAGCACTCGTTCTGCTCCGCAGCCTCCACAAGGGCCAATGAGGCAATGCAGGCACTATAGGGGACCCACCACCAAGTAGTGGCCCGAAGTGATCCGGCGTGTACTAGGGCCTCCACGAAGTCGCCGGACGATCAGTTTGAAGCACTCACTCCCCAGCGGCCGCAGCAATCTGAACAGGCCCGCTGCTGATTCCAGCGCTCACAGCGCCGCGGGCATGTAGGGGGCACCAGCCCCGCTCCTCCAGTCTCCTCCCAGTCCAACAAGGCCACGCGGGCACAGGAGGGGGGGGACCCACCACCGACTCGTGGCCCGAGGTGGTCCCACGGCAAATAGGGTCCCCGCCATGGCGGGCAACAAATCACCAGTCTGCGCTCGGCACCCAACACCAGCGGCTGCAGAAATCCGGAGCGCACCACCTCATCAAGGCCGTGCACAGATGAGCGCAGGCGCCAACAGCAGAAGTGCTGCAACCCTGGAAACCGGGGACCAGGGTTAACACTGCGGCCTGGGTCAGGCCCTCACTGGCCAGCCAGCCCTCAGGGCAGTCTGCGGCGGCAATCTCCCAGAAGGCCTCTGGAGTTGCCAAGAAGCGCCTCCGTCTGCTCACACTCTCCACAGGAATCACTGGCCTCCGCTTGCAGCGTCGATGCAGCTCAATGGTGAAGCCAGCCCAGCCACACTGAAAGTATCGCCAGGTAAGGTGGGGATTATCGGATAAGTTATCGGATTCAAGGCCCCGGCCCAGAGCTCTTCGCTTAAGCGACCGCCATCTTGGGCTGCAGACCACACCCCCCCTCACCCCTGTTAGAGACTTAGAGCTTAAAAAGCTGTCCATGTTTGCAGATTGAGGCCGTTTTAAACAGGTAAAGACATGCTGTATAAGTATTTTGCAAGGTACAGAAGACTGCATGTATTTGAGCTTGCTGCATGCAATGTTTGTTTTAATATCAGGCAAATTTACAATGAAACCAGCCCAGCATACCATAAAACAGTCTCACAAATTGTCAAAACACAGGCGCACACACAGACCTTTCAGACCACCCCTTGGGGCACTTCCTGATCGCCCTATAGGTCACTCCCACTCATATTTTGTAAATAAAAATAGTGCCCAAAAAATAACAAATGCCATCGCGGGCAACTGGTTGCACTCGACCAGGTCAAAGGTAAGTTTTAAAGCCAACTGCAAAGGAGCCAAGGACTTGTTAGTCCCAGTCAAAGACTTACCTTCAGACTTAAACATTTTCATAGAGAAAGATTTGTCATTGACAAGTTGTTGGCGGTGCAAGCTGGATCAGAAGCGGGGCTTGATGATGGTCGATTTCTAAAGTGTATGTTCTGGTGCGGTCATTGATGAAGGGTGGAAAGCTCTGACCTTCGGTCCTAGTAAAGCCCTCCATGTTCAGACTTAGAAACATTTCTGAAAGTTGGATTTCATTCAGCGGACCAAACCAGCAAGATGAAACCAACTGGCAATTCGACGTTGATGGCTGTGGCTTCAACAGTGACCACAGTCTCCGTTGGTTCTCCAGGCTAGCAAAAGTTTGTAAGTCCCAGCTATAATGTTGGGGTAGGAGATGTATATTCTAACACTAGTCAAGCATTCCAGGGCATCAGGAAAAGCACTCGTGGGTCAGGACTCACTCCACCAGAAGTAACCATGGCAGGTCCAGTTGAAACAGAAAAGGAAAGTGGGCTTCATGTAACTTTTGTGTCCCTGTAGCTTAACAAGAGTTCAGCCAACTGATCCTTGAAACTCATGCCCATTGGTCACAACAGCAGGGGCAGGCCTTCATCTTTCTTCCACAGATTCAGTAGTGTTCTGAGGAGGATACTGTGGGTGCCACATTTAAGCAAAGTGCCAGCCTGTGGATAGGGGAAACCCCTGGTTACTCCCTAACCAATGAGGTAACAGTTCCAGAGATGACGCTACACACTTTTGCAGCACTTTCTGTGTGGCTTACTGTAAACCATTCCATAGTGCTCATACCTAAAACTAACATGGCAGAACCTTTCTTCACTTGTGCAGAGCTTCTGTGCCCACCCTAGTGGTGTGGTCAGGGAAATGAGCAACCCTCACTTGTTTTCACTAAAAACTGATTAAGTGCAGTTCTTCTTCCACTGGGCATGGTACCTGGTAGGCCTGGGTGGATTTTGAATTATTCCAAAGTAATGATAGTATTATTTTGTTATCTTTTTGGCATAAAATTACAGAAAATTACGCAATAATGCCCGTTCACATAAGGGGTGAGGGGGAAATCTCAGAGTTTTCCCCCGCGTAATTCCGCAGTTACATAAAAACTCCATGAGATTCCGCAGAGTTCCGCCCATCCCCACTCGGTAATCAAAACTAGGAACAAGAAGCACAAAATAAACTGAAGGCCCTAAAAAACTAAACCCATCCCTGGAAAACCACCAACCTGGAAACAGTAAACGAGATAGCATGATTCTGAAAACATCATTTCAAGAAGTCGATGACAGGGAAAATTCACTTGTATTCACATGCAGAATCGTTGTTCATTCTCAAAAACATTTCAGGTCTTTCGAGGGACGGCAAGCCATTTTGAAGGTGGTGGTTTACCTTTTCTGTAATTATGTGCGTGCAGGGTAACTGTGTGATCACAATGATTAACAACATGGCTATCAATCAAAACGACTTAGCATGCGCATGAAAAGTGAAAACCAATCATGACCTCAAACATCTCCAACACCTTAGCTTTCCTTTCACGTTTTAGTTCTGCCAGCATCTGAAAGTTTCAATGGGAGAAACGCTCCAAATTTAGGGCGAGTTAAACATTTCTATAGAGGTGAATGTAGGAATAGATGTCTATAAGTGACCTTTCCTGACTGAGAAGGTTCTGCTGAGGCAGAGGAGCAGACATTGTGTTTGCACAGGCCAGCCTGTCTTGCAGCCGGGTCAATGAGGGGCAATGCTGGGGCTGCTGGGAGGCAAAGCCACCTGAGGCTCGCGGTGGCCAGAGGGCACAGCTTAACAAGCAGTGAGGGCATAAGCTCTGCCTGGGGACACTGTTTGTGTATGTACTATCAGCCTGATTCATCAAGGGGCCGTTTTGCGTGGCCCTAATAGCGAATCATAGCGACTCGCTATTGAGGACACGCAAAACGGTATTCATGTAGGAATCACTAAATAAATAGCGATTCCTACATGTTCTCTATTTGCGAGTAGCAATTTGCTACTCGCAAAAAAAGGAATAACTCCCCATTCATTCCTATGGGCCAAAAGGCCCATAGGAATGAATGGGGAGTATCCCTTATTTGCGAGTAGCAATTTGCTACTCGCAAATCAGATAGCGATTTTAAGGGTGCCAGGGGTGTCCAAAGGACACCCTGTAGCACCCCTAAAATGCACATTTGAACAGGTGTTGCGCACACACATGTCCAAAGGACATGTGTGTGTGTAACATGCAAAAGAAAAAAATGCACTAAAGTGCTTTTTACACTATTTACGCAATTTACCACCAAGTCAGACCTGGTGGTAAATTGAGACCAAATATAGCGATTTCGCTATTTCTATTTGGTTGATGAATTGCATTTAAGGAATCTCTATTAGAGATTCCTTAAATCCAATTCCTCGCAAATATGCGAATTCTTAAATAGCGATTTTTGCATTTGGGATGATGAATACCAAATGCAAAAATCGCACTCGCAAAGGGCCAGATTCTCAGAATCTGGCCCTCTGCGAGCGCAAATCAGCTTGATGAATCAGGCTGTAAATCTCCTCAAACGTACTATATCTCCTCAAACGTGTGCAGCCGTAACTCAGGACACAATCTCACACACCCATCACCCACCTTCTTAGAGACCCCCTTACCTCACCTCCACACACAGACGCCTCCACGGCTAGGAAGCGAAAGCTGAACACAAAAGGATCCAGTGCAGCAGAGCTCCGATGCGAGCTGCGGAGGTCAATAGCCCCCTCCTGTAGACTCTGTGCTCTTTTTCAGGCTCTGTGCCCCCGCATGCAAGAGGAGTTTTGGCACGGACAGCTCTGCAGCTCTTGCTGGGAGACGGGGCCTGTCTCCCCCTGCCTCGTCCCCTCCAGCGGCACTCCCCACGGCAGCTTCAAGTTTCCCAACCTTCGCAGGCTGCAGTGGTTCTCTGGCTGCGCTCTGGGCACCGCTTGCTGCATTACTAAAAGAAAGCTTTCAGCTGTGGTGTAAATGCTACTTCACTTTGCTATCAACTTTTGTTACTTGCAGGGGGTACTAATTGTAATGACCGTGAGCGGTCTAGTGTATGCACGCCCACGCATCCATACACCCGCAGGCCAGGCGTGGCCTGCGGCGTCAATAAATGAAGGACGTTGCGCTCGAGCACGTCACTTCCGAGCTCACCACCAGTGTCCGTGTGTGTGACTCGCTGCTGCGCACCCTGCCCCCGCGCAAGGCCTCTAGGCGAGGTCATCCACAATTGACCACTCAGGGCACACCACAACATTGGCGACGAGGAGAGGGGGCCCAACCCTCGCTCGCGCACCTGTGCCTCGTCGGAGCGTCCTGCTCCGTCCCGCGGTGCTTACCGCGTATATCCTGGTCGGCACCCCTACCACGTTGGGGCCTGCATGCCTGGACCCCTGCCCTCTGCCCAGGGCCTCAACCTCACCCACGAGGCTCGGAAAGTCATCGGCGCCAGAGGGCGCGAAGCTGGCCCGCTTTTCTGCGACTCCCTGCCGTTTCCCACGCATTTCGCGTGAGGTGCGGAACGGCGCGGTACCTGCTATTGCTCACGCATTGCGCGTGAGATAGGATTTCGCACCGCTGTAGGCTCCCACACAGTGGGTGAGCCGTGGAACTCGCTGGGGGGGTGTACCTGCTGCACCCCAGAACACGCTCTGCCCGCGTCAGGGGTGGGGAAGCCTCTGGACCAGCGCGCGGCGCATTCACGCTGCCTGAAGACTGACGTCACCACGAGAGGAGCACGGCCTACGGCGTGAACACCACGTGGCGCCCCTGAGGTCGACGACAATCGAGAAGTTTCCGAGGTGAGCTGCACAGCGACCACGTAGCGTTGCGGAACCAGCGCAGGAGGGGTACAAGGCAGGAAGGGGCCCACAGACACCACCACAACGCACCGTCAGCATGGGGGACGGAGACGCGCCCGCTCCTATCATCACCATCCCATTCCAGCATGCAGCCATGGGGGTACTACCGCCATTCAGTGAAGCGACCGACCCACCTACAGCCTCCCCAAGGTGGAAAATATGGCTTGAAAGGCTGGAGAACTACTTTGTGGTGACAAGGGAGACAGACAATGCAGTGAAGCGGTCGCTCTTGCTACACTACGCAGGCGATGAAATATTTAGACTGTTCAAGCACCTGCCCAACACGGGGCCTCCGCATGACTATGACGCAGCAGTCGCCGCTCTGAATGGCCGTTTCGACCCCCAACTGAATGTGGACTTCGAGGTCTTCAAACTGGGGCAAGCACGCCAAAGGGAAGGCGAGACAATGGACCAATTCCACACCCGTGTCAGGGAGCTGGCCAGCTCTACTGACGAAGACCAACCGAAAGCCATAAGAAGGCAGATAATTCAGGGATGCCGAGACAAGACACTGAGAGGGGCGATTCTACGTAAACCGGGCATGTCACTAGAGGACATCCTAATCCTCGCCAGGTCACACGAACTCTCAAGCGTCAGAGCCACCGCCATGGAACAGGCACTGCACAAGCCACTAACCAAGGTAGAGACTATCAAAGTGGAACGGGCGGATGCAGTACGGCCCCAACCACGCGGACCACCACAAAAGGAATACCGAAGGGACCCAACTCGAACACGATGTGGGTACTGCGGGCATGAACCCCACGCGGCCAAGGACTGCCCGGCCCAAGGGAAGACATGCGCAAATTGTGGAATACCAAACCATTTTGCATCGGTGTGCCGAAAGAGAAACACGCCCAAAATGTTCAGAAAGCCGCGGATGCCCACAAAGGCTGTCCGCCAGCTGTCACTAAGCGACTCACCGCCAACAAGGGCGGAAAAACTGCTACCCACCGTGTATGATGACTCGGAGTCGGAGGATGAGGAGGCATACATCGTCTCATTTGCACGAGAGCTGAAACAACGACGACGGCCACAACCCACGTGCATCGTACAGATGGCGGGAAATGAGGTCAAGGCCATAATCGACACTGGCGCCACGGTAAATGTGATGGGTCTTCAACAATTCAACAAACTACGACCACGGCCGGAGGTAATACCGTCCAAGACGCGGATCTTCGCCTACGGAGCGGACACACCACTACCCCTCAAAGGAAAAATCACGATACCAATCCAGATCGATGAATCACAAGTGATGGCAACGATCCACATCATCAACCGGGAGGCCGACACTCTGATAAGCAGCCACACAGCAGAGGACTTGAAACTCATAGCTTTTGCAAACAGCATAAGGGCCCATCAAGTTGATGAGCTGTTGGCACGTTTCCCCGAATTGTTCAAAGGCTTGGGCTGCATCAAATGTGAACCCGTCAAACTGCATATTGACAGATCGATCACCCCACTGCATTGCGCCACCGCCGGATACCCTTCCACCTACGCCCGTTGGTGGAGAAAGAACTGGAGAAACTAGAATCACTGGGCGTCATCGAGAAAGTCACAGGGCCCACCCCATGGGTGTCGCCCATGGTCATCGTGGAGAAACCCAAGCAGCCGGGCGCAATAAGATTATGCATTGACATGCGGCTTCCAAATGCCGCAATCCGCAGGGAAAGACATTTGACCCCCACCATGGATGACATTGTCGCTGATGTAAACGGGTCGAAGTGGTTTTCAAAGATAGACCTAAACGCCGGATACCACCAGCTGCCCCTAGAGGAGGAAAGCCGTTTCATTACCACTTTTAGCACCCACATGGGGCTCCGACGCTACAAACGGCTGAACTTCGGCATTTCCTCGGCGGCGGAGGTGTTCCAGAATACCATCCGAGAACTACTCTCGGGACTGCCGGGAGTCATAAATGTCAGCGACGACATCCTGATCCACTCTGCCACTGCCTCGGAACACCACAAGCACCTGAGGGATGTCCTGAAGAGACTGAGCACTCATGGAGCAACCCTCCATAAAGAGAAATGCCAATTCTTTCAACCCTCGATAGAATTCTTTGGTTATGTCTTCAACCAGGAGGGCATCCAAATTGACCCGAGAAAATCGAAGGCCATCAAGGACGCGTTAGCACCGAAATCCCCGACCGAAGTGAGAAGCTTCCTCGGCATGGCCACTTACTGCGGCCGATTCATACCAGGCCTGGCCACTAGGAGTGAGCTGCTGCGAGCACTGACGAAAGCCGACGCTCCATGGCAGTGGGCCTCGAGAGAGGACGAAGCCTTCCAAGGGATCAAAGATGCACTCCTGGAGAAAGCCACACTTTCCTACTTCGACCCTGCGAAGCGCACAGAGGTGGTAGTCGATGCCAGCCCGGTGGGTCTCGTAGCGGTCCTGACCCAAGAACATGAACCTGGCCAGTGGACGGCATTGGCGTTTGCCAGTAAGGCCCTAACCCCGACTGAGACAAGGTATGCCCAGATCGAGCGGGAAGCCCTCGCTATCAAGTGGGCTTGCAGCCACTTCCATTTATATCTACAAGGTCACCCGTTCGTAATGGTTACCGACCATCAACCACTAGTACCCCTCTTCAAGGGAACCGCACCTCATCCGCCATCCTCGCATCGAACGGTGGGTGATCCAACTACAATCATACGAGATGGAGGTCACTTACCGCCCTGGGGCCAAAAATCCTGCGGACTACCTGTCACGCCATCCTTCACAGCAAGACACTGAAACAACAGACAACGACTGTGAGGAGTATGCTCAGTGGGTGGCCATCACATCATGCCCGAACAGCATGACCATCGAAGACATAAAGGAGGCCGCGGCCACCGACAGCACATACCGGAGATCGCTTCAGGCTGTCCAAGACGGATCCTGAGCGGATTACCTGCGCCCACCCATGTCCTGGGCCGTGGGAGACAAAGACTCACTCACGAAATTCTGGCGAGTACGACACGAGCTGAGTGCCACGGATGACGGAGTACTGCTACGAGGAACACGGCTGGTCATACCACAAAGTCTAAGACACCGGGCAGTGCAGCTTGCCCATGGAGGGCACCAAGGCACGACCAAGATGAAGGCTCGCATGAGGGAGAAGGTGTGGTTCCCGGATCTGGAAATCAGGGTAGACGAATACGTGAGGAATTGTATGAGCTGCCAGTTAACGAGCGACCCGGAGAGACCTGTGCCAATAATCACGGAAGATGCCTGTACATCTCCCTGGACCAAGGTGAGCATAGACTTTGGAAGTTTCCCCGGGGAAGGACACACACTAGTAGTCGTCGACTCATACTCCAAGTACCCGATAGTGGAGAGAGTAGTCTCCACTGCCTTCACACATGTAGGACCGGCGTTGGAAAAGATTTTCTCAATGTTCGGCTACCCAGTGGAAATACGGAGCGACAACGGACCACCGTTCCAGGGGGCTGAGTTCGCCACATTCCTCACCACGAGAGGAATTCAACACCGCCGTATCACACCTCAGTGGCCCCAGGCGAATGGGGATGTGGAAAGGTTTATGCGGACTCTGAACAAAGTATTTCGAATCGCCCTAGTGGAACAGGCCGACCCCGAACAAAGACTACACGAATTCTTGCGAGAATATCGGAGCACTCCCCACTGCATAACCCAAAGGAGCCCATGGACCCTCATGTTCCAAGGACCCCGGAGAGACCTCCTCCCCACTGCCCCGGGCTGGATACCACCCCTGGCCGACACTGAAGAAGCCCAGGCACGGAGACGGCAAGGGAATCAGCGCATCAGCATGCGGAGGAGGGCCACCCCAAGAGACATAAGCCCAGGGACTCGAGTGATCATCAGGAACAGACGTCCTGGAGGGAAATTCCAAACACGCTACGAGCCGGGCACGTGGACAGTGACGGCGACGAAAGGGACCATGGTCACAGCTCAAAAGGGAGGAGAAGAGGTGTCACGAAACACCTCCTGGTTCAAAGCCCTCCAGCCAGAGTGCAGGCAACGATCGGAGACAGCAGAGGGGGAAAACCAACCAAATGGGGCGGCGACCTCTCGAGGAGAAAACACAAATCCCTCAGAATGCCAAGTGGAAGACCTGGAATCCCCAATAGAATCCCAAACATCGGCGAGTGCAACCAGAGACACTCATCAGGATGATGATGGCGGCAGGGGAAACACCCGAAGGTACAACTTGAGACCTAATCCACCACCGAGCCAGAAGTTAAAGGACTATGCCTGCCTGCTGAGACCCTGAATTGACCAACAAGGGACACGCAAGTACCCAGGCATTTTTGATGTGACGTATTGTAAGAATGACTTTGATTTCAGTGATTTAAAAGAAAACAAATTGCATAGTTGGATAGGGATGTAATGACCGTGAGCGGTCTAGTGTATGCACGCCCACGCATCCATACACCCGCAGGCCAGGCGTGGCCTGCGGCGTCAATAAATGAAGGACGTTGCGCTCGAGCACGTCACTTCCGAGCTCACCACCAGTGTCCGTGTGTGTGACTCGCTGCTGCGCACCCTGCCCCCGCGCAAGGCCTCTAGGCGAGGTCATCCACAATTGACCACTCAGGGCACACCACAACACTAATGTATCACATACGCTTTCTGTACAGTGCCCAAACCATGCAAAACACAAAATTACTTTCTTTATTCCGCCGGTGGAGCGCCGGAATTTATTAGCAATTCTGTGTTACAAGAGTAATGTGAAATTACTAAATTCCTCCAATTCTGCCAGCAAAATCAAAAATTCTGCCCACCCCTAGTAATTGTGAGTGAGTTGGCACAAAAAGGCTACTGCAGGAGCACAGGTACAACAAATTTAGCAAGCTCGAGCAGCTTCTGGCTGCTGCTGTTTGTGTTCTGTTGCATTTAGAGCTGTTTTCCTAGAGCAAAATGCATCATTGGATCCATTTTGGATGCAAGGGTGCATTTTGTGAAAAACATAGTGCTAAATACTGGGTTACGTTACTTATGTAATTTTGTGTAATCTCGCATCATTTCGCTGTAATTTTGAGCAATTATATTACAGCAACATCTGTAATACACCCATCCCTAGTGGGCGGCTGGCTGGTTAGCAGGACAATAGAAGGTGCAGGCCCTGGTGTGAGCTACACCTGCCAGTGACAGGGCAAGCCCTTTTGAAGATAATTAAGTTCCTGGGCACAGCCCAGACGGTCATTCTGTGAGGAGAAGGTCAACCCTTCTCTATTTCTCTCAGCTCTTATGCCACAGTGAACTCTGGCAGCAAGGAACATTTGGGCAGCTACTGCACGAAAATGACAACTTTCTAAAAGTGTAATTTCAAAATAGTATCATAAAATCTGACGTGACCATTACGTTTTTTAATTACTATTAAAATATGACCTTGAATCATTTTTCTAGCTACTCACCGAAGTTAGGCATTATAATGAATTATAATGTAACACAGCACGTTCCTATGTGAGAGCCATCCTTTTCACAGTGATTAATGACTCTAAAGTTTTCCACTGCCAAGACATGAAATACATAAAATATGCATGACCACTTTGTAAATACCATCTACCTTGCCCTGTGGGCATTTTAGGGCCTACCTTAAGGGTGACTTGTAGGTATTCAAAAGGAAGGCTTAGGCCTGGCAAAACGTTCATTTTGCCAGATTAAATTGGCAATTTTAAACCTGAACACTCAGTCTGCAGGGGCAGACCCGGAGACATGCTTTGCATTGTCACTCTACTGGTGGTACAATATGTGCTGCAGTCCCCTAGTGACATTTAATTACAGCCCTGGGTACACTTTTGTGCCATATATTAGGGACATATAGGTAAGTTGAATATACCAATGAGGAGAAGAGTCAATTTCGACACATGTGTGGGGTCAGAGCCAGGGGCGTTTTAAGGATTTTGGGGGCCCTGGGTCAAATGTATTTTGGGGGCCCCTGTTCGGAGCAACTTTGATTTTATGTTCCGGTTTCACCTCTTTCATGTCCTCTTTGGTCAAATTCCAAATGTGTGTACATCTAATATTCAGGGATAGTAATGTGTGTTTTCAGTATCTTAACACAGCAGCAGTTCACTAATATTACTGCAAATTTCTGTCACACCCTCCCATTTCTCCTATATAATGATTTAAAAGAAACTTTTTAGGATTTATTATTTTAACACATTACATCACATTACGAGCCGCCTACATCCACAGGCCGGAGGCGATGGAACTTCTAGCATACAGTGAATGTCATTTAATAACAATAAAAGAACGAAAGGAGTGAAAGGTCAGGCACAAGATGGGAGGAGGGGAGGCAATCGCTGGAATGGAGTCTAGATTATGGCTTCTCTTTGACTCTGGTGCGTCATGTATCCACCTTTGGTGTCTGTGTCGTTAAGCATAGGATTTTCAAATATTGAGCATAGGGCAATTCTCGGAATTCATCCAACATATATTGTATGCAGGGGTGCCACATTTTAACGAAGCGAGGCAATTGCTGTGTGTCTATAACCAACAGCTTTTCCATGCCCAGTGTGTCCCAGACCTTATGTAACCAATCCAGGTGTGTTGATACCGTGTCCCTTCCCCACTTCGCAAACAGGAGTTGTTCATTGCACAAAACAGCAAGGTGATCACTCTACCTCTGTGCGAGCGCAGCGTGTGTAAGGGGATTGGGAAGGCCTAAGAGTATGTAGGTTGGGAATTTGGGCATGTCAGTTTGGAATATACTGTTGACCGAGTCCAAGACCTTGAACCAGAAGGGTTCCAACTTGGGACAGTGCCAGAGTATGTGCATGAGTGTGCCCTGATGTTCACAATGGAGCCAAAATCTCCCATCACCGGACTGGTTCCACGCCGCCACTCTGTCAGGCATGTGATACCAGTAGTAGGCGATCTTGAGGAGCATCTCTTTACTAGTGGTGTTCACTGCTGAGGAGCGCGCTCTGTGGAGCATGTCAATCCAATCCTTATCTGTAAAAGTACGCTCGCATTCTCTCTCCCAGCAGGTGCAGGCCTGCGAGGCTAAGGTGTGGATTGGTTTTACTAAGAAGGCGTACATGTCTGAGAGTAGCTTGGCATCCGAGGTTCTAGTGAGGATCCTCTTCGAAAACACTGTCAGTGGTCTACTGGCATGCGGGCGGACCCAGGGCTGAGAAACTCAGTGCGCCAACAGGAGATATTGCCACTGTATCAATTGTGGTAGATTGTAGTGGGTTTGCAAAGTGCAGAAATCCATAAGGCCATCAGCGTCAAACATGTCGCCTGTACACTTACAGTTGGCTTCCTGCCAGGTCTTAAACCATGCCCCTGTGAGTGCCAGTGGAAAGTCTGGGTTGCCAATCACAGGAGTTTGTGGCGATATTGGAGTGGAGAGCCCATGTTGATGATGTACCTTATCCCACAACCCCACTGTGATCCGCGTGACTGGGGAGACATACACGCCCAAGGGTCAGTGTGCTGTCGGCAACCAGGGTATCTTCCAAATATGGGTGGCTGGGATGGCCTGGTCCATGAAGCACCAATGCTTTTCAGTGAGTGGATGGGACCATTCCACCATGTAGCGGAGCTGCGCCACCAGATAATGACACTGCAGGTCCGGAAAGCCCAAGCCGCCAGCAGCCATGGGGAGGTAGGCGCAGGGCTTGGATATACGTGCTCGCTTGCCTTCCCAAATAAAGTCCCACAGGAGGGATTGTATCCTATCCAAGACCCTTGGAGGGGGCTGGAGGGGCAGTGTTTGCATGGTGTAAAGGAGCTTAGGCAGGAGTGTCATCTTAATTGCTGTAAGGCGGCCCATCCATGAAAGCTTATACGTCTTCCATTTGGCGAGCTCGTGCCTCGCAAGTGCTAGGAGGCCTCAATAATTATAAGCAGCAGTGTCTGTAGTTGTGGAGTGCACGCATAGACCGAGGTACTGCATGCTGTCGTCTGCCCATTGGTATGGGTATTTGCCCTGCAGCCGAGAGAGTTCTATGTCAGGGACGGTAGGCCTAGGAGCAGGGACTTCTGAGGGTTGATCTTAAAACCGGAGGCCGATCGGAACTCATTCATCTAAACGGAAACCGCATCTAGCGAGGTGTCGGGGTCTGTGAGCATGAGAAGCACGTCGTCAGCAAATAAGATTATCTTATGTTCCCTGCCTCCCATCCCGACCCCAGATATGAGTCAATTAAGCCTTATTCCTTTGGCAAATGGCTCCATGCAGAGCTCAAAAAGTAGTGGCGACCAAGGGGAGGCCTGTCTGGTCCCTCTCTTAATGGGGAAGGCAGATGATTTAATACCGTTGACTTGTACATTTGCTTAGGGAGCAGAGTGGCAGGAGTGGATCCAGCCACGAAGCCTGGGCTCCAATCCAAATCCCTCCAACACTCGGTGTAGGTAAGGCCAGTGCAAGCGGTTGAATGCTTTCTCAGCACCTATGTTCAACGCTAGGGCTGGGGCCTGTGTACGTTGAATTTTGTCCAGTAGATGGCACAGTTTTTTAGTGTTGCTGCTACAGCCTTTTTCCTAGACAAAACTGGCCTGGTCAGAGTCCACCAATCCCTGCAAATAGGGGGCCAGCCTGTGCGCCAGGATGCTGGTGAAGATTTTTGCATCAACGTTCAATAGTGAAATTGGGCGATAAGAAGCACAGTCCCTCGGATCTTTTCCTGGTTTCAGGATCACTCGGATAGTGGCTTGGAGCATTGATTCCGGCAGCGTCTCCCCCTCTTTCAATGAATTGTACGCCCATGCCAATACAGGAGCTATCTGTACCCCAAAGAGTTTATAGAACTCTGCCCCATACCCATTGGACTGGAGGCCTTGTTAGACTTTAGTTTCTGAATTGCTAGGAGAACCTCCTGTGTACTTATGTCCTATTCCAGCGCTTCAAAGGTGGACCCACTCGCCACTGGTGGAGGCACCGGGGCAAAGTACGCTGCAATGTCTATGTTGTGGAGTTGTTCGGCCTGATAAAGCTTCTAATAAAAATATCGGAAGGCATTAGCCACCTCTAAGTCCGAAGAACAAAGGGAGCCATCCGTAGTCCGTACCTCGGGGACCCGCCAATCCGATGCCTGCGCTCGAAGGTGGTGAGCTAACATGACCCCTGCCTTGTTTCTCCCTGCATAATATGTCTGACATAGTCTGAGAAGGTCATACTCAACATGTCCCATATCTATTGCCTACAGTTGTTTTCTTGTTGTTTTCAACTGGCGACTGATTGCCACTGATCCTGATCTGACATGCGCCGACTCCATGTCTTTGATCTGTGCTCCCAGGCTTCTATCTTCTCCCTTTGTTCTCTATTGAAACCTCCCGATATACCTAGAAAGTGCCCTCGCAATGCCACCTTCAGAGTTTCCCAACTGATATGTATTGGCGTCTCAGGGAGAGTATTAGTTTCCAAGAAAGATTGGAGTACAGTTTGTGTATCAGCTCTTATTTTGTCATAAGTCAAATGTTTAGTGTTTAGTCGCCAACGGATGGGGGCGGGCGTCGGACCCCCATATTTAAATTGCAGAGTTAAAGGAGAGTGATCCGAGAGTGTGTCTGCCCCAATATCTATCAATAGTGTGACCTGAGTGATCCGTGATGTAGTGAGAAAGTAATCTATGCGCGCATACGTATGATGCAGAAAAGAAGGTGCAATCTATTGCCCTGGGATGCATGTGTCTCCAGATATCTGTGAAGCTGGCCTCACCCAACCACCGTTGGGTACCCTTTGTCAGTCCGTCATTCTGTCCTGTTCTAGGGGAAGATCTATCCAGGTGGGAGTTGATTGCTATGTTGAAGTCCCCCCCACAACTATTTCCCTATCGGAGAGTTAAGCAGAAG
Source organism: Lissotriton helveticus (assembly GCF_964261635.1). Classification (NCBI taxonomy): domain Eukaryota; kingdom Metazoa; phylum Chordata; class Amphibia; order Caudata; family Salamandridae; genus Lissotriton; species Lissotriton helveticus. Next base: position 1,756,216,898 of record NC_136067.1, on the reverse strand, counting down.
GCCCACTGTCTCCCTAAAAAAATACTTCCTGCTGCTCATTTGGGGGATATGTGTTAGCAACCATGAGCCTGGCCCCCTGAATAGTGACCTGCAATGCTAACATCCTACCTGGGATCTCCATGAGCACCCGCTCCACCCTTCCCGCAAAGTGGGTCGCAAGAAAGATAGCCACCCCGTTCCCTTCTTAGTGGACCCTGAGGAGAAATATTGCCGGTCAAACCAGAGTGAACGTAGTTTCCGCCAGTCTTCCTGGAGGAGGTCGGTCGCCTGTAACAGGCAAATATCGCATTCCGGAGCTCAAAGCAGAGCCAGGACAGCTAGCGGCTTGGCCCGGGCTTTAAGGCCTCGAACACTGAGGCTAATCAAGGACACCACTACGAGGAAATCTACAAGGAGCTTGTGTTCCTTCTGCAGCAACCCACACACATCGAACCATGCCCCTACAAAGATTAAGGCTAAGGAAAAACCTCCTCTGACGAAGAAGATGGGGTAAGGAAAGCGAGATATAGAGAAGAAACAACAATATCAACACAATGAACTTCCCGAACCGGGTGGCACTTGAAGAGTCATAATGAGATGGGTCCATGTCAAAGGTGAACCCTGTCACCAGCGAACGTCCGGCAGGTTGAAGCTCCGCTGGACACACAACGCTCCTTGCCCGGCAAGGGAGGTCTACATACCAGACAAACAGGAGCCTCAGCCGCTGAATCCCTGGAGAGAAACACATCACCTTTCTTTCTGCTGAAGATGGCGGAGTAACCTCGAGCGTTCCTCTCTGCTGTCTGCTTCCGTAGGTTTACCCACGATCTTCTTCACATGTCTAGTTGAGCGATGGAAGCCCAGTTTTCCCCTCTCCAAAGCTCGCACCGGGCGATCCAGATGGTCCTTTGTCGCCCAGCTTCAGAATGTCCAGCATGTTGCAGGGTGCTGGCCTCGTCCAGAGTCCGGATCACTCGTACTTCTCACACCAGGCAAATTGGAGGCGGGAAGGGTGATCCCATTTGTATATGAAGCTGCAGAATGTCTGTGATGGGTTTGAGGGATCTGTGTCACTGGAGTGTAATTGGGGAAAGATCCTGAAACAGCCAAATGGCCTTCTTCTGTCGGTAATAGTGGAGGCAAGTGTGTATGTCTTGTGGCTGGTCCGGTCCAGAAGCCGGTTATCCCGTGTGATGAGTGCGGTGAAGGATGATATCCTGGCCCTGCAGCGATGGAGCGATGTGCTTGAAGAGGCGGACCGCAACGTCCTCTAGGTTACCCGTGACTGCTTGTTGAGGAACTCCCTTAATACGAATATTGGGGCGCCGAGATCAGTTCTCCAAGTCTTCCAGCTGGATCTTTTTGTAGAGGTCTTGGTGAACATATACAGACATATCCTTCATAGTGTTCCGATGGGTCGACATGGCCGCTCACCGGTCAAAAGTATAATCTCTCATGGCCGTCGGTCACTACAGCACTGGTCCCTTCCACTGCTGCCGTATAGTGCAGCCATGCACTGCACCTCCTCTTTAGAAACCATGCTCTCACCTCAAGATTGATGGGCGATCCCAAAGGCCACACCCAGAGCCTGGGACAGCAAACAAGACTCTCAGGGACGGGACAGTTCTCTTCTGCCCAGACCGCAGAAGGCTGCTGTCGCAAGCCCTCATCCCCTACGAGACACTCCGCCTGCAGCAGCCGTAGCTCAGCACCCCAGCAATCACTTCCGTTGCCACTGCCGATAACGCAGGGACCTCCACTGGCTCATCAACAGGCCCAGAGAATAACAGGGTGGCAATCTGGGCTTCAGAAATTGAGGGGGGCGCCCCTCCAGTCATCCAGTGATAGACCTGGCATTTGCCCGCATTCTCCACAACTCCTGCAGGACAACCCAGTCAGTGGTAGGGTCCACATGTAGCTTCACAGGGACGGGACGGCCCGCTCCCTTCGTACAGCAGAAGGCTCGCAGTAGCGTGCCCTTGTCCCCTGCAGGACTCTTCCTTAGCGATGGGAGACTCTAGAAGTCCCGGTTTTGGTCTCCGATCGCCCCAGCATTCATGGGGGCTCCCTCCACCAGATTCAGGGGCAGGTGCTGCGGCGCCACATGTGGCCACCTGGCAGGCAGCCCACCAGGTCTCCAGACAGCCTGGGCATCCACGACTCCAACCAATTGCAGAGGCGGCTAGACTTATTGTGGGGCGGAGAGTGCCTCGCTCCGGTCACTGTACAGATTGCCCAGCCCCAGGACTGGGCCGCAGACCGCCTGCTTACTCTGTTACAGGTCTGGGGGAACCAGTGCCTGCTCCAGCCCAGAGTCCAGCACGGCAATCCCAGGCCCTCAGTCCTCGCTCTTCCCTCCCAGGGTTACAGATTCACTCAGTTTGGTATATCAAAAAACAGTGGTTCCAGTGGAGCAATGAATGTATGATCAATAGTCAATACAAAACATAATGTCTAATAACAATATGAAGGTTGCTGAGGATGTAGGAGGGAAAGAACATAACTCATAACACCAATTTTATACCATCATTTGTATTTTTGCGAGAAAGAATGCTTCATTATTTACATTTTGCATTTTACATGTAGTATTTTTGAAAAGTGTGAAAGGTGTCCCAAGTGTATAGTGTGAACCGAGGGAGTGGTTAAACATACAGTTGAGTGACAACAAGTGACAGTTATATACACGGTTTCAGCAAGGGATATTTTACAAGGGAAAGGGAAAATTACCATTCAAGCGATAATCAATAATGTTCACAATGACTACTTCAAATCATAGACACTGATTGTTAGGTTAATTCCCAATTAGCGTCGACGGCGTTTCGACCCGTTAGTGGATGGAGGGTCTGACCCTCCATCCACTAACGGGTCAAAACGCCGTTATGTTCTTTCCCTCCTACATCCTCAGCAACCTTCATATTGTCATTAGACATTATGTTTTGTATTGACTATTGATCATACATTCATTGCTCCACTGGAACCACTGTTTTTTTATATAAAATACGCACCCTGGTTCCTTAGTGAGTAGGGTTCCCTTGTTCTCCTTGTCACTCAGTTTGGTGTCGGGGAGAGGGCCGATCAACGCTCACCCCTGGTTTTGGACCCTCCTCACGGCCGCAGCTGCCACGATACCCAGCCCTGTGGCTCCACAGTGCTCGGCACACACGGCCCAGGGTCAACGGCCGTCGTTTTCAAGTCTGCCGCGGTCTGAGGCCACAGGACACCTTGGACCTTCAGGCAGACGTGCCTCTGACGCCTCCCTGGCTTTTTGGCCTGCACACACGGCGGAGCTCCGATGGCTGTGATCAACTCCACCGCCATGCTGTACACTCCCCAAAAGAAACTTTTTATATGGATCTTGCAAGAAACAAACACATTTTGTCTGCAAAATGTCTTCAATAGACTCTCACACATTAAAAATAAATGATAGAAAAACGCAATTTACAACAATCTGTTTCAAAATTATTCAAGGTTATCAGAGCAAGACTCTATGCAGAACAAAGCTGTCTCTATCAGGGGGCCCCCTGAAAAGCTGGGGCCCTGGGCCAGAGCCCACTTTGCCCATGCCTTAAAACGTCTCTGGTCAGAGCACATGCACTGGGTCCTAGCAAGAAGTATCCCAGTGCACAGGGTTAAAAAACCATCAGCATCGGTTAAAAGAACAAAATGGGAGTGGCCATATACAAATGACATTTTCTTACAAGAGTAGGAAAATGTTCCAGCCTTCGTCTAAAAGCCACTAGGCACAGCAAAATTATGTACGCTCCAGAGGGCAAAGCGAGAGAGTGCAAGGAGTGTGGAAGAACATACTCTTGACTTTGTCGTTTGGAGATGGTGGCAGAGAGACAGGTACAGGGCCTAGGCAATGACCATTGTCGGCACCTATAGTCTCCTGAGAATGACTGAACATTATGTCCAGCAGCCTCTAGCAATGGAACTATGGGCATTTTACACTGGGCGAGGCCCACTGCCGCAATCTTTATCACTTCGGTGTGCAGGTTGTGCCCAGCAGGTCCCAACAACAGGAAAATAGGTACATTTCAAGCAGCTGTTAAAGTGTTATCATGAAATGCCCACACTCTTGATTGACAAAGTCCATTAACAGCAATTTGACAAACATGCAAAAAATACTTACTTGATTCCATAATATTTCCAGAGATTGGTCCATGAGGTAAACATTATATAGAGGCAGGTAGTCCAAAATGTAATGTCACCATTTTACTATCCATAGCATGGGTTACAGAAAAAAAGCATTGCACAAATTACGGTGTCCTGGAGACAGAGTAAGAGGTTAATAATTGCCTTCTGCATGATTTATTGTATGTGCTTTTGCATATTTTGGGAAACTTTGCATAGGTTGAGATGAAAAAAAAGTATAGATATCTGGTCCAGAAAGTTCCTAAAGATCAGACGTCAGCTCACTTTGGAAAGCAATCTGTAGTCAAAATCTAGTTGACTGTTCTGGTTATTTTGCTCTGTCTAGCATTTTCTGAGATCTAGGAACCTCACTTGTGCAAAACATTTTTGAGGGTTCTTGAGAATATGGCATAGCGCAGGAACGTTTCACCCCAGAAGCAACCTTAGTTGTTTGGCTTAGGGATGGGAACATTTCATTTCTTTTTTGCTGAAAAATAAACAGATATTTTCTTGAGTTGGTTCGTAATCTCAACTTCAGGTGTGCAAACTAATATGCATTTTTCACATTCACTGACCAACCTGAGATGAAATGGCATTAATGTTCCCCTGCTGGAAAGCCTAACCATATCCCTGGTCCTAGCTGTAACGCAAACATGCGCGACTTTCCAGTAAGGACACGCAATACAGTCCCCCTAATATCCATTTGCACCCGCACACACTTGCATGAAGCCAAACGATACATTGTTTATATTGCAAATAACTCTGGCTATATTTGATGAATCTGCACAAAACCTTTCAAATACAAAATATGTCCATGTGAGTTAAATTTTAAAATGGATCACAGGAACTGCAAGAAAGGGGTTATAAAAATACCAGAAAGGACTCAATTTTTCTGCCAATTACATTCTTAGCATAATATAGCATTTCCCAATTTACTACTACATCATTTTCTGATTTTTCAAAAAGTACATAACGGTTTGAATTGACAAGATTTATTGTAACTAGAGAGAGGGATGTACTTGTGTGCACAATAAACGTGTCATTATATAGCTGGATTGATGACAGGCTTTCCTGTGGCCCGTAAAACATGTTTTAAAAGATTGTGCAACTGCAACAATTTTCAGCATATTGAAACAAAAAAAACACGTTTCTCTTTCTTCAGGACATCTTTGCCTCACTGCAGCATCACCTAGGCAACCATTGAAGGGAATGTTTATCCTGTGTTTAATGACCTGTCAGCTCAAAATATTATAATAGCACATGTGAAAGTACGCAGTAAATGAGTTGGCCTCAAGTAAAATATTTCAAGCAGTGTTAGTATTAGATACCTTGAAATAGATTTCCTCATTGTAAGTATTCAAATGTTCGCCTTCTTATTTAATAGGGGTAATGTGAACAGATGTCACCTGGAGATGTATGGGAACTAAATGCATGTCCAACAACTTGCTAATTTTTTGCCACTTTTCCTGGAAATTCTGATGGGTTTCATAGATAGAACATACAAGAGTAGCCTAGGCAGTTTTAAATCATGCCTGGTGTGCTTGATTCAGGAAAAAAGCTCAACCCAACTGTTTTGCTCTGATTTACCTTTTATTCCCGAAAAATAGTTCCTACAACCAGCTTGGGTAAAACATTATGTGACTGGGCTGTCTGCATTTTCATCAAATCATTCACCTGCTTTTACAATGAAATTTCGTTGCGAGCGCTGCATCGCATTTGGTGATAAAGCGCGCGCAACGAAATTCGTTTAATTATTTCTATGTTTACTTACCTCTAATCGGCTGTAATCTGTAGTTTACTACCCCCCACCCTGCCCCTCCCCCGCCCCACGTCAGCGCCCAGCAGCACTCCCACCAAAGGTCGTAACTCTACTGCCACTGACTCACTACTATCCTTTGTGGTTGGCTGTTTTTTTTTAGCTTCTTTTCAAGCCTCACCTACAGAAAGCTGCATCACTATATGACCGTCTTTAAATGTTTTTAAACCATTTCAGGATGGACATTAATGTTTATGCGTGCACGCACATATGTGCGTGGAAGGCAGCCTCTTGGACTTTTGTTGTGCTTTAAGATAAGTCGTTCTAAGATGACCTCGTGTATGCACGTGCATGCATGACAGCCATCTTGAAATGTGTTTTCTAATGCTCAGGGGCGGCCTTAGGCATGTGCAAGCTGTGCACCTGCACAGGGCCACCAAACCCCAGGGGCCACCACACCAATATATATCCTTAATATAATAATCCTCTGAGGGTGGATACATATTTGCGTGGCGGTCCCTGGCAGGGATTTGGCGGTCTCCAGCTCTTTTTCACTTCCAAACACCCTGACACAGACCCCCCCCCTCCCCTCTTCACTGGCCTCCGCGCTCTGCCCTGCCCGGACCCCCTCTTCCGGGGCCCCCTACCTACGCTCCCTGCCCAGGGCCACCATGAGCCTAGAGCCGCCCCTGTAATGCTTCAGAATAATCATTCCAAGGTGGTCAGTGTGACAGCGCACATACCTATTGGTTTACAAACGCTTCTCTAATCTTATCTTTAAACTTTTTTAATGTGTATTTACTGCAGTATAAAGTGCCTCATTCTTCGTTTGTGTTGCTTCAAAGCACTGGTGCCCCTGTCACCATTGTCTCCCTGTAAGCATTAATAATTGCTATTGTTGCTGTGTATTGTATTTACTTCGGAATCAGGACACGTGCTTCAAAGCCGGGCTTCAAAACTTTCAAACGCTACCTGATCATGGTTCATCCTTTATTTATGCTTATGCTTTTATAACTGACAGAACTTTGAAACACTTGCGAATACAAACACTTGTGAATACAACATCTTGCACGAAGCATTTCTTGATGATAGCCCTGGTTGAATAGGGACAGGGGCGGCTCTAGGTTCATGGCTGCCCTGGGCAGGGAGCGTAGGTAGGGGGCCCTGGAAGACGGGGTCCGGGCAGGGGCGGAGCGCGGAGGCCAGTGAAGAGAGAGGGGGGGGGGTCCGGGTGTTTGGAAGTGGAACAGAGCCGAAGGCCGCCAAATCCCTGCCAGGGGCCGCCACGCAAATATGTATCCATCCTCAGAGGATTATTAGGATATATTAAGGATATATATTGGCGTGGTGGCCCCTGGGGTTTGGTGGCCCTGTGCAGGTGCACAGCTTGCACATGCCTAAGGCCACCCCTGATAGGGACACGGAATGAAAGTGCAGTGCAGCATGTATGTATTTACTTCATGATAAAGCACCCCATGCTTCCTTCGTGCTTTAAATTGCTGGTGCTCCCGCCACTTAAACTCCCTGCGCCCCCCCCTCCCCCGAGCTTTGATTATTGCTATTGTTGCTGTGTATTGTTTGCTTCGGAATCAGGTCACGTGGTTCTAAGGCCGGCTACACCTCTTTCACACCCTGTGCGGTCTTAGTCCAATCTTTATATTGCACAACCGCTAACCAAGCTAAAACGTAAAATATATATATATATCAGTCACATAGGTGAAACCTAATGCATTTACCAATGCGTGTTTAACTAGGCAACCAATGATTTTCGAAATTGTGTTAAAAATGAACGTTTTTACTTATCTTGACAAACATAGGTGTATTTACTTTGATTTACTTTGTCCTACTTTTTTTCAATCAATAATATTGTGAACTCTTTAGTTGTCTTAATATAATATGATTTACACTATTATCTGTTCTAGCATTTGCTTACAATATAAAATCAAAGTCATTAAAAGTGACAACATTCATTGTCCTTGGGTAACTTTGAGACCCATCTTTAACCAATAAATTCAATGTTTTCTTTTTGTTAAATCATTTTACTGTTTATGTTGAAGGAGTTATATTTTATTTTGTTTCGTATTCTTTTTATTGTATGTTATTTTTATATTTATACATTAAATTAAATTGTACTACTTCGATTTGAACATATAATCACATGATTCTTCTCTGCTAAAAAGTACTGCATCTATGTTTCTGTTCCTAATTATCAGCACACCCATCCAATATAATTGTGAGTTTTCTTTGTCATCGAGAAGACAGTCAACAGACAGCTGACCCTCTACCTCGAGGAGAACAGCATCCTGGACATGTCCCAGTCCCGCACCAACCACAGTACCAAAACTGTCCTCATCACCGCTACCGATGACATCAGGGCCCTGCTGTACAACGGCGAAACCGCGGCCCTCATCCTCCTGGACCTATCAGCCGCCTTCGACACGGTCTGCCACCGCACCCTACGCACACGCCTCCACTAGCTGGGATCAGAGACAAGGCTCTGGAATGGACCACCTCCTTCCTCTCCGGCAGAACCCAGAGCGTCCTCCTCCCCCTTTTCAGATCCGAAGCCACCGAGATCATCAGCGGCGTACCCCAAGGATCATCTCTCAGCCCGACATTGTTCAACGTCTACATGGCACTGCTCGCTCACGTCGCCCGACTGCACAACCTCAACATCATCTCCTATGCCGACCACACCCAGCTGATCCTCTCCCTCAGCAAGGACCCTCTCACCGCCAAAACCAACCTCCACGAATGAATGAAAGCCGTCGCCGAGTGTATGAAGAACAGCCGTCTGAAGCTGAACTCGGACAAGACGGAAGTCCTCATCCTCGGCTCCACCCCCTCAGCCTGGGACAACTCCTGGTGGCTGACCACCCTGGGAGCAGCAACAACACCCACCGACCACGCATGCAACCTGGGTTTCATCCTCGACTCAACACTCTCCATGACCAAGCAAGTCAATGCCGTCTCGTCCTCTTGCTTCAACACCCTCTGCATGCTCTACAGGTGGATCCCCACCGAAACCAGAAGAACGGTCTCCCAGGCCCTCATCAGCAGCAGGCTGGACTACGGAAATGCCTTCTACGCAGGAGCCTCAGCCAAACTCCTGAAGCGACTACAATGCATACAGAACGCCTCTGCACGCCTGATCCTCGACATCCCTCACCACAGCCACATCACACCCCACTTGAGAGACCTGCACTGGCTTCCCGTCAACAAGAGGATCACATTCAAGCTCCTCACCCACGCACACAAGGCACTCCACAATACCGGACCAGCATACCTCAACAGACAAATCACCTTCTACACCCCGAACCGCCAGCTTCGCTCCGCCAACCTCGCCCTCGCCACCGTCCCTCGCATCCGAAGAGTGACCATCGGAGGCAGATCGTTCTTCCCCCTTGCTGCCAAAACCTGGAACAACCTCCCTATCCTCCTACGGCAGACCCAGGACCTACTAACCTTCAGGAAGCTACTCAAGACCTGGCTATTCGAGCAGTAGCAGTACCCCTCCCCCCCCTGCTCCTTGAGACCCTCCCAGGTGAGTAGTGCGCTTTACAAATGTTCTGATTGATTGATTGATTTGTCTGATAGTGTGGCATTCAGACTGGCTATATATTATTCTGTCTAAATTGATCATCTTGTTTAGATTACCCGGATATAAATTTTCCAACATTCTTTCTTGGTTCTGCTGCCCCTGCAGTAGACATAGAACAGAAATTATACTGTGAATTCCTGTAAGGGACTTTGTTTGTTCATTTACATCTACTCTTGGTTATAACTAAGCATCGCTAGCACCTTGGGGCGTTAGGGCCACTTTCTACTGTGGAAAGACGTGGGACAGCCAGTTAGAGAATATGGACGGCTTATACGGTGGATAAACGAGAGCTTGTCATCAGAAAGTGATTGGATCAATGCTTTAAATGGGCCGGTGTTCACCGGTACTGAGTACCGGCACTTCTTAGTTTTCTCCCCCTGAGTACCAGAACTTATTTTCAGGCAAGGAGAGTACTGGTACTCCCAGAAGCAGCAGGGCTCAGGCCCTGAAGTACAGGTACGTACAACGCAAAAACGGAAAATTACCGATTGAGATGGAGCGTGTTTATGTGCCGCTCTGGCTGGCAACAGCCTGTGTATTTCTGCGCTGGGTTGCTCCTGCAGTGTTAGGTTCTCATCAGGCATGCACAGCCCATTGGGATCAAAGGGCTTCACCCCCCCCCTCCCTCGTGTGTGGCAGCCCGGGCTCAGACAGCTGCCCGGGCACACACACAGCCGCACCCGAGTACTTCACAGGTCTTTAAAAGACCACTTTTCTTTTTAATGAGGCTTTGTTGTTTTTCACCCCTTCTTAGAGACCCTGCATCTCCGCTCTGCCTATTGCTGGAAGAACTATCCCCCCCCCTCCCTGAAATTTGACTCTAGTTGCGCCTCTGCTTCTCATTGGCATCGCAACAAGAATGAGGATATGGTCAGAGGTGCCGAGAGTGGAACTGGAGAACCAGGTTCGAATCCCGACATTGGCTCATCATCCTGTTATTCTGGAAAACTCCCTTAACCAGGGGGCTTAAAAAAGTAAGCTTTAATGTAAATGTTCTGATTGTCTTGTAAAGCGCTTACATGCCCATGGCCCAAATTCTCTCAATATCAAACTGCCAAAAATTAGGCTCTGCACATATGACATAGAATCTGATGCTTGCCATGTCTCTTATGTAAGGAGGCAGTTTGATATTGCGCGAATTTGGCCCATGGACATGTAAGCACTTTACATGACATTCAGAGCATTGGCTTTAAAGCTTACTTATGTGTCTATTGTTAAATTCCTGGCTCACAAGCCACGTCCCAGACATGCCCCTAACTACCCACCCAGTCTAATTAGTGTGTACTGGCACTTCTAATTTCCCATTTAAAACTCTGGATTGGATGCATGACTTGGTGGGGGCTGGTTAAGCATCCATAGCTCAGAAAAGAACTATCTTTAATGGGTGGCATGTCTGCACTCTCCAGCACTTCAGACTGACTTTAATCACAGTCCATTGCCCTTCTCCTGGCACTGATGGCAGGCAATGACCTCTGGCCTCCGCTGTTGGATGGCAGAGCCCCTTGAGCATGCATGTGACTACTACATTTGCCCAACAGGCCAGATTTACTAACCACTGGTGTTATCCTCCCATCACGCATGTAGAAGCAAGGCAACACAAGTGCTTAAGTGAAATTAACAAAGCCACACATCAACATTTGCATGGCCTTATGTCACTTTGTCCCGCAAAGTAACGCAATGCAGCTCCTTGCACAGCCCTGCGTTGCTCTGCGTTGTGGAGGCTTTACTGTAGTGGGGTTGAGCCTTACATTCACACAGTGTTAAGTTAGCATGAGCTTATTAGAAGTGTAAACGCCATTTTACCTTTTGGCTCTCCTTTGCACACAGCACGCACTTTAATTATTGTTTAGAGAAGGCTGAGTGTTTTGCTTTACATGAGAATAACTTGTTTTTCTGTATCGCTAGACTCGCTTCATTAGCTTAGTCTGTAAAGTGAGTGCCGTGGCTGTCAAGGTTATTTCAACACTGTGGCTGTTGTTCGAACTGATCAGCGTACGTTCTAGCCATAACATATGTGCAGCTGTGGCCACCTGTGATACTTCAAAAATAACAAATTTCTAGGCAACTTAGAGCCCTGCAGGATGGCAGGTACAGCAACACAAAAGGTAACAGAAGCTACAGTGTACTGGACTAATAACGACAAAATATATGGGAAAATATTATTCATTCATTATAAAAAACATACATACAAGAAACAAATAAAAACCAATCTTGTTATCAAACATATAAATGATGACAATATATGCCCAATGATGTGGGGCGTAAAATGATAAAAATTAAATACACATACAATGGTAAAATTCAATAAAATTTTTTTTTTTTAAACAACAAAGTGGGTTAGATGTTGATCTCCTGTGGGTAAAATTCAATATATAAAAAAGGGGACCCCCTGTAACTAGTGGAAAGTTCCTAGGACAGGGCAAAAATATTTCAAAAATAACAAATTCCTAGGCAACTTAGAGCCCTGCAGGATGGCAGGTACAGCAACACAAAAGGTAACAGAAGCTACAGTGTACTGGACTAATAACGACAAAATATATGGGAAAATATTATTCATTTATTATAAAAAACACACATACAAGAAAAAAATAAAAACCAATCTTGTTATCAAACATATAAATGATGACAATATATGCCCAATGATGTGGGGCATAAAATGATAAAAATTAAATACACATACAATGGTAAAATTCAATACAAAACATTTTTTTTAAACTACAAAGTGGGTTAGATGTTGATCTCTGATACTGGCACATTTAATAATGCACTGTTTAAGCATGATTGAGGACACTTGGAGAACATTCGTATGCTGAGAGCTTGTGCAGAACTTGATGTGATTCACTCCTGCTAATCCTTAACCCCTTCCATGCTGATGACGAGCTCAGCTCGTCATCAGCGTTACCTACCGTGTGCTGATGACGAGCTGAGCTCGTCATGTAACGCGGTAAATTGAAAAATGCCGCATACCGCGGGAAAAACGGCCGCACGGATGCGGTTAAGGTATGGGGGCTGTCTATGCAAGCCTAAGAGACCTTCTTTAGTTATGAAAGAACCTACTAGCAAGGAAGGGTGAAATATAGGTATATATGTAAACCTGTTTCCATTTAGCATTATAACATGCTTTCTCCCTTTGTATTTTATGGAATAGTAACTATGCTGACAATCTTAGTTCTAATTATATGTCTGCTTGTATTATCCAAGATGCTGCACCTGAGATCACGGCGTTAAAATAAATATTTTAAACTTGCTCGTGTCTCCCTTTACTCCATGTTTTGGGCTGGTATGAGAGTGTAACAAAAGAGTTCTCTTGTTTCCCACTTTTCCTGAGGTAACCTAAGTTGCATGTGCTGGGTTGTCTAATCATTGGTTTCTTTGCTATAGGACTAAGAGCTAATGAGACACTGATGCTAGTCTGGTAGGGGATTTTGGGTACTGAGGTGAGTTTTTGGATCATCCTAATTCACTCAGGTCCTGACTGTGCACAGTTCTGTGTCTGAGCAGAATCCCTGCAACATTACATGGGTGGAGCATTGGCGTTCCTGTGCATCCACACATATATTTTGAAGCAAAACCAGATTTAATAAAGTCTGTAAACCTGGGTTTTCACCAAAATAGTGCGCCTATCCAAGGCTGGCGTAATGAGGAGAAATATGTTTATTCCTCCTCATTACTTTTCTTTATATGTGTGCTGCATTCTGCATCACACATATACAGAGGAAAAGGCCTCTAAGGATAGTTTTGTACAGGAAGGTTTGCCTTCCTGCACAAAAAATATTGTACCCACAACACAGGCACCCTTGTATAATGGTGCAAGGGTGTCTGCATTGGCGATGTGGAGCCAAAAGTGCACCAGAGCACTGAGAGAGCTGAACAGCACCATATCTTTGTAAATATTGTGCAGCTCAGCTCTCCCCTATTTTCACATTGTAGTGCAGTAACTTGCGTTTACTGTTAGTAAATTTGAGCCTACGTGTTATATTTACTTAAAGTATATGCATGATCACCCAGCCCTCAGATATCTCTCCTGAAGGCTTGGAAATCACTGTATAGTACTGTAAGTGTAAGTATATAGGACACCACGTAAGGCATATGTAGTAGTCGCTTGCACCCCCTTAACACCTCATTATCACATTTTTAATAAAAATATGTATTTATACATCCATTATGCATGGTCACAGACTGAAACACTAAGATGCGTAATTATAGATCACACAGCAAGTCTATTATTAAGGCAAAAAATGTATATACTCAACAGATCTTTTACTTTTATTCCTGAACGATGTTGTGGTAAGATAACTCTGGTGGTTAATATACTTCACAGACAGATCTGTGTTTGTTGAGTCACAGTTTTAAGTCTTACAGTAGCATATCAGGTCCATCTGCCTGCTAATAAGTGCGCACATTTTATGTGGATGGATTTGTATATTATATGGAAAGATAAGTGAGTTATTGCTTTTGACACAGAGATCGTTTTGTTACCTATTGCATGATTGTTACTTGCAGTTCACAATCCTTCTAAAATCCTTCAAATAATCCTCAGTGATCTATAAACTGGCATAAAAAAACTTCATGCAAACTGCAAGGCATGGGTTTAGAACCTATTGTTTTTTTTCCTCAATCTGTTGTTGTTTTAAGATGGTTAAAAGAGGTTCCTTTGAGTTGAAATAAAATATTATTACTACTGACAACCCCAACTATTGGGTTGGGTTTTAAGACTTGAATTTGTGTTTTTTCCAACTAACGACTCTTAACATATAGGGCCCGATTATGATGCGGTTCAGAAGGCTCTGACTTCCGAACCGCATCGTAATGTGCAGGTCAAACTCATTTTGACAGAGATGTTGTGAAAGGAATCTGACCGGTCATTCTGACTGACTTCCGACAGGCTCAGAGAGCCTGTCCACCAGTTGCTATGCATCAAGTAATCTCAAAGGCGGGCCTTTCTGCCCTTGAGATTACGATGATGGTTTCCGACATGGTTTCCATGATGGTCTGTCAGACATGGAAATTGGAATGCGTCTCCGGGGGGCCCCTGCAGAGCCCCCTAGAGTGCTCGGCCTCTGTTAAGAGGCTGAGGAAGCACCTATGGTGTCTCCCTGTTGATCACAGCATTGTGCCTCGTGGATGGCACCTTGAGGTGCCTGCCACGGAGTGCAGGGATGAACCACACCTCCCATTTTACTATGGGAGCATGCATTACGGCCGGTTTAGTAAAATGTAGAACACTGTTTGGTCTCATCATAATGAGGCGGTCGGACCACCGACTAGGTGCTGGTCGGTCCCAATACCGATGCGGTGTGGGTCCCTTGCTCACTTTGCCACTGGATAAAAGCTAGCCTGGCTGAAGAGGGGTGTTACCCTGAAACTGATCCCAAGATGCTTGTATCTGTTAAAGGGAAAACCTGGCTTGGCAGTATGGACTGGACTGTTCCCACGAGGATTGGAGTCAAGACTGATTTGCATATGCTGGGTCCAAACTGGGGTAGCGAGTGAGATAAACAGTGGGAACTGGTGACATTTGAAAGAGGTGGGGAGTAAAATTATTGTTGCACTGCACTTTGGCGAGCGATCGTAGTGGCAAGCCTAAACCACCTACGAGGGTGGGTACGAATTTAAAAAAAAGTGGACGAAGTTCTACTTTAAAACAATAACTTTTTCATTCAGCTTGTGTGGTGGCCCAGGGGAACTCCCACTTCTCTGTTGAACTCCAGAGGCTGCAGCTGCCCCTCCCTGAGCTCTCACAGACTGAGGGCAGGCCCATTGTCATTCTGATTGAGGCTGATTATCCCCATTTGAATGACAATGGGCCGCTGTCTGCCTTTAGCATATCATGTGCCAGTGAGATCATAGTTAGTGATTACAGAGGAGCTCTCCCCGAACAGAGTTCTGTGGGGAACTTGCCACCTTGTGTAATTTGTCAATGTTGTACACAGAGTGAACTGGGCAGGAGCAGTGACGGTACAGATGATGCGACAGGAAAGGAGAGTGATGGGGTAGGAGAGGTGACCGGGCAGGAGAAGTAACGGGCAGGAGATGTGACAGGGTAGGAGGAGTGAAGGGGCAGGAGAGGTGACGGGGCAGGAGAAGTGATGGGACAGGAGAAGTAACGGGCAAGAGAAGTAACAGGGCAGGAGAAGTGACAAGGCAGGAGAAGTGACAGGGCAGGAGAAGTGACGGGCAGGAGAGGTGACCGGGCAGGAGAAGTAACAGGCAGGAGAAGTGACGGGGCAGGAGAAGTGATGGGGCAGGAGAAGTGACGGGGCAGGAGAAGTGACGGGGCAGGAGAAGTAACAGGCAGGAGAAGTAACGGGCAGGAGAAGTGACGGGGCAGGAGAAGTGACAGGGCAGGAGCGGTGACGGGGCAGGAAGGGTGACGGGACAGGAGAGGCGACAGGAAAGGAGAGGTGATGGGGCAGGAGAAGTGATGGGGCAGGAGAAGTGACGGGGCAGGAGCAGTGATTAGTCATGAGCAGGAGAGGTAATTGGGGCGACAGGAAAGGAGAGGTGGTGGGGCAGGAGAAGTTAACGGATGGGGCAGTGAACGGGGCAGGAGAAGTGTTGGGACAGTAGAAGTGATCGGGCAGGATAAGTGATCGGGCAGGAGTGCTGACCTGGCAGGAGTGCTGACCGGGCAGGAGCAGTGAACGGACAGGAGCAGTGAACGGGCATGAGCGGTGATGGGGCAGGAAAAGTGAGGGGGCAGGAAAAGTGCCGGGGCAGGAGCAGTGACGGGCAGGAGAGGCAACAGGAAAGGAGAGGCAACAGGAAAGGAGAGGTGACTGGGCAGGAGAGGTGACAGGGCAGGAGAGGTGACCGGGCAGGACGAGTAACCGGGCAGGAGAGGTGACCGGGCAGGAAAGGTGACGGGGCAGGAGGGGTAATCGGGCAGGAGCGGTAACCTGGCAGGAGCAGTGAACGTGGCAGGAGCAGTGAACGGGGCAGGAGCAGTGATGGGACAGGAGTAGTGATGGGATAGGAGTAGTGACGGGACAGGAGTAGTGACGGGACAGGAGTAGTGACAGGGCAGGAGAAGTGACGGGGCAGGAGAAGTGACGGGGCAGGAAAAGTGACGGGCAGGAGAAGTGACGAGGCAGGAGAAGTGACGGGGCAGGAGAGGTGACCGGGCAGGAGAGGTGACGGAGCAAAAGAGGTGACGGGGCAGAAGCAGTGATTAGGCAGGAGCAGGAGCAGTGACCGGGCAAGACCTGTGACCGGGCAGGAGAGGTGACCGGGCAGGAGAGGTGACTGGGCAGGAGAGGTGACCGGGCAGGAGAATTGACCGGGCAGGAGAAGTGACGGGGCAGGTGACGTGACGTGCAGGAGAGGTGACGGGGCAGGAGAGGTGACGACGGGGCAGGAGAAGTGACAAAGCAGTAGAAGTGATGGGGCAGCAGCTGTGATTAGGCATGAGCAGGAGCGGTGACCGGCAGGAGCAGTGAACGGATAGGAGCAGGGAACAGATGGGAGCAGTGAATGGGGCAGGAGAAGTGATGGGACAGGAGAAGTGATGGGGCCGGAGCATCGATCGGGCAGGAGCTGTGATCGGGCAGGAGCAGTGAACGGGCAGGAGCAGTGAACGGGCAGGAGCAGTGAACGGGCAGGAGCGGTGATGGGGCAGGAAAAGTGACAGGGCATGAAAAGTGATGGGGCAGGAAAAGTGATGGGGCACGGGCAGTGACGGGGCAGAAGCAGAGACGGGGCAGGAGAGGCAACAGGAAAGGAGACTGGGCAGGAGAGGTGACCGGGCAGGAGTGGTGACTGGGCAGGAGTGGTGACCAGGCAGGAGTGGTTACCGGGCAGGAGAGGTGACCGGGCAGGAGAAGTGACGGGGTAGGAGAAGTGACGGGGCAGGCGAAGTGATGGGGCAGGAGAGGTGACGGGGCAGGAGAGGGCGACGGGGCAGGAGAGGTGACGGGGCTGGAGAAGTGACGGGGCAGGAGTGATGATTAGGCATGAGAAGGAGCGGTAACCAGATGGGAGCGGTGAAAGGACAGGAGCAGTGAATGGGGCAGGAGCAGTGAACGGGGCAGGAGCAGTGAACGGGGCAGGAGCAGTGAACGGGACAGGAGCAGTGTCCGGGCAGGAGGAGTTTTTTTTTCTTTTTTTTAATACACTTTATTGATCACCCCATTGTCACATATAAATCCAAAACATAGTCATTTCGATACAGTCTTTTCCGTTTTTCTCCCATCTTAACAATCTCTATATCCGTGTACATAGTAGTGCAGTTTCCGACATCCTACATGATAAAGGAGATTTACAAAGGGTATTTTCAGACTGAAAATGTTACCGGGCCATCAAGAGACATGCAGTATTATATCTGCATTTCAAAGTAGTGTTAATTTTATAGTCAACAAATGAAACCCCTATACCTATCCTGCCTCCCACCCTCCCGTCCCACCCAATCCCCCTCCTGGTCAGTCGTACCGTGGCGTCCATGATGATTACAGGGAGTCAATATATAGGCACCCTCCCAGAGGATACCAGGCACAAGGCAGTATCATTACTTCCCTGTTCTAAGGGTCAAATGACAAATAATAACCAAACACTCTGCGTATTACTGTGACGCAATATCTTGTGTGGGCGCTAGATCCAGTGCTTCCAACTCAAGCAGCATGGCCTCCCAATCCAATGAGATGTGTATCTTCCTCAGTCCCCTCTCTTCCTCCCTCCTGAGAACTGCGCCCTCCGCCCTTCCCCATTGCAACACATCAGTCTGCCAGACCGTAACCGCCGGGCATCTGGGAGATTTCCATCTCATAGTGAGCACCCTAATTGCCAAAATGAGGGCTAGATTCACAAACTTTAGCCGTACCTTCTGAAACTTGGAGCGCCTACGAAGGCCCATCAGGCAGGTTAGGGCTTCATCTGGAACCGGGAGTTGTGTCACCGTGGCCAAGGACTGACGCACCCCATTCCAATAACCCCGTATCCGAGGACAAGACCACATCATGTGGATAAAGTCTACTGTAGTAAATGAGGTCCAGAGACAGTAGATGACTTCTGTAGGTTTCTTTATTCAAGATAGGAGACAGCGTAAGAGCAGACCATCCAAGGCAGCAACAACCAGTAAACTGCCACAGCGTGGACATACAAAGAGAGGACAGAGTAGAACATGGAATATAGAATAGAAGCAGTAAGCATTCCTAAGAAAGACTAGAATAACAACCTGCATGTACTACACATCTTCTCCCTTTCTGTTGTTTGAGAAATAAAAAAAAACAGGAAAAAAAAACAAAGGAACAAATAAAACTTAGCAAATAAAATCTTGCAGGTAAGTGGGAGGCCGCCGAGGCCTAAGAGGACGTGCAGAAAGTGAAGAACTTTGAACAGGGACAAGACCCTGCAAGAGAACAGGAGCATCACCCCCACCAGAAACAATGACTTCATCTTGTGCCTGAGAACCAATGGACGCACCATTTGAAGGTAAGTGATCATCAGTGTCATTGGCCAACAAATAACCACTAGTAACGGAATCATCAGAATAAGGAGTAGAAGCAGAACCATCAGAGTGTAAAGAAAACAAAGAGGAAGAACCCAAAGAAGAAGGATCCTTTTGTCTCTTGTAAAGCGCAACTCTCCTGAAGTTCCAGCATTCCCCATTATTTAGAATGACACAGTGGTTAAGCACTTTCTTAACTTTAAATGGACCCTTGAACTTGGACAAACCCTTTTGTAACCTTCCCAATTTGATTTTGACCAAATCTCCCACAAGAAAAGGAGGAGAAGAAGTGAAATTGAAATTGGGATTGGATTCAGCAACATCAGTTTTAAGATCATCTGGAAAATTACCCTGAGCCTGCAGAGTAACGACATCTCTCATCCAGGACGGAAATAACTTTAAACCAGGATCACGTCCTCTCATCAACTGAAATGGAGACAAATCTCCACTAGCCAAAGAGGTGGTACGATATGCCCATAACATTTCGTTTACCATCTTCCTAACAATATGACCACCACTGGATGCCATCTGTATAATACCCTTGACAACTTTATTGGCTCTTTCGCAAACAGCATTTCCTTGCGGGTTGTATAAAGAGGTAAGGTGATGGGAGACACCACAGTCTTTCAAGAAGATCTGCATGTCCTTGGAGGTGAGCTGTGGACCATTGTCTGTGATTAAGACAGAAGGTAAACCCTCATCCTTAAAGAGATTTCCTAGAAACCTGATGGAGTTGGAAGCAGTGATATCATTGGTAAAATGAACAACTAACCACTTGGTGAAAACATCAATAACAACAATTGCAAATCTGTCATTCTCTCCTAACTCACCCATTGGGCCAATGAAATCAAGGGCAATGGTGTGCCAGGGTAAATTTGGAGACATAATGTGCGCACCTTCAGCCAGCTTTGGACCAGTTTTCAACCGCTTCTCTCCTTCTCTGCAGAGAGAACAATTCTCAACCCAATCCACTACTTGTGAGTCAACACCGGGCCACCAGAAGTGATCTTTAAGACGTCTTTGGGTAAGAGTCTGGCCCATGTGTCCCTCATGTGCCAAAGCCAATAACTTGGTCCTTAACCCAAAGGGAGGTACAAATTTCTCACCTTTAAAAAGAACATCCCCAACAGTAGAAAGATCATCTAAGACTTTAATGTAAGGCCGAACAGCAGCGGAAACAGAACTTTCTCGTCTAGACCCTAATCTTATAAGTTTGATGACCTCTTGAAGAGTAGCATCAACAGACATTTCTCTAGACCAGTCACTGGAAGAGAAAACACCTTCACCCACAAAAACAGCATCTTCAAGCGAGGCCACAGCTACATCATCCAAGTTTAACGACACAACTGAATTATGAGGAGAACGCCAATCCATAGACAGCCTCGAAAGGCAATCGGCTTGGACGTTTCTCCACCTGGAATGTACTCCACCGAATACTGAAACTCTTGTAATCTAGCCGCCAGCTTCATAAGCCGGGCAGATCCTTTTCCCGCCCCGCCAGGAGAAAGGACTTTGATTAGGGGCTTGTGGTCAGATCGTAGAGTAAACTTCATGCCCCACAAATAAGTACGGAAGTATTCAACAGCCCAAGAGGCAGCTAATGCTTCCCTTTCGATAACAGAATAGTTCCTCTCTGTATCGGTTAGGGTCCTGGAAGCAAAGGCAATGGTGACTTCTGATCCCCCACTCAATTGAGACAGCATAGCCCCAGACCATGTGCACTAGCATCAACAGTGACTATAGACTTATTATGTACATCAAAGGGAGATAACATTTTGGCATCACAAATCTCATTTTTGATGTTTACAAAACATTTTTCTTGTTCCGGTCCCCAAGAAAAACTTACACCCCGTTTAAGTAAAGATCTTATACACACAGTCTTATCAGAAAAATTTTGTACAAACTTAGAATAATATTCTATCAATCCCATAAAGGAACGTAGCTGGTCTTTGTCAGAAGGTGAGGGTGCAGAACGTATTGCCTCACACAAGTTCCTTTTGGGTTTTATGCCAGAGGAAGTAATGGTGTAGCCCAGATAGTCTACTTCACTCACACCAAACAAACATTTGTCCTTGCGTAAAGTTAGGCCAGCATCAGATAGCTTTTCAAGAACAACACTGAGAGTGAAATTGTGCTGGGATTCAGTAAGACCATAAATCAGGATGTCGTCTTGAAAATAGACCACTTTGGGCACACCTTCGAATATACCTGACACCATGCGTTGAAAAACGCTAGCTGCTGACTTAAGTCCAAAGGGCAGACGAGTAAACTGAAAGGTACCCCATGGAGTGATGAAAGCTGTTAGGGATTTAGAGTCCTTGTGTAAGTCAATTTGATGATATGCACTCCTGAGGTCCAACTTCGAGAAAAACTTTGCCCCATTGAGAGTAGTAACTAGTTCAGATATATTAGGTAGCGGGAATGTGTCAGCAACAACACAGTGGTTGAGAGACCTGAGGTCGACACAGAAACGGAGCTTGCCGTCGGACTTCTTGGTGACGACAATGGGCGAAACCCAAGGGGAGGCCTCTACAGGTTCAATGACCCCAGAACTCAACATGCCATCTAGAAGACCCTTGACCTCATCCCTAATGATTATAGGAATGCGTCTCACTTTGTGTTGGACGGGGATTGAGTTAGGCTTGATTATTATTTTATGTGAATAGCCCTTGAGCCGACCCAAACTCTCACCGAAAACATTTTTAAACTTAGAGAGTAAAGAGAACAACTCAGTGTCTTCCACGACCATGACTTGAGGATCAGCTCGAGGATTCACAACAATGCAAAGGTCATATTGGTGTATCCAACCAAGGATAGCAGGACCAGACTCTGATACATATACTTTCCCAAAAATTTGTCTCGTAGAGAACACTATGTTAGCCTCAAAGTACCCAAGGATGTTCAATGGTTCACCCTGATATCCACCGGGGGAAATATCTGTAGGAAAAAGAGGACCCATACCCCACAAGTCAACAAAGAGGGAGTTGGGAATGATGGTGTACTGTGAACCAGTGTCCACCATCAAGCAGACATTTTTATCATTGATAATGAAAAGAGCCTTAGGTCTATTTCTGCGTTTGTGGTCTTCACGTTGAAGATCAGAGTCATTACCAACCACTAAAATCTTGTCAGTGTCATTTTTACTTACTGATATGTCACTAACACATGAAACAGAAGGACGAGCTCTACTTCTGCAAACACGAGCATAATGCCCTAATTTACCACATTTCATGCATTCTTGCTTAGCTGCAAAGCAAAACTTTGAATCGGAAGTATGTGCAAGACTACCACATCTAAGACATTGCCTAGAAGGAAGGGGTTTAACAGTGCTATTACTCTTAACATTAACAGTTTTTTTGTTGAAGAACTTTCTCTGTTTAAGAAGAGCATCTTCGTCTTGGTCATCATCTTCCTGACTTGGAAGCATGTACGAATGACAAGACACCTCACCAACGTCACTTGAAGTAGCTCTCTTTTCCAGTTCTCTCATATACCCCTGTGATTGTTCAACAACTTTTGCTAAATCAATTGCTGTTTGTAGATTGGGATTCTTCGCTGCCCAAAGACGTTCCCGTATCTTTTTGTTATTGCATTGTACGATAAGCTGATCCCTGATCAGTTCATCTGTCATGTTGCCAAATTTGCATTTCACTGACATTTCGCGCAATCTAGAGACAAAGTCGTCTATGCTCTCACCAGCTTTTTGACTTTTGGTGTAAAATTTATATCTGTTCATAACAAGGTTCTCCTCCTTGGCATACCTGACCTCAAGACGAGACACAGCCTCCTTATACTCATCCAACGGGGCTTGTGCACCAGCTAAAAGAACTTGAGGTAAGAACCTGAAGACGCGTTGTCCCTCTTTACCAAGAGAACCCAAAAGAAGTGCCTTTTTGCGTTTAGCAGAGAATTCTTGGGCATCTAACACATCAAGGTAGTTCTCAAACATGGGGAACCAATCCTCCCATGATATGCTGGGCTGGCCAGGTGAAGTAAGAAAACTGGGCGGTAGAACAACAGAGCCAGACTGAAAGGGTAGTTGCTCAGACATATTTAAGTTGTGGTGAGAAGCACAGAATTTATGTTATTAATTGTGGAAATGGCAAAGTAACGATAAAAAAAAACTTAAATGTTTTAATAAATAACGAAGAGTTAATTAGATCAAGGTATTCCAGGAAAAGCGCTACAAACAGTAATTAAATCGAAAGTTTACTTGTCATGAATGCGCATAAGACGAGCGCATCGTCGTTGTGTTGCTGGAGTTGAATCTGTAACCATGGAAATCCAAAATTGCTCCCAGCGTGATGACGTAGTCACGCAAACGCGCTGGTCGTCTGATAGACGCGACGCGTTGCTGTGGGTCACGCAGAGGGAAAGGAGCATAAACAGACGTCGCAGGAAGAATCGCTGAGTCCTGTGGAAGGTTCTAATGCGTCATCATTATTGAAGAGACGCCGAAGGAGTAGGAGACAGCCTGAAGGGAGACGGCAGGAGGACTAAGTGAAGAGAACGGAGACAGAAGCAGGTAAAAACTTGCCGGTTCCGTCGTGAAGTCCTGTGTGAAGCCGCCGGATCTTCTTAGGCAGGATGTGAAGCGTATGCAGGGATTCAATTCAAATCAGGTCTGCTCTTAAGTCTCTGTAGTCACGAGGTGATGAAACGGAGCATGGGTTCAGGAAACGTCGCCAAAATACTGTAGTAAATGAGGTCCAGAGACAGTAGATGACTTCTGTAGGTTTCTTTATTCAAGATAGGAGACAGCGTAAGAGCAGACCATCCACGGCAGCAACAACCAGTAAACTGCCACAGCGTGGAACATACAAAGAGAGGACAGAGTAGAACATGGAATATAGAATAGAAGCAGTAAGCATTCCTAAGAAAGACTAGAATAACAACCTGCATGTACTACATCTACCTCATCTCCCTTACATCGGGGGCAATAATGGGGGGAGTCCCGAAACATACGGTGTATCTGTTTCGGTGTAAGGTATGATCTATGTAGTACCATCGCCTGTATAAATTTGAGCCGTGCTTTACACAACACTTTCTTGGGATGTTCTAGTATACGTTTCCATGCGTGGTCTGCAATCTCCCCAACGGAGTCCGCCGCCCAATGTGCCCTAAGGGAAGTGAGCGTGATCACTGCATGGTCCTGTACTCCAGTGTATAACCAGCGCACCAGATGACCTCCAGGTCCCATGTAGTATAGAAGATGCACTAGGTTGTGTTGTGGGGGTTCAGTCCTCTGTGGGGACCAGGTGGCCCTAATGTAATGCGTTACAGTGGCATGTAATAGGTACAGACGTGGCGGTGCCCTCAGAAAGGAGTCATGGTCTAGCAGAGTGCCATCACCGAAAAAAGCTCCCACCTCATCTATCCCGTTGTCCACCCAGGCTTGTGTTCTAATCTGTGTGAGTCTGCCCTGTGGTGTAGGTATGCCTAGAACAGGTATATTCGCGGTGTATGGAGTTGCTGCGGATGTGCAAGACAAAGCCCTTCTCCAACAGAGCAGGGCAGTCCGCAATAGAGGGGGGCAATCAGAAGGAATCCGGGCCTTTGGCAATAACAAGGTGTGTAGCGCCCCTTTATCCAGCCTCTTCTGTGTAAACCCGATCTCGTGTAAGTTCCTCCCCGCAGTCCAGTAGGACAGCCACTGGAGCTGGCTAGCATAATAGTAGCCTTGGAAGTCTGGGACTCCCAGACCGCCACTCTGTGTCGGACCGGGTAGGAGAAGTGACGGGGCAGGAGAAGTGACGGGGCAGGAGAGGTGACGGGGCAGGAGAGGTGACGGGGCAGGAGAGGTGACGGGGCAGGAGAGGTGACGGGGCAGGAGAGGTGACGGCGGGGCAGAAGAAGTGACAAAGCAGGAGAAGTGATGGGGCAGGAGCGGTGATTAGGCTTGAGCAGGAGTGGTAACCAGGCAGGAGCAGTGAGCGTGGCAGGAGCAGTGAACGGGGCAGGAGCAGTAAACAGGGCAGGAGCAGTGACTGGACAGGAGTAGTGACGGGATAGGAGTAGTGACGGGACAGGAGTAGTGACGGGACAGGAGTAGTGACAGGGCAGGAGAAGTGACGGGGCAGGGGAAGTGACGGGGCACGAGAGGTGACCGGGTAGGAGAGGTGACTGGGCAGGAGAGGTGACGGAGCAGAAGAGGTGACGGGGCAGAAGCAGTGATTAGGCAGGAGCAGGAGCAGTGACCGGGCAGGAGCAGTGACCGGGCAGGAGCAGTGAACGGACCGGAGCGGTGAACGGACAAGAGCGGTGAACGGACAAGAGCAGTAAACGGACAGGACCGGTGAACAAAAAAATGATGGATTTAGGCCCAGATCTCTGTACTGGGGTGAATGTATGACATTGTTTTGCATTCTGTCTGATAGAGCGCGCGAGGTCACCCAACCAATAATTTCGCCGCTTCCGGCTTCGGGCCCATATATTTCAATTCACCATATACATTGACCGGGTGACTTCACGGGCTGCTACCAATTTGTGTGAATTCCCTACTGTTATTACTCAGCGTACCCGACTTACCATCCACCGACACGGGTACCTATGACCACAATGGATCAGGGAGCTAGCTGTAAAGGAAAGGCAGCAAAATACAATTCAAATGACATCCAATACTTTTGTAAATGACCACGGACAACTGGAAGTTTTAAAGTCTTTATCTAAAGTTCGTTCTCAGTAAGCATTAGATTTACAAGAATAAGGCAATCGATAATCAAGATAATGAAAAGTACATAACTATAGAGAAATAAAGTCAGGGTAATCATGGAAATGCTAATATGAGATGCAACAGGAAACGCTATGCATTTAGGGCAAAAGTTCTTTGGACAGTTTAAGTAAGGCCGTTCTAGACCATATCAGAAAATGACAAACTGCAATGCAAAATATGATTTCTAACAGGTAGGGTAACATGGGAACACGTTATGAAAATATGCAATGTCTTTACGTTTCAGTAATTTCGGCAAAAGCATGGAAAAATCAACATATGCAAAGGTGTGTCTTTATTAAAGCAAAAGACAGAAAAATAGAAAGGTGCAAGTTTAAAGATTTTAGAGCAATATTTACCTAGACTGGTGTGGAAACCAAACCCTGGCCACGGGTCAGTTAAGGACAGGAAACCCTCAAGGAAGGATACCCCTCAATGGACAGCAGGTGCAGAATGGACACCCAGGACAGGACAGGAAACCCTCAGATTAGGAATCAGGACAGGACCTCAGGACAGGACAGGAAACCCTCAGGACAGGACCAGCACCCGCAGTTTGGAAGCAACGCCTGCGCTCCACCCTCTCTGCAGCTATCGATCAAGACCCCGATTTGGGTCAGCGAACTCCCAGCAAAGTGCTTCGCCAGCACTTTAAGGTTCAGTAGAACCTTAGTCTATGGTCAATTTCGGACAGAGTACTCCACAGTGCTCTGTATCTTCAGTCACCTATTGAGTGCGATGGGTCAGTGACAGGTCAGCTAAACCAGACAAGTCGGACAATTTCCCTAGGTGAACCCAGGGTAGATATACAGTTTGGGGACGGTGTACCACCCCCCAATGTTGCAAAATGTCAGAATCCCTCAATTTGGATTGGTCCTAAGGTAGGATTTGGGTAACACACCAATCAGAACACACTATTTGGATGCCTACTTTGCATCTCTGGGTACCGCCTAGTGAGATTGGGGTTCTCATGAGAAAGTCCAGGGAAATACAATGACAAGTTTACATTGTTTCAGAATAGGGACACATGACTCCTTCCTGCTGAGTTCGCAGGTCAGTTTCTCAGGAGCATCTTGCCCATCCCTGCCAGCTGGCTGAGTTCCACCAGCCAAGGTTGACTTCTCCCCAGGCGGACGGTCCTGCGCAGTAAGGACCTCCAAGATGGCTTTCGGCTCAGTCAGACCCCCATTTCCCGCGGTACATGAAAAGTAAGCGAGAACAAATTAATACATAGAAATAACGTTATGGAAACACATCATTGGTTTTGTACTTTCAACTTATCACTAAAAAATATACTTATGCAGTCTAAATGTTAGCTACATATACACAGGCACAAGAGCAATGGCACGAGCAGTACCACGTTATTGCCAAAGCTATGTATTACGCATGCACAACTATTTCCCTCCAAACCTGCAAACACGTCAGGACACGTGAGTGTGACTGACGCATGCGCAGGAGCTATTTCAAAGCAGCGGCCATTTTCCGGACTCGAATTAATCGTATTAGAAATACACATGTGCAAGCTTCATTTACCTCGTTTTAAACATGAAATAAAGGTTAGTAAGACGTACAAATTAATACTTGGTTACACATGGACGAGGTTCATGACAAAAGCAAGTCGCAAATGCAAAGCTTTGCTTCATCAATCCCCTCTTTGATGATATTTACTATCATCACAAAATAAATGGAACCAGATGCCAACTTCTCACACTTTATACAGCTCTATCTCTTCCAACAATCTGTTCAACTTCTCTTTCTCATTTTTGGTAGGGTGACAATTCTTCACCCTTTTGTATATCTGATTATTTATCTCCTCCAATTCAAGCTCATCCACACTTCGTTTCACTCCTCTCGCATTCACTTGATGCTTTCTGGTGTGCTTACGGCATTTGCAACAGACAAATATGAAGAATAGGATGAGACCTATAATTCCAATTGGCATCAGTACCTTAAACAATAAGCTTTTACCTAAGCTAGCAAGCCAATGACCTACATTTGAGAGACCATCTACCAGTCTCTTCCAGGCACTGTCAACCTCGAGTGGTTTGAGTTCCCTTTCCAAATTAGTAATTTTTTTCACATATCTTTTGAGCTGCACACTTTTGTCCGGAATATAAGTGCAACAATGTTGCGCCTTCAACATCCGGCAGACTCCCCCCTCTTTTGCTAATAAGGTGTCAAGAGCAAGTCTGTTCTGCAAAACCATTGATCTGATCGCAACCATTTCGGTATTGACCAGCAGAAATCCATGAGCTGTGTCAGTAGACAACACATCCACTATAGTGGACAATTTGCAAATTCTGTGAGTGTTCAGAACCACTCCCACTCCAGGTATCAGTGCACTGAAAATACTACCCATTATTTCACCTACGCTTTCTCTTTTACTACGCACTAAGCCATTAGTATTTTCACTGCTTCCAGCAACTCCATTCACATGGTATATTTTCGGGAAGACAATGCCAAAATAGCAGCTTCCATACCAGTGATCCGGCAATTTGAAATAAGCCTTGTCCCCACAAATATAATAAATTCCAGGAAACACAGGCTCTGACCCATTTTTGAAACCCCAACCTCCAATTACCTTGTAATTATGTTCGCATTCACTGGAACCAATGAAAATGTTATTATAATAGCTAGTCTTCTCGCGGTGAAGACATAGCTTGCCTTTCTTTTCAAAATCCAGCAACAGAGCAGGACCCGCCCCACCAGTTGAGGTGCCTTCCATGTTTTCTGCCCATCTTGGCCTTTTCTGTCTTTCGTCATCTGCCTTTCTTTGTATTTTTATTCTCCTTTTCTCTGCCATGTTCAGGAACATCTTTTCCTGCTCACGCAAAGAACAAGTCAAGTTATCTCTGTGTGCGTCACCTATGTCGATATTACCTATAGTCAGAAAGTATTCGCCCATATAGCGAGTAACGTCACTTTTGGTATGTACAGGATTCAGATTCCCACGTATAGGAAGTTCAGAAAAGATCACGTCATTGTTAGAGTAATAGTACTGTAACGGTCCTCTTTTGTAAAATAAGCTTGCTAAAATGCTACAGGAGATTCCATATGTCAGGGGCAGGTGATGGTATGTCACGCCTTCAGCTACAGAGGTAGGTAGCTTCATGCAGACATAGCAAACTTCAATTTCCATAGTCTCTACATAGTGTATTAACAAGTTTGCGAAAACATTTAAATGTGTCCTGTTTTTAGCTCCATGATAATGTAGTCCTCCCTCATCTGATGCTTCTAAGTCTTGTTTTGTTTGTTTCAGTGCCCTCTCATGTCTTGCTACAGTCTGTGTTGTCAGCTCCTCACTGTCAGTATTTACAATTTCAGTAGGGTAAATATTAGTATTTTTGCTCACTGCAAAGGGAATGAACACTGTTAGTCCTATCCAAACTAATATCAGTATAACTATACTACATACACATACCTTGCAGCATGTTTTGCAACAACTGCGACTAGGTCTACCACTCACGCTTGAATCAGACATTTCGGCTCAGAAGAAGTTTTTCGACCCCTCTTTGTGTCTTTACACAAGTAGCTTACTTTGTGCAAATTCACGGTGGCTCGTCTTCTTCTTCGGCAGAGTACTCAGGGACGGGTTCTCCGTCGCTCTCGTCAGTTAGATCAAGATCTTCAAATTCCTCCAAAACGAGCGTCCATTCAGGAGACTTGTACTTTTTGTTTTGTCTCTTTATTCGATCACTCCTTCTTTTGGAGGTACCTTCTTGTTGCTCAGCTATGCGAGCACTTCTCCTTTCTTCTGCACGTTTTTCTTCCACCGTTTTTATCCTTAGCCTCAATTTCTTTACAAAGCCAGGCTCAATGTGCTTTCTTTTCTTAAGTCTTTTAGTTGGCACTTGGACTTCGTTTTCTTCTCTTGCCCTCTTGTTTTCATTAGTCGGTGGCAATTCAGCTTCAGTTTCTCCCTCTTCTATCTGACTAGTTCCAGGGCTAGCATCTATTTCTTCTGCCTGGTCACTAATCTGGCCTTGTTCAGGACAGTTTTGCGTTTGTTTTTCAAATGTCTCTGTTTCTGTTTCCTGAACACGTTCTTCTAATCCTATCTGATCCTGTCCAAGCATTTCGATCTCTGGACTTTCTTCTGCTCGAACTATTACGCTATGTCTAGTCTGTCCCTTCCCGACATCAGGAGTCAGTGGAGGAGTATCAATCACTTGTTCTGTACCTGTCTGACCTTCTCCTTTCTCAGTTTTGATGTGAATCTCAAGATCCTGAGGTTCTTCGCCTGTGCCTTGCTTTTCCTCTCTAGTCCACTCTCTACCTTCCCAAAGTCGCTCACTTGTTCTGATGGGGTCTTCGGTGAGATCAATCAATGGTATCCACTCTTCTGGCCATATGCTCGGCAGCTCGTCTTCAGCTACTTCTGGCTCAGCTTCTTGGACCCCTTCAGCAGGCTGGACTCTTGGCAGTTCGTCATCAACTTCTCCTGGGCCAACGTCTGCTGATTCTGCAGCTCGACTGGTACTGGGCTGTACGTCATCAGCTACTTCTGGTCTGGCTCCTGCAGAGTCCTCTGCTGGACGCCCTTCTTCTTCAGGCTCTTCGTCTGGTAATACCTTCTGGGTGTGGCTGGCGTGTATCCAATGTGGAACCCCTGCACACTTTACTGCTGTGGTTGTTACCAGGATCACCTGACGCTTCTCTCCCCACCTTGGCTCCAGGCAGCTCTTCCGAGTATGCTTCTTTATCTTGACCCAGTCCCCCGGGACCAGTTTGTGGAGAGGAGTCGTTGGATTGAGGATGGCGTCTTTTCCGATCTGGCGAGAGATAGAACGCACTTGGTCACCTAATCTCTTGCAGTATTCAAGCACCAAATCATCAGTAATACTCAACAGTTTGCTTCCTGGTACCCATGCTTGTCTCATCACTCTTCCCATCAGGATTTCATGGGGACTTAGGCCTGTCTTGCGGTCAGGAACACTTCGGAGTCCCATCAGGACCAAGGGCAGGGCCTTCACCCAGGTCATGCCAGATGCATCACACAGTTTTGCTAGTCTGTTTTTGATAGTTCCATTTATTTGTTCCACTATTCCAGAAGCCTCTGGACGGTACGCACAGTGAAGCTTTTGTGTGATTCCAAAGGCCTTACAGAGTTCGTCGATTACATCATTCTGAAAATGTCGGCCTCTATCTGATTCAATAGTGACTGGAACCCCGAACCTAGGTATCAGTTCTTTTAGTAAACACTTAGCTACTGTCATTGCGTCATTTTGGGGAGTAGGGAAAGCTTCCACCCACTTCGAAAATAAACAGACCATGACAAGGACATATCGCTTCCCTTCACAACGTGGCATGGTGATGAAATCAACCTGTATTCTCACAAAGGGACCCCCTGACCTCCCAATTTTTCCCAGTTCCACCGCAGTTCTCTTGCCTGTGTTCATCCTTTGACATGGCAGGCACCTCTGGCAGAGGGACTCTGCTACTTTCCTGAACTTTTTACTGTACCAAGTCTGTTGGAACACTAGAATCATGGCGTCCCTACCAATGTGTGATCCTTCATGTATCAATCTCGCCATTGTGCTAAGTAAGTGTCTAGGTAACACAGGCATACCAGTTGGGCCGAAGATTACACCATCCACACGTCTTGGTCTACACCCATCTTCCTTCCACTTCTCTCTCTCTTGCCAAGGTGCCGCCTGCTGCCACTCTTTCACTTCATCCCATGTAGGCACTTCTTCAAACACTTGAAGTTGGCAGCTGGTTCCGGCCCCCCCTCGTTTTGGATTTATGATATATCGATCTCTGGCGCACCATTGGGCCACTCGATCAGCAAAATCATTTCCCAGTGATACAGTGTCCATGCCCTTCTTATGAGCAACACATTTTACCACTGCCAGTTCCTTTGGTAACTGGATTGCCTCTAAAAGGTCTTGGACAACCTTTCCATTTCGAATAGGGCTCCCTGATGAAGTCAGGAACTCCCTCTGTAGCCACAACTGGCCAAAGTCATGCACAACTCCATAACAGTACTGACTGTCAGTATACACTGTTATGCGTAGGTTTTTCCCAATTTTGCAAGCTTTTATCATAGCAATCAATTCGGCTACTTGTGCAGACTTTACGTCAAATAGATAACCTGCTTCTTCAATTTTGGTTAAGGAGACCACCGCATAGGCAGCACTCAGGCCTCCTTGTTCATGTCTTAGACATGAACCATCCACAAATAATTCCTTGTCATGCACAGGCAACGGTGTTTCTTTAATGTCTGGGCGTGGTTTGGTGCTGAATTCTGTTAAATCAATACAATTATGCTCATCATCCACCCCACCTTCCATATCCATTGGGTCGGGGAGCAAAGTGGCGGGGTTCAGAATACTGCACCTAACAATGTTTACATTTGCAGCACCCACAAGAATCCTCTCGTATTTAGTCAGCCGACTAGGGGTGAGATACTGAGTCTTCGTCCTGGTCAGTAAAATTACCACTCCATGTGGAACATACACAGTTACAGGATGTCCCATGACAATGGACTCACTCTGCTCTAAACTTGCGCAGGTAGCAGCTACTGCTTTCAGACAACCTGGTAATCCAGCAGCCACTGGATCCAGGGTGGCAGAGAAATATGCCACAGGCCTTCTGGTTGTGCCATGTTCTTGTGTCAGGACTGACAACGCGCAATTATCGCGAGTGTCACAGAATAGGGCAAATTCCTTGGAATAGTCTGGCATTCCCAACGCAGGGGCTGTACACAGACAATCCCGTAGTTTTGTGAAGGCTGTTAAGCTTTCATCATCCCATTGTACAATATCCGGTGTTCCTCTCTTGGTCATTTTTATCAAGGGCCTAGCTAGGACTGCAAATCCCAGAATCCATTGCCTGCAGTATCCTATCACTCCCAGGAACATTCTGATCTCTTTCTGAGTACGGGGTAACTGCATCTTTTGAATTATTCGCACTCTTTCTGACGTTACCTTTCTGACACCTTTCTCTATCTGGTGCCCCAGATATTTCACTGATTTTGCACAGAACTGTAATTTGTCAGGGGCCACTTTATGTCCCTTCTCACTCAGGTGATTCAATAGGGCAATGGTGTCAATCACACAATCCCTATGACTTTTAGACGCCACCAAGAGGTCGTCGATGTATTGCACTAGGACAGAGTTCCCAGGTAAGACCAAAGTTTCCAAACATTTTTTCAAGATCTGATTAAAGATAGAGGGGCTCTCTGTGTACCCTTGAGGGACCCTGTTCCAGACATACACGTGACCATTGAAGGCAAATGAGAAAAGAAATTTGCTATCTGGATGCAAGGGAATGGAAAAGAATGCATGACATAGGTCTATCACAGTGAACCACTCAGCATCCCAGGGAATCTGATACAGAATCACTGCTGGGTTCGGGACAATAGGGCAGCAGGGGACCACTATCTTGTTGACTTTTCGTAGGTCCTGCACTACTCTGTACTTGCCACTAGGCTTCTTGATGCCCATAATCGGTGAGTTACATGGGCTACTCATTACTTCCTGTATGATGTTTCCTTCTAGCAATTTCTGTATTTCCAGAGTGACACCTGCTCTTACTTCTGCATTCATCCTGTAGGGTTTAGTATTGGGGTATACTGCATTGTCCTTGATTGCTATCTGTATGGGGTCCACATTTTTCATTAACCCTACATCTTTCCCAGTAAAGTCCCATACTTCTGGCTTCACTGCTTCTTGGAGTTCTTTGGGCAAATCCTGCATAGTCATTCGTTTAATTTCTGTGTCAGGTCTGATTAACATTAATTTATAAATGCCATCTTCATCTGGGGTCTGAATTTCAACACCCTTTGGTGTGCAAAAGATGGTACAGTTCATTTTGCACAGCAAATCACGTCCCAGTAAGTTCACCGGACTGGTGTCACAAACGACAAATCTATGCATTTCCTTAAAGTTTCCAATTGAGATCTCCATGGGCTTGGTAACAGGAGTACTAATCAATTGATTAGATACACCCACTACTTGGATGGCTTCTCCCGAGAGGGGTAGGTTTGGAACGTCCACTGTTCTCACAGTAGAACGGGTAGCGCCAGTGTCCAACAGAAAAGTGACATCATTTCCATCAACCTTTCCTTCAATGTATGGTCCGGACTGGTCTACCGGCAAGGAGGCGCCAAGTACGCACTCCTCGTCCTCCCCTTTCAGTACTGGTCATCACAAAGGAAGGTATCATTTAACAAATACTGCGAAGTTGCTGCATTTCTGTTCTCATTGCTTTCCCAGACTTCTACCTCATCACGCTCTGTGGATTTTCCCTTATATACTTTCTTTGGAGCTCGGGGCACCTGAATCGTTTTTACCTGTGGTTGAGTCTTTCTTGGTCTTTCTTTCTGCGTCTGTGGAGTTAAATCAGGTGTTTTGGGGTTATCGTCAGGCAAATAAGGACACTCGTTTCGCCAGTGTCCAATTTCTCCGCACTGGTGACAGGGAAATTTCTTCATAGCCTCTTCCCTGCTCATTTTGGGCCGGGGCTTACCTCCTCCCCCACCCCCAGGACCTTTGTTCTGAGTGTTTTTGGCCATGTTACTCAGTTGTTTTTCCTGCTGTTCTGCGAGCTTCACTTGAGCCCACATAACCTTCTCCTTGAGAGCCTTTTTCTTTTCTGCCATCTCGTCCTCGCAGTACTTTGCGTACCGCAGGACCTCGTCTACCTTTTTGGTATGCCAAAAAATGTTATTATCCTTTATCCACTGACAAATTTCGGGTCTTAAACCGTTTACAAACCTGTAAATGAAATGCGTCATATCCTTCATCTCGATGTTATCTATACCACTGTATGTTTTAAACACCTGCAACAGCCTTTCATAATAGGAGTGCACTGTCTCGTCTCTTTCCTGCGTCGTTCTATCTATCCTGGTCCAATCAGTTTCCTTTGCGGGCACCTTATTTTTCAAATGCTGAATTACTTGTTCATATTTTTTCATCACTTCAATCGACGGCTCCCCTGTGTTAGAGTCCCTCGGGTACTCCTCACTAGGCCAGGCTATGGCTATTTTACATTCGGTCCATAGATCAACCGGGACCACAATATCGAAAAATCCATCCAGGTCTTTCCACAGGCATTTTTGCACCTTTACGAACATTTCCACCTGCCGGTACCAGTCAACTGGCTTTTCGCGCAATTTCGGGAAATCGTTAGTAAAGGACACAATATCCTGTCTGGACCATGGAACATGCACATACCTCCCACCTGGTACTTCGCGCATGGGGTATAACTGTTCGGGCTTGTCTACTTCTCTCAAAGCGAACTCAGGGGTCGCTTGTCTGGATCGAGCCTCATCTTTCTTTCGTGCCCACCTGCTTTTCCATTTTTCCACGTCTCCCCATTTTTGCAAAATTGCTAGCAACTCTTTAATCTGCAACTTTTTCCCTGACACATTCAAGTTCTCTATATCTTTGTCTGAGAATTCAGCTCTGTAAGGTTTTTGCAAGGGCTTGGACCTTGAAATATCTACCCCCATACTAGCTGCAGTGTCTGTCAGCTTTTCGTGGAGCACTCTGGTACTTCTGGTAAGGCTTTTACACATAAACAGCAACTCTTCTTCAGAGTAGGTATTTAATCTGTCTAATCCCACATTTCCTGCCATTAATTCCTCTATTTCTACCCTCAGTTTGTAGAGGTCTAAAGGTTTCGTTTGCGGAGTCTGTTTTTCTAATTCACGACTCCAATTTTCAATTTCTTCCGGAGTTACCAGAGAGACACTCCTAGTACCTGACGTTGATTCTAATTTAATTTCTTTCGCATTAAAAGGATTATGCCTCTTCTGCATTCCCTTCCCGGTCTGTTTGTTTGGCAGGTCCAAGAACACAACTTCAGACTCGCACTCACTGGACTGATCGTCTATGAGTAGGGGCTCCTGCCTTGGTGGGGCCATGATTGGGTTAATAACTGGAGGGTTTGGACTTCCCTGATTATTCCCATATAACGGAACCACTGGTCCAATTGTTACCGGGATGGTCAAAGCCTCAGGACTGGCATTTAACTGGGAGATTTTCTGAATTATTTCTGTTCTCTGTCTAGCTAGGGCCTCTTGCTCCCTTTCATCTAGTACTCTTCCTAAAGTTCGGTCAGGTATTATCTGGGGGGGTCAGGTGAGGGGTAAAACTCGGGGCAGTAGGATGCGTTTCACTTGGTCCCCCACCATAATTTGGTTTTGGGAACAAAGTTCCTGCACCAAATGACCTGCGCTCTTCCCCATATGGAGGCTGTAAAAAGGGCATTCCTGAACTTAATGGTTTTTCTTCGTTTTCATAAAGAGGTCTGGGGAAAAAGACTCCTTTGCTGGAATATTTTTCCTCCGGGCTCACGTGCACTCTAGGATATATCTCTCTTACCTCCGCGGGTCCGGGATTCTCAAAATAGGGCAGTACCTGACCACCTCCCCCCCTACTTAGGGATCTGTCCTCCTCCTTAATAGATGGACGCTGGGGATTTTCTCCTGCACTGGAAGGTCGGGCTCCCTCATTATAAGGGGGCGGGCTTCTCGTAAAGATGTCATCTAATAATTCATCGTCTGACTCCCCCAGGGCCCCCCAATGCTTACTTTTTTCTGCCCTTTTCTCTCCCGCAGAAGGGGTACATGCTGGCATCATGGGAAACAGACCCTCAACAGTCATGCTCTGTCTCCACTGTTTCATCTTTTTATCCCTGGTCTCTTGTTTCAGCCTTGGGTACCACTTGGTCAGACCTTTGTCCATCCGGGGTTTCTCTCTTTCAAAAGCCTCAATCTCCCATTCCTCTAATGCCTCATACTGCATTAGTCTCGGTCTGGGATGCAATTCATTCATTCGGGTCCTCTAATTAAATAAAATCCTACCATTGAAAGTACAGTCTAACGGAAAAGCCAATATTCCGTCATCTTTTGTGTACTTTACCCAATTTTCCAACCACACACAGGTATTGTACCCTCGGTCAAACATCATGAACGAGGCGGGAGTATTGGGTGGTGGGACAATAACGCCCTCTCTGGATTTAATCGGTTTGTCCGTTTTGAAATAATTCTTCACCTTATTTACAAGGGACATTTTTCTCTTAGTTCCGTACATAATATCGTATCTATTGGCTTTCCACTGATCCCTTTCAAACCCTTGGTTTCTTGGATCGGGTCTAGTCTCTGGAGAATACGAGTGCCACATACGATTTCTACGCTTAACTTTGTTTACAAAGTTACCTCCAATCAGAATGCGTCTTGCAATTCCGTGCGACCAATGGGGTGCACGCGTTCAAATATTTTCAGCCAATGGGTGCGCGGCCCCTTCGTGAGACAGTCCTCACGCTCCGGCGCTCACCCCTCCTTCACAATTCCAGCCCCGCTACCCGCCCGCTGTTTCTACCAATCCCAGCGCGGCACAGAGTGACGTCAGAGACGCTTCGCGGCTGACTCCCTCCCTTCACAAGGTAACGGAAACTTTCTTTCTTTCTAAAGTGCTAGTGCTTGGTTATTTTACAACGAATACACATTCGCCACAGTGCTCAAGTGTCTAGACAGAGAAAGAGTTATTTTACTGCAAGTAAACTACTTCCAGTTACTTTTCACACGCTGCTGGTAGATCTCTTCCGCCTACCCTTCACTCTAGCATCAGTGAACCTGTTACTTCCCTAAACTCATCCACTTCTCCGGGATATATCCGAGTCTAAGGTTTCCCAGCGGACCCCTCTGCTTTCACCCAAGCTTCGATGAACCTGCTACTCTTCCGATGTGACCCTTACTAGGTTACGCCACTATTGGAATTTTGCCAATGAACCTCGTTACTGACATTTATTCACACACGTATTCAGAAAAACCCTAGTTAGTGCTTCCCGGTTGTACCTAACCTGCACCTAACTTTCCTCGAGCCTGCGGCCTCAAGGCAAATGGATTCTATTCACCACTTGCCTTTTCAATTCCCCGGGGAGTTCGGACAACATTGAACGAGACGGTTTACAAATGCATGGATTAATACATATAACAATATAAGAACAAGAATAACAATGATAAAACAATTCATGAATTTCAAAGCAGCGTATTCTCAAGAGAATGATCAGGTCCCTCGGAACGGCCGCTCTTGTAGCAGCATTAATATACTAGCAGCTACCGACTTGACTAGTCTAACTAGTCCTACCTAACCTTTAACTAGTCCCTAACCATACCTCTGCTACCAGAAAAACTGATAGAGCGCGCGAGGTCACCCAACCAATAATTTCGCCGCTTCCGGCTTCGGGCCCATATATTTCAATTCACCATATACATTGACCGGGTGACTTCACGGGCTGCTACCAATTTGTGTGAATTCCCTACTGTTATTACTCAGCGTACCCGACTTACCATCCACCGACACGGGTACCTATGACCACAATGGATCAGGGAGCTAGCTGTAAAGGAAAGGCAGCAAAATACAATTCAAATGACATCCAATACTTTTGTAAATGACCACGGACAACTGGAAGTTTTAAAGTCTTTATCTAAAGTTCGTTCTCAGTAAGCATTAGATTTACAAGAATAAGGCAATCGATAATCAAGATAATGAAAAGTACATAACTATAGAGAAATAAAGTCAGGGTAATCATGGAAATGCTAATATGAGATGCAACAGGAAACGCTATGCATTTAGGGCAAAAGTTCTTTGGACAGTTTAAGTAAGGCCGTTCTAGACCATATCAGAAAATGACAAACTGCAATGCAAAATATGATTTCTAACAGGTAGGGTAACATGGGAACACGTTATGAAAATATGCAATGTCTTTATGTTTCAGTAATTTCGGCAAAAGCATGGAAAAATCAACATATGCAAAGGTGTGTCTTTATTAAAGCAAAAGAGAGAAAAATAGAAAGGTGCAAGTTTAAAGATTTTAGAGCAATATTTACCTAGACTGGTGTGGAAACCAAACCCTGGCCACGGGTCAGTTAAGGACAGGAAACCCTCAAGGAAGGATACCCCTCAATGGACAGCAGGTGCAGAATGGACACCCAGGACAGGACAGGAAACCCTCAGATTAGGAATCAGGACAGGACCTCAGGACAGGACAGGAAACCCTCAGGACAGCACCAGCACCCGCAGTTTGGAAGCAACGACTGCGCTCCACCCTCTCTGCAGCTATCGATCAAGACCCCGATTTGGGTCAGCGAACTCCCAGCAAAGTGCTTCGCCAGCACTTTAAGGTTCAGTAGAACCTTAGTCTATGGTCAATTTCGGACAGAGTACTCCGCAGTGCTCTGTATCTTCAGTCACCTATTGAGTGCGATGGGTCAGTGACAGGTCAGCTAAACCAGACAAGTCGGACAATTTCCCTAGGTGAACCCAGGGTAGATATACAGTTTGGGGATGGTGTACCACCCCCCAATGTTGCAAAATGTCAGAATCCCTCAATTTGGATTGGTCCTAAGGTAGGATTTGGGTAACACACCAATCAGAACACACTATTTGGATGCCTACTTTGCATCTCTGGGTACCGCCTAGTGAGATTGGGGTTCTCATGAGAAAGTCCAGGGAAATACAATGACAAGTTTACATTGTTTCAGAATAGGGACACATGACTCCGTCCTGCTGAGTTCGCAGGTCAGTTTCTCAGGAGCATCTTGCCCATCCCTGCCAGCTGGCTGAGTTCCACCAGCCAAGGTTGACTTCTCCCCAGGCGGACGGTCCTGCGCAGTAAGGACCTCCAAGATGGCTTTCGGCTCAGTCAGACCCCCATTTCCCGCGGTACATGAAAAGTAAGCGAGAACAAATTAATACATAGAAATAACGTTATGGAAACACATCATTGGTTTTGTACTTTCAACTTATCACTAAAAAATATACTTATGCAGTCTAAATGTTAGCTACATATACACAGGCACAAGAGCAATGGCACGAGCAGTACCACGTTATTGCCAAAGCTATGTATTACGCATGCGCAACTATTTCCCTCCAAACCTGCAAACACGTCAGGACACGTGAGTGTGACTGACGCATGCGCAGGAGCTATTTCAAAGCAGCGGCCATTTTACGGACTCGAATTAATCGTATTAGAAATACACATGTGCAAGCTTCATTTACCTCGTTTTAAACATGAAATAAAGGTTAGTAAGACGTACAAATTAATACTTGATTACACATGGACGAGGTTCATGACAAAAGCAAATCGCAAATGCGAAGCTTTGCTTCATCATGTCCATCAGTTGTTCTTTTTGTTTTTGTCACCCCGAGTGGGACGGGTATGCCCAGACGTGGGTCCCGTGCTCTCCATGCCACTGGAATCAAGCTATCCTGGCTGATGAGGGCTGACAGCCCGAAACCGGTCTAGGATGCTTGTTTCCAGTCCAGGGAGGACGTCGTCTAGCAGTTCGGGCTGGACTGTTCCTATTGGGCGCAGGATCAAGACTGATGTGCATATGGCTGGGTCCAAACTGGAATGGCATGGTTAGCAAAAAAACGATGGATTTAGGCCCAGATCTCTGAATTGGGGTAAATGTATGACATTGTTCTACATTCCGCCCATCAGTTGTTCTTTTTGCTTTTGTCACCCCGAGTGGGATGGGTATGCCCAGACGTGGGTCCCGTGCTCTCCATGCCACTGGAATCAAGCAATCCTGGCTGATAAGGGCTGAAAGCTCGAAACGGGTCGTAGGATGCTTGTTTCCAGGCCAGGGAGGACCTGGCCTGGCAGTTCGGGCTGGAATGTTCCCATTGGGCGCAGGATCAAGACTGATTTGCATATGGCTGGGTCCAAACTGGAATGACATGGTGAGCAAAACAAATGATGGATTTAGACCCAGATCTCTGTACTGGGGTGAATGTATGACATTGTTCTGCATTCTGTCCACCAGATGTTCTTTTTGCTAGATTGATTGATTGAGCAGCTATCTAGCTGACATGAATATGAAGGAGCCTTTGTGGGTTTCCTTGAGTCTAGATTCTCCTGAAGAGCCCCTTTCTCTTCTGAGCCCTTCTTAACACATATGTACAGGAGGAGCCCTGTATTCATGTCCTCAATGTTTAAGACAACAAATACTCATGGATTTCTGAACAATGAGAGTAAAAGCATTAAGGTAACATGTTGTTCCTGCTTATATTTTGCATGCTTTACATAAACCTGTATTCCCTATGAGTGTTTGGATTTCCTGAATTAAACCTCAAATAAACATGTTTATCCATTGTTTGAATTAAATAACGTTATAAGCTCTAACTGGTCAGTGAAATGCTAAACGTACAAAAAATTGGTATGTTTTGCTATTTCTAGCCACACCCTTGACTCCGTCCACTGATCCAATCTTCGGTTATTCCCACCCCCTGATACTCCACCCACAGTTCCCCTACTTTTTTTCCCCCACTTCGACCACTGGTACTACCCCACAACCTCAGTGGCACTATACTCCAGGGACCCTCACTTCACAGTTACATCCCTCGACCCTCCGATTAGAGAAAACCGGAGCGACACAGTGACAGCAAGCGTGAGCGACAGGAAAGCAAACCTATTGCATTCTGCTCAATCAGATTAAATAATTTAGATAGGATCACACCAGAGCACTTCATAGCGAGAAATATTATATGTAATACATATGGCACTTACATCTTCCCCGTAAATAAGCTTGAAATGTGCGGAGCACCTGCAGAGGGTGACAGCAGTCACTGCTGGCATGACAGGATGGTGCGTAGGAGGTCGCGCAAGTTTGTGGGGGGAACGGAATGCTAATAATTACAATTTTAAAAACGTACCTTCTCCCTT
This sequence comes from Lissotriton helveticus, assembly GCF_964261635.1. Lineage (NCBI taxonomy): Eukaryota > Metazoa > Chordata > Amphibia > Caudata > Salamandridae > Lissotriton > Lissotriton helveticus. The sequence goes on along the minus strand of NC_136067.1, from coordinate 1,756,175,599 downwards.
GTCACCGCCGCCTCAGCTCCTGCTGCTTCTGGCTGGATCTGTGTTCGTTTTCCACAGGCAGCCTCCCTCCTCTAAGCCAATCACAACGCTGCAATGGCAGCGTTATGATTGGTGGGGACGGTGCCCCGCCGGGCGCCTGTAGGGAGGTCATTATCTCTATGAAGGCTTCATGCAGCCTACATAGAGAAAAGGGGGAGTGCGCATGACTGGTTTGGTCGGCCCCAGAGGGCTGACCAAACAGTCAGGGCCCACAACAGTGGGCAAGCCACTCCACCCTGCCTTGGAGCAGGACCACCCATGGGCCCGCCCCCAACCAATCACTTCTGCTTTTTCGCAGTGCGAGAAGCAGAAACATAAAATGGTAATTTTACCATTTTATGTTTCTGCTTCTCGCACTGCTATTCAGCAGTGAGGCGACACCCCTATGCCCCAAGGAAAGAGCCGCCTCTGACTAAAGAACGACGTTGGATTCAAACCAGATCTGTGATTGGGGTGAGTGTCTAAAAAGGTTCAGCCCTCAGTCCATCATCTCTTTTGTGTTTGCCTAATTACTCATACCGCCAGATACATCTGTCATTCTTACAGTGCATGATTATTTCTTACATACAAGGGTAAACTAACTCAAAAACCTGCCTCCAAATCATAGTTTAAGTACTTGTGAAGTAGTGACAAGTTGAGTGCCTTTGTTGCCCTCCATTCCATTCATTGATTTGTAGAGGTTAAGCTCCAGATACTTCCAGCAATAGTGATACTCGAACAAAAGAAGAGCTGATGGTCCTTTGAATCAAGCCTCTGTTTTGGGCCCAGATGGAGGTAATAAGAAGGAAAGCACCCCACCACCTGCTGGCTGTATCTCCCCACGGAAAACAACAAGCAAAGTCCGGGCGCTGCTAAATATAGCGGATCTGGAGTCCACAATTTACAGCACAACAAATTTAGCACTTCACTGTGTCCAGAACGGATCTGGCTCAATAATAGCTTCAGGATCCGTCTGGACCCCCTGTACTGTACAAGGCACAATCACTGTACCTGGAAACATGCATACCAATAGACCCGATTCAGGAGGGAGATTCTCAATTTTTTTGTCTCCCACCTAAAATCTTCTGCTGGATATTGCCCATCATCTTGTGGCATTCCCAGTCTTGAAAAAGCGTTCTTCTGCCGTCTGTCCTTGTGACAATACATCACGACAAAGTTGCTGCCATTTTCTATTATTCTGCAAATGTTATCTTTTTTTATGGAAATTTTACTTAAAACCTATCTTTTGTAAGCATAATGTAAGATCAACAATAACTGCAATGAACTTGTTGGTCTCTTTGGACAACCCAGGATTATGGTTCCATGTAGCATCTTATCTAATACATTCTATTGCTATCAGGAAATCTATTGTAGTCTGACAACTGGGAGGGTACAGCTAACCGCTCCTAAACCATTGATCGTTAATATGGAAAATGTTACGGCATCACTAATGTAAATGGCACGATGCACTTTACTTTAACATTTAGCATATATAGTACTGTTTAAACAATGGAAAACTGGATATTTGAATTGCACAATGCACTTTTCCCCATTCTTTTTAACAACATTTTGAATATATGATCTTGTTTGTCGATCTACGTATTTCCATTGACTCTTAACTGTTGGTATATGTTGCCTGTTTTGTATTTTATTATGTTTTTTTTTATTGCTTTCCTGAAGATTATATGCACTGCTTATATGGTTGTATATTACACCCGAATAAAAGCGTATGAATTGAATCAATAGAAGTCATTGGGAGTAATACATTCCCCCGATTATTATTATTTTTTAAATCCCCCACTTCAGCCGTTTCACAATCTGTAATAAAGTCGAGTGCAATATAAAGGTTAACGTATAATATTTTGTTTACCAAAATGAATTCATTTGCTGAGCGTGCAGCGGAATTGTTATATGTCTAAATTCACAAGTCATTTTTAAACGAAATTTAGGTTTATGCATTCCGAGATGTTTTCTTGAATGAAATGAGTCAGATTCAGTTTTATACGGTAGAAAATACAAATTCTGAACTTGACAGGTCGATCATGCTAAGCCTGTTCACTCACTCACCACTAGATGGCAGAATTGTACAATTTTGTACATTCATATTTCGACTACCAGTAGATATGCATCACTGTCATTTGAATAGTCAATAAGGGCGCGTTACCCATGTGTGGACAAACAAAACAAAGACAAAAGTACATGCAAATGTGTGCGCACGGACCAGCAGACATGGAGACATCTATACAGCAGCAGATACACAGGCACTTCCAACAGGGAATCAATATACATACACCTATGCAATAGATAACAGACATACATGCAGGCACACATCGACACAGAGAAACGCCGGCAAACCGACTTACAGGTATTACTGCAAACAGGTAATCAAACGTACAGCCATGCATTTACAGAGGCACACACACAAATACAAACACACGTGCATACACACACACACACACACTACACTCATACTGCACACGTACTGATCCACATACAGTTACATACCAAACACATGCATACATATATTCAATCAGTTTGAGGCTGAAAAGGTAATAATAGAATAATGCTTCACGTTTAATCCTTGGCATTTGCTTGGAAATGCTTCCTCTGGGTGCCAGCTGACATTTCGGCACCCACACTTGAAAACCAACAGACACATGGCCACACCAGGTTTTAAATGATATAAAGAAAGTGTGTTGGGGAGAAGTACTCAAAAAGGGGCCTGGTCTAGTAAGTGCGTGGTCAATGCAATTTAAGGCATGGCTTAAAACTTGTGAACTAAAGCCCTGTGCATCCCAAAGTGCACCGCCCGAACAGTATTTTGATGCCTCTCAGTGAGCTTGCTGTTATTGTATCTGAACATACCAGACAATAATGGAGAAGCCCCTAAAACATGTCATACCTATTGGCTTTGTCATTGTTTGTTAGCAGTATCAGATAATTAACAACAATAATTTTGTTGCATAATATAAAATTGGAAAATATTTAACTTCTGAAATTATGAGACTGTGAATTACTAAGGTCTGTGTTTCAGTCACCCCTGTTCTCATCTTCACACCACTTTCTTCTGCAGTCTCAGTCACACCTATTTTATCTTGATAGCTTTCTGAAACCCTCCATTTGCATATCTTTAAAACAAAATCTTTTTATTAAAATGTCCCACAAACGACATACAAAATGATACATAACCCAACCAAACCCCCTAGGTTGCTGCAGTACATGTCTATAAACAGATCGTGATTTGACAATATCAGCCTGATCCAGACTGTAAACGACAAAGAACACTCTGGGGTATATTTACAAGAATTGCTGCTAAGCAAACTCAGCGGCAATTATTTTTCTTCGGGACATGGCTATAGGATCAGCTAGCGGCGGCGACTTTTGCTGCAAACACTAGTGTCACAGCGATACAAATCTTGATGCTAATGTGAAAAAAGTGATGAGAAAACTCATGTTAGTCAGCCGCCCATCACTTTTTTCATTTTGCGGGGGAAAAAACAAAAGAAAAAGCTTGTGAATCACAAAAAAACAAAAACTATTGCCTGAATGCAAAATGGAGCAGCCTGGGCCCAGTTCAGCAGCAGACAACAACCCACTAGCCCCCTTAACAGGATGATCAACCAGAGTCCCAGGGGAAGAGGAAGAGGAAAATATGATTCAGTCAGGAGAAAAGTGAGATCCTGATTGCGGAGGTGACGGAGAATCAACACCAGCTCTTCGTCAGCTCCAGTATGTCATTGGGGACCAAAAATGCCATTTGGCAGTCCATTATCAGCAAGGTTAACGCAGTAGCAGAAGTCAAGAGGACAGAGACCAATTGTAAGAAGAGCTGACATGATGCCAAGCGCAAGACTAAGCAGAAACTGGCCAGAAATCGACAGGCAGCACTGCAGAACAGAGTTGGGAGTCCAGCGCCACAGGAGGCGCTTGATTCCTTGGAGGCACATGTGTGCAAAGTCATCTGTGAGGAGTCGGTGGGTGGAGTAGAGGGACAGGACAGTGCTGGATATGACCAGGTACATCAGCAACAGAGTAAGTAACAATTAGGGACATGGTGGGGGGTGGGGGGGTGGGAGTAATGTTACTTCCGTCCATCTATCTATGTCTCAGAGCCCACCCACACTGCGTGAAGTACAAATGCCAGGTACATGTACTTGGGGGTTAATTCACATGTCCCTTGAGCTGTTGGCATCCTTAACAAGTACATAGAAAGAGACATAACGGTGGTGTAAAGGACTTCTAATCAAGCACACATGCATATGAGAGAGAGCAAATCAAGAAAAAAAAATTAGAAGTGCACCATATTTACAAGCACGTTGTATCAGTTTAGTAAAGATTACATAAGAGTGTCGAATTTATAGAGTGAAAATACATAAGAGTGTTTAATTAAAATAGAATGCATATATCAGTGTGAAAAGCTAATGTAGAAGTGTGTAGAGATGTTAGACTGATGTTGAAATCCCATGTTATGTGGCTGTTGTAGAGGAGAATGTAATACTGCTAAACGTAGAAATGTGTAGGCCACATGGCAGCTCACAGAGAATGAAAAGGTGCTGTTACACTCTCACATGATATGGATTTTAATGTTGTTGTAATTCAAAGTATTATTGATCATAGAACTGAAATATATGTTTTATAGAAGTGTTTCATATAACCATTGTGTGTAATAAGTTAGAATACTGTTTAGACTAAGAAATTAAAGGTTTACAGAGTGTGCAGGCCCGTTTCATGTAATTCTAATAGGCTTGAATAGATAAGTTCATTTCTTTTGATCTGCATGTGTTAGTTAGAGGAAGGCCATGTTAAGCATAAATTGCAGAGACTGCTCGATGGTTTACGACTTAGAAGATACGGTGGAGGCCGGAATTTGGGGCCCACTGTACAAGTGTCTGTTTGCAGGTGCGAGGAGGTTCCAATCAAGAGAGTGATGAATAGAGTTTTGTTCAGGGAGTCAGGCACAGGCCTGGAGGAGGCTTCAGGAATTTCCTGGGGGGTACCGTCCTGCCGGAGAAGAGCCTGAGAAGCAAGGTCAACGCTAACGATGGGCCCAGAGGAGTATCAGCATGGAAAATGCCAGAACCAACACCATGTGAGGGGCGTCTCTAAAGGGCGTTTCTGTTGTAAATGTGATTTTTGTATTAGGGACAGCACCCCTGGGTGGAGTTAGGGCAGATGGTCTGAGGAACCTAAGAGAGCGGATGGGTAGGCAGATAGGATAACTGCGAGACACCGATTCACAACGAAGACTAAGGGAAGTGAGTGATCTTCTTTGGAAGGCTGACACCTTTTTAGGTTAAGATTTTACTAAGTAGGGATGTCACTTAGTCTAGTGTAGGGACAGTCTAATCTGGATTTTCTTCCTTTCTGTAAATGACTCATAAGCTACAGCTTGTGTCTATTCTTGCAACACTGATGATTTTCGAATTGGTTTTGGTGATATTCTTCTGCCGACTAAGAGCGTTTAGAAAATGTATGTTTGTATTGATACCAGTATATCTTTTGAACCTTATTTTGAGATGTTTGTATCTCCAGTTAACTTTGGCTTTATAATAAACTTTTAAAACTTATTCGTAGTAAGTGGTTCTTTAGAGTGGTGTAAGTCCTTAACTGATTGACCTAGTAGTGGATTGCCTTTTACTCTATGACAGGTATCAACGGTTCAGTCGACCTGAGTTGGGATCTAGACCTATAGCAATAGATCAGAAATCCCGCCGTAACAGTTGGTAGCAGAAAAGGATGGTTACCTTCTAGAGGAAGGTGATCTAGACTAGGTTAAGATTATCCCAAGGTCCCTAGAGATCGAGAGATGAGCAGCGGAAGAATCGCCTGCCGAAGAAGGTGCTGACGGTGCGAGAGAAAAGCAGCAGGGTCGGACGAGAGTGAGTATAACAAGGGTCATGCGTTGACAGATTGCGGTGTTTTGTGTTGTATCTGTCTTGTAATGTCATGCGGAGTTGAATGCCTGTAGTGTGATTGAGAGAGGGTTGTGAGCGCGCGCAACCTGGCAAACTGGGAAAATCTTAAGTTCGGGGAAGAGCTTAAGTGGTTCGGGTGTATCGAACATCCAGAGTAGTTGTCGACCAGAGTAAAGGGGGTCATGAGGTACCATTGATCGCCCGCAGGACCGAGATAGGGGGAATGCAAGAGTGAGTGTGTGGGTAACGGACGCAGGTCGAAAGTTACCGTGTGTAAGTAACCTATCAGTTAAGGCGATTGTCTGGACGTACACGGAAAGACATTTCGTCAGTTAAGGTGACAATTACAGTTAGACTGTGGGCGTACAGTCAAGGAAAGTGATCGCTTGGTCGGAAGTAATCATTTTTCAGAGTATGAATGGGACGCATGCATGACCGAGAGACGAGCTGAGAAAGGAGGGGAACTGCTGCGAAGGGGAGACGAGTGACGTCAGCGAGAGCCGCGCTGTGATAGGCCGGTTGGTGTGAAGTCACGCTGTGATAGGCCGGTTGGTGTGACATCAGCAAGAGCCGTGCTGTGATAGGCCGGTTGGTGTGAAGCCGCGCTGTGATAGGCCGGGGTGCGAGAACCGCACTGGGATTGGTGGATTGTCATCAGGAAGTAAACGAACGCGGAGAAAATAGAAATTTTGTAGATTTTGAACATGAAGTGTTTTAAATGTTTAAGAGCGATCTTTAAGAGAAAAAGAAGAGAATCTTATTACGGGGAAGAGGCACCGTCAGAGGGTACACCAGCTCACTATATGGCAACGAATGTTGGGTTGCATACTATACTGTGGCTTGATACTTGGAGTAAGATTACAGAAGGGAATGAGGAACTGACTTTTCCGAAATACGGAATGTTTAGACTAGAAGTGTTGCATCAGCTAAAAGCAGTTTTGTCCTCATTGAGACCTTTGCCTAGACCAACACAGTTTGAGGCCCTTAATGCGTGGATTAGGGCGGCGCACGACAGGAATCAGAACAGGCGCCAAGAAAGGGTAAGGCGATCAGTAAGGGCAGTGCAAGATGCCAAATGGGATGAGGAAGCCAAGAAATGGAGGGTACAGACGATTGAAGTGGATAAGTTGTACCCAGTGAGAGAGGTTACAGGAGAAAAGAGACCCATAGAAGAGGATGACGAGAGCGAGTCGGAGGATGGCCTAATAAATAGGTTGTTGATAGATAGACCGCCTCCGGACAATAGGGAGATAGAAGGTACTGAGCTCCCAAGGGAAGATAGGGTTGACATAGAAGGGAACAGGACACTCCCTATAATGAATTGGGTACCTACCAAAGGTGAGGAGACACCTCAACATAGTCCTGTACAGAGAGTAGTCGGAAGGGTTGTGGTGCAGAAGATGCCAGCAACAGAGAGGGTTGAGTCTTATGGATTGCCAGATGCTCTTCAAGTACCCGTTACCATAGGTCCTATAGTGTCGGTTTATCACCCAGAGAAAGGGAGAGAGGAAGAACAGGTACAGCTAGACAGAGAAAGAGTTGAGATGGAAAGAAGGAATAACACGACAAATGCCTGGAGGCAATTGCCAGGACCGATAACGTGGAGCACCCCATTGGATTCAGCAGTGGATCCCGTAGCAGAACAGTGGGGTCAGAGAGGACCGATGGACCTGAGGGGACCACGGCCGAAATCCTATAAAGAGTTGAGGGCTGACTTGAAGGAATGGGATAGGTCCACAGAAGCACCGAGCAACAGGTCAGGAGCAGAAGCAGGATGGGGAAGTCGAGGCAACGGGACATTATCTCACTACGGGGCTAGCGAAAGCAGTCAGGAGTGGGACGGTAAAAGTCAGGAGAGTAGAGGAGTTACACGTCATATTGACGGTGGAAATGGGCAGGAGCGAAAAGGTAGAAGTACGGAGTGTGGAGAGACGTCTCGTCTCATTCAAAGTGAGGGAGACCAAAGGACACAAGAGTACAGGGATAGGTTTAAGTGCACTCTCCACGCACCTGATGATAACGTACAGCACTGGAATCGTGGGAACATGGGGAACCGCGAAGGATCTTGCCATGCGTCGAGTGATCAGAGATCACAGGCAAATTGCGAAGGCATGGGGAATAATGGAATGTCTTACCATGCACCTAGAGAAACCAGGCAGAATGGGAAATGTGGGACTATGGGAAATAGAGAAGTGTTTCACTATACACCCAGAGAGGATGGAACTGCATGGGACCTGGAGAGATGGGAGCATGGGAGGACTCCCCATAACACACCTGAGCCCAGACGTAGGACTCAGAGCTGTGATGGGAGAGATGTAAATGGACTCTCTAGAGATAGCATACTGAAAGCTGTGATAAAAGCCAAAAGACTCGATGTGACCAGCTTAAAATCTGACCTGGACGAGATAATAGATGGTGTGTTGCCTTTAGAAAAGGATTGACATGTACGAACAAGATGAGCTGCTGTTTATAGCAAAAGATATTACTCGAAAGGCAAGAGCAACTCATGAGAAACTGTCTGAACTGGCAGACAAGTATATGGTAGATTTGTCTAGAACAAAGGCATTGCAGGGTTACCATAGGTTGCATTATTCAGACCAGGACTTAGAAGAGAGGAGGACAACTGGATTAAAAACACACATAAGGGAACTGATCACAGGAATAAGAGCATGGAGAGATCTGGACAAATGGGAAGAGAGTTGGTCCAAAAAGGGAACTGTTAGGCGGAGCGTGAATGTGATGTCTCCGGAGGGAAGGCTACTGCAGATGGAAGCATTCCCTTTGCGAGAAATAGCGAATGGGAGTTATGTACACGTGCCCTGGAGTAGGGGAGATTTGGCTGCATTTACCAACTCATTTCCGAAGTTAAGGGAAAATCCCGTAGAGTGGTACAAGCAGGTAGAGAGGTTTGTCAAGATTTCAAAAGTATTGTGGGTTGATTTGAACACCTTATTCGACATTGTGGTCCCAGGAGACTTGTGGATAGCATGCAAAGTTAGTGTCGAATGGCCAACTGCAGAACCAGAAAGGGATGCTCGTACTAATGGACCGTCAGAAGGAGTAATGTTAAAATATGAAAGGGTGATGACATGGCTAAAGGAGAAGGTGCCACCACAAGATATAGATTGGGTAAAAATAGACCGAACAAGACAGGAACCCAAGGAGACAGTTCATGAGTTTTATGAGCGATTGCTGAAAACGTTCAAACAATACAGTGGATTAGATGTAATGGATCCCAAAGATATAGGACAGTTTGTATCAAAGTTCGTTTTGGGGTTGAGGCCTGATATTTGTTTGATGATTCAGCAACATTTAATTTGTTGGCAAAACAAACCATTGGATGAAATTTTGAGATACGCAAGGTATTGCAGTGATGAAATAGATTCCAAAGCAAAGAAACTAAAGGAGAACCTGCTGATGGTGCAGATGCAGTCGGCTGGAAAGGGTGGACAGCAGCAACAGGGAACAGGGACAATGGGACGGAAACCAAATAGTCAGAATAAGGACAGCGAGGAAAACTCGAGACCTAGAATAGACATTGCTACATTGAAAAAAACGACAAAGTGTCACCAGTGTCACCAGGTGGGACATTGGAAACGCGAGTGTCCCTATAACCCTGAAAACGGAGAGCTAGAAGTAGAGGAGGAGGAAGTTCGAGAAGTTCCAGTTCAAGGGGTGACAGTGCCAAAGAGTAAGGTGGCCAAAGGGGGGACTTCGGCTCCACGAGCTCAGTTCCGGCAGCCACCAAAGATTACGACAGGGGGAAAGATCTATAGACAAATGCCTCTTTTTATAGACGAAGAAGAGTGTTACTACATTGATCCATTGACGGGATGACGTGTAAGTAGAGAGGAGGACTGTACCCTCGGGGCAGTTCTAGAGGTGGATCAAAGAGGACCGTTTGTTGAGGCTGAAGTGGCAGGGTGTCCTACGACATTCTTAGTAGATACCGGAGCTACTCGATCAACTTTGAGATCGGCAGTGGTTCCAGATCTACCAATGTCGGGGGAAACAATTCAAGTGGTAGGAGTCGCAAATAGGAGAATGACTAACCCTTTGACGGAACCAGTGCTAGTGAGAATAGGAAACTACACCGATGAACATCAGTTTGTAGTATGTGATTCTAGTCCTGTGTGTCTGTTAGGAAGAGACTTATTGTGCAAACTGAACTGCACAATATACTGCACACCTCAGGGAGTGGAGGTACAGACTACAGACGATGATGCTACCTTTAAAGTTGCAAATTCGAGAATATGCGTAGAACTGTATCCTACCCTGACTGTGGAGGAGCTTCCTTGGGACTTACGAGATACAGTGTCATCAGAGGTATGGGATTTTACTGGAGAAGAGATAGGATTGATCAAAGGAGTAGAACCAGTGAAGATCATGGTAAAACCAAATGTTGAATATCCAAGAACGCCACAATACAAATTGACCCCGGAGACGATTGCAGGAATAAAACCCGTAATCGACTCTATGATTCAACAGGGAATACTGAAGGAAATCGTGGGTAGTCCATGCAACTCCCCGATTATGGGTTTGCAGAAACCTAGTGGGAAATTTAGAATAGTACAAGATCTTCGAAAGATTAATAACATAGTTGTTTCATGTTGTCCAGTGGTACCGATTCCATCAGTGATATTGTTTCAGATACCATTCCAAGCTGAGTGGTTCACAGTGATAGATCTTTGTCAGGCTTTCTTTTCAATTCCATTGGATGAGGAGAGCCAGTATCTTTTTGCTTTTAAGCTGGAAAACCGTGTCTTAACATGGTGTCGTATCCCACAGGGGTATACAGAAAGCCCATCAATTTTCAACCAGCTATTAAAGAAAAATCTTGAAAGTCTAGTACTGCCACAGAACTCGGTTCTGGTCCAGTACATAGACGACCTACTTGTTGCGTCAGGAACGGAAGAAGCTTGTAAGATAGATACCATTGCCTTGCTGAATCATTTAGCTGAAAATGGGCATAAGGTATCTCCGAGCAAATTGCAGTACTGTCTGACAGAAGTACAGTACTTGGGTCACCGGATAGAAAAAGGAAAGCGCAAGGTGTCACCAGATAGGATAGAGGCGATAATGAGGATGAACGCGCCTACGACACAGAGAGAAGTCAGGATGTTCCAAGGAAGGGTTGGTTATTGCCGACAGTGGATAGCTAACTTTTCCCTGAAGGCAAAACCCTTACAAAAACTGACGCACAAGGAGGTGAGTGATCCAGTACCATGGGACAAGGATTGTTTGATGTCGTTCCTACAGCTGAGAGAGGACTTGTGCCGTGCTCCAGATTTGGGGATGCCTGATTACGAAAAACCATTTTCACTTTACTGCTGCGAAAGAGAGGGTTGTGCTTTGTCAGTCTTAGTACAAACTCATGGAAATGCCCGTAGACCAGTTGCATACTTTTCGGCTACTTTAGATCCGGTAGCCGCAGCGTTGCCCGGATGTCTCAAATCCGTTGCGGCAACAGGTGTCAGCATTGAAAATATAGTTATGGGACACCAATTAGTGGTGTATGTACCTCATTCTGTAGAACTGTTAATGACCAGGACCAAGACACAGCACTTAACCAATAATAGGCTCACGCGCTACGAGCAAGTTATTCTTGCTGCGGAGAACGTGACCCTTAAGAGGTGCTCTGTTTTGAATCCTGCTACTTTGATGCCACTTCCTAATGATATAGAAGGCGAAGAATGCGAAGATCACGATTGCCTTGATGTGACTGAACTATGCACCAAGCCAAGACCAGATATTGTGGATGAGCCGTTGACTGACCCTGATGAAATTTTCTTTGTTGATGGCTCATGTTTAAGAGACGATACTGGTCGGTTGAGAGCAGCTTATGCTGTTTGCACCATTACTGGAGTTGTGGAAGCCGCTTGCCTGGAAGGAGTACACTCCGCTCAGGTAGCAGAAATCATTGCATTGACACGTGCCTGTTTAGCAGGTAGCAAAATTAGAGTCACCATTTATACCGATAGCCAATATGGTTTCGGTGTGGTTCATGATTATGGGCAATTGTGGTCTCAGAGAGGTTACATGACCTCCTCTGGTTCGCCTATTCGAAATGGGGAATTTGTGCGACTGTTGTTAGAAGCATTACAAGGTCCAGCAGCAATTGCGATCGTTAAATGTGTAGCCCACACCAAAAATACAGATTTTGTATCGCAAGGTAATCGATATGCAGACGAAGTTGCTCGCTATTGTGCGGAGCAAGGATATTCTTTCACGGAAGTGGAAGTAGGTGGGGCTCAGGAAAAGACAGAGTTAAACATGATGCTAGAAACAGTTGATACTTGGGAGGATTTAAAAGACATGCAAGAGAACGTACCTGATTCTGAGAAAAAGGCATGGGAAACAGCAGGCTGTGTGAAAAGTGAAATGGATTTGTGGGTTTCAGCAGATGGAAGGGCAGTACTACCTGATGAATTAGTGAGTCCAATGGCACGACATATACATGGTCCAGTACACTTAGGAAGAGATGCCATGCTGAGGTTATTTAGGCAGACTTGGTATAACCCTAAGTTTAGGATTGCAGCAGAAGCAGTGTGTCAGAGATGTGTCACATGTCAGCAATTGAACGTAGGGAAAAGAACACCAGTTACAATGAGTCACATTGGGAGGTCTGGGGGGCCTTTCAACCGAATGCAATTAGATTTTATTGAGATGCCAAAAATCAACCGCCTCAGGTATGTTCTGGTGGTTGTATGCATATTTTCCAGATGGGTCGAAGCATACCCTACACGCAGGTGCGATACACTCACAGTAGCAAAGTTGTTGCTTAGAGAGTTGATCCCGCGCTTTGGGGTGCCAATCTCCTTGGAATCAGATAGAGGAACTCATTTCAACAGTGAAGTTGTGAAGATGCTTTGCTCTGCATTAAACATTGATCAGAAGTTGCACTGTAGCTATCGACCAGGGGCTTCAGGTATCGTGGAGCAGATAAACGGAACTCTAAAGTCCCGAATAGCCAAAGTATGTTCATCGACGTCCTTAAGCTGGCCTGATGCTCTGCCCTTGGTACTCATGAGTATGCGTAGCACACCAGACAGGAGGACAGGTCTCTCTCCACATGAGGTTTTAATGGGGAGGGCAATGAGACTTCCGTCTGTTCCAACAACAGCTTTGTTGAATATTACAGATGACCGGATCCTGGATTATTGCAAGGGACTTTCTGACGTCATTCATTCTGTGTCTCTTCAGGTGCAGGCTGCTGAAGTTCCATCTTCAAGAGACCTATGTCACGACTTGTGCCCTGGTGATTGGGTGCTTGTTAAAAAACATGTCCGGAAGAACTGCCTAGACGTGCATTGGAAGGGGCCCTACCAAATAATCCTGACAACGAATACTGCTGTAAAGTGTGGAGGGCTGCCAAACTGGATTCATGCTTCCCATACTTGAAGAGTTCCAGCACCCTTAGAAGAAACAGCTCCTCTCACAGATGAAAATCCAGCTGTGGACGGCGAACCACTAGAGGGGATCAGTCAAGCTGTGGGGGTGTCGGAAGAAGTTGGGAGTGCTACAGATCCAGAAGAAGAAAGACAGGACGACAGTGAAACTGAAGTTGCCACCGAAGGAGAAAGTTGCTGTGAATACGGCTCAGACACAGATCAAGACGAGAGTGATCAAGAACCGAGTGTGAGGACAAGAAATAGGAGAACCAGGCGTGGAGAAGCTAGTTGGCCTGAAAGAAAGAAGGGGCCGAGCTTGAAGCCAACTCCAGAGAGAACACTTGCTCCTATATCTGAAGACTCGGATCTGGACGAAGGTGCACAAAGACAGGAACAGGAAGGTCCGAGAAGATCGAGGAGGGTGCGAGTGCCCTGCAGAAGATACGCTACTCCTGAGTGGACCTACCTAGCAGCAGATGTCCAGTGCACGGAGATCCGGGAGGGTGAGGGAAGTGACATTGATCAGTACTGACCCAATCATAACATTGGAAGTAGTGTTGTTAATACCCGGAGTGGAGGTCGAAGGGTTGCTGACACTCACTATCCCCAACCCTCCTTATCTGAGCAGGATAAGAGAACTGGTTTTAAACAGAATAGAATTTCCGACTTTTTGTTCAATGAGGCCAACACCCGAGGAGATCATTCTTCGTTTGGAAATATTAGAATACGTGATTAGAGCCGCTGGAACACGTATCATTCCAGAGTGTTAAAGACTTTGTAAATCAACAGATTGAAAGATAACCTAGCGCCGAGTGGAAGAAGAAGAAATTTAGGGACTTCTCATTTAGTGGACGGAGAAGGGCTAGGGTTGTCTGTTGCTATAAAACTCAAAGACTGATCTTGCAGAAGGGATTATCAGCTTCCAGGTGTGGTTCGGAAAGACTGAATAAGCAAAGAAAAGAGACTTTGTGTTGTGAAAGAATATCAGAACTACACTGTCTTGAGATCATGGAAGCCGGCAACCCAAACCGCAAGACCAAATGCATAGTAGGCACACTTTTAGTGGGAGTAATTTTTCTTATAGTTTTAGTAGTTACTATATCATATGTAGTGGGACATGAAAATGAAGAGTAGGCAACAAAGGAAGCAAAAATTGTATCGATACAGAAACCTACTACTGCTGGTCAAAGAGGGAACAATACAGAGAAAGATAAAGCTTTACTAGCAGCAGAGACTCGTAGGTTGCATGTGGATGAATCACAGGGAAATTTCAAATCAAATGCATATGCTAAATTGCTTTATGAATATATTGATGCTATGGAGGTAAAGAATTGCTATGTGTGCATGCAATTGCCAGCCTCTGTAGACGAAGGTATTAGATATCATCATCTTCCATTGACTTATGGAATCACATGTAGTTTGTTGCTTAGTATATTTTATGAACGTGATGGGTTTGAGTATTATTTTTCAAATTTTTATGCTGTTTTACCAGAAGTTCCAAATTACAAGCACATGAACAAGTGGGATTATTATAAGAGTGAAGATAGATTAAAGACATTTTTAATTCCTTGGAACACGTTGGATACTTCACATGCCCGAAGAAATAATTTGACTTGTCAAGTGTCAGAAATTGAGAAAAGGTTTATAGGACAGGTGGATGATCGGTACAGGAGACAGAAGATCTTAAAGGCTTCAGGCCAATGGAAAACAGATTGGACCGAGGAAGAAAGGTCACACCAAAGAAAGGGTAGTAATGGTCCAATAGCTTTAGATCGAGAGAAAAAAGGGAAACTGTGTATATATAGGGGTAAAACCTATTATGAGAATGTGTTTGTGGGAGAAGTAAATTGTGAACATGCTTTCCAATTAGAATATTATACAAAGGATTTCTTGAAGGGAATGCAGGTGATCCCGAATGTATATTTTGTTTGTGGAAGAAATGCATACGTGAAACTACCGGATAATTGGTATGGATCATGTTATTTAGCAATTGTCTTCCCCAAAATATACCATGCTAAGGATTTGGAAATTATAGAGAGAGGAACTCAAGCTAGAGGAAGAAGGGATGTAAACTATGAGGAGGTAGTTGGAGACGTATTTGGTGCTATGTTTCCTCTTTTAGGGATAGCACTAAATGATGTCAAGATTAGAAGATTGGCAACAGTTGTAGATAGGTTGTCCGCCAGTACTGCTAGATCATTAATGCTGGTGGAGGGAGAGATGCAATCGATAAGGGCAATGGTTCTTCAGAACCGACTTGCTCTAGACGTTCTGTTAGCCAAAGAGGGAGGAGTCTGTAAGGCTTTGAAGGTTCAGGAATGTTGTACTTACATTCCAGACAATTCAAAACCTCTAGAGAAATATATACAGAACATCACTGAAATTCATCATGAGATTGAGGATTTGACACAGGTAACTGTGTGGGAAAAAGTAGGTCAGGGAATGGGTAAAGTTGGAGGTTGGTTTGCCAACCTAGGAAAGGGTTTCATTTGGTACATACTGAAGCCTATCATCATAATAGTGATTTGTATAATCACCTTGTGGGGATTGGTGCGGCTGTATCAATGGTATAGATCAAACAGGTTGCAGAGATCCATGAGAGAGCAGGAGAGGAGATTAGCTACGATGCAGGATAATCAGTACAGGAGTCTGAGGGCTCTAGAGATGATGAAACGAGAGAGTACTGCAACGAGTTCAGTTTGATTCAGTTCATACCTCAGGGATGGTGTTGTGATGGTGATGACTACTAAAAGTCATCAAAGGGGGGAACTGAGAGAGCGCAAATCAAGAAAAAAAAATAGAAGTGCACCATATTTACAAGCACGTTGTATCAGTTTAGTAAAGATTACATAAGAGTGTCGAATTTATAGAGTGAAAATACATAAGAGTGTTTAATTAAAATAGAATGCATATATCAGTGTGAAAAGCTAATGTAGAAGTGTGTAGAGATGTTAGAATGATGTTGAAATCCCATGTTATGTGGCTGTTGTAGAGGAGAATGTAATACTGCTAAACGTAGAAATGTGTAGGCCACATGGCAGCTCACAGAGAATGAAAAGGTGCTGTTACACTCTCACATGATATGGATTTTAATGTTGTTGTAATTCAAAGTATTATTGATCATAGAACTGAAATATATGTTTTATAGAAGTGTTTCATATAACCATTGTGTGTAATAAGTTAGAATACTGTTTAGACTAAGAAATTAAAGGTTTACAGAGTGCACAGGCCCGTTTCATGTAATTCTAATAGGCTTGAATAGATAAGTTCATTTCTTTTGATCTGCATGTGTTAGTTAGAGGAAGGCCATGTTAAGCATAAATTGCAGAGACTGCTCGATGGTTTACGACTTAGAAGATACGGTGGAGGCCGGAATTTGGGGCCCACTGTACAAGTGTCTGTTTGCAGGTGCGAGGAGGTTCCAATCAAGATAGTGATGAATAGAGTTTTGTTCAGGGAGTCAGGCACAGGCCTGGAGGAGGCTTCAGGAATTTCCTGGGGGGTACCGTCCTGCCGGAGAAGAGCCTGAGAAGCAAGGTCAACGCTAACGATGGGCCCAGAGGAGTAGCAGCATGGAAAATGCCAGAACCAACACCACGTGAGGGGCGTCCCTAAAGGGCGTTTCTGTTGTAAATGTGATTTTTGTATTAGGGACAGCACCCCTGGGTGGAGTTAGGGCAGATGGTCTGAGGAACCTAAGAGAGCGGATGGGTAGGCAGATAGGATAACTGCGAGACACCGATTCACAACGAAGACTAAGGGAAGTGAGTGATCTTCTTTGGAAGTCACCACGGCTGACACCTTTTTAGGTTAAGATTTTACTAAGTAGGGATGTCACTTAGTCTAGTGTAGGGACAGTCTAATCTGGATTTTCTTCCTTTCTGTAAATGACTCATAAGCTACAGCTTGTGTCTATTCTTGCAACACTGATGATTTTCGAATTGGTTTTGGTGATATTCTTCTGCCGACTAAGAGCGTTTAGAAAATGTATGTTTGTATTGATACCAGTATATCTTTTGAACCTTATTTTGAGATGTTTGTATCTCCAGTTAACTTTGGCTTTATAATAAACTTTTAAAACTTATTCGTAGTAAGTGGTTCTTTAGAGTGGTGTAAGTCCTTAACTGATTGACCTAGTAGTGGATTGCCTTTTACTCTATGACAGGTATCAACGGTTCAGTCGACCTGAGTTGGGATCTAGACCTATAGCAATAGATCAGAAATCCCGCCGTAACAGTTGGTAGCAGAAAAGGATGGTTACCTTCTAGAGGAAGGTGATCTAGACTAGGTTAAGATTATCCCAAGGTCCCTAGAGATCGAGAGATGAGCAGCGGAAGAATCGCCTGCCGAAGAAGGTGCTGACGGTGCGAGAGAAAACCAGCAGGGTCGGACGAGAGTGAGTATAACAAGGGTCATGCGTTGACAGATTGCAGTGTTTTGTGTTGTATCTGTATTGTAATGTCATGCGGAGTTGAATGCCTGTAGTGTGATTGAGAGAGGGTTGTGAGTGCGCGCAACCTGGCAAACTGGGAAAATCTTAAGTTCGGGGAAGAGCTTAAGTGGTTCGGGTGTATCGAACATCCAGAGTAGTTGTCGACCAGAGTAAAGGGGGTCATGAGGTACCATTGATCGCCCGCAGGACCGAGATAGGGGGAACGCAAGAGTGAGTGTGTGGGTAACGGACGCAGGTCGAAAGTTACCGTGTGTAAGTAACCTATCAGTTAAGGCGATTGTCTGGACGTACACGGAAAGACATTTCGTCAGTTAAGGTAACAATTACAGTTAGACTGTGGGCGTACAGTCAAGGAAAGTGATCGCTTGGTCGGAAGTAATCATTTTTCAGAGTATGAATGGGACGCATGCATGACCGAGAGACGAGCTGAGAAAGGAGGGGAACTGCTGCGAAGGGGAGACGAGTGACGTCAGCGAGAGCCGCGCTGTGATAGGCCGGTTGGTGTGAAGTCACGCTGAGATAGGCCGGTTGGTGTGACATCAGCAAGAGCCGTGCTGTGATAGGCCGGTTGGTGTGAAGCCGCGCTGTGATAGGCCGGTTAGCGAGAACCGCACTGGGATTGGTGGATTGTATCAGGAAGTAAACGAACGCGGAGAAAATAGAAATTTTGTAGATTTTGAACATGAAGTGTTTTAAATGTTTAAGAGCGATCTTTAAGAGAAAAAGAAGAGAATCTTATTACGGGGAAGAGGCACCGCCAGAGGGTACACCAGCTCACTATATGGCAACGAATGTTGGGTTGCATACTATACTGTGGCTTGATACTTGGAGTAAGATTACAGAAGGGAATGAGGAACTGACTTTTCCGAAATACGGAACGTTTAGACTAGAAGTGTTGCATCAGCTAAAAGCAGTTTTGTCCTCATTGAGACCTTTGCCTAGACCAACACAGTTTGAGGCCCTTAATGCGTGGATTAGGGCGGCGCACGACAGGAATCAGAACAGGCGCCAAGAAAGGGTAAGGCGATCAGTAAGGGCAGTGCAAGATGCCAAATGGGATGAGGAAGCCAAGAAATGGAGGGTACAGACGATTGAAGTGGATAAGTTGTACCCAGTGAGAGAGGTTACAGGAGAAAAGAGACCCATAGAAGAGGATGACGAGAGCGAGTCGGACGATGGCCTAATAAATAGGTTGTTGATAGATAGACCGCCTCCGGACAATAGGGAGATAGAAGGTACTGAGCTCCCAAGGGAAGATAGGGTTGACATAGAAGGGAACAGGACACTCCCTATAACGAATTGGGTACCTACCAAAGGTGAGGAGACACCTCAACATAGTCCTGTACAGAGAGTAGTCGGAAGGGTTGTGGTGCAGAAGATGCCAGCAACAGAGAGGGTTGAGTCTTATGGATTGCCAGATGCTCTTCAAGTACCCGTTACCATAGGTCCTATAGTGTCGGTTTATCACCCAGAGAAAGGGAGAGAGGAAGAACAGGTACAGCTAGACAGAGAAAGAGTTGAGATGGAAAGAAGGAATAACACGACAAATGCCTGGAGGCAATTGCCAGGACCGATAACGTGGAGCACCCCATTGGATTCAGCAGTGGATCCCGTAGCAGAACAGGGGGGTCAGAGAGGACCGATGGACCTGAGGGGACCACGGCCGAAATCCTATAAAGAGTTGAGGGCTGACTTGAAGGAATGGGATAGGTCCACAGAAGCACCGAGCAACAGGTCAAGAGCAGAAGCTGGATGGGGAAGTCAAGGCAATGGGACATTATCTCACTACGGGGCTAGCGAAAGCAGTCAGGAGTGGGACGGTAAAAGTCAGGAGAGTAGAGGAGTTACACGTCATATTGACGGTGGATATGGGCAGGAGCAAAAAGGTAGAAGTACGGAGTGTGGAGAGACGTCTCGTCTCATTCAAAGTGAGGGAGACCAAAGGACACAAGAGTACAGGGATAGGTTTAAGTGCACTCTCCACGCACCTGATGATAACGTACAGCACTGGAATCGTGGGAACATGGGTAACCGCGAAGGATCTTGCCATGCGTCGAGTGATCAGAGATCACAGGCAAATTGCGAAGGCATGGGGAATAATGGAATGTCTTACCATGCACCTAGAGAAACCAGGCAGAATGGGAAATGTGGGACTATGGGAAATAGAGAAGTGTTTCACTATACACCCAGAGAGGATGGAACTGCATGGGACCTGGAGAGATGGGAGCATGGGAGGACTCCCCATAACACGCCTGAGCCCAGACGTAGGACTCAGAGCTGTGATGGGAGAGATGTAAATGGACTCTCTAGAGATAGCATACTGAAAGCTGTGATAAAAGCCAAAAGACTCGATGTGACCAGCTTAAAATCTGACCTGGACGAGATAATAGATGGTGTGTTGCCTTTAGAAAGGATTGACATGTACGAACAAGATGAGCTGCTGTTTATAGCAAACGATATTACTCGAAAGGCAAGAGCAACTCATGAGAAACTGTCTGAACTGGCAGACAAGTATATGGTAGATTTGTCTAGAACAAAGGCATTGCAGGGTTACCATAGGTTGCATTATTCAGACCAGGACTTAGAAGAGAGGAGGACAACTGGATTAAAAACACACATAAGGGAACTGATCACAGGAATAAGAGCATGGAGAGATCTGGACAAATGGGAAGAGAGTTGGTCCAAAAAGGGAACTGTTAGGCGGAGCGCAAATGTGATGTCTCAGGAGGGAAGGCTACTGCAGATGGAAGCATTCCCTTTGCGAGAAATAGCGAATGGGAGTTATGTACACGTGCCATGGAGTAGGGGAGATTTGGCTGCATTTACCAACTCATTTCCGAAGTTAAGGGAAAATCCCGTAGAGTGGTACAAGCAGGTAGAGAGGTTTGTCAAGATTTCAAAAGTATTGTGGGTTGATTTGAACACCTTATTCGACATTGTGGTCCCAGGAGACTTGTGGATAGCAAGCAAAGTTAGTGTCGAATGGCCAACTGCAGAACCAGAAATGGATGCTCGTACTAATGGACCGTCAGAAGGAGTAATGTTAAAATATGAAAGGGTGATGACATGGCTAAAGGAGAAGGTGCCACCACAAGATATAGATTGGGTAAAAATAGACCGAACAAGACAGGAACCCAAGGAGACAGTTCATGAGTTTTATGAGCGATTGCTGAAAACGTTCAAACAATACAGTGGATTAGATGTAATGGATCCCAAAGATATAGGACAGTTTGTATCGAAGTTCGTTTTGGGGTTGAGGCCTGATATTTGTTTGATGATTCAGCAACATTTAATTTGTTGGCAAAACAAACCATTGGATGAAATTTTGAGATACGCAAGGTATTGCAGTGATGAAATAGATTCCAAAGCAAAGAAACTAAAGGAGAATCTGCTGATGGTGCAGATGCAGTCGACTGGAAAGGGTGGACAGCAGCAACAGGGAACAGGGACAATGGGACGGAAACCAAATAGTCAGAATAAGGACAGCGAGGAAAACTCGAGACCTAGAATAGACGTTGCTACATTGAAAAAAACGACAAAGTGTCACCAGTGTCACCAGGTGGGACATTGGAAACGCGAGTGTCCCTATAACCCTGAAAACGGAGAGCTAGAAGTAGAGGAGGAGGAAGTTCGAGAAGTTCCAGTTCAAGGGGTGACAGTGCCAAAGAGTAAGGTGGCCAAAGGGGGGACTTCGGCTCCACGAGCTCAGTTCCGGCAGCCACCAAAGATTACGACAGGGGGAAAGATCTATAGACAAATGCCTCTTTTTATAGACGAAGAAGAGTGTTACTACATTGATCCATTGACGGGATGACGTGTAAGTAGAGAGGAGGACTGTACCCTCGGGGCAGTTCTAGAGGTGGATCAAAGAGGACCGTTTGTTGAGGCTGAAGTGGCAGGGTGTCCTACGACATTCTTAGTAGATACCGGAGCTACTCGATCAACTTTGAGATCGGCAGTGGTTCCAGATCTACCAATGTCGGGGGAAACAATTCAAGTGGTAGGAGTCGCAAATAGGAGAATGACTAACCCTTTGACGGAACCAGTGCTAGTGAGAATAGGAAACTACACCGATGAACATCAGTTTGTAGTATGTGATTCTAGTCCTGTGTGTCTGTTAGGAAGAGACTTATTGTGCAAACTGAACTGCACAATATACTGCACACCTCAGGGAGTGGAGGTACAGACTACAGACGATGATGCTACCTTTAAAGTTGCAAATTCGAGAATATGCGTAGAACTGTATCCTACCCTGGCTGTGGAGGAGCTTCCTTGGGACTTACGAGATACAGTGTCATCAGAGGTATGGGATTTTACTGGAGAAGAGATAGGATTGATCAAAGGAGTAGAACCAGTGAAGATCATGGTAAAACCAAATGTTGAATATCCAAGAACGCCACAATACAAATTGACCCCGGAGACGATTGCAGGAATAAAACCCGTAATCGACTCTATGATTCAACAGGGAATACTGAAGGAAATCGTGGGTAGTCCATGCAACTCCCCTATTATGGGTTTGCAGAAACCTAGTGGGAAATTTAGAATAGTACAAGATATTCGAAAGACTGATAACATAGTTGTTTCATGTTGTCCAGTGGTACCGAATCCATCAGTGATATTGTTTCAGATACCATTCCAAGCTGAGTGGTTCACAGTGATAGATCTTTGTCAGGCTTTCTTTTCAATTCCATTGGATGAGGAGAGCCAGTATCTTTTTGCTTTTAAGCTGGAAAACCGTGTCTTAACATGGTGTCGTATCCCACAGGGGTATACAGAAAGCCCATCAATTTTCAACCAGCTATTAAAGAAAAATCTTGAAAGTCTAGTACTGCCACAGAACTCGGTTCTGGTCCAGTACATAGACGACCTACTTGTTGCGTCAGGAACGGAAGAAGCTTGTAAGATAGATACCATCGCCTTGCTGAATCATTTAGCTGAAAATGGGCATAAGGTATCTCCGAGCAAATTGCAGTACTGTCTGACAGAAGTACAGTACTTGGGTCACCGGATAGAAAAAGGAAAGCGCAAGGTGTCACCAGATAGGATAGAGGCGATAATGAGGATGAATGCGCCTACGACACAGAGAGAAGTCAGGATGTTCCTAGGAAGGGTTGGTTATTGCCGACAGTGGATAGCTAACTTTTCCCTGAAGGCAAAACCCTTACAAAAACTGACGCACAAGGAGGTGAGTGATCCGGTACCATGGGACAAGGATTGTTTGATGTCGTTCCTACAGCTGAGAGAGGACTTGTGCCGTGCTCCAGATTTGGGGATGCCTGATTACGAAAAAACATTTTCACTTTACTGCTGCGAAAGAGAGGGTTGTGCTTTGTCAGTCTTAGTACAAACTCATGGAAATGCCCGTAGACCAGTTGCATACTTTTCGGCTACTTTAGATCCGGTAGCCGCAGCGTTGCCCGGATGTCTCAAATCCGTTGCGGCAACAGGTGTCAGCATTGAAAATATAGTTATGGGACACCAATTAGTGGTGTATGTACCTCATTCTGTAGAACTGTTAATGACCAGGACCAAGACACAGCACTTAACCAATAATAGGCTCACGCGCTACGAGCAAGTTATTCTTGCTGCGGAGAACGTGACCCTTAAGAGGTGCTCTGTTTTGAATCCTGCTACATTGATGCCACTTCCTAATGATATAGAAGGCGAAGAATGCGAAGATCACGATTGCCTTGATGTGACTGAACTATGCACCAAGCCAAGACCAGATATTGTGGATGAGCCGTTGACTGACCCTGATGAAATTTTCTTTGTTGATGGCTCATGTTTAAGAGACGATACTGGTCGGTTGAGAGCAGCTTATGCTGTTTGCACCATTACTGGAGTTGTGGAAGCCGCTTGCCTGGAAGGAGTACACTCCGCTCAGGTAGCAGAAATCATTGCATTGACACGTGCCTGTTTAGCAGGTAGCAAAATTAGAGTCACCATTTATACCGATAGCCAATATGGTTTCGGTGTGGTTCATGATTATGGGCAATTGTGGTCTCAGAGAGGTTACATGACCTCCTCTGGTTCGCCTATTCGAAATGGGGAATTTGTGCGACTGTTGTTAGAATCATTACAAGGTCCAGCAGCAATTGCGATCGTTAAATGTGTAGCCCACACCAAAAATACAGATTTTGTATCGCAAGGTAATCGATATGCAGACGAATTTGCTCGCTATTGTGCGGAGCAAGGATATTCTTTCACGGAAGTGGAAGTAGGTGGGGCTCAGGAAAAGACAGAGTTAAACATGATGCTAGAAACAGTTGATACTTGGGAGGATTTAAAAGACATGCAAGAGAACGTACCTGATTCTGAGAAAAAGGCATGGGAAACAGCAGGCTGTGTGAAAAGTGAAATGGATTTGTGGGTTTCAGCAGATGGAAGGGCAGTACTACCTGATGAATTAGTGAGTCCAATGGCACGACAGATACATGGTCCAGTACACTTAGGAAGAGATGCCATGCTGAGGTTATTTAGGCAGACTTGGTATAACCCTAAGTTTAGGATTGCAGCAGAAGCAGTGTGTCAGAGATGTGTCACATGTCAGCAATTGAACGTAGGGAAAAGAACACCAGTTACAATGAGTCACATTGGGAGGTCTGGGGGGCCTTTCAACCGAATGCAATTAGATTTTATTGAGATGCCAAAAATCAACCGCCTCAGGTATGTTCTGGTGGTTGTATGCATATTTTCCAGATGGGTCGAAGCATACCCTACACGCAGGTGCGATACACTCACAGTAGCAAAGTTGTTGCTTAGAGAGTTGATCCCGCGCTTTGGGGTGCCAACCTCCTTGGAATCAGATAGAGGAACTCATTTCAACAGTGAAGTTGTGAAGATGCTTTGCTCTGCATTAAACATTGATCAGAAGTTGCACTGTAGCTATCGACCAGAGGCTTCAGGTATCGTGGAGCAGATAAACGGAACTCTAAAGTCCCGAATAGCCAAAGTATGTTCATCGACGTCCTTAAGCTGGCCTGATGCTCTGCCCTTGGTACTCATGAGTATGCGTAGCACACCAGACAGGAGGACAGGTCTCTCTCCACATGAGGTTTTAATGGGGAGGGCAATGAGACTTCCGTGTGTTCCAACAACAGCTTTGTTGAATATTACAGATGACCGGATCCTGGATTATTGCAAGGGACTTTCTGACGTCATTCATTCTGTGTCTCTTCAGGTGCAGGCTGCTGAAGTTCCATCTTCAAGAGACCTATGTCACGACTTGTGCCCTGGTGATTGGGTGCTTGTTAAAAAACATGTCCGGAAGAACTGCCTAGACGTGCATTGGAAGGGGCCCTACCAAATAATCCTGACAACGAATACTGCTGTAAAGTGTGGAGGGCTGCCAAACTGGATTCATGCTTCCCATACTCGAAGAGTTCCAGCACCCTTAGAAGAAACAGCTCCTCTCACAGATGAAAATCCAGCTGTGGACGGCGAACCACTAGAGGGGATCAGTCAAGCTGTGGGGGTGTCGGAAGAAGTTGGGAGTGCTACAGATCCAGAAGAAGAAAGACAGGACGACAGTGAAACTGAAGTTGCCACCGAAGGAGAAAGTTGCTGTGAATACGGCTCAGACACAGATCAAAACGAGAGTGATCAAGAACCGAGTGTGAGGACAAGAAATAGGAGAACCAGGCGTGGAGAAGCTAGTTGGCCTGAAAGAAAGAAGGGGCCGAGCTTGAAGCCAACTCCAGAGAGAACACTTGCTCCTATATCTGAAGACTCGGATCTGGACGAAGGTGCACAAAGACAGGAACAGGAAGGTCCGAGAAGATCGAGGAGGGTGCGAGTGCCCTGCAGAAGATACGCTACTCCTGAGTGGACCTACCTAGCAGCAGATGTCCAGTGCACGGAGAACCAGGAGGGTGAGGGAAGTGACATTGATCAGTACTGACCCAATCATAACATTGGAAGTAGTGTTGTTAATACCCGGAGTGGAGGTCGAAGGGTTGCTGACACTCACTATCCCCAATCCTCCTTATCTGAGCAGGATAAGAGAACTGGTTTTAAACAGAATAGAATTTCCGACTTTTTGTTCAATGAGGCCAACACCCAAGGAGATCATTCTTCGTTTGGAAATATTAGAATACGTGATTAGAGCCGCTGGAACACGTATCATTCCAGAGTGTTAAAGACTTTGTAAATAAACAGATTGAAAGATAACCTAGCGCCGAGTGCAAGAAGAAGAAATTTAGGGACTTCTCATTTAGTGGACGGAGAAGGGCTAGGGTTGTCTGTTGCTATAAAACTCAAAGACTGATCTTGCAGAAGGGATTATCAGCTTCCAGGTGTGGTTCGGAAAGACTGAATAAGCAAAGAAAAGAGACTTTGTGTTGTGAAAGAAAATCAGAACTACACTGTCTTGAGATCATGGAGGCCGGCAATCCAAACCGCAAGACCAAATGCATAGTAGGCACACTTTTAGTGGGAGTAATTTTTCTTATAGTTTTAGTAGTTACTATATCATATGTAGTGGGACATGAAAATGAAGAGAAGGCAACAAAGGAAGCAAAAATTGTATCGATACAGAAACCTACTACTGCTGGTCAAAGAGGGAACAATACAGAGAAAGATAAAGCTTTACTAGCAGCAGAGACTCGTAGGTTGCATGTGAATGAATCACAGGGAAATTTCAAATCAAATGCATATGCTAAATTGCTTTATGAATATATTGATGCTATGGAGGTAAAGAATTGCTATGTGTGCATGCAATTGCCAGCCTCTGTAGACGAAGGTATTAGATATCATCATCTTCCATTGACTTATGGAATCACATGTAGTTTGTTGCTTAGTATATTTTATGAACGTGATGGGTTTGAGTATTATTTTTCAAATTTTGATGCTGTTTTAGCAGAAGTTCCAAATCACAAGCACATGAACAAGTGGGATTATTATAAGAGTGAAGATAGATTAAAGAAATTTTTAATTCCTTGGAAAACGTTGGATACTTCACATGCCCGAAGAAATAATTTGACTTGTCAAGTGTCAGAAATTGAGAAAAGGTTTATAGGACAGGTCGATGATCGGTACAGGAGACAGAAGATCTTAAAGGCTTCAGGCCAATGGAAAACAGATTGGACCGAGGAAGAAAGGTCACACCAAAGAAAGGGTAGTAATGGTCCAATAGCTTTAGATCGAGAGAAAAAAGGGAAACTGTGTATATATAGGGGTAAAACCTATTATGAGAATGTGTTTGTGGGAGAAGTAAATTGTGAACATGCTTTCCAATTAGAATATTATACAAAGGATTTCTTGAAGGGAATGCAGGTGATCCCGAATGTATATTTTGTTTGTGGAAGAAATGCATACGTGAAACTACCGGATAATTGGTATGGATCATGTTATTTAGCAATTGTCTTCCCCAAAATATACCATGCTAAGGATTTGGAAATTATAGAGAGAGGAACTCAAGCTAGAGGAAGAAGGGATGTAAACTATGAGGAGGTAGTTGGAGATGTATTTGGTGCTATGTTTCCTCTTTTAGGGATAGCACTAAATGATGTCAAGATTAGAAGATTGGCAACAGTTGTAGATAGGTTGTCCGCCAGTACTGCTAGATCATTAATGCTGGTGGAGGGAGAGATGCAATCGATAAGGGCAATGGTTCTTCAGAACCGACTTGCTCTAGACGTTCTGTTAGCCAAAGAGGGAGGAGTCTGTAAGGCTTTGAAGGTTCAGGAATGTTGTACTTACATTCCAGACAATTCAAAACCTCTAGAGAAATATATACAGAACATCACTGAAATTCATCATGAGATTGAGGATTTGACACAGGTAACTGTGTGGGAAAAAGTAGGTCAGGGAATGGGTAAAGTTGGAGGTTGGTTTGCCAACCTAGGAAAGGGTTTCATTTGGTACATACTGAAGCCTATCATCATAATAGTGATTTGTATAATCACCTTGTGGGGATTGGTGCGGCTGTATCAATGGTATAGATCAAACAGGTTGCAGAGATCCATGAGAGAGCAGGAGAGGAGATTAGCTACGATGCAGGATAATCAGTACAGGAGTCTGAGGGCTCTAGAGATGATGAAACGAGAGAGTACTGCAACGAGTTCAGTTTGATTCAGTTCATACCTCAGGGATGGTGTTGTGATGGTGATGACTACTAAAAGTCATCAAAGGGGGGAACTGAGAGAGCGCAAATCAAGAAAAAAAAATAGAAGTGCACCATATTTACAAGCACGTTGTATCAGTTTAGTAAGGATTACATAAGAGTGTCGAATTTATAGAGTGAAAATACATAAGAGTGTTTAATTAAAATAGAATGCATATATCAGTGTGAAAAGCTAATGTAGAAGTGTGTAGAGATGTTAGAATGATGTTGAAATCCCATGTTATGTGGCTGTTGTAGAGGAGAATGTAATACTGCTAAACGTAGAAATGTGTAGGCCACATGGCAGCTCACAGAGAATGAAAAGGTGCTGTTACACTCTCACATGATATGGATTTTAATGTTGTTGTAATTCAAAGTATTATTGATCATAGAACTGAAATATATGTTTTATAGAAGTGTTTCATATAACCATTGTGTGTAATAAGTTAGAATACTGTTTAGACTAAGAAATTAAAGGTTTACAGAGTGCACAGGCCCGTTTCATGTAATTCTAATAGGCTTGAATAGATAAGTTCATTTCTTTTGATCTGCATGTGTTAGTTAGAGGAAGGCCATGTTAAGCATAAATTGCAGAGACTGCTCGATGGTTTACGACTTAGAAGATACGGTGGAGGCCGGAATTTGGGGCCCACTGTACAAGTGTCTGTTTGCAGGTGCGAGGAGGTTCCAATCAAGAGAGTGATGAATAGAGTTTTGTTCAGGGAGTCAGGCACAGGCCTGGAGGAGGCTTCAGGAATTTCCTGGGGGGTACCGTCCTGCCGGAGAAGAGCCTGAGAAGCAAGGTCAACGCTAACGATGGGCCCAGAGGAGTATCAGCATGGAAAATGCCAGAACCAACACCACGTGAGGGGCGTCTCTAAAGGGCGTTTCTGTTGTAAATGTGATTTTTGTATTAGGGACAGCACCCCTGGGTGGAGTTAGGGCAGATGGTCTGAGGAACCTAAGAGAGCGGATGGGTAGGCAGATAGGATAACTGCGAGACACCGATTCACAACGAAGACTAAGGGAAGTGAGTGATCTTCTTTGGAAGTCACCACGGCTGACACCTTTTTAGGTTAAGATTTTACTAAGTAGGGATGTCACTTAGTCTAGTGTAGGGACAGTCTAATCTGGATTTTCTTCCTTTCTGTAAATGACTCATAAGCTACAGCTTGTGTCTATTCTTGCAACACTGATGATTTTCGAATTGGTTTTGGTGATATTCTTCTGCCGACTAAGAGCGTTTAGAAAATGTATGTTTGTATTGATACCAGTATATCTTTTGAACCTTATTTTGAGATGTTTGTATCTCCAGTTAACTTTGGCTTTATAATAAACTTTTAAAACTTATTCGTAGTAAGTGGTTCTTTAGAGTGGTGTAAGTCCTTAACTGATTGACCTAGTAGTGGATTGCCTTTTACTCTATGACAGGTATCAACGGTTCAGTCGACCTGAGTTGGGATCTAGACCTATAGCAATAGATCAGAAATCCCGCCGTAACAGTTGGTAGCAGAAAAGGATGGTTACCTTCTAGAGGAAGGTGATCTAGACTAGGTTAAGATTATCCCAAGGTCCCTAGAGATCGAGAGATGAGCAGCGGAAGAATCGCCTGCCGAAGAAGGTGCTGACGGTGCGAGAGAAAACCAGCAGGGTCGGACGAGAGTGAGTATAACAAGGGTCATGCGTTGACAGATTGCGGTGTTTTGTGTTGTATCTGTATTGTAATGTCATGCGGAGTTGAATGCCTGTAGTGTGATTGAGAGAGGGTTGTGAGCGCGCGCAACCTGGCAAACTGGGAAAATCTTAAGTTCGGGGAAGAGCTTAAGTGGTTCGGGTGTATCGAACATCCAGAGTAGTTGTCGACCAGAGTAAAGGGGGTCATGAGGTACCATTGATCGCCCGCAGGACCGAGATAGGGGGAACGCAAGAGTGAGTGTGTGGGTAACGGACGCAGGTCGAAAGTTACCGTGTGTAAGTAACCTATCAGTTAAGGCGATTGTCTGGACGTACACGGAAAGACATTTCGTCAGTTAAGGTGACAATTACAGTTAGACTGTGGGCATACAGTCAAGGAAAGTGATCGCTTGGTCGGAAGTAATCATTTTTCAGAGTATGAATGGGACGCATGCATGACCGAGAGACGAGCTGAGAAAGGAGGGGAACTGCTGCGAATCGGAGACGAGTGACGTCAGCGAGAGCCGCGCTGTGATAGGCCGGTTGGTGTGAAGTCACGCTGTGATAGGCCGGTTGGTGTGACATCAGCAAGAGCCGTGCTGTGATAGGCCGGTTGGTGTGAAGCCGCGCTGTGATAGGCCGGTTAGCGAGAACCGCACTGGGATTGGTGGATTGTCATCAGGAAGTAAACGAACGCGGAGAAAATAGAAATTTTGTAGATTTTGAACATGAAGTGTTTTAAATGTTTAAGAGCGATCTTTAAGAGAAAAAGAAGAGAATCTTATTACGGGGAAGAGGCACCGCCAGAGGGTACACCAGCTCACTATATGGCAACGAATGTTGGGTTGCATACTATACTGTGGCTTGATACTTGGAGTAAGATTACAGAAGGGAATGAGGAACTGACTTTTCCGAAATACGGAACGTTTAGACTAGAAGTGTTGCATCAGCTAAAAGCAGTTTTGTCCTCATTGAGACCTTTGCCTAGACCAACACAGTGTGAGGCCCTTAATGCGTGGATTAGGGCGGCGCACGACAGGAATCAGAACAGGCGCCAAGAAAGGGTAAGGCGATCAGTAAGGGCAGTGCAAGATGCCAAATGGGATGAGGAAGCCAAGAAATGGAGGGTACAGACGATTGAAGTGGATAAGTTGTACCCAGTGAGAGAGGTTACAGGAGAAAAGAGACCCATAGAAGAGGATGACGAGAGCGAGTCGGAGGATGGCCTAATACATAGGTTGTTGATAGATAGACCGCCTCCGGACAATAGGGAGATAGAAGGTACTGAGCTCCCAAGGGAAGATAGGGTTGACATAGAAGGGAACAGGACACTCCCTATAACGAATTGGGTACCTACCAAAGGTGAGGAGACACCTCAACATAGTCCTGTACAGAGAGTAGTCGGAAGGGTTGTGGTGCAGAAGATGCCAGCAACAGAGAGGGTTGAGTCTTATGGATTGCCAGATGCTCTTCAAGTACCCGTTACCATAGGTCCTATAGTGTCGGTTTATCACCCAGAGAAAGGGAGAGAGGAAGAACAGGTACAGCTAGACAGAGAAAGAGTTGAGATGGAAAGAAGGAATAACACGACAAATGCCTGGAGGCAATTGCCAGGACCGATAACGTGGAGCACCCCATTGGATTCAGCAGTGGATCCCGTAGCAGAACAGGGGGGTCAGAGAGGACCGATGGACCTGAGGGGACCACGGCCGAAATCCTATAAAGAGTTGAGGGCTGACTTGAAGGAATGGGATAGGTCCACAGAAGCACCGAGCAACAGGTCAAGAGCAGAAGCTGGATGGGGAAGTCGAGGCAACGGGACATTATCTCACTACGG
Source organism: Lissotriton helveticus (assembly GCF_964261635.1). Taxonomy (NCBI): domain Eukaryota; kingdom Metazoa; phylum Chordata; class Amphibia; order Caudata; family Salamandridae; genus Lissotriton; species Lissotriton helveticus. Next base: position 1,756,144,209 of record NC_136067.1, on the reverse strand, counting down.
GGCTAGCGAAAGCAGTCAGGAGTGGGACGGTAAAAGTCAGGAGAGTAGAGGAGTTACACGTCATATTGACGGTGGAAATGGGCAGGAGCGAAAAGGTAGAAGTACGGAGTGTGGAGAGACTAATGGAATGTCTTACCATGCACCTAGAGAAACCAGGCAGAATGGGAAATGTGGGACTATGGGAAATAGAGAAGTGTTTCACTATACACCCAGAGAGGATGGAACTGAATGGGACCTGGAGAGATGGGAGCATGGGAGGACTCCCCATAACACGCCTGAGCCCAGACGTAGGACTCAGAGCTGTGATGGGAGAGATGTAAATGGACTCTCTAGAGATAGCATACTGAAAGCTGTGATAAAAGCCAAAAGACTCGATGTGACCAGCTTAAAATCTGACCTGGACGAGATAATAGATGGTGTGTTGCCTTTAGAAAGGATTGACATGTACGAACAAGATGAGCTGCTGTTTATAGCAAAAGATATTACTCGAAAGGCAAGAGCAACTCATGAGAAACTGTCTGAACTGGCAGACAAGTATATGGTAGATTTGTCTAGAACAAAGGCATTGCAGGGTTACCATAGGTTGCATTATTCAGACCAGGACTTAAAAGAGAGGAGGACAACTGGATTAAAAACACACATAAGGGAACTGATCACAGGAATAAGAGCATGGAGAGATCTGGACAAATGGGAAGAGAGTTGGTCCAAAAAGGGAACTGTTAGGCGGAGCGCGAATGTGATGTCTCCGGAGGGAAGGCTACTGCAGATGGAAGCATTCCCTTTGCGAGAAATAGCGAATGGGAGTTATGTACACGTGCCCTGGAGTAGGGGAGATTTGGCTGCATTTACCAACTAATTTCCGAAGTTAAGGGAAAATCCCGTAGAGTGGTACAAGCAGGTAGAGAGGTTTGTCAAGATTTCAAAAGTATTGTGGGTTGATTTGAACACCTTATTCGACATTGTGGTCCCAGGAGACTTGTGGATAGCATGCAAAGTTAGTGTCGAATGGCCAACTGCAGAACCAGAAAGGGATGCTCGTACTAATGGACCGTCAGAAGGAGTAATGTTAAAATATGAAAGGGTGATGACATGGCTAAAGGAGAAGGTGCCACCACAAGATATAGATTGGGTAAAAATAGACCGAACAAGACAGGAACCCAAGGAGACAGTTCATGAGTTTTATGAGCGATTGCTGAAAACGTTCAAACAATACAGTGGATTAGATGTAATGGATTCCAAAGATATAGGACAGTTTGTATCGAAGTTCGTTTTGGGGTTGAGGCCTAATATTTGTTTGATGATTCAGCAACATTTAATTTGTTGGCAAAACAAACCATTGGATGAAATTTTGAGATACGCAAGGTATTGCAGTGATGAAATAGATTCCAAAGCAAAGAAACTAAAGGAGAACCTGCTGATGGTGCAGATGCAGTCGGCTGGAAAGGGTGGACAGCAGCAACAGGGAACAGGGACAATGGGACGGAAACCAAATAGTCAGAATAAGGACAGCGAGGAAAACTCGAGACCTAGAATAGACGTTGCTACATTGAAAAAAACGACAAAGTGTCACCAGTGGGGACATTGGAAACGCGAGTGTCCCTATAACCCTGAAAACGGAGAGCTAGAAGTAGAGGAGGAGGAAGTTCGAGAAGTTCCAGTTCAAGGGGTGACAGTGCCAAAGAGTAAGGTGGCCAAAGGGGGGACTTCGGCTCCACGAGCTCAGTTCCGGCAGCCACCAAAGATTACGACAGGGGGAAAGATCTATAGACAAATGCCTCTTTTTATAGACGAAGAAGAGTGTTACTACATTGATCCATTGACGGGATGACGTGTAAGTAGAGAGGAGGACTGTACCCTCGGGGCAGTTCTAGAGGTGGATCAAAGAGGACCGTTTGTTGAGGCTGAAGTGGCAGGGTGTCCTACGATATTCTTAGTAGATACCGGAGCTACTCGATCAACTTTGAGATCGGCAGTGGTTCCAGATCTACCAATGTCGGGGGAAACAATTCAAGTGGTAGGAGTCGCAAATAGGAGAATGACTAACCCTTTGACGGAACCAGTGCTAGTGAGAATAGGAAACTACACCGATGAACATCAGTTTGTAGTATGTGATTCTAGTCCTGTGTGTCTGTTAGGAAGAGACTTATTGTGCAAACTGAACTGCACAATATACTGCACACCTCAGGGAGTGGAGGTACAGACTACAGACGATGATGCTACCTTTAAAGTTGCAAATTCGAGAATATGCGTAGAACTGTATCCTACCCTGACTGTGGAGGAGCTTCCTTGGGACTTACGACATACAGTGTCATCAGAGGTATGGGATTTTACTGGAGAAGAGATAGGATTGATCAAAGGAGTAGAACCAGTGAAGATCATGGTAAAACCAAATGTTGAATATCCAAGAACGCCACAATACAAATTGACCCCGGAGACGATTGCAGGAATAAAACACGTAATAGACTCTATGATTCAACAGGGAATATTGAAGGAAATCGTGGGTAGTCCATGCAACTCCCCGATTATGGGTTTGCAGAAACCTAGTGGGAAATTTAGAATAGTACAAGATCTTCGAAAGATTAATAACATAGTTGTTTCATGTTGTCCAGTGGTACCGAATCCATCAGTGATATTGTTTCAGATACCATTCCAAGCTGAGTGGTTCACAGTGATAGATCTTTGTCAGGCTTTCTTTTCAATTCCATTGGATGAGGAGAGCCAGTATCTTTTTGCTTTTAAGCTGGAAAACCGTGTCTTAACATGGTGTCGTATCCCACAGGGGTATACAGAAAGCCCATCAATTTTCAACCAGCTATTAAAGAAAAATCTTGAAAGTCTAGTACTGCCACAGAACTCGGTTCTGGTCCAGTACATAGACGACCTACTTGTTGCGTCAGGAACGGAAGAAGCTTGTAAGATAGATACCATCGCCTTGCTGAATCATTTAGCTGAAAATGGGCATAAGGTATCTCCGAGCAAATTGCAGTACTGTCTGACAGAAGTACAGTACTTGGGTCACCGGATAGAAAAAGGAAAGCGCAAGGTGTCACCAGATAGGATAGAGGCGATAATGAGGATGAACGCACCTACGACACAGAGAGAAGTCAGGATGTTCCTAGGAAGGGTTGGTTATTGCCGACAGTGGATAGCTAACTTTTCCCTGAAGGCAAAACCCTTACAAAAACTGACGCACAAGGAGGTGAGTGATCCGGTACCATGGGACAAGGATTGTTTGATGTCGTTCCTACAGCTGAGAGAGGACTTGTGCCGTGCTCCAGATTTGGGGATGCCTGATTACGAAAAACAATTTTCACTTTACTGCTGCGAAAGAGAGGGTTGTGCTTTGTCAGTCTTAGTACAAACTCATGGAAATGCCCGTAGACCAGTTGCATACTTTTCGGCTACTTTAGATCCGGTAGCCGCAGCGTTGCCCGGATGTCTCAAATCCGTTGCGGCAACAGGTGTCAGCATTGAAAATATAGTTATGGGACACCAATTAGTGGTGTATGTACCTCATTCTGTAGAACTGTTAATGACCAGGACCAAGACACAGCACTTAACCAATAATAGGCTCACGCGCTACGAGCAAGTTATTCTTGCTGCGGAGAACGTGACCCTTAAGAGGTGCTCTGTTTTGAATCCTGCTACATTGATGCCACTTCCTAATGACATAGAAGGCGAAGAATGCGAAGATCACGATTGCCTTGATGTGACTGAACTATGCACCAAGCCAAGACCAGATATTGTGGATGAGCCGTTGACTGACCCTGATGAAATTTTCTTTGTTGATGGCTCATGTTTAAGAGACGATACTGGTCGGTTGAGAGCAGCTTATGCTGTTTGCACCATTACTGGAGTTGTGGAAGCCGCTTGCCTGGAAGGAGTACACTCCGCTCAGGTAGCAGAAATCATTGCATTGACACGTGCCTGTTTAGCAGGTAGCAAAATTAGAGTCACCATTTATACCGATAGCCAATATGGTTTCGGTGTGGTTCATGATTATGGGCAATTGTGGTCTCAGAGAGGTTACATGACCTCCTCTGGTTCGCCTATTCGAAATGGGGAATTTGTGCGACTGTTGTTAGAAGCATTACAAGGTCCAGCAGCAATTGCGATCGTTAAATGTGTAGCCCACACCAAAAATACAGATTTTGTATCGCAAGGTAATCGATATGCAGACGAAGTTGCTCGCTATTGTGCAGAGCAAGGATATTCTTTCACGGAAGTGGAAGTAGGTGGGGCTCAGGAAAAGACAGAGTTAAACATGATGCTAGAAACAGTTGATACTTGGGAGGATTTAAAAGACATGCAAGAGAACGTACCTGATTCTGAGAAAAAGGCATGGGAAACAGCAGGCTGTGTGAAAAGTGAAATGGATTTGTGGGTTTCAGCAGATGGAAGGGCAGTACTACCTGATGAATTAGTGAGTCCAATGGCACGACAGATACATGGTCCAGTACACTTAGGAAGAGATGCCATGCTGAGGTTATTTAGGCAGACTTGGTATAACCCTAAGTTTAGGATTGCAGCAGAAGCAGTGTGTCAGAGATGTGTCACATGTCAGCAATTGAACGTAGGGAAAAGAACACCAGTTACAATGAGTCACATTGGGAGGTCTGGGGGGCCTTTCAACCGAATGCAATTAGATTTTATTGAGATGCCAAAAATCAACCGCCTCAGGTATGTTCTGGTGGTTGTATGCATATTTTCCAGATGGGTCGAAGCATACCCTACACGCAGGTGCGATACACTCACAGTAGCAAAGTTGTTGCTTAGAGAGTTGATCCCGCGCTTTGGGGTGCCAACCTCCTTGGAATCAGATAGAGGAACTCATTTCAACAGTGAAGTTGTGAAGATGCTTTGCTCTGCATTAAACATTGATCAGAAGTTGCACTGTAGCTATCGACCAGAGGCTTCAGGTATCGTGGAGCAGATAAACGGAACTCTAAAGTCCCGAATAGCCAAAGTATGTTCATCGACGTCCTTAAGCTGGCCTGATGCTCTGCCCTTGGTACTCATGAGTATGCGTAGCACACCAGACAGGAGGACAGGTCTCTCTCCACATGAGGTTTTAATGGGGAGGGCAATGAGACTTCCGTCTGTTCCAACAACAGCTTTGTTGAATATTACAGATGACCTGATCCTGGATTATTGCAAGGGACTTTCTGACGTCATTCATTCTGTGTCTCTTCAGGTGCAGGCTGCTGAAGTTCCATCTTCAAGAGACCTATGTCACGACTTGTGCCCTGGTGATTGGGTGCTTGTTAAAAAACATGTCCGGAAGAACTGCCTAGACGTGCGTTGGAAGGGGCCCTACCAAATAATCCTGACAACGAATACTGCTGTAAAGTGTGGAGGGCTGCCAAACTGGATTCATGCTTCCCATACTCGAAGAGTTCCAGCACCCTTAGAAGAAACAGCCCCTCTCACAGATGAAAATCCAGCTGTGGACGGCGAACCACTAGAGGGGATCAGTCAAGCTGTGGGGGTGTCGGAAGAAGTTGGGAGTGCTACAGATCCAGAAGAAGAAAGACAGGACAACAGTGAAACTGAAGTTGCCACCGAAGGAGAAAGTTGCTGTGAATACGGCTCAGACACAGATCAAGACGAGAGTGATCAAGAACCGAGTGTGAGGACACGAAATAGGAGAACCAGGCGTGGAGAAGCTAGTTGGCCTGAAAGAAAGAAGGGGCCGAGCTTGAAGCCAACTCCAGAGAGAACACTTGCTCCTATATCTGAAGACTCGGATCTGGACGAAGGTGCACAAAGACAGGAACAGGAAGGTCCGAGAAGATCGAGGAGGGTGCGAGTGCCCTGCAGAAGATACGCTACTCCTGAGTGGACCTACCTAGCAGCAGATGTCCAGTGCACGGAGATCCGGGAGGGTGAGGGAAGTTACATTGATCAGTACTGACCCAATCATAACATTGGAAGTAGTGTTGTTAATACCCGGAGTGGAGGTCGAAGGGTTGCTGACACTCACTATCCCCAATCCTCCTTATCTGAGCAGGATAAGAGAACTGGTTTTAAACAGAATAGAATTTCCGACTTTTTGTTCAATGAGGCCAACACCCGAGGAGATCATTCTTCGTTTGGAAATATTAGAATACGTGATTAGAGCCGCTGGAACACGTATCATTCCAGAGTGTTAAAGACTTTGTAAATAAACAGATTGAAAGATAACCTAGCGCCGAGTGGAAGAAGAAGAAATTTAGGGACTTCTCATTTAGTGGACGGAGAAGGGCTAGGGTTGTCTGTTGCTATAAAACTCAAAGACTGATCTTGCAGAAGGGATTATCAGCTTCCAGGTGTGGTTCGGAAAGACTGAATAAGCAAAGAAAAAAAACTTTGTGTTGTGAAAGAAAATCAGAACTACACTGTCTTGAGATCATGGAGGCCGGCAACCCAAACCGCAAGACCAAATGCATAGTAGGCACACTTTTAGTGGGAGTAATTTTTCTTATAGTTTTAGTAGTTACTATATCATATGTAGTGGGACATGAAAATGAAGAGAAGGCAACAAAGGAAGCAAAAATTGTATCGATACAGAAACCTACTACTGCTGGTCACAGGGGGAACAATACAGAGAAAGATAAAGCTTTACTAGCAGCAGAGACTCGTAGGTTGCATGTGGATGAATCACAGGGAAATTTCAAATCAAATGCATATGCTAAATTGCTTTATGAATATATTGATGCTATGGAGGTAAAGAATTGCTATGTGTGCATGCAATTGCCAGCCTCTGTAGACGAAGGTATTAGATATCATCATCTTCCATTGACTTATGGAATCACATGTAGTTTGTTGCTTAGTATATTTTATGAACGTGATGGTTTTGAGTATTATTTTTCAAATTTTGATGCTGTTTTACCAGAGGTTCCAAATTACAAGCACATGAACAAGTGGGATTATTATAAGAGTGAAGATAGATTAAAGAAATTTTTCATTCCTTGGAAAACGTTGGATACTTCACATGCCCGAAGAAATAATTTGACTTGTCAAGTGTCAGAAATTGAGAAAAGGTTTATAGGACAGGTGGATGATCGGTACAGGAGACAGAAGATCTTAAAGGCTGCAGGCCAATGGAAAACAGATTGGACCGAGGAAGAAAGGTCACACCAAAGAAAGGGTAGTAATGGTCCAATAGCTTTAGATCGAGAGAAAAAAGGGAAACTGTGTATATATAGGGGTAAAACCTATTATGAGAATGTGTTTGTGGGAGAAGTAAATTGTGAACATGCTTTCCAATTAGAATATTATACAAAGGATTTCTTGAAGGGAATGCAGGTGATCCCGAATGTATATTTTGTTTGTGGAAGAAATGCATACGTGAAACTACCGGATAATTGGTATGGATCATGTTATTTAGCAATTGTCTTCCCCAAAATATACCATGCTAAGGATTTGGAAATTATAGAGAGAGGAACTCAAGCTAGAGGAAGAAGGGATGTAAACTATGAGGAGGTAGTTGGAGATGTATTTGGTGCTATGTTTCCTCTTTTAGGGATAGCACTAAATGATGTCAAGATTAGAAGATTGGCAACAGTTGTAGATAGGTTGTCCGCCAGTACTGCTAGATCATTAATGCTGGTGGAGGGAGAGATGCAATCGATAAGGGCAATGGTTCTTCAGAACCGACTTGCTCTAGACGTTCTGTTAGCCAAAGAGGGAGGAGTCTGTAAGGCTTTGAAGGTTCAGGAATGTTGTACTTACATTCCAGACAATTCAAAACCTCTAGAGAAATATATACAGAACATCACTGAAATTCATCATGAGATTGAGGATTTGACACAGGTAACTGTGTGGGAAAAAGTAGGTCAGGGAATGGGTAAAGTTGGAGGTTGGTTTGCCAACCTAGGAAAGGGTTTCATTTGGTACATACTGAAGCCTATCATCATAATAGTGATTTGTATAATCACCTTGTGGGGATTGGTGCGGCTGTATCAATGGTATAGATCAAACAGGTTGCAGAGATCCATGAGAGAGCAGGAGAGGAGATTAGCTACGATGCAGGATAATCAGTACAGGAGTCTGAGGGCTCTAGAGATGATGAAACGAGAGAGTACTGCAACGAGTTCAGTTTGATTCAGTTCATACCTCAGGGATGGTGTTGTGATGGTGATGACTACTAAAAGTCATCAAAGGGGGGAACTGAGAGAGCGCAAATCAAGAAAAAAAAATAGAAGTGCACCATATTTACAAGCACGTTGTATCAGTTTAGTAAAGATTACATAAGAGTGTCGAATTTATAGAGTGAAAATACATAAGAGTGTTTAATTAAAATAGAATGCATATATCAGTGTGAAAAGCTAATGTAGAAGTGTGTAGAGATGTTAGAATGATGTTGAAATCCCATGTTATGTGGCTGTTGTAGAGGAGAATGTAATACTGCTAAACGTAGAAATGTGTAGGCCACATGGCAGCTCACAGAGAATGAAAAGGTGCTGTTACACTCTCACATGATATGGATTTTAATGTTGTTGTAATTCAAAGTATTATTGATCATAGAACTGAAATATATGTTTTATAGAAGTGTTTCATATAACCATTGTGTGTAATAAGTTAGAATACTGTTTAGACTAAGAAATTAAAGGTTTACAGAGTGCACAGGCCCGTTTCATGTAATTCTAATAGGCTTGAATAGATAAGTTCATTTCTTTTGATCTGCATGTGTTAGTTAGAGGAAGGCCATGTTAAGCATAAATTGCAGAGACTGCTCGATGGTTTACGACTTAGAAGATACGGTGGAGGCCGGAATTTGGGGCCCACTGTACAAGTGTCTGTTTGCAGGTGCGAGGAGGTTCCAATCAAGAGAGTGATGAATAGAGTTTTGTTCAGGGAGTCAGGCACAGGCCTGGAGGAGGCTTCAGGAATTTCCTGGGGGGTACCGTCCTGCCGGAGAAGAGCCTGAGAAGCAAGGTCAACGCCAACGATGGGCCCAGAGGAGTATCAGCATGGAAAATGCCAGAACCAACACCACGATAGGGGCGTCTCTAAAGGGCGTTTCTGTTGTAAATGTGATTTTTGTATTAGGGACAGCACCCCTGGGTGGAGTTAGGGCAGATGGTCTGAGGAACCTAAGAGAGCGGATGGGTAGGCAGATAGGATAACTGCGAGACACCGATTCACAACGAAGACTAAGGGAAGTGAGTGATCTTCTTTGGAAGTCACCACGGCTGACACCTTTTTAGGTTAACATTTTACTAAGTAGGGATGTCACTTAGTCTAGTGTAGGGACAGTCTAATCTGGATTTTCTTCCTTTCTGTAAATGACTCATAAGCTACAGCTTGTGTCTATTCTTGCAACACTGATGATTTTCGAATTGGTTTTGGTGATATTCTTCTGCCGACTAAGAGCGTTTAGAAAATGTATGTTTGTATTGATACCAGTATATCTTTTGAACCTTATTTTGAGATGTTTGTATCTCCAGTTAACTTTGGCTTTATAATAAACTTTTAAAACTTATTCGTAGTAAGTGATTCTTTAGAGTGGTGTAAGTCCTTAACTGATTGACCTAGTAGTGGATTGCCTTTTACTCTATGACAGGTATCAACGGTTCAGTCGACCTGAGTTGGGATCTAGACCTATAGCAATAGATCAGAAATCCCGCCGTAACACATATATACAATGACAAATGACCAGTTGTGTATCCTAACTCTGACACATATTAACAAGCAAAGCGACTGAGCGTTGCATTAGCCTACTTGCCTCAGCGCAGCGCTCTGCCACTTTAGAAATGCAGCACTGCACTATATGTACAACAATACGGCTCAGTCGTGTGTGACAACATACACTGGTGATAAATGTAGCTGTCTAGCCCCAAAGCAGGATACTCTTGCATGATGGTGCAAGAGTGTCTGCATTGGGACTAGGAAGCTACATTTAGCACACGTGCCTGCCAAAATGCATGCTGCAAAGAAATGTAGTAAATACGTCAGAGCCCTGCGTTTCTGAAGTGGCAGAGTGCCCAGTCAATCCAAGAAGGCTAATGCTGGCTGACATTACAGGCATGTACATAAGACCCCAAGTACGTAAAGCGTGCCTCATTTACAAGATGTGGCTAATCAACATCAAGTGGGCCAACATTGACTTGTAAATATTGTGAGGCATGGTTTCCCTCAGTAAACTACAAAAATTGTGATGGTCCTGTTGCAATAGTGTCTTTGAAATATGCCACAAGCAACTGTAATGGGTCAACTGCTGCTTTCATGTGTGCAGTCGAATGCTGGATGCATAACCACTTCCAAAAATGTTGGAGAGAATGTTTTCAGTATTCTTGGAATTAGCCCTTTATGCAGGGTCATTCCAGAACTTTTTGCTTTCCTCCTGTATTTTTTCTGACCTGTTGTTTCTGGTTTTATGACTCTGGGCACTTTATCACTGCTGATCATTGCTAAAGTGCATGTGCTCTCTATTGTAAACGTGGTAAGATTGGTCTATACCTGTTTGGCATATTTAATTTACCTATCAGTCCCTTGTACAGTGTTATCCCATATACCCAGGGCAAGTAATTTAGATGCTATTGGTGGGTTTGCAGCGCTGCGTGCGCCCCCCTCTGAAGTAGCCGTTCAAACCAGTCTCAGGCCTCTGCCCCTCCTGTGGTGTGTCTGGAGCCAAAGGTTTACACTGAGAATGGTGGGTGTTTGTATACTTGTAAATATGTACCAAGTACCCCCAGAAAAATACTTTGTGGACTGAAATTAAAAGGGTTGTGACCCCATGTTGAGTGGAACTTGAAAAGAGAAGACACTGCTGTGGGCTGCTGTGAGCCAGGAGGACCCGCCATTTGGGACTGACATGCTGCCTGCTCGGTGGCTGAGAGGACTTCCAGTCTGTTGAGGGACTCTATGTGCTGGCCTGTCTGTGCCCTGTTCTGCCCTAGGTGATTTAAAGCAGCACATGGTTAGCGCTGGACTTTCACCCTGCGATTTCACTAGTGCATGTGGAGCGCTGTGCAGGGTCTGGAGAGATCGTTCTCCTTCTCCTGACTTTGGCCAGGGGAAAGAGCGTGAAAAATGCTGTGGGTGCTAGCTTGAGGGCCCCGTTTATTTTCCGCGGTGAAGCGCGGCTGCGATCTGGGCATCGCCTAGCACCACAGAGAAAGCCTTTTCAGTGGAACCCCTGACGGAATCTGATGTTGCCTGTGGGCGGGGACTAACGACGAGAAGGAGTCAGAGCCTCGTGGCCTCCTGTGACAGGGGAGTTGAATCTGAGCTCGTGGGTTCCACTCCACGACTTCTCACCTCCCCCCACCTAAGATAGGGAGAGGCGAGCAACCATTGGCATTAGGTCTAGATGAGCATACCAGGGAGGCCAGAGATGGTCCAAGTGAGTAGGGCCTCAAGGGTGGACACGCCCCCCTCCATTTTCCCTGCATCCGCGGCAGTATTTGGGCCCATGTTTGTAGGCCGAAGTCCCATTGCAGACCCGTGGGGAACATTGTTTTCCTTCCTTTGCACTCTGTACAGCTGGGTGCCGAGTCTCCACCCTCAACGTGTTTCGAGCGGCTGGCCCAAGGTTTGCGGCACTCCTGGATGCACCTGTGGGGCTGATTTGGAGCAGTGGCGTCTGGTGACATTTGAAAGTGGTGAGGCGTACATTTTCTGTCACAGTGCACTGTGGCGAGCCGTCAGAATAGCCATTTACATTAATAAAGAAGAGGCACAAACTAACATATGCCTAACAAACACCTTTGCAAATCCAAGCCGCCTCTAAGTCCAAGCAGTAATCGACCTCCTCAAAAAGTGCTCTGTGACGTGTCTGCCACGCACCGCGACCCGCATCCAACAATCAGTCGCGTGAGCACCCCCGTCCCAGAGCAGCTCTCACACGACGAGTCAGCCGAACAAGTTGCAACCCGAAATCAATTCAAACCGTCCATTCGACTAATGAACCGCCGAAAACAGAAACACCCACATGACCGACCACTGGTCTGGATTAAGCTGCTGCCACCCCCTCGATCTGCGCGTTCTCTGGCGTTCAATGGCAGTCACTTGTTAGAGGTGTGGGTAAAGGTGCGTGCGTGTAAAAGCCTTCACGTTCCATTCACCAAGCAATTCCTTAGGCACACAGATTCTGTTCTTTCAAACATTAGCTGTAGATTTTGCCATGACACACACTGATCTGCATTTAATAGCTGCTTGTTCTCAGATCAAGGCCTCTTAAGCAGTTTACAACTCCAGGGACCTCAAATATCAACCTCAGACAGCAAAGTACGACCTCTTTCTCAGGGATGTTTAGAAAGGGATTGTGTGGCGTTATTAATGTCACTCGGCCTGTTTGCCATAAATCTCGGCCCCACGATGAAAGCTCCGCTTATATTTCTCTGGGAACCGAAATCAGGGAGAAGGCACCCGGCTCGACAATAAATAACTTTCCTTGAATTATTAAGTAATTCACATAATAAAATAAATATAAAACTCACCTTGGCTTCCCGCGCTGACTCCCGAGTCCCGAGACTGCAGACTCCCATCCTGGATTTTTTTGAATGCCGCTGCGTCTGACGTGCTCTGGGCCCTCGTCACTAGGAAGGCTGCAGGCAGCCTCCCTCCCCTCCATGGCAGCCGGCGCTGATTGGTTCGGCCGGCTGCCCTAACCACGTCATTTCTCCTAGTCTGCATGCTGCAGAACGGAGAGTGGGAGGTGGCAGGGGGGAGCGGCTTGCCCACTGTTACTAATACTATCTGTTTGGACAGTGAAGAATTCTCCTTTAAATAAATCCAAGATTCAGTAAGATGAATTTGATGAAGTTTAATCCAGGAATAAAGATCTCATCCACCAACAAACCCAGCAGACATCAACTGACTCTCTTAGAACATTCCTATGTACATGAAGTCACATTACTAATGACATAATAAGATTCTATTAAAGCTGCAGTGTTTAATAAGCTGCAGAGCTGATTATCACACATCTCCTTCCCTCCAAAAAACAAAATTGAAATAGAATAATAAGTAAAATCAATACTATACAGAAATTAAACAAAGTCAGAAAGATATGAAGGCTTCTTAGACACACGTTCCGAATATCTAATATTTCCAGAACTCATTGTTTTGCTTTTGTTCACAATTTTTTCTTTGGAATCCAAGAATCCATCATCTTGCAATTTCTTCCGGATAACAACAATTCGATTTAAATTCCATATGCGATGGTCTTGAGTTTGTACAGCATTGTTCAAAATTTTGATCACTTTAATGGGTTTCATAAACTTTGTTTCTGAGCTACTCACTATGCCAGGACGTTTGACCATGACCATATCACCAATACAGACAACAGTTTTTTTAACACTATTTTTAACATCAAAATAAGTTTTTCTACGTTCAGCTTTATTCAACTCGTTTTTAACAATGTCATCTTTGTTGCACACACTTTCTTTACCCTTCAACATTTCATGCTTATTAACCCAAAAAGGTTCCACCTGTGTGTTGGGAATTCTCCCACGAAACAACAAAAATGGAGTCTTTCCAGTTGTAGCATGAGGAGTGTATCTGTATTCTTCTATCTTTTCCATAACACATTTTTTCCAATCAGATGACAAATTCTTTGCTAAACTAATAGTATCTTTGATCACTTTGTTGAATCTCTCGACCATACCATTGGCCTCAGGGTGGTAAAGGGAACACGTTTTATGTTTAATGCCTTTAGAAGACAAATATTGTTCCATTTCCTTGGAGACAAATTGTACCCCATTATCTGATAAAATGGTTGCAGGAAAACCTTCTTTATAAAATAATTCACTCAAGCATTGAATAATCTTACCTGAATCAGTTCCTGACAAAAAGAAAATTTCTGGCCATCTTGAATACATATCAATGACCACAAGTATAAATACTTGAGAATCTTTATGTTGAATAGGTCCCACCAAATCCAGAGCTATATCCTGCCAAGGACCATTGGGTCTTTTCCTTAAAAACATAGGTTGCGTGTGTGTACTGTAAGACTTGTCGCTAACATTACAGTGTATACAATCCCTAATTACTCTTTCAATCATTTTATCCATGCCTGGCCACCAATAAGACATGCGAAGCCTCTCTTTGCTTTTGGATAAACCTGAATGGGCAACATGAACCAAATCTATCAAATCTTTCCTAAGACTAGATGGAGGAATTAACCTAGTTCCACGAAACAATAAATTGCTATCAACAGATAATTCACTGCGTACTATCCAAAAAGGCTTAGTTGAAGAAGAACCATCCTTGCTACTTGTCCAACCATTTTTTATCAAGGACATTACCTCACATAATGTATCATCATTTCCTAATTCCTCAGACCATTTCTTCTCTGACAGAAATTCGTAATCAACAGAACAAACCAATTCATCATCTAACTCTAAATGATCTTCACCATCCACATCACTCTTAGAAACAAGGCGTGAAAGAACATCTGCTATTTCGTTATCAACACCAGGAATGTATTGAACACCAAAGCTATATTCTTGCAAGCCAATAATCCACTTCGATATCCTCCCAGACACCAGATCCAAACCTTTCTTACTAAAAATTTCTACTAAGGGTTTGTGATCTGTGTGGACATCAAAAACCAAACCCCAAAGAAATTTCTTCAGTTTTCTTACTGCCCAGAACACAGCCAAAGCCTCCCTCTCTACAACAGAATAACGAGTTTCAGCATCTCTCAAACTTCTAGATAAAAACATTATGGTTTGCATACCATCAGGACTATTTTGTTTCAATACAGCACCTAACCCTTTTTCACTTGCATCAGTAACTAATATAGATTTAATCTTCGGGTTGAAACTTTTTAGCGCAGGAGCCTTGTTTAACCTACGCTTAATTTCGATGAATTCACTCTCACACTGTTCTGACCAATGAAATTCCACACCTTTCCTCAACAAACACCTCATGTTTACTGTTAACTCAGCAAAGCCTCTTATAAATTTTGTATAATATTCAATCATGCCAAAAAGCTTCATGAGTTCAGTTTTATTCTCTGGTGCCACCAATTTGTTTATAGTGTCTATCAACTCAGGTTTAGGCTTCACACCTTCACCAGAAATATTATGCCCTAAGTAGTTTATAGAGTCAGATCTGAATTTACATTTGCTTGCTTTTATTGTGAGATTGTGTTTGCTAAATCTTTCCAAAACCATATTTAGAGTGACATCATGATCAAATACATTTTCTGCAAAAATTAACACATCATCTTGATATATGCAAACACTGGGAATGTCTTTTAAAACTTTTTCCATCACCTGTTGAAATACAGAGGAAGCAGATACTAATCCAAATGGCATCCTCTTGAATCTATATGTGCCAAAAGGTGTAATAAACGATGTAAGATCTCTGCAAGATTCTTCTAGTTCAATCTGGTGATATGCAGAAGTAAGATCTATTGTACTAAAGACTCTGGCATTTCCTAACAATACTAATAATTCAGCGATATTAGGAAGAGGGTATCTATCAACGATTACACACTTATTGAGTTGCCTGAGGTCGATGCATAGACGCAAATCACCATTAGGTTTTCGGGCTGCGACCACTGGAGCCATCCATTCGCAACCTTCTATTTCCTCAATTATACCATTTTGCATGAGCTTCTCAATTTCTTTTTTCATATCTTCTTTTATTGCTAAAGGTACACTCCGGACTTTACAATTCACTGGAATGGAATTACTCTTAACACGTATCTTGTGTTGATAACCTTTGAGACACCCAAGGGTTTCTTTAAATACATTAGGAAAATTCATTTTTAATTCACAAGAAAACTTGTCTTCCAACGGTTTTACTTCAACAGATTTTCCTTTCCCCTCTAAAACACTAAGAACATTATCTCTCAATTGAATGCAAGGATTGGCATTGGGGTCTAAAATTACACCTAAGTCACCCTGATGTATCCAGCTGATAATGCTGTCACCCTTTCTCGAGACATATACTTTTCCAGACACTAGTCTAGATTTATACTCTATAAGGCCTAAAAAGTAACCATGCAATTTTATAGGTTTTTTATCATACCCTAAAGGAATGATGTCAGGTTTAAAAAGAGACACCTTCCCTTTTAATTTCTTAGTGAAAAATTCATCAGAAATAATTGTAATTTTTGCACCAGAGTCAAATAATACCTTGGTCTTTTTTCCCTCAACGGATATTTCATCTATAGGATCAGCTCTTTTACGCGGGTTTTCCCCACCATCGCCAATGGTTTGAACAACCTCAATATCACAATCAGATCCTGAAGAAGTCCTCTCAAAAATTTCTACTTCTTTCACTTTAGATCTACTTTTTGTTTTGCATAATGAAGTGACATGACCTTTTAATTTACATTTACCACAGGTTTGTTTCAGAGCTGGACATTTTCTATCATTGGCCAGATGACCAGGTTTCCCACATCTAAAACATTTAATTTCATGTCCACTCTTTTTAGAATCTACCTTGGCAGGATCCTTAACATATTTATCATTTTTAGACCTTACTACCTGAACTTTATTCTCTTTTTCAGCACTCTTTTTTATTATAGCTACACATTTAAGAGAATGCTCTATACGCTTGGCAACAGATAAAACTTCATCAAGTGAAGGCTCATCTTTAAGCCACAACTCATCTCGAACTTTTTCTATCCCACAACCAAACATAAATTGATCACGAATGCGTTCATCAATTAAAGCTCCAAATTTGCATGAGGATGCAAGTTTTCTTAAACGAGTCACATAGGATTCAACAGTTTCTTCATCATTTTGCATGCATTTGGTGAACTGGTACCTTTCAAGAATAGTACTAACTTTGGGTAAGAAGTGTAAGTCTAATTTTCTAATGCTGATTTCATATTCATTTAAACCATTAGCTTCTGCAGGAGGAAGGTCAGGCAAATCATCAAAGATGTCCTGCCCTTCTGATCCCAAACAATGCAGTAATAAAGAGCATTTTCTCTCAGCACTGAGGTTAGTTCCACAAACTTTAGCATAGCGTTCAAAAACTACTTTCCATTTTTTCCATCTAATTGGAGGTTCACCAGGACAGGATAAAAAAATGGTGCAGCTGTTACATTTTGCATTTTCTTATCTTTTGAAATTAGAGAATTAAACAAAAGATTAGTAGTTAAATGATAATGACTATTATAGACTTGAGAAAATACAGGAAATACAACAACCAATCAAATTGCCCATCAGAAAACAGTCGGTATTAACAACATTGGGCAAGCCACTCCCCCAAGCCACTCCCCCCTGCCCTGAGGCTCGAGTAACTTGAAAAAACAAAACAGGAAGTTCTGCTGACTGCTTTCTCGCCGTGCGAGAAGGGCAGGCAGAAACAAATGGTAGTTATAAATAACTACCATTTGTTTCTGCCTTCTTCTCGCACGGCGAGAAAGCAGGGGGGGCGGCGCCCAAACGCCCCCATGGAAGAACCACCACTGATTTGGAGGCCTTGTGCTGGGGGTCAAAGGGACAACCCCCACTCCTACGGGGGAGTACCTACATGACCAGGAAGGTTCCTGGTAGTTTGGGACTACAGGATTGTGGCATTTTTCCATATTGGGGATCAGGCTCAGTGATGATGGTTATGCCTAATGCCTGATGCTCACATATATGTTGGGTTACATTGCCAAGGTTGGCATCATGTGCACCACAATGTTGATCTGCATATGCCTAAGGTGGGCATGATGTACTTATGATGTTTGCCCTGCTACAAGTGTTTAATAAGGTGCACTGCTGATTATGTTTATGCATAATGTGTCATGCTAAGTACAGTTCCTACCAGTAGCTACTGGGTTGTGCTAACTGAGGTTTATGACGTTGGCCCGATTGGCCAAGTGATTTATATAAATCCCTGAGAAGTCTCGACAAGTGCCTGGTGGCACAGTGATATATATGTGATTGTGTTCTAATGTTTGTTTATGGATAATACAAAGGATATGTTTTTATAACCTTGTGTGGAGTCTCTTTTGTGCTGTGCCTAGTGTGTCGCTACTGTGTGAGTGTGTTGCAGAAACGCATTACACATTGCCTCTGGGATAAGCCTGACTGCTCTGCCAAGCTACCGAAGGGTTGAGCAGGTGTTATCTTAGGTGGGTAACTCCCTTGCCCTGGCTAGAGTGGTGGGTTCTGCCTCGCCTAGATGCATACCCTAGCCAACAAGAAACCCATCTAACAAACATGAGTCATTCTTGTTGTCTACATGAAAAGCTGCACATCTCTTGCAAGCACCTTGCGTCAATGTTGGGCACATCTCATAAGGATCAACATATACATACTGGAGGAGCAAGGTGCTGTCTAGTTTTTGTAAAAGTGTCCTGAATGTTTAAGTATAGTGTAAGGACCCAGAACGGTAGAAATGAGTATCATAAAATACCAACATGCATGTTCTGGTTGCAGTGCTCCTTGAACCACACATTTCCCCTTACCTTCATGGTACGTGAAGGGTGAGAATGGACCTCATTCACAAGGGTGCAATCATGCATGCCATTTGGCCACATGTTGACTTGCTATAATACCTCAAAATGCATTTATCCACATTAAAGTATCTTATTGTGATGTTTCGTTCACAGTATGTTATTGTCACCATAGTCCTGGTGTTGGAGGTCTAAGACACATATTGACATGCATGGAAACTTGGCCTTAGGTAAAGACAACTGTCGCAGTGAGAAAATGCATAGCAAATGGCGTCTGAAAACATCTTACCAGTTACAAATGCATTGAATTAACATGCCCCCGACAGTATGTATCATCTAGGTGCCCATACCTGTGATGTCCAACAAAGGTCTGCTATGCAGCAATACACCAAGCGTAGAAGCCTGCCTCAAAGTCCTATGTCCTCCTGCTTGCATTAAGTGATCATTGTCACTGCTGTGGAAAACAAAAGGGGAGAGCATGCATATCTTAACTCCGGCCCAGTCCTGTGTCTGTAGACACATGCTGCCATGAACACTTTAAACTTTTGCAGCACCATGTCCATTCAAAATCTGGTCTAAGGAGTATATTTACTGATTTCACACCATCAAGACAAGCAGGGCATTCCTTGGTGTGTTGCATGATATGTGTCAACGTCTAACACATTGGAACATCTTTCGGTTGTAGAAGGCCACCAAATAAGCATGACTAGTAGCTACATGAAAATAAAATCGTTAACATGGTCACATAACTGTGTGGTAGTCAGTTTTCTGTCCTGACCTCCATTTCAAACACATAGAGGGATCACTGGACACACACATGTCTTCATCAGACATACCTAAGATGACTCACATCATGCTCTACACCTACAACAAAAACAATGCTACACAATGGATGTCAGTGATATACATAATAAAAGTTGTCGATTATGTAGTGACTCTGTAGTAGCTGAAACACAGAAAGATGAAGTGTGTTCAAGTACAAATTGCAAACATCATGCTTCACCTTGATGAAAAATCATGCTCTTGTACTAAATAGAAAAAATAAATGCTCCCCTACGTTTGCTACTGTGCCTGTTGGTATTGAAGCTACCTTGCATCAATACAGGCACCCTTTCAGAAAAGTGCAAGGATGTCTGGATAGAGGCAATGATAGTTAATTAACAGGAAGGTGCTCCTCCTGAAGAACCGGGTTTTCTTAGAACCCAGCGGTGCCAGGGACACACCCGAAGTCTTAGGATTCTCCTGTCTTGGCAAACAGAGACACGGAATACTTCTGGATGGCGTCAGAGATCAAATTTATTAGCTGCAGCTAGTAACAGTAAACCAAGCAATACAACAAGGTGTACAACTCAGGAAACTGCTCAATTTCATAGAGCAAGACATCACTTTTTATACACCATATTCTCATTATAAATGTACACCCACTGCGCAAAATTCTGACCAATAGGACACATTTTCTAACTGAGTATCACATTAACAAAAACCCAATTTACAGTAACCCAACCCAAAAGTTAATTATTAGGACTGTCCCAAATTCAATTTCCACAAGCCGGACAAACCCATAATTGAAAGCACTACCCATGTAATGAAAAGTCGTAAGGAAAGAAACAATTCAGATGTTGAGTAGGATAAGATATGTGCAAGAAACTAAAAGTTAACGATATCCTGAACATTGATTGGCAATTTTAGACAAGAATCAAACTTAAGGGAAATTGGTTTTGCGAGGTCAGTTTCAGGTGAAGAGGTCAGTTTCTCTGCATTTCACTCACAAGTCAGAAAAGGGCCTGTTAATGCATACATGAACAATGAGGCCCATGCAACTTTGTTCGTTCGGTTACCTCCACGGCCTACGTGAGGGCAACACAAAATGGCGTTATGAACAACGCAAACAAAATGGAGTCCGGTCCCGAAAACTATGGAACCTAACTCCCTGGACATGAACATCCATTCATGGGATTGACCTGTGTCAATGTGTGATGACCACCTTAAAACACATTGTAATCTCATATTAGGAGTATCCAAGCACATATCTTTTTCTCTTCAACATGGACATCACTGTATCCCTTGTCTCAAGTGCATGAGTGTCCTCCTCATTATTCCACACTACAAAATAGGTGGCAGTGCCAACATCAATGGGGGGCGCAGTTGAATGTCCACCCCAAAATTTAGTGACCAAGAGTTATATGCAAAGTTGACTATATAAGGATGCCTTATCCACAATACAGTGTTAAGCCACATGAAGTAGATTAATCCTGCATTTTAAATAAGGGGAAACAACCAGCACCACAGGATGGTCTGAATGAATGACGTAACAGGTGCAGCAGGGGCTTATAAATATGACCCTCATGGTTGGCATACAGGGCAACTGTCCAAATCAATGAACAACCTCAATGTAACAGTCATGGACTTTCTACATTGACCTACAAAGCTGCGTGTAACAGGTGTACTATGTATAACAGGAGAATGGAATTTGTCATGCACTCCGACTCAAATACTAAAATTAATGCTATAGTTGGACATACACATACAACAGTATCTGCGCTTTACATTGCAGATAATGAAACATCACCTCCTGCTCAGCTGCCTGTCCCACTCTTCAGTGATGAAGATGAAAAAGATCTCACAACCATCGACCAGGACACCCTCCAAGAGCTGCTCGAATCCATAGGCAGCCCATCTCCAGAAGTGGGGAGATCCAGCAGCATTGTGGCATTGTCCACATGCCCCACAAAATATGCCGCAAGCACCACCTACCAACACAGCCACAAACCTGGACTCTGAGGACCCACAGATACAATTTCAACATAGTGCGGTAGGAGTCCAGCGTGAGATGGCAGACCAGGTGCAGATGGAGTTGGAGAGCTTGGCAGCCACACTGGATTGGGTCCGTGGGAGCCTCAGTCCCATTAGGGGCCACCGACATGCCACCAGAGGCACCCACAGTCCGCTCCATGCCCTCCAGCAGTCCATGGGTGACATCGCTGGTGACCTGACTCAGAGACAAGAACAACTGTCTTGTCAAAGTTGTACCAGCAATGTGGCCAAAGAGTTAGGGGGAATGCGCCAGATCCTGGAGAACATGAAGCAGAAGCAGGATTCCTACTTGGTTACCAGGGCTGTCTACCACCGTGACATTGCTGGAGTCCTGAAAGCCCTGCAGCTCATTCTCACTGCTGTGATGCCTCATCTGGTGGCACAGATGAATTCTGCTGCACCAACACCAACCACCTCTTCAACCCTGATGTGTCTGTGTCTCCCTCTGCTGCCGCCAATCCACCATCACCCTCACGGAGGCACCAGACACATCAGAGGAAGAAGATGTGAAGGGTATATCTATTCAAAGGAAATCTCTGCAGTAGCATTCTTCTGTGTCAAGTGGCTACTTTTCTGCTTAGCCCTGTGCTTACCATCATGCCTCTGACCATCACCTGTCACTGTCCTCAGATTGACTATGCTACGTTCACCTTGGACATTTAATGGACTGTCAATTTGGCCATTGATCCCTAATGGCACTGCAATCATCCTCCTGACTGAAGTTATCTGATTCCATTACCTATCTCTGGACATGTTCCCCAACAAGGACTCTGTCCGGCCCTCCACTGGCTATGTACACAATGTCGGGGTAATTGTAACAATAATTGGGCCAGTCTGCCAATTTCTATAATGCACTTGTGAATAAAAGCACTATAATTACAAAGATGTGTGTGTTGCCTGTGACCATCAAATTTTAGACATGTCAACAATGCCTAAGAACTGTTGCCAAAGCAACTAATCCAGAGGGCTTTCCCAAATATGCGGCCTGCTGAGTCTTTGTCCCTAAAACGCAGTGAGATGACAGGACGTAAGTGAATTACACAATGGGTCAAAGCTCCAATTCAACGTTGTCACTAGAACTATACATTTGCCTGCGTTCAGGTGGGGATAGGGACTTCGATCAGATATCAAGTAAGTGCCAAGTCACCTGAAGTGGCCTAACCTTCCTTGGCAACAATGCATACTTTGCCCCTATACTAATTGTCAATGGTGTGGACATTGGTTGTTGTGATGTGTGTAATGCCATGACACATTTATAGATAGAGCCCTCACCACATTCAACTAAGATGCTGTAGCAATGCTGCTGTAAGAAAAGGAAAGACGTATAAATTATACTTTGTAAAGATGAGGCTGCGTCTACATCTTTGGGGTGTTGTAGTGGAACGCCCACCACAACACCCATTGCCCTAAACTTGTACACTAAGTATATAGTGAATTTGTGCCTAATGTACAAGGCAGCGTTTATACAGGTTAAGTGGGTAAACGCTGCAGTGTAAGTAATACGAAGCCCTTCTTGCCAGCGCAAATCCATGAAAAGTGAAGCTGGGGTGGGGATAGGGGCTAGTAAATGTGCCCCTAAGTACCAACCAACATACTTACATCATGGAACCAATGCTGTTGAACCTCAATGCCTCCATTGTTTAATGTGTTTTTCTATTCTGCAAGTTCCTTTTAAGATGTCAACTTAGTCAGCCGACCATCCCTATGCAATGTCTAAAGTTAACTTTGCTAGCCTGCATATCATGCATGTTTGTAAATCACAATCAAAGAGCAGTATTACAGTAGCCTGTCCCTAGAAGATGAACTCCCTCCAGTTTAAGGTGTTCAGTAGAATTTGGGGGGAATGAATATGATGTATCCAAATCCTAATTCACCAGTTTATCGATTCACATTAAAAATCAGTGACACCACAAATCACTAGTACAATTTTATTTCATAATAATATACTAACTAACCTACAGCTAATACTAATAAACTATCCTAAAATACACTATTCTAACTTATACTAATTAATATGAACACTAAACTAACTACCTTACCTTGCTCAACACACATAAAAGCATATATTAAGCATCAATCCACCTTGCCCCTTAAGGCACATCTGTAAACGGGACCAAGACAGCTTAACCTAGTGTGCCAGATATCGACACATGGAACAGGCTCAAATGTGGCCAATGAGTTTCAGTTTAATCCGTCAGCCATAACGTGTTTCGGCCGCAGCTACGGCCTTGGTCATGAGAGAGCGCAAATTGAGAAAAAATAGAAGTGCACCATATTTACAAGCACGTTGCATCAGTTTAGTAAAGATTACATAAGAGTGTCGAATTTATAGAGAGAAAATACATAAGAGTGTTTAATTAAAATACAATGCATATATCAGTGTGAAAAGCTAATGTAGAAGTGTGTAGAGATGTTAGAATGATGTTGAAATCCCATGTTATGTGGCTGTTGAAGAGGAGAATGTAATACTGCTAAACGTAGAAATGTGTAGGCCACATGGCAGTTCACAGAGAATGAAAGGTGCTGTTACACTCTCACATGATATGGTTTTTATTGTTGTTGTAATTCAAAGTATTATTGATCATAGAACTGAAATATATGTTTTATAGAAGTGTTTCATATAACCATTGTGTGTAATAAGTTAGAATACTGTTTAGACTAAGAAATTAAAAAGGTTTACAGAGTGCACAGGCCTGTTTCATGTAATTCTAATAGGCCTGAATAGATAAGGTCATTTCTTTTGATCTGCATGTGTTAGTTAGAGGAAGGTCACGTTAAGCATAAATTGCGGAGCCTGCTCGAAGGTTTACGACTTAGAAGATACGGTGGAGGCCGGAATTTGGGGCCCACTGTAAATGTGTCTGTTTGCAGGTGCGAGGAGGTTCCAATCAAGAGAGTGATGAATAGAGTTTTGTTCAGGGAGTCAGGCACAGGCCTGGAGGAGGCTTCAGGAATTTCCTGGGGGGTACCGTCCTGCCGGAGAAGAGCCTGAGAAGCAAGGTCAACGCTAACGATGGGCCCAGAGGAGTATCAGCACGGAAAATGCCAGAACCGACACCACGTGAGGGGCGACTCTAAAGGGCGTTTCTATTGTAAATGTGATTTTTGTATTAGGGACAGCACCCCTGGGTGGAGTTAGGGCAGATGGTCTGCGGAACCTAAGAGAGCGGATGGGTAGGCAGATAGGATAACAGCGAGACACCGATTCACAACGAAGACTAAGGGAAGTGAGTGATCTTCTTTGGAAGTCACCACGGCTGACACCTTTTTAGGTTAAGATTTTACTAAGTAGGGATGTCACTTAGTCTAGTGTAGGGACAGTCTAATCTGGATTTTCTTCTTTTTCTGTAAATGACTCACAAGTTACAGCTTGTGTCTATTCTTGCAACTCTGATGATTTTTGAATTGGTTTTGGTAATATTCTTCTGCCGAATAAGAGCATTTAGAAAATGTATGTTTGTATTGATACCAGTATATCTTTTGAACCTTATTTTGAGATGTTTGTATCTCCAGTTAACTTTGGCTTTATAATAAACTTTTAAAACTTATTCGTAGTAAGTGGTTCTTTAGAGTGGTGTAAGTCCTTAACTGATTGACCTAGTAGTGGATTGCCTTTTACTCTATGACAGGTATCAACGGTTCAGTCAACCTGAGTTGGGATCTAGACCTATAGCAATAGATCAGAAATCCCGCCGTAACAGTTGGTAGCAGAGAAGGATGGTTACCTTCTAGAGGAAGGTGATCTAGACTAGGTTAAGATTACCCCAAGGTCCCTAGGGATCGAGAGATGAGCAGCGGAAGAATCGCCTGCCGAAGAAGGTGCTGACGGTGCGAGAGAAAAGCAGCAGGGTCGGACGAGAGTGAGTATAACAAGGGTCATGCGTTGACAGATTGCGGTGTTTTGTGTTGTATCTGTATTGTAATGTCATGCGGAGTTGAATGACTGTAGTGTGATTGTGAGAGGGCTGTGAGCGCGCGCAACCTGGGTGAAAATCTTAAGTTCGGAGAAGAGCTTAAGTGGTTCGGGTGTATCGAACATCCAGAGTAGTTGTGGACCAGAGTAAAGGGGGTCATGAGGTACCATTGATCGCCCGCAGGACCGAGATAGGGGGAGCGCAAGAGTGAGTGTGTGGGTAACAGACGCAGGTCGAAAGTTACCGTGTGTAAGAAACCTATCAGTTAAGGCGATTGTCTGGACACGGAAAGACATTTCGTCAGTTAAGGTGACAATTACAGTTAGACTGTGGGCGTACAGTCAAGGGAAGTGATCGCTTGGTCGGAAGTAATCATTTTTCAGAGTATGAATGGGACGCATGCATGACCGGGAGACGAGCTGAGAAAGGAGGGGAACTGCTGCGAAGGGGAGACGAGTGACGTCAGCGAGAGCCACGCTGTGATAGGCCGGTTGGTGTGAAGCTGCGCTGTGATAGGCCGGTTGGTGTGAAGCCGCGCTGTGATAGGCCGGTTGGTGTGAAGCCGTGCTGTGATAGGCCGGTTGGTGTGAAGCCACGCTGTGATAGGCCGGTTAGCGAGAACCGCGCTGGGATTGGTGGATTGTCATCAGGAAGTAAACGAACGCGGAGAAAATAGAAATTTTGTAGATTTTGAACATGAAGTGTTTTAAATGTTTGAGAGCGATCTTTAAGAGAAAAAGAAGAGAATCTTATTACGGGGAAGAGGCACCGCCAGAGGGTACACCAGCTCACTATATGGCAACGAATGTTGGGTTGCATACTATACCGTGGCTTGATACTTGGAGTAAGATTACAGAAGGGAATGAGGAACTGACTTTTCTGAAATACGGAACGTTTAGACTAGAAGTGTTGCATCAGCTGAAAGCAGTTATGTCCTCATTGAGACCTTTGCCTAGACCAACACAGTTTGAGGCCCTTAATGCGTGGATTAGAGCGGCGCACGACAGGAATCAGAACAGACGCCAAGAAAGGGTAAGGCGATCAGTAAGGGCAGTGCAAGATGCCAAATGGGATGCGGAAGCCAAGAAATGGAGGGTACAGACGATTGAAGTGGATAAGTTGTACCCAGTGAGAGAGGTTACAGGAGAAAAGAGACCCATAGAAGAGGATGACGAGAGCGAGTCGGAGGATGGCCTAATAAATAGGTTGTTGATAGATAGACCGCCTCCGGACAATAGGGAGATAGAAGGTACTGAGCTCCCAAAGGAAGATAGGGTTGACATAGAAGGAAATAGGCCACTCCCTATAACGAATTGGGTACCTACCAAAGGTGAGGAGACACCTCAACATAGTCCTGTACAGAGAGTAGTCGGAAGGGTTGTGGTGCAGAAGATGCCAGCAACAGAGAGGGTTGAGTCTTATGGATTGCCAGATGCTCATTAAGTACCCGTTACCATAGGTCCTATAGTGTCGGTTTATCACCCAGAGAAAGGGAGAGCGGAAGAACAGGTACGGCTAGACAGAGAAAGAGTTGAGATGGAAAGAAGGAATAACACGACAAATGCCTGGAGGCAATTGCCAGGACCGATAACGTGGAGCACCCCATTGGATTCAGCAGTGGATCCCGTAACAGAACAGGGGGGTCAGAGAGGACCGATGGACCTGAGGGGACCACGGCCGAAATCCTATAAAGAGTTGAGGGCTGACTTGAAGGAATGGGATAGGTCCACAGAAGCACCGAGCAACAGGTCAAGAGCAGAAGCTGAATGGGGAAGTCGAGGCAACGGGACATTATCTCACTGCGGGGCTAGCGAAAGCAGTCAGGAGTGGGACGGTAAAAGTCAGGAGAGTAGAGGAGTTACACGTCATATTGACGGTGGAAATGGGCAGGAGCGAAAAGGTAGAAATACGGAGTGTGGAGAGACGTCTTGTCTCATTCAAAGTGAGGGAGACCAAAGGACACAAGAGTACAGGGATAGGTTTAAGTGCACTCTCCACGCACCTGATGATAACGTACAGCACTGGAATCGTGGGAACATGGGGAACCGCGAAGGATCTTGCCATGCGTCGAGTGATCAGAGATCACAGGCAAATTGCGAAGGCATGGGGAATAATGGAATGTCTTACCATGCACCTAGAGAAACCAGGCAGAATGGGAAATGTGGGACTATGGGAAATAGAGAAGTGTTTCACTATACACCCAGAGAGGATGGAACTGCATGGGACCTGGAGAGATGGGAGCATGGGAGGACTCCCCATAACACGCCTGAGCCCAGACGTAGGACTCAGAGCTGTGTTTTGAGAGATGTAAATTGACTCTCTAGAGATAGCATACTGAAAGCTGTGATAAAAGCCAAAAGACTCGATGTGACCAGCTTAAAATCTGACCTGGACGAGATAATAGATGGTGCGTTGCCTTTAGAAAGGATTGACATGTACGAACAAGATGAGTTGCTGTTTATAGCAAAAGATATTACTCGAAAGGCAAGAGCAACTCATGAGAAACTGTCTGAACTGGCAGACAAGTATAAGGTAGATTTGTCCAGAACAAAGGCATTGCAGGGTAACCATAGGTTGCATTATTCAGATCAGGACTTAGAAGAGAGGAGGACAACTGGATTAAAAACACACATAAGGGAACTGATCACAGGAATAAGAGGATGGAGAGATCTGGACAAATGGGAAGAGAGGTGGTCCAAAAAGGGAACTGTTAGGCGGAGCGCGAATGTGATGTCTCCGGAGGGAAGGCTACTGCAGATGAAGGCATTCCCTTTGCGAGAAATAGCGAATGGGAGTTATGTACACGTGCCCTGGAGTAGGGGAGATTTGGCTGCATTTACCAACTCATTTCCGAAGTTAAGGGAAAGTCCCGTAGAGTGGTACAAGCAGGTAGAGAGGTTTGTCAAGATTTCAAAGGTATTGTGGATTGATTTGAACACCTTATTCGACATTGTGGCCCCAGGAGACTTGTGGATAGCATGCAAGGTTAGTGTCGAATGGCCAACTGCAGAACCAGAAAGGGATGCTCGTACTAATGGACCGTCAGAAAGAGTAATGTTAAACTATGAAAATGTGATGACATGGCTGAAGGAGAAGGTGCCACCACAAGATATAGATTGGGTAAAAATAGACCGAACAAGACAGGAACCCAAGGAGACAGTTCATGAGTTTTATGAGCGATTGCTGAAAACGTTCAAACAATACAGTGGATTAGATGTAATGGATCCCAAAGAGATAGGACAGTTTGTATCGAAGTTCGTTTTGGGGTTGAGACCTGATATTTGTTTGATGATTCAGCAACATTTAATTTGTTGGCAAAACAAACCATTGGTATTGCAGTGATGAAATAGATTCCAAAGCAAAGAAACTAAAGGAGAAACTGATGATGGTGCAGATGCAGTCGGCTGGAAAGGGTGGACAGCAGCAACAGGGAACAGGGACGATGGGACGGAAATCAAATAGTCAGAATAAGGACAACGAGGAAAACCCGAGACCTAGAATAGACGTTGCTACATTGAAAAAAACGACAAAGTGTCACCAGTGTCACCAGGTGGGACATTGGAAACGCGAGTGTCCCTATTACCCTGAAAACGGAGAACTAGAAGTAGAGGAGGAGGAAGTTCAAGGAGTTCCAGTTCAAGGGGTGACAGTGCCCAAGAGTAAGGTGGCCAAAGGGGGGACTTCGGCTCCACGAGCTCAGTTCCCGCAGCCACCAAAGATTACGACAGGGGGTAAGATCTATAGACAAATGCCTCTTTTTATAGACGAAGAAGAGTGTTACTACGTTGATCCATTGACGGGACGACGTGTAAGTAGAGAGGAGGACTGTACCCTCGGGGCAGTTCTAGAGGTGGATCAAAGAGGACCGTTTGTTGAGGCTGAAGTGGCAGGGTGTCCTACAACATTCTTAGTAGATACCGGAGCTACTCGATCAACTTTGAGATCGGCAGTGGTTCCAGATCTACCAATGTCGGGCGAAACAATTCAAGTGGTAGGAGTCGCAAATAGGAGAATGACTAACCCTTTGACGGAACCAGTGCTAGTGAGAATAGGAAACTACACCGATGAACATCAGTTTGTAGTATGTGATTCTAATCCTGTGTGTCTGTTAGGAAGAGACTTATTGTGCAAACTGAACTGCACAATATACTGCACACCTCAGGGAGTGGAGGTACAGACTACAGACGAGGATGCTACCTTTAAAGTTGCAAATTCGAGAGTATGCGTAGAACTGTATCCTACCCTGACTGTGGAGGAGCTTCCTTGGGACTTACGAGATACAGTGTCATCAGAGGTATGGGATTTTACTGGAGAAGAGATAGGATTGATCAAAGGAGTAGAACCAGTGAAGATCATGGTAAAACCATATGTTGAATATCCAAGAACGCCACAATACAAATTGACCCCGGAGACGATTGCAGGAATAAAACCCGTAATCAACTCTATGATTCAACAGGGAATACTGAAGGAAATCGTGGGTAGTCCATGCAACTCCCCGATTATGGGTTTGCAGAAACCTAGTGGGAAATTTAAAATAGTACAAGATCTTCGAAGGATTAATAACATAGTTGTTTCATGTTGTCCAGTGGTACCAAATCCATCAGTGATATTGTTTCAGATACCATTCCAAGCTGAGTGGTTCACAGTGATAGATCCTTGTCAGGCTTTCTTCTCAATTCCATTAGATGAGGAGAGCCAGTTTCTTTTCGCTTTTAAGCTGGAAAATCGTGTCCTAACATGGTGTCGTATCCCACAGGGGTATACAGAAAGCCCATCAATTTTCAACCAGCTATTGAAGAAAAATCTTGAAAGTCTAGTACTGCCACAGAACTCGGTTCTGGTCCAGTACATAGACGACCTACTTGTTGCGTCAGGAACGGAAGAAGCTTGTAAGATAGATACCATCGCCTTGCTGAACCATTTAGCTGAAAATGGGCATAAGGTATCTCCGAGCAAATTGCAGTACTGTCTGACAGAAGTACAGTACTTGGGTCACCGGATAGAAAAAGGAAAGCGCAAGGTGTCACCAGATAGGATAGAGGCGATAATGAAGATGAACTCGCCTACGACACAGAGAGAAGTCAGGATGTTCCTAGGAATGGTCGGTTATTGCCGACAGTGGATAGCTAACTTTTCCCTGAAGGCAAAACCCTTGCAAAAACTGACGCACAAGGAGGTGAGTGATCCGGTACCATGGGACAAGGATTGTTTGATGTTGTTCCTACAGCTGAGAGAGGACTTGTGCCGTGCTCCAGCTTTGGGGATGGCTGATTACGAAAAACCATTTTCACTTTACTGCTGCGAAAGAGAGGGTTGTGCTTTGTCAGTTTTAGTACAAACTCATGGAAATGCCCGTAGACCAGTTGCATACTTTTCGGCTACTTTAGATCCGGTAGCCGCAGCGTTGCCCGGATGTCTCAA
The DNA here is from genome assembly GCF_964261635.1 of Lissotriton helveticus. Classification (NCBI taxonomy): domain Eukaryota; kingdom Metazoa; phylum Chordata; class Amphibia; order Caudata; family Salamandridae; genus Lissotriton; species Lissotriton helveticus. The sequence goes on along the minus strand of NC_136067.1, from coordinate 1,756,113,723 downwards.
ATCCGCTGCTGCAACAGGTGTCAGCATTGAAAGGTGTGAAAATATAGTAATGGGACACCAATTAGTGGTGTATGTACCTCATTCTGTAGAACTGTTAATGACCAGGACCAAGACACAGCACTTAACCAATAATAGGCTCACGCGCTACGAGCAAGTTATTCTTGCTGCGGAGAACGTGACCCTTAAGAGGTGCTCTGTTTTGAATCCTGCTACATTGATGCCACTTCCTAATGATATAGAAGGCAAAGAATGTGAAGATCACGATTGCCTTGATGTGACTGAACTATGCACCAAGCCAAGACCAGATATTGTGGATGAGCCGTTGACTGACCCTGATGAAATTTTCTTTGTTGATGGCTCATGTTTAAGAGACGATACTGGTCGGTTGAGAGCAGCTTATGCTGTTTGCACCATTACTGGAGTTGTGGAAGCCGCTTGCCTGGAAGGAGTACACTCCGCTCAGGTAGCCGAAATCATTGCATTGACACGTGCCTGTTTAGCAGGTAGCAAAATTAGAGTCACCATTTATACCGATAGCCAATATGGTCTCGGTGTAGTTCATGATTTTGGGCAATTGTGGTCTCAGAGAGGTTACATGACCTCCTCTGGTTCGCCTATTCGAAATGGGGAATTTGTGCGACTGTTGTTAGAAGCATTACAAGGTCCAGCAGCAATTGCGATCGTTAAACGTGTAGCCCACACCAAAAATACAGATTTTGTGTCGCAAGGTAATCGATATGCAGACGAAGTTGCTCGATATTGTGCGGAGCAAGGATATTCTTTCATGGAAGTGGAAGTAGGTGGGACTCAGGAAAAGACAGAGTTAAACATGATGCTAGAAACAGTTGATACTTGGGAGGATTTAAAAGACATGCAAGAGAACGCACTTGATTCTCAGAAAAAGGCATGGGAAACAGCAGGTTGTGTGAAAAGTGAAATGGATTTGTGGGTTTCAGCAGATGGAAGGGCAGTATTACCTGATGAACTAGTGAGTCCAATGGCACGACAGATACATGGTCCAGTACACTTAGGAAGAGATGCCATGCTGAGGTTATTTAGGCAGACTTGGTATAACCCAAAGTTTAGGATTGCAGCAGAAGCAGTGTGTCAAAGATGTGTCACATGTCAGCAATTGAACGTACGGAAAAGAACACCAGTTACAATGAGTCACATTGGGAGGTCTGGGGGGCCTTTCAACCGAATGCAATTAGATTTTATTGAGATGCCAAAAATCAACCGCCTCAGGTATGTTCTGGTGGTTGTATGCATATTTTCCAGATGGGTCGAAGCATACCCTACACGCAGGTGCGATACACTCACAGTAGCAAAGTTGTTGCTTAGAGAGTTGATCCCGCGCTTTGGGGTGCCGACCTCCTTGGAATTAGACAGAGGAACTCATTTCAACAGTGAAGTTGTGAAGATGCTTTGCTCTGCATTAAACATTGATCAGAAGTTGCACTGTAGCTATCGACCAGAGGCTTGAGGTCTCGTGGAGCAGATAAACGGAACTCTAAAGTCCCGAATAGCCAAAGTATGTTCATCGACGTCCTTAAGCTGGCCTGATGCTCTGCCCTTGGTACTCATGAGTATGCATAGCATACCAGACAGGAGGACAGGTCTCTCTCCACATGAGGTTTTAATGGGGAGGGCAATGAGACTTCCGTCTGTTCCAACTACAGCTTTGTTGAATATTACAGATGACCTGATCCTGGATTACTGCAAAGGACTTTCTGACGTCATTCATTCTGTGTCTCTTCAGGTGCAGGCTGCTGAAGTTCCATCTTCAAGAGACCTATGTCACGACTTGTGCCCTGGTGATTGGGTGCTTGTGAAAAAACACGTCCGGAAGAACTGCCTAGACGTGCGTTGGAAGGGGCCCTACCAAATAATCCTGACAACGAATACTGCTGTAAAGTGTGGAGGGCTGCCAAACTGGATTCATGCTTCCCATACTCGAAGGGTTCCAGCACCCTTAGAAGAAACAGCTCCTCTCACAGATGAAAATCCAGCTGTGGACGGCGAACCACTAGAGGGGATCAGTCAAGCTGTGGGGGTGTCGAAAGAAGTTGGGAGTGCTACAGATCCAGCAGAAGAAAGACAGGACGACAGTGAAACTGAAGTTGCCACCGAAGGAGAAAGTTGCTGTGAATACGGCTCAGACACGGATCAAGACAAGAGTGATCAAGAACCGAGTGTGAGGACAAGAAATAGGAGAACAAGGCGTGGAGAAGCTAGTTGGCCTGAAAGAAAGGAGAGGCCGAGCTTGAAGCCAACTCCAGAGAGAACTCTTGCTCCTATATCTGAAGACTCGGATTTGGACGAAGGTGCACAAAGACAGGAACAGGAAGGTCCGAGAAGATCGAGGAGGGTGCGAGTGCCCTGCAGAAGATACGCTACTCCTGAGTGGACCTACCTAGCAACAGATGTCCAGTGCACGGAGATCCGGGAGGGTGAGGGAAGTGACAGTGACCAGTACTGACCCAATCATAACATTGGAAGTAGTGTTGTTGGTACCAGGAGTGGAGGTCGAAGGATTGCTGACACTCACTATCCCCAATCCCCCTTATCTGAGCAGGATAAGAGAACTGGTTTTAAACAGAATAGAGTTTCCGACTTTTTGTTCAACGATGCCAACACTCGAGGAGATCATTCTTCGTTTAGAAATATTAGAATACGTGATTAGAGCCGCTGGAACACGTATGATTCCAGATTGCTAAAGACTTTGTAAATAAAACAGATTGAAAGATAACCTAGCGCCAAGTGGAAGAAGAAGAAATTTAGGGACTTCCCATTTAGTGGACGGAGAAGGGCTAGGGTTGTCTGTTGCTATAGAGCTCAAAGACTGATCTTGCAGAAGGGAATATCAGCTTCCAGGTGTGGTTCGGAAAGGCTGAATAAGCATAGAAAAGAGACTTTGTGTTGTGAAAGAAAATCAGAACTACACTGTCTTGAGATCATGGAGGCCGGCAACCCAAACCGCAAGACAAAATGCATAGTAGGCACACTTTTAGTGGGAGTAATTTTTCTTATAGTTTTATTAGTTACTATATCATATGTAGTGGGACATGAAAATGAAGAGAAGGCAACAAAGGAAGCAAAAATTGTATCGATACAGAAACCTACGACTGCTGGTCAAAGGGGGGACAATACAGAGAAAGATAAAGCTTTACTAGCAGCAGAGACTCGTAGGTTGCATGTGGATGAATCACAGGGAAATTTCAAATCAAATGCATATGCTAAATTGCTTTATGAATATATTGATGCTATGGAGGCAAATGATTGCTATGTGTGCATGCAATTGCCAGCCTCTGTAGACGAATGTATTAGATATCATCATCTTCCATTGACTTATGGAATCACATGTAGTTTGTTGCTTAGTATATTTTATGAACGTGATGGTTTTGAGTATTATTTTTCAAATTTTTATGCTGTTTTACCAGAAGTTCCAAACTACAAGCACATGAACAAGTGGGATTATTATAAGAGTGAAGATAGATTAAAGAAATTTATCATTCCTTGGAAAACGTTGGATACTTCACATGCCCGAAGAAATAATTTGACTTGTAAAGTGTCAGAAATTGAGAAAAGGTTTATAGGACAGGTGGATGATCGGTATAGGAGACAGAAGATCTTAAAGGCTTCAGGCCAATGGAAAACAGATTGGACCGAGGAAGAAAGTTCACACAAAAGAAAGGGTAGTAATGGTCCAATAGCTTTAGATCGAGAGCAAAAAGGGAAACTGTGTATATATAGGGGTAAAACCTATTATGAGAATGTGTTTGTGGGAGAAGTAAATTGTGAACATGCTTTCCACTTAGAATATTATACAAAGGATTTCTTGAAGGGAATGCAGGTGATCCCGAATGTATATTTTGTTTGTGGAAGAAATGCATACGTGAAACTACCGGATAATTGGTATGGATCATGTTATTTAGCAATTGTCTTCCCCAAAATATACCATGCTAAGGATCTAGAAATTATAGAGGGAGGAACTCAAGCTAGAGCAAGAAGGGATGTAAGCTATGAGGAGGTAGTTGGAGACGTATTTGGTGCTATGTTTCCTCTTTTAGGGATAGTACTGAATGATGTCAAGATTAGAAGATTGGCAACAGTTGTAGATAGGTTGTCCGCCAGTACTGCTAGATCATTAATGCTGGTGGAGGGAGAGATGCAATCGATAAGGGCAATGGTTCTTCAGAACCGACTTGCTCTAGACGTTCTGTTAGCCAAAGAGGGAGGAGTCTGTAAGGCTTTGAAGGTTCAGGAATGTTGTACTTACATTCCAGACAATTCAAAACCTCTAGAAAAGTATATACGGAACATCACTGAAATTCATCATGAGATTGAGGATTTGACACAGGTAAATGTGTGGGAAAAAGTAGGTCATGGAATGGGTAAAGTTGGAGGTTGGTTTGCCAACCTAGGAAAGGGTTTCATTTGGTACATACTGAAACCTATCATCATAATAGTGATTTGTATAATCACCTTGTGGGGATTGGTGCGGCTGTACCAATGGTATAGATCAAATAGGTTGCAGAGAGCCATGAGAGAGCAGGAGAGGAGATTAGCTGCGATGCAGGATAATCAGTACAGGAGTCTGAGGGCTCTAGAGATGATGAAACGAGAGAGTACTGCAACGAGTTCTGTCTGATTCAGTTCATACCTCAGGGATGGTGTTGTGATGGTGATGACTACTAAAAGTCATCAAAGGGGGGAACTGATAGAGCGCAAATTGAGAAAAAATAGAAGTGCACCATATTTACAAGCACGTTGCATCAGTTTAGTAAAGATTACATAAGAGTGTCGAATTTATAGAGAGAAAATACATAAGAGTGTTTAATTAAACTAGAATGCATATATCAGTGTGAAAAGCTAATGTAGAAGTGTGTAGAGATGTTAGAATGATGTTGAAATCCCATGTTATGTGGCTGTTGTAGAGGAGAATGTAAAACTGCTAAACGTAGAAATGTGTAGGCCACATGGCAGTTCACAGAGAATGAAAGGTGCTGTTACACTCTCACATGATATGGTTTTTTAATGTTGTTGTAATTCAAAGTATTATTGATCATAGAACTGAAATATATGTTTTATAGAAGTGTTTCATATAACCATTGTGTGTAATAAGTTAGAATACTGTTTAGACTAAGAAATTAAAAAGGTTTACAGAGTGCACAGGCCTGTTTCATGTAATTCTAATAGGCCTGAATAGATAAGGTCATTTCTTTTGATCTGCATGTGTTAGTTAGAGGAAGGTCACGTTAAGCATAAATTGCGGAGCCTGCTCGAAGGTTTACGACTTAGAAGATACGGTGGAGGCCGGAATTTGGGGCCCACTGTACAAGTGTCTGTTTGCAGGTGCGAGGAGGTTCCAATCAAGAGAGTGATGAATAGAGTTTTGTTCAGGGAGTCAGGCACAGGCCTGGAGGAGGCTTCAGGAATTTCCTGGGGGGTACCGTCCTGCCGGAGAAGAGCCTGAGAAGCAAGGTCAACGCTAACGATGGGCCCAGAGGAGTATCAGCATGGAAAATGCCAGAACCTACACCACATGAGGGGCGTCTCTAAAGGGCGTTTCTATTGTAAATGTGAATTTTGTATTAGGGACAGCACCCCTGGGTGGAGTTAGGGCAGATGGTCTGAGGAACCTAAGAGAGCGGATGGGTAGGCAGATAGGATAACAGCGAGACACCGATTTACAACGAAGACTAAGGGAAGTGAGTGATCTTCTTTGGAAGTCACCACGGCTGACACCATTTTAGGTTAAGATTTTACTAAGTAGGGATGTCACTTAGTCTAGTGTAGGGACAGTCTAATCTGGATTTTCTTCTTTTTCTGTAAATGACTCACAAGTTACAGCTTGTGTCTATTCTTGCAACTCTGATGATTTTTGAATTGGTTTTGGTAATATTCTTCTGCCGACTAAGAGCATTTAGAAAATGTATGTTTGTATTGATACCAGTATATCTTTTGAACCTTATTTTGAGATGTTTGTATCTCCAGTTAACTTTGGCTTTATAATAAACTTTTAAAACTTATTCGTAGTAAGTGGTTCTTTAGAGTGGTGAAAGTCCTTAACTGATTGACCTAGTAGTGGATTGCCTTTTACTCTATGACAGGTATCAACGGTTCAGTCGACCTGAGTTGGGATCTAGATCTGTAGCAATAGATCAGAAATCCCGCCGTAACAGTCACATTTCATGTACCATTTGTTCACTTCTTTTTACGTGCAGCAGGAAATTAACATGAAAGAAAGACTTATACCTCTGTGTACTTCGATTACAAAGAACTATTTCAATTCATTCTCATCAATTCAAATAATAAATAAGAATATCTGGGCACACTTTTCTTTATAAAAAATAAATGTTAGACAAGTGTCTTATTGTAGTTGACATCCCTGGTAATAAATGATCAGCCTTGACATATAATATCAATGACGGACACCACAATCCATTGATCACTAATGCAGTTATATTGTGTAATATTTTAAGCAACTGATTTGTTTCAAAGTACTAAATACAGAGAAACTCTCATACCTTTTTAATAAATATAGATATTGCCAGTCATCCTATCACAATAATACCACATTAATACCATATATATATATTTTTTTATTGAACATGTCAAAAAGACATTAACCCCCACCCAAAGGAAAAGGAAACTGAACCCAAAACAGAATGTAAAATGCTTTAAAAAATCTAAAACCTTACCTAGACCTAATACTAATCTATTCCTACTCCAAAACTACACTTAACACTACCTAACATCGTACAGTAAGAAATAATATAAAATTATGCATCAAGAAATAGGGAGACTGTACAAGGGGGGAGGGATAAACACGTTTGGGACTCAGAAAGGGAGCCCGAGAGCACCCTTAATGTCCTGTAAGTGTGAGTTCATCTCGGAGATGTCCCGTTCCACATGAACCATCCGTACATTGAGGTCCGAAAGCAACCTATGGTCCTTGTTGGTGTAGCTGATATTTTGTCTCTGTGGTGCAGCTGGTAGCGATGCTGTGCCTTGTGGAGCAGGTTGTGAGAGGGCACCTGGTTGTGGAGCTGAGGTTGGTGCAGCAGGATGGCCAGGTATGGTTGGTTTTGGAGCAGCAGACGGGTGCGGATGTGTGCCACCACGCTGGACACCAGAAGGCATTGCCTCAGTGTCCCTCTGCTGACTTCATGAGGCAAGCAGGATACCACACTTTTGTTCACTTTTTTATCAAAATCTGGCATTGACTTCCACTGTACGGATGCCCTCTCCTCCCGGTACCGCCTAGCCATGGCATTGTAGCCCATTACCACCGGACGTATATGTTGATATTGCTCCTTCTGCAGATGGAACTGCTTCACTTCCTCAGATGTCTGCCTATCCTGTGGGTCTGTGAGTCTGCCCGTCTCTGGGGCTGGGTAATTCGACACGCTCTGTGTGCGCTTCCTGGGCTGGGGAGGCAGAGGTTTTTGTCCAGGTGTTTTGTGGAGCGGCCACTTGGTTGTCCCTTCATACATTTGTTCTGCATTATCGCTTTGCTGTTTTCCTTGCCTCTGTTTTGCACACTGCTGTTCCTTATTCCTTCGTTTGATTAAGTTTTGCACTTTTGCAAGGATCTCTGGTATCCTGCTTTTTTTCTTCTTGGGCCTCTGCTTGTGAGTTCCTCACTATGGGGCCGATTATGATGGCGGACGGACCGGAGTCCGTCCGCCACCATAGAGTAGGAGGGACCGTCCGCAGGGGCTGCGGCTGTCCCTCCGTGCAAATTAGGATGTGACCGCCACCCTGGCGGTCACATCCTGTATTTTTAACATTGCTTGAAGCAGCACCCGCCGTAATGTTAAAAATGTAAGTTGTGCATTTGCATGCACAAAGCGGCAGGCACCGCGCGGTGCCTGCTGCTTTGTTCACGCAAATGCAGGGGGGTATCATAGGTACCCCCCATGTGCATCCCCCACCCCCCCTTCACCCAGGGGGCCCGCAACGGGCCCCCGAAGTGAAGGTCCGTATGCTTTTCCACGGCGGAAAGGCCGCCGTGGAAAAGCATACTTTCTACTCCATCCTAATATGGCTGGCGGTGTCTGATAGACACTGCCAGCCATGTTAAAGCTTTTCCGCCGCGGTCGGAAGGCGACCGCGGCGGAATAGCTGCGGACAGATTGCAAGACCCACCAGCCATCCTAATTTGGCGGTGGGTCTTTCAAGCCTCCGCGGCGGTTTTCCCGCATCCTCCGGGCCGGCGGTGGCTTCCGCCGGGCCGGAGGATGCGGGAAATCCGCAATCGTAATAGGCCCCTATGTTAGGACTGGGACAAGGAGGAACAATGAGGGGGCAATTTCTTGTTACTTACCGGTAATCTTCATTACCCCGATTAGGGTCCTCCTTGTCCCAGTCCTGTTCCCTCCCTCCCTCCTGCTGTGTTTGTGTCTGGACTTGTTGATAACAAGCATGGCGGTGGGTGGGAGGGGCTTATATATTCTTTAAAAAAATTATAAGCATTCTGATTGGCTGTTGGGAGGCAGGATTGCCTCAATATGTTAGGACTGGGACTAGGAGGACCCTAATTGGGGTAATGAAGATTACCAGTAAGTAACAAGACATTTGTGTAAATCAGACGTAAGCGTAAACTTCTCACTCACCGATTCAGAGTAGCTTGCACTCCCCAGTGACGCGATGGTACCACCCATTTCAAAACCTATGAAACGTGAGTGCGGCTCTCAAGCAGTAGACAAAGCTCATCGAAGAAAGATCAGAGCTAAAATGAGGCCGAAAGAAATTAGAATTGTTGTCAGCCATGAACAGACAGACCAGGAGCATTGCATTATTTATACTTGATTTGTTTGTGTGTGTGTATTTTATGACATCCCTGCAGCCGTCTTGCACTCCAAACGCCACAAATATTCAAATGATGCATGTTGTGTGGTATTGACAGGTACTTATGGCCACGCCACGGCAAGTGTATTCACTAAACTACAGTCTTACCCTCAATTCATACAAGTTCATTGTCACTTGCCAAATTTTTTCTTCCTTAATCGTGTTATTAGTGGCACCTTGTAAGTATGTATGTATTGTGACTTATATAGCGCACGTATCACCCGAAGGCATCAAGGCGTTTGCCTTGGGAACCCGTCCTGGCTTTTCCCTGTGAGATAACCCCTACTGGGTATCCCCAGGGTGAAAGCCAAGCATCCCGCAGCGGGTGGGCCGCCGTAGTGGAGATTAAGCAACTATTGCCCAGAGTTGCAGCGTGGGACCCCATGATTAGAATAGGCACCGAGGCGAGAATTATCGAGTCCGTGGACATTTTGGGCTCAGGACCCTGCCGCGTCGGGAATTGAACCCTGGTCCCGGGCCAGACCTCTGCATCAGGGTCTGCCGCTCTAATCAGTGAGCCACACTCCTCCACCCACACTCCACCTTGCTGAACAATCGCGAGGTCTGCCTCACAGGCTTAGTTCACACGAAGTATGGGGGAGTCGTTGGGGATGGCAGCCGGTCTGAGGAACCAGAATTAGATTAGGCCTCACATGGGGAAATAGAGCATGGTTTCTAGGTCAGTGTTCAGCGTGATGCAGCTAATTAACATACTAAGAACGCCCCTATGGCATAAGACACTCCTTTTGTTCTAAACCGTCAGCTATCATGTAATCGTTTTCCTTTTCCCTCCTTGTAAATAGGTTAGCGTCGGTCAGTAGGACCAGCGCCATTTTGTTTGGCCCATTCATAGCCCTGTCTGTAAACTCTCCATGTCTCAGCATTTTCGTAGCTTCCCGTTCTCATGAGAAATAGCTAGACCCATGTAGCCAGCAGCTGCTTCTGCTTTTGGGCCCCGTCAAGGTTATAGGAGGGGGCCGGCCAGATAAGCACATTCTTGCAGGCGCTGTGCGGACTCTCACCGAAACTAGCAGAAGGGAGTCAACCGGCCTGACCTTGCTATACTGAGCTCAGATAGACGCTTTGTGTGCCATATATGGGCATACCCCATGTCACCTCCTGTACCAACCTGTACTTTTCCATTTTGGGTAACGGTTGCAAACTGTGATAGTATATATGTGTTGACCTGACAATGTGCCAGCAGTCTCTCTGCGGTCCTCGGGGTGTGAGGTCGTTGGGAGCTCCTCTGGCAGAGTATTGTTTTGTCTAATAAACGCTTGAAATTTCTACACTGCCAATCGACTGATTATTGATGAACGACCTTTGGTTATTGTAAGTATAATCCGTTAGGGGTTTGTAAATCTCGGTACTTCAGTTGGCGACTCCGCCGGGACTCCGCGTTGGGGTCGTCCCTCCGTATTCGGAAAAGGAAAGGGACATTAAAAGGGGTGCACTCGTTCGGGGGGTGGACTGACCAAAGAAAAAGGGTTGCTCCGCTTTTCCGATCAGGAGAAGCCCCAGCTGCTAGTGGCCCCACGCCGGAGTCCTACGGGTGAAACCCGGAAGAATAGATCGATTGGCAGTGGAGAAATCTGCAACCGGACCTGAGTGCACCAGGTGAGTGTTTGTCTCGTCTCATGTTGGATATCCTTCTGTAATTGATTTGGAATTTGGTGGTCGTTGACCACGGAGATCGCGGTATTTTGGGAGGTGGTCTGACGGGGCAGTAGTGAGACTGCACGGGCGGACACCTCTAATTTGTATTTGATAGAGATATAACTAACATGCCTAAGTATGAACCGTAAAACGTTCATACCTGGCCGGATCGCCCTCTGAAAGGCTGATTGTCATACTAGGGTAGCACTCGGACAGATCTGGAGCGGTGCTTGAAAAAGCGGGCTAAGCCAGCATAGTCCGGGAGGTGAACCAGGAGGGCCGTCGGATGGTCGGTAGGTCGGTCTGTGGTAGTGAAAAGCCTGTGTGGCTATCTCTAGGCAGCCCCTATGGTGAGGCTGTTTTGATCTTTGGTTCTTTGACTTTGTAAAGACCGGTTCTCCACAGACTGGAGTCGACGGGGTCCGTCTTTTGATTTGGGCTAGCATTCGTTCTCACTGGTTTGTACTGTCTGTATTTCGGTCTATGTTCTGTTTTGTGTTATTTGTATTCCGGATGATCAGCTGAATTTTGATTCTGAATAAGTGATTGTATGAGTAAATGAACATGGCCATGTATGTGTGAAAGTATTGTGAATAATAAATTGCCTTTTCCTTTTATACAGATACAATTTGAACAGTAATAAAACAATACCGTGCTTCAGTCGACTATGTTTTGGCTGTACCAGCCCAAATATTACTAGATTAGACGTAAGTCAGCCGGCCCCTCCGGAAGGTACTTCCAGCCATGATCTATACTGTAAGCACGGGATTGGACCGTTGATATTTAATCGTATATGGCACAAGTATACCAAGGATAATGTAGAACTGCAGTGGCCTCTGACAGGGTCCTTCGATGAGAAAAAGATTAATTATTTACAAGAGCGTCTGTTTGCGAAACGCAGCAGACAGTCCATGTTTGATACCCTGAGAACGTGGCAGAAAGAGGCCACTCGCAGAAGAATGAGGGCCGAAAAATTAGTACAAATGAAACAAGGACAGACCATTACCCAGAAAGCAATTGCGCATGACAAAAACCAAACCGAGCAGAATATCGAGTACCTAGGTAGACAGTTTCGGTTGGAGGTAGATAAGACCTATGTTGTTCGAAAGGAAGCCGAAGATGAGATAGAGGATCTGCTGGGTGTCCGCCCCCCTCCGCCGTATGCTCCACAACGGATATATCCAGCAGTGCCTTTAACGGCGCCCACCGCCCCTGTGGCATTGGCTCAAGAGGGGGCCCGACCCGGGTTCCCACCGATGTACCGGCCACCACCGCTCCTGCCCCTAGGAATTTAGCCACCCTGCTCCCGGACACACGCCACCCCTTGGGGGCGACGGGTGTCTCTCCAGTGCTATCGCCCTTGTGTAGCCCGGTAGGAACTTCCCAGTCAGCTAGCACGACACCCGAGTGCCGTGGCCGGGCTCCGATTGGGGATTCGGAAGGCTTGCATGTTAGGCGCTTGTTCACGAGAGGTGCTGTGGGCTACGGAGAGAAAGAGGTGATAGCGGAGCAAGCAGTTAGATGGATGTACAAAGACATCTATACCTTAACTGACATATGGAGTACCATGAAAGACTTTGAACCGGTGATGCAACAAACTGCCCTACAACACATGTCCCGATTTCTCATCGAAATATGGGAACAAAGCTTTGGAACACGGGGATTAGCCCCACAAATTCTGTGCGACATAAAGGATCGCGCTCATAAATTCCAATTAAGTCCCGATGAAGTATATAAGAATGTCGACACCTTAGTGGGTTATCGAGGCAGACTCTTTTTGCAGTTCCCTGAGTTAGGTTCCCAGCACCCCATGAGGGAGGTACACCCGATGTATCATCCCGAAATTCCCGAACTACGCAATGATCAGAATGTAATAACACGAGACCGAGTAGAAGCCAGGTTTCAAGAACAATGGGTGTACACCCCATGGAAGCGAAGTGAAGTGTTGGCTTTAAAAGCACAACTTCCTGACCCCCGTAAGAATCCCGCTGCCTATTATAAAGAATTAACGGAGGCAGCGTCCTCCGCTGTCATGACTTTAGCTGATATTGAGTTATTTTTCGGGTTATTGGTTCCTTTAGATATATGGCGGCAAGTCCATGATACCCCCCATGCGGCCGAGTTGGGGGGTACCTGGGATGAGCTGAAAGGATGGGATCAAGACCGTAAGCCGGGGGATAAGCCGAGGGCTGAAATAATTGCCTTGCCAGCTAAAATGATAGCTTATATGCATACCTTGATCCCTCCACGAAAGGTGGACTGGGATAAACTGACTGCTTGCAAACAAAAGAAGGATGAAAGTGTCTCCGATTTCTTTACCAGATTCGAGGGAACTTTTATCGATTTTAGTGGTCAGGACCTTGCTAGCGAGGGGGGGATACGATTATTTGTGAATAGATTTGTAACAAATCTGATACCTGAAATTTTGACCCGACTACAAGCTGCGGAAAGCACGTGGACTACGTCCACCCCCTCTATCATATTAAGCATGGCCCAGTATTACGAGCATAGGGAGAATGAGAGCAAGGACAAAGACGAAAAGAAGACTAAGGACCTCAAAACTCGAGTGTTGCTACAGCAGGTTATGAGGGGTCGAGGCACAGGGAGAGGTGCCAGGGGGCCCGGGTCCAGCGGGCCAGTCTCCAGAGGGGGAGGAGGGGTTCAGCCCTCCCGATGGGGACCCAATCAGTGCGCTTATTGTAGAGAGGAAGGCCATTGGAAAGATCAGTGTCCGTGGCTGTTAGCACAGAACGGAGCAGCCCGAGGAAGGGGTAGAGGACGTGGCGGAAGGGACCGTAGTGATATGCACCGAGAAGAGGCAGTGCAAGGAGAAAACAAGCAAAATCATTTTGATAAAGCACACGGCACAGCGCGAGGCACAGGTAGGCAGTACTACAATGAAGATTATGGTTTTGAGGATCAGGATAAATTCGGGGATGTATAGGACAGCCAAGGACAGAGTGGGGGCCAAGTGTCGATACCGGTCAATCAGCAGGGACCCTATGTCACAGGGGAATTGATGGGGACCACCGACAAATTTTTGATTGACACAGGAGCCATGAATAGTTCGGTTGCTCGCTCGTTGGTCCCAGGGGCCACTCTGTCCGGGCATAATAATGTTTCAGTGGGATTTTCGGGAGTTCCTGTAATCAGCCCCATCTCTCAGCCTATCCCTTTCACGATTGGTCCATTCACTATGAACACTCCATTCCTTTTAACTTCCGGTTGCGGAGAGAATCTTTTGGGTTTAGATATGTTGAAAAGACTGAATGCTAAAATACATTGTTCCCCCGATGGTGTTTATTTGACCATTCAAAATCCCGATGTAAGTACGAGACAATGTTTTGCTAAAAATGACCCATTGCCACCTGAATTTGTGGATGTATCGCCCAGTCTATGGGCAACAGGAGATACGGATGTCGGTAAACTAGATATGCGAAATCAAGAGAGAGAGAGAGGACCAGATAGCTAGTCCTTATCCCCGGGGTAATATGTAAATTAATCAAAAAGAGACTAGCTCATGTTTATATTAGGTTACAAAAAATAAGAAAAGACTCAAGTATGTTTCGTCATCGGTTGGGAACACCTGGTGAGTGTGTTCATAAAGCCCTCACCCACCAACCTAGTTGGTGGCATGCTTCATCATCGGGCCCACCCAGTGTGTGCTTCGACGCCTGATTACAGCGGAGCTGGTATGTACCAGCCTCCCACAAGATGCCACTCTCACGGTACTCCATGATATCCTTATGGCAGCTCCCTGGGATTACCACACCCCAAGAGCCTTTGTGATGGCCTGTGCCACCCTAGCGCTCAAAGAAAACTACTTTGAGTTTGACGGGACTCTCTACCTACAGACAAATGGGACGTCTATGGGCAGTGTTTTCGCCCTGAGCGTAGCGGGTTTGTACGTCCATCATTTTGAAGAGTCCTACATAGCAACAGACACAAACCCCTACATCAATCATATTCTGAGCTGGCGGAGGTACATAGATGACATTCTGGTGGTCTGGCAGGGATCCCATGCAGACCTGGACAATTTTATGACCTGGCTAAACAAGAGGGACCCTTATCTTAAATTCACCAGCACGGCCAGTAACAGCCACCTCCCCTTCCTAGACCTGGACATCACTGTTAAGGATGGCACCTTAGTAACAACAACCTACTACAAACCCACTGCGAGAAATTCACTGCTTGACTTCACAAGCTTTCACCCCCGCCCACTCCGAGAGAACCTACCCTACGGACAATTCCTGCGCATACGCAGAAACTGCTCCTACATCTCGGATTACAAGAAGCAATCCGCGGAACTGGCAGACAAGTTGGAACAACGTGGCTACCCCAAGTCCATTATTAAAAAAACCCAGAAGAGGGCGAGAAACCAGAATCGGGAAGCCCTCCTTGAGACTGTCATTAAAGACCAAGAGAACCAACCCATCACCTGTGTGACGACCTATAACACAGCATCCAATAAAGTGTCAAAAATTATCAAAAACCACTGGAAAATCATCAACTCAGGACAGAGGAAATGGGAAACTCCTAGATTTGCATACAAGCGATGCAACAATCTCAAAGACCGCTTGGTCAATACTCGCCCTAAACAACCACCCCAAGCCCCCACCAACACCATTTTGAATGCATGGGGCCTCCCCAAAGTTGCCGGACATTATCCTTGCAATGACTGCAGTGTGTGTTACCTCTCCACACACACCAAAACCCTGGACCTGGAGCCTAACAAGGTGTGGACTCAACGTAGCGACACTAACTGCAACTCCCAAAACCTAATATACCTCATCACATGCACGTGTGGTCTCCAATATGTTGGAATGACCACCCGTAAAACAAAAACGAGAATAACAGAACATCGAAGCACCATAAGATGCAAAAAGAACATCAGCAGAATGACCAACCACTTCATTACTCAATGTCACACACCCAATGACCTAACCTGGACGGTCATAGAACAGGTGCCTGAAGGCACTATGGACAATGACAAGAAACTGCTGCATGCAGAACAGCGATGGATTTATCGCCTTTCCACAGCTACCCAGGGGATAAATGATGCCATCCCGTGGAACTCTCTGACCTATCATTGACTTACTCACATTGTCATATCCCATTGAACTGTGAACTGGTTACCTGTCCCCTGGTAACACACCTCCCCCGAGGTTGAGCCTTACAGTACTGAGCATATATATGTTTTTAGATTGTCCCCCTACTTTATTTAAGGTTCCACACACCATTAGTGATTATTATATCCCATTGGCCCAACTCGCAGTGACTACTGCAATCTCCACACTCTGAACTGGCACAGACGATGAGGACAACCGTCCTGTGCATACGCGTCGGAGTCACTACCGACCCGCGCATGCGCAGACCACACCCGGTCACACTATACATGCGCGCACACCGTACTGCCAGCTCTCGTCAGGCTCTCCACGGAGGAGGACACGCCTAGACTCACGCATGCGCACAACGCGCCCTAACGATAGCGCGTACGCACTCTAACTGCGCCAATACTCTCCTCCAGCAACATGACTCGGCTATCCGAGTCTTTCCACTCTTGCCTCCAAAATCTGCAGGTGCACATGGTTATCCAATTAACCAGGGTATTTAAGAACCGGGGAAAACTGCCATTCTTCACCGGTATGCGAAGGAGGCACTACAGGTCCAAAGAAGGCTCGGTCCAGTAAAGCTGTGAGTATGGGAAACAACCACCACCACTCCTGGTAAGTTTTTTTTCTCCTTCTACAGGTCTCTCTAATCAGTGTGGCCAATTGATTGTTCCCCTTAGGGTCAAGCCCTTGCCACCTCCCAACCATGAGGTCAGACTGAGCAAAAACTAGCGTAAGAATGCTCTCTTGCGCCACTCTACACATATGCACTATGTATGTGATTACCGTCTTTTAGCCACCTCACCCTCGAGTTATTTGTGCGATCCTCACTTAATGGTACCACCAATACCATTACACCTTAGTCGCCTATAGCCTACACGAATACCGCTATAGTGACGGCAATCAGATGTGCCCAAACCTCATACATCTGAGTGACTCAACCCCCTTTTTTCCTGTATGTTTTGTCTTTGTCCATACATGTTACGTGTACAGGTGGTCTTGAGAAGGGAATCCCCCCTCTCACACATAGATAAACACTTTAGGGCGTGTAGACACATAGTCTGTATCACACACCCACTAGTTTACTTACACTCACCCTTTTATTTTAGGTCCTGAAGAAAGCCAGCATAGACATAAGGCACTGGCTGAAACATGTTGACCCATTGGATGTGGGAGGTCGTAACTCGCCTCTAACATCCTCCAGCCTTATTTTTTAACCGCTGACGGAGGCCCAGGTATTAAAGTTTAATCCTACCCTCGGGTACTGGGACCCCCGCCAAGCCGTTTTAAACATCACTTTCTTTACTATCTTCACTGCACACTCAGCAACATACCAGCTCCGCTGTAATCAGGCGTCGAAGCACACCCGGGGCACGCTAGGTGTCACTGGGTGGGCCCGATGATGAAGCATGCCACTAACTAGGTTGGTGGGTGAGGGCTTTATGAACACACTCACCAGGTGTTCCCAACCGATGACGAAACATACTTGAGTCTTTTCTTATTTTTTGTAACCTAATATAAACATGAGCTAGTCTCTTTTTGATTAATTTAGGTAAACTAGATATCCCTCCTGTCCGCATTACCTTGAAACCCGGTGCTAGATTGCCCCGTCTACCACAATACAAGACCTCCCCAGCGGGAGAACGAGCTTTGTTTTCCACAATCCAAGACTTGATTGATAAAGGGGTGGTTGAGGAAACTGCATCGAACATCTGTAATAGCCCTATCCTGCCTATTTTGAAAAAAGCTCCCGAGCCAGGGACCCCTGACAATGTTGATGTCTACCGTTTTGTAATTGATTTGCGGGAAGTTAATAAAATAGTGGTGCCCCAATTCCCGGTGGTGTCGGACATCACTACAATCCTTACTATGATACCTCCTACTGCTAAATATTTCTCTGTCATCGACCTGAAGAATGCCTTCTTCAGTATCCCTATCCACCCTGATAGCAGGCAGGTCTTCGGATTCTCATTATCTGGCCGAAGCTTCAGATTCTGTCGCGCTCCACAAGGTTATACCGAAAGTCCTAGCATCTACAGCCAAGCCCTTAAGGCAGTCTTAGATGACCTGTCTTTGCCAGATGGTAGCGTGCTCTTGCAGTACGTCGATGATTTATTGATAGCGTCTGATACAGAAGAGGGTTGTAAGAAAGCAACGGTCCAGTTGTTGCACCATCTGGCGGACAGAGGTAAAAAGGTTTCCCTGTCCAAGTTTCAATATTGTCGACAGGAAGTGACCTACCTCGGCCACTTACTATCGAAGGAGGGTAGACGTTTATCACCTGAACGAATTACTACCATCACTAACAAGCCTGTGCCTTGTACTCAGCGTGAAGTCCGTGCTTTTCTTGGCATTACCTCTTACTGTCGTCAATGGATCCCTAATTTTTCTCTTCTTGCTAAACCTTTGCTACACTTAACCACTAAAGATGTGCATGAACCCCTCCCTTGGACTGATGAATGTCAAGCTGCTTTTTCTGCCTTGAAATCTGCTTTGTGTTCTGCTCCTGTCCTTGGCACTCCTGATTACCGTAAACCTTTTGTACTATATGTGCACGAGGTCGACGGTTGCTCGCTTTCAGTGTTAACACAGGACTTTGGTGGTAAGCAAAGACCGTGTGCTTATTTTTCGACCACATTGGATAATGTGGCCAGAGCACTTCCCAGCTGCTTGAGGGCCACGGCGGCTGTAGCTGCGGCCATCAGGCAGTCAGAAGGGCTCGTTCTAAATTCTAATTTGACGGTGATGGTGCCACATGCTGTAGACGCATTATTGAACAAAACAAAGACTCAGCATCTGACAAGCGCGCGCCTCACTGGTTATGAATTGACTTTGTTCGCCCCACATGTGACCATTAAACGTTGTGCCACATTGAATCCGGCTACACTGTTACCCCTCCCTTCAGAAGAACAGGCGAATGATGTTCATGATTGTATTTTCAGAACAGAAGAAGAGACGAAGGGAAGAATCGATCTCACAGACATTCCTTTATCTGACCCCAGGGGGAACTGTATGTGGACGGTTCTTGTTTTAAATTAGCAGATGGCACAACGACAGCTGCGTATGCAATCACTACTCTAAAAACGGTAGTTGAAACATTCCGAATACCCCATCGATCAGGCCAAGCTCCTGAATTGATGGCTTTACTACGAGCATGTGAGCTGAGTGAGGGGCTAGAGGTCAACATCTTCACGGACAGCCAATACGCCTTTGGCGTGGCTCATAGCTTCGGGAGGTTATGGAGGGAGCGGGGATTCCTTACCTCACATGGTCAGAAAATACAGAATGGACCCTTGGTATTACGATTACTTGCAGCTCTGACGCTCCCCAAGAAAGTAGCAATTGTAAAATGTAGTGCACATAAGACAGTGGTGGATGAAGTAGGAGAGGGTAATGCTTTTGCAGATCAGGTAGCCAAACACACAGCTCAGACAATGATGTCTTCTATGTACGTAAACTCCTCTGCGCGATGGGTGGGGGAGACAGACTTGTTTGATAATACTATTGAAAGTGTCTGAGACATTCAGAAAGAAGCAACTGCAGTGGAGCTAGAGAGATGGGAGCAGGAAGTAGGAAGGTTGGATGAGAATAATTGTTGGGTGGACCTGACAGACAAACAGCGATGGTTACTGCCCAATGCCATGGTACAGGCTGTCGTCACTATGGCCCATGGACCAGCTCATGTTGGAGCTAAAGGCATTTGTGCCTTATTGGACCCAGTGTGGAATAACCCCAATATACAGAAAACAGCTGTACGACTTGTTCAATATTGCATGGTCTGCCTGCAACATAACCCAGGGAAAGGAGAACCAGTTCTGAGTGGAAATTTTGCACCCCGACATTGCCATTTGAGGTGCTCCAGATGGACTACATCCATATGGAGCGCGTCAATGGCTTCAAATATGTACTAGTGGTGGTGTGCGCCTTCAGTAAATGGGTTGAGGCGTACCCTACCAAAGAAATTACTGCCCTAGCCACTGCAAAGGCTCTTATAAAAGAGTTTTTCCCACGCTTTGGATTGCCTCGCTTGATCTGGTCAGACAACGGCGGGCATTTCCATGGGGCCCTTGTGCAAAGTATATGCAATGGGCTCCAAATAAAACAAAAATTTCATGCAGCTAGGCACCCCCAATCAGCAGGATTAGTGGAAAAATATAACGGAATTCTGAAGTTAAAGATGGCGAAAATCCAAGAGAGTACTGGTTTGAAATGGCCTGACACACTCCCATTAGCTCCTATGTCTCTGCGGGTCACCCCCTATTCACGCTCTGGATTATCTCCTTACGAGATAGCGTTTGGGCGGCCCGCTAATACATGGGGCGTGTCTAGGCCAAAATTGTTTTCTGATATTGAATACCCTATGTTGATCGATTACTTGTATACGTTGACTAAAGATCTTCGTTCTATTCATCAGCAGGTAGCCTCTGTACTGCAACCCCTGCCAGAGGGTCCCGGACATCGCCTGGAACCCGGCCAGTGGGTTCTTGTCAAGAAACATGATCGAGGCTCCAGCTTGGCTCCGAGATGGTCTAAGCCACACCAGATCCTGTTGGCCACGCGGACGGCCGTAAGAGTGGAGGGAAAACGACACTGGATCCATGTGTCGCACCTAAAGAGAATTCCTCTTCCACTCCCCTATGATCAGCGACACCCTGAGAGAATTCTGACTCAGGAAAGCGAGAGAGCTGTTGCCTTTGTTCCTTTCTCCGACGCTTGTGAAATCGGAGCTGAAACAGAGACAGGGCCGGTCGGGGCCGTCTCTGGAGAATCAGCAATCACCCCTGGCCCTGTCCATGTTGATTTGGTTGGCAGCAGATCTGACGAAGGTGCTGTACCTTCCACTGTGTTATTCCCGGATCAGGAAGTACCAGGTCATTTCCGTTACAACCTGCGGCCAAAAAAAAAAAAAAACAGTACCTCAGATAACACTAATAGGAGATAAGGAAAGACTTTGATAAAAGTAGGGTTTGCCAGTTTCCGCTCTGTGGTACTGAGCGAGACACTGGACTGAACTAGTTGAGAGCTGGAACATTGATATTGTGCTCTGTTCAGAAAGAAAGACTCTGTTCTTGTCACTGGCCAGGTTGTTTGCAGTAAACCCATTTTCCAGAAAATCTCCATCGTGGGACGCCGTTGGATATGTATGCTGATTAAAAGCCTGCCTGTGAGGCTTTGATGGACACAGGAAAGAAGAACCCTCTGGCAGGAAGGTTGTTCTGATCCCATTTAGTTAGTTTGGACTTTTAGCTAGGAATGTACCCTTTTGGTCGTTTTATAATAGAAGAAGAACTCCCTTTGGCTCCTAGGTATTTGTCTTTTTACGAACCAATGTTTTCTAGTTGGACCATGCGTGTGAAAATAGCTTTCGTAGTTACTATTGCAGTAATTTTAGCAATCTTCATGGGGGTTTTTATATACTTAGAATATAAGCACCCAATGCAATCAATGATGACATCGACTGTCGCTCCTCCTGAACATTTTATGTACACTTTAGCGCCCCACAAAGACTGACATCGCCAGACCTATGCGAAAAATGTATTTGTTGAGATGTTGCACCAAACACATAGCACCACCAACACCACTGACTGCTGGGTTTGTGGACTTCTGCCCTCTGTTGTACACAACCATGATCTGTTCCTCTCGTTACCTCTCTCCTATTTAGGGAGTTGTGAAGCCTGGTTCAAACTGTTCTCCGCCATGTACAATCATTACATAGAAAATTACAAGCAATTTGTCTAGACTGAAAAAGATTATACCATGATCCTAGCGTACATTAGGGCACATCAAGGTTTTGACCCGCAAGGCAATGGGGGGTGGGGATCTCTAGATCCACAGGCGTGTATGAATAAGTATATGGAGGTTCGAAATAGTACTTGGTTGCAGGATGAACTCTATGATTTCGATGATTTCAATTCTACCAAATATTTTCAGCTTTTTGTTGATCGAAAAGTTACAAGCGAACGCATTGTACCCATTCCTATTCTGAATACTTCCTGTGATTTCTGCGTCCAGGGATTGGGGCATGTGCAGGTTGGTGACAGTGTTTGTAATTATACCTATCAGATGAATATACTTAGCAGTACACCATTGTTGACACCACCCAATGTGTATTTCGTATGTGGGGAAAATGCTTACACTTGGTTACCCCGTGGGTGGGCTGGGCACTGTTACCTATCCTTCCTGTACCCACCTGTGTATATAGCACCATCTGACTACCATAGAACACACCAGTTACATTCAACAAGATCAGTACCCAACAGGCAACGTAGGCAGCTCATAGCAACCGAAGTTGATCAGACCGATACCTCCTTGGAACAGTTCACAGACTTTAGCAAAGGCCTGGTTCCCTTCTGGGGACCAATCTTTAACAGCAGAGAAATAAGGCGACTGTCTAGAATAGTAGAAAATGTTATTAACATCACTACTGATATCATGGCCAATCTAACGGTTGAACTTCAGGCGACTAGACTCGTGGCGCTTCAGAACCGTATGGTTTTAGACGTTATCTTGGCTGATCGAGGCGGAGCATGCCGGGTGATCGGCAGCTCTTGCTGTGTTTACATTCCAGACTCCGCCCCTACTGTCCATCTGGCCATTCAGAAGCTCCATCGAATAGCGGCGGAGATGCATGTAGATAATGGGTCTTGGTCCCTGTCTGGGTGGTTCTGGGGTATCCTGGGCACTTGGGGATGGAAGGTATTATTGGTCCTGGGTGGAGCGGCAGGTGTCCTTTTCGTCTGTTGTCTTTGTCTGCAGTGCGGTCCTGCGTGCTGCTCATATTGTGCCACTAGACTAACAGCGGCGGTTACCCCTTCAGTAACCCCCACTAAAGCCCAGATACTCCAGCAGGAGGTCCGTGAACTTATGAGGATAGACGAAGATCTCTTCGACGATTAGGGACCTCTGTTATTAGCTTCATCACGCTAAAAGTAGGGTTTGAGGAACCAGAATTAGATTAGGCCTCACATGGGGAAATAGAGCATGGTTTCTAGGTCAGTGTTCAGCGTGATGCAGCTAATTAACATACTAAGAACTCCCCTATGGCATAAGACACTCCTTTTGTTCCAAACCGTCAGCTATCATGTAATCGTTTTCCTTTTCCCTCCTTGTAAATAGGTTAGCGTCGGTCAGTAAGACCAGCGCCATTTTGTTTGGCCCATTCATAGCCCTGTCTGTAAACTCTCCATGTCTCAGCATTTTCGTAGCTTCCTGTTCTCATAAGAAATAGCTAGACCCATGTAGCCAGCAGCTGCTTCTGCTTTTGGGCCCCGTCAAGGTTATAGGAGGGGGCCGGCCAGATAAGCACATTCTTGCAGGCGCTGTGCGGACTCTCACCGAAACTAGCAGAAGGGAGTCAACCGGCCTGACCTTGCTATACTGAGCTCAGATAGACGCTTTGTGTGCCATATATGGGCATACCCCTTGCCACCTCCTGTACCAACCTGTACTTTTCCATTTTGGGTAACGGTTGCAAACTGTGATAGTATATATGTGTTGACCTGACAATGTGCCAGCAGTCTCTCTGCGGTCCTCGGGGTGTGAGGTCGTTGGGAGCTCCTCTGGCAGAGTATTGTTTTGTCTAATAAACGCTTGAACTTTCTACACTGCCAATTGACTGATTATTGATGAACGACCTTTGGTTATTGTAAGTATAATCCGTTAGGGGTTTGTAAATCTCGGTACTTCAGGTCCCCAATCAGGCTCTGCTTGTTGCCAGTGTTACGTCCATACATTTCATGGGTAGTCACAGGAACTTGCTGTAGAGATGGTTTATTGAGTAGTGCAGCGCATAGGTCTGCCATCAGTTCCATTCCCGGCTTAGGTCCTACTGCCTCTGCTTGGAACATACAGCAAAGGTTGGAGCCGGAGGATTCCAGTATTACATCCACACAATTCGAATGTTAACAAAAAGGAAGGACAAACAAATGCAAACTTGTACAGCCACAACACTGAGGTTCTCATATTGTTGTAATAAAGGCCTGGACTAGAAATCTCCATCATTGGCATGGATGGTGATTACCCTTGGAAGACCAGTCTGGGAGAAACAATAAGCCTTTTGCCATAAACGGTGTTATACAATGTTACATTTCTGTCTATACTGTGAAATCTACATGGCAATTTACTGCGTCACTGAGTTCATCAAACCTGAAATACGGGTTCAAAGTAGGCATGCATTTGAACACATTATTTTCTACAATATTAATCGAGCATTTGGCTGCAACATCCGCTTTAATGGCTCTGGATTAGATGTGTGAGCTTGAGGTGTGGACAGCTGTAGTTGTGATCATCAGGTAACTGGATATGTGTTCCCTTTCCTGAGTGTTGCCTTCAAGTTGAAAGTCTTGTAGCCATTTATTTTGCTCATTGGGTTCCTCCTGAACAACGCTTGCGCTGTGATTGCAGTCTCTAACTTACCATTGTCTGGCTCCCATGTCACTCGCGTTTCCTTACTTCCTATTGGTCAGTGCCTCCTTGTCTAAGACTTCCTCCTGGGCTTCAAGTCTTCACCCTGCAGTGGAGCCTGGACAAAGTACAGCTTTCGATGGCCAGTGTTCTTCCGCTGCAGGCTCCTGCACGTTCTTTTAAAAAAAAGCTTTTCAGCCCCTTCACCTCTACTCTCCTCCCGCTCTGCGTGGTATCAATACCCCCTCCTGTCGTGTCAGCCCCCGCCCTATGATTTCCCCCCACTTTTTTGCTGCTCCGTTCTTTACTGATGTGTTCTAATCTAATTTTTATGATAGTATTTAAATAAATACATCTACAAATTGAAATACATATTTGTATTACAATTATTTTTCAAACAAAGAGTTGCTAAATTGATTCTAGAGTAAAGATTTTAATTGAATGAACTGAAAATGATGATAGAACAAGATGGCCACTAACATTCCATTCAGTTGTTGCCTGCTTAAGTGACCATCTTTTTATGTCAATTGTGGGCCATCCTGTGTTGGGTGTGAAGGGTCAGTGGTCCTTATGGGGAAGACTTATGACTGAGACAATAGCTTTACTGTCAGTGCTAGTGGGATGAATGTTCATAGGAGACAGTTGCAGCCATGTAGTGACCCAGGTACAGGACAGTCTCCTAATGCTTTATTGGAGGGACACCATGCCCATCAGCGCAGGCAGTCTTCCTGAAACACCGAACATACCCCTCATGCACTGCAATAACGAAGAACTGCTATTGCAGGACAGCTATATCTTATATCGTACAGTCTTAACAGAAGAGCAAAATCTTCCTCTGCAGCACAGCTATTTCCTGCAGAACAGTCATACTCAATCGCCCACCCCTTCCAAGCAATACACTGTTGCAGTCACCAACTTCTCTCTAAAACATACCAGAAAACTGTATTCGAAGTTTAAAAAAAAAGCGCTATAACAAGGCTAGACTTAACTAAATCATACCACTTTTTAACTTTAACAGCTCAACTGCTGAGCATCATAAAAAAAACATTGACAAGGAGAATAGAATTTGCATAGGTGAAACCTATTGGCTTTGCCAATGCTTGTGTATTTAGCCCTGGCTTCAACTGGAACAAAGTGAAGTGTTACCAGTGCTGGTGAAAAATGGTCATTCCTTTTGGCCCCAGAGATGAAACGTGCTGCAGTAGGAAGAGCAATCAGGAGTGAATTGCAGTAGTTGATTCTAGATAGCACTAGTGATTGAACCAGTGTTTTGAGATTGTGATTTGAAATGAAGCAGGAAATTCACTAGAAAAAAACGCAATTGAAAGCACACATTTCTGGCCATGGTGTTGATTGACTGTAAATTTAGTTTTTTGGCTAGGATGACTCCTAAGGATTTGGCACATGGTGCCACTCCACTCTACACTATTCCATTGTATGCCACTCCATGCAACTTCACTCTACACCACTCCTCTGTTTGTCACTCCACTCTACACTATTAGATTGTAAGAAACCCTATTCTACTACACTCCACGCTGTGCCACTTCACTCTACACCACTCCACTACGCTATGCCAATCTACCCTCTCCATTCTACACCACTCCTCTCCACGCCACACTACTGTCCGCTAATCCACTGTAAATAAATGCACTTTATGCCACTCCATGCCACACCACTGTACTCCACTCCAATCTACACCAATCCACAATTCGGTCTCCCACTATCTGCTACTGCATTGTATGCTAGTACATTGTATGCTACTCCATTCAACACTATTCCACTTTACTAACTCCACTCTACACCACTCTACGCTACTCCAACTCACTCTATGCCACTCCACCCTACACCATTACACAATATGCCACTCCACTGTACACTACTCCGCTGTATGCCACTCATATCTCCACCAATCCATTCTACGTTATTTCACTGTATAACACTCCCCTAGACACTACTGTACCCTACGCCACTCCAGTCTACGCTATTCCACTGTATGCCACTCCAGACTATGCCACTACACTGTACACCACTCCACAGTGCGCTTTTCCACTGTATGCTACTCCACTGTACAACAATCCACTTTAGGGTGTTGAACTGTTTGCCACTCCACTGTTTGCTACTACACTATATGCCTCTCGAATTTACAACGCTGCACTCAACCCCACTTTATTCTATACTATTCTGTTGTATGTCACTCCACTGTATGCCACTAAACTCTACGGTATTCCACTGTATGCCACTCCACTTTACACCACCCCAGTGTATACCACTCCACTATACCCTATTCCAGTGAACACCACTCCCCTCTCCGGCACTCTACTCTATGCCACTACACTCTACCCTATACCACAATATACTACTCCACTGCACGCCACTATAGTCAGTGCTGTTCCACTTTGCACCAGTCCAATATATGATACTTCATTGTATGCCACTCCACTCCACTAAATTCTATGCTATTCCACTCCACACCACTCTATGCCACTCAACTATACACTGTTAGACTGTACCCAACTACATTCTACCCCACTTCAGTGTAACCCACTCCACTTCACAACACACCACTATAAACTATTCCACTCTAGGCCAATGTACACAATGCCTCTCCACTCTTTGTCACTAACTCTACACCACTCCACTGTTTGACACTCCGGTCTACCCCACTCCACTGTACACTATTCCATGGTACGCAATTCTACTGTATGCCATTCCAGTCTATGCCACTCCACTATATGCCATCTACTGCACCCTATTCTACTGTACGCCACTCCACTCTACACCATTAGACTCTATAATTTACACTTTTCGCCATTGTATTGTATGCCACTCCAATCTATTCAACTGTACGCCCCTACAGTCTAGGCTACTCCAGTCTATGCTATCCCCCTGTACTGACTCCAGTGTACACCACTTCATTCAAAGCTATTACACTGTACACCACTCAATTCTATTACACTCCAGTGTATCCTTTTCCACTGTACAACATTCCACTCCACTCTGCACCTCTGCAGTCTGAGCTATTCCACTTGATACATGTACACTTTACCTCACTCCTCTGTATGGCACACCACTGTACGCCAATCTCCTTTACACCACTCAACTTTAAGCTATTCCACTCTACCCCTCTCCAGTGTACATCACTCCACTCTTCGCTTTTCCACTGTCTGCCACTGCACTAAACCCTACTCCACTGTGTGCCACTCTACTGTACTCCACTACAGTCTATTCCACTATACTTTATCACACTACATTCTTTCACACTGTCCTCCACAACACTCAACTTAATGACACTTGACATTACAATTTCAAGCACATTTTTATGACAAAATAAAAAACATTTAAATGTAATGAAAAGCAAAAAGTTTAAAGGTAGTTTAGAGTTAGGAAACCTTTATTATTCTTTCTATGCAAACCTAACTTAAACTATACAGACTTTAGAAATTCAAAAGTTATAGTTATAACTTAAATTTCTAATTTTCGCAACACCAGTTATAACGTATCTTTATAATTTATTCACCACCTTCAATTTACTATATGTCGTGCCGGGCGCCACTGTATAGTTATAGGTAGGTTCTAGTTTTTTGGGGGTTTGGTAATTATTTTGGTGCCGTTTGATGAATCTTCCCAAGTCTTTACACATAAAAGGTTCATTCACCTCAGCTCCTTCCCGGAGCAGTATAATGTGTGCTTTGTAACAATTTGCCATAAATGTAATGTAAGTTAGCCATGCTGCAGTATTAGTGATTTTTTATATCTACAGGATTAACCTAATAAACGGATGGGAGCTTCCGTTTTGGAATACAATGGTTTGCCATTTTGTGGCTCTGCTAGTCTGTGTGAATCTAGTGTAAGGATATTGCAAGTACCCTGGAAGTAAGTTCTATGACTTTATAATGGAACTCCGCTATTACTTACATTTCTTGTAATGTATGGTAGGAGATATTTCATTGTATATTTAAATTTGTAAACTCTGTAGTACTTTTCACATAGAGTATATGTGAGTGTCATTTTTATCACTCACTTTAACTAGTACTTACTTTATTGACCATGCATGAAAGAAAGATTAAGTTGGTTATGTAGATCGAAGTGGGCAGGAATTATTAGTAATGGCGTTTCGAAACCTTTTTATTTTATTAAAACAGTCCCTATACTTTTTAGGTCTCACCTGGCGATGCAGCGCGAAAGCGCTGTCGCCAGCGAGATCTATTGTTATCGACTTGCCTGCCAAGTGGTACAGACCGGGGCACGCGCCGATTGTGGTCTGTGGCCGCGCTTCTGAGACGCGCTTGCACAGACGTTCTTGCTTCGAAAGTGTTTACTGCTTCCGCTTTCCCTTGGTGCGCAGTTAATTAGGCTCGCATGCAGTAAGTGCGCGTGCACACACATACAGCCAGCCCCCCTGCTTTCGCTTTAATTAGGACACACACAGATATAGCGCTGTACACCGTATGATCCCGGCAGACAGTAAGCTGAAAGAAATCCTTAATATAGCGCCATACACCGTATGATCCCGGCAGACAGTTAAGCTGAAAGAAATCCTTAATATAGTGCTGTACACAGTATGATCCCGGCAGACAGTTAAGCTGAAAGAAATCCTTAATATAGTGCTGTACACCGTATGATTAATTAAGATGCCCACACAGATAGACCACAACCTACAGTTCAAACCAGGCAGCTCTTAGAGGCCGTCGCACTATTCCCCCCCCCCCAGGATAAACAATCTGTGCCTCGGCCCGCTCTCACCTGCTGAACTCCAGCGGAGTTCTACGCATCCTCCGCCAACAAACACACACGCACCAGCCGCACCCAGCCAGTGCATGTGTACTCGTCCCAGTTAACGCACGCATGGCGTGCTTTCGCTTTCCCTTCCTCTGGCATTTCAACCCACGCTCAGGTTCTCCCGCCCGCTGTGGCCCCTTCTCTTCCTCCCTCGCTGCTCTCTCCCCTCCTCTTAGACCCCCCTCTTGTCTTCCTCCCTGCCCCTTGAGTCCCCTTTCTCCCCCTTTGACTTCCTTGTTTCTTCCTCTCCCTCTTATTTCACTTCCTCCCTCGCTCCCCCTCTCCGTTCCTGACTTTTCTCGCCCACCCTCTCCCTCTCCTGCTGGAGGTCCTCGCCTTCCTCGCTTCCTTCTCGGGCTCGTTACGCATGCCCCTCTTCTCCCTCCTTCCCCTTCTTTAAGTGGCTGCTTCTTCACCGTGCAGCCCCGCACTCCCCGGTGATCCTTGGCAGACAGCAGCCCTCACGGCCACAATGATAGAGAACAGGGCCTTCTGCTGCTTTGCCTTCTACACGGCCGCCCTGCTGCTCAAGATGTTCCTGCTGGCGATACTTACCGGCCAGCTGCGGCTGTGCAGGAAGGTGGGTACCCCCGGCAGACACCCTCCCCACCCCCTGCTGGCATGGGAGAGTGATCGACCTGAAACCGCCTGCTGGCATTTACACATGATCAACCTGACACCCCGTGCTGGCATGTGTAAGTGAGTGTGAACGAG
This sequence comes from Lissotriton helveticus, assembly GCF_964261635.1. Taxonomy (NCBI): domain Eukaryota; kingdom Metazoa; phylum Chordata; class Amphibia; order Caudata; family Salamandridae; genus Lissotriton; species Lissotriton helveticus. The sequence goes on along the minus strand of NC_136067.1, from coordinate 1,756,084,204 downwards.
CCTGACAACCCCCTGTTGGCATGTGTGAGTCAGTATGAACAAGCCTGACCCCCCCCCCTGTTGGCATGTGTGAGTGAGTGTGAACGAGCCTGACACCCCCCTGGTGGCATGTGTGAGTGAGTGTGAATGAGCCTGACACCCCCCTGTTGGCATGTGTGAGTGAGTGTGAACGAGCCTGACACCCCCCTGGTGGCATGTGTGAGTGAGTGTGAACTAGCCTGACACCCCCCTGGTGGCATGTGTGAGTGAGTGTGAATGAGCCTGACACCCCCCTGTTGGCATGTGTGAGTGAGTGTGAACGAGCCTGACACCTCCCTGTTGGCATGTGTGAGTGAGTGTGAACAAGCCTGACACCCCCCTGTTGGCATGTGTGAGGAAGTGTGAACAAGCCTCATATCCCCCCCTTGCTGGCATGTGTGAGTGAGTGTGAACGAGCCTCACCACCCCCCTTACTGGCATGTGTGAGTGAGTGTGATGAACATATCAAAGTTCTGCACAATGAACGAGCCTGACACCCCCCTGTTGGCATGTGTGAGTCAGTGTGAACGAGCCTGACACTCCCCTAACCCCCCCTGCTGGCATGTGTGAGTGAGTGTGAACGAGCCTGACACCCCTCCTCCCCCCTTTGCTGGCATGTGTGAGTGAGTGTGATGAACATATCAAAGTTCTGCACAATGAAAGATCAAATAAATATCAGCAATCACATATTCGGCAAACATATGGCATCAAAAGCAACGTTCTCAGGTGTTTTTGAAATGTGCCCCAAAAGTAGATTACACAATGGCTCTTGATTTGAGGTACTCTGGTTCACAGACTTTTATCTCACAGCTCTTTTGAGCAATTACAAATCTTGATATTGGCTAAATACACCGACCACTCCATAGCAGAGGCTCATAGGTTAAAAATGCTCTATCTGGGGCCTCTTAGCAATGTTCTGTAAAATCTTGAGATCGGGATCAACTCGGCAGCCATGCTAGTTACAAAGATGCATGGTTGATATTGCCCCCTCATATGGCCAGATTCATCAAACCAAAATTCGCTCGCAAAGATTCTGAGAATCTGGCCCTTTGCGAGCGGTATTTTTGCATTTGGGATGCATCATCCCAAATGCAAAAATCGCAATTTTAGAAATCGCTACATTGCGATTATTTGCATTTGAGGAATCTCAATTTGAGATTCCTTAAATGCAATGCATGAACCATTTCAAAATTGCCAATTCGCAATCTGGGGCCGCTATTTACTGCGAAGTCTAACTACGTGGTAAACAGCAAAAACTTAGAAAAATGCACTTTAGTGCATTTTTCTAAGTTGTATGTTACACACACACACATGTCCTTGGGACATGTGTGTTCGCAACACCAGTGTACATTACCATTTCAGGGGTGCAACAGGGTGTCCTTTGGACACCCTGGCACCCTTGAAATCGCTTCCTTATTTGCAATTCGCTAATTGCTAATCGCAAATAAGGAATGGATGGGACAGCCCTTCCTTATTTGCGATTCGCAATTAGCGAATCGCAAATAAGGAAGCAGTAGAAATCGCTAAAAATATTGCGATTTCTACATGCATCCCGTTTTGCGAGTCTTTAATAGCAAATCCTTAAAATTCGCTATTAAGGACTCGCAAAACATGACTTTGATGAATCTGGGGGTAAGTCCCTTGAGGGATTCTTAGTGCTCTGTTAGATGGAGTACAAATCTTATATCCAAGTGCACGAGTCAAGAAATCCTCAAAGGCCAAGGAATTCTAAACAAGCCTACCTCTTCGGAATTGGATGTAAAATTAAGAACAAGGAGGTATTTACACTCTACATGCACATCAAATGCTAGCACTCTTACGCTCGACCACTACACTAGATGGCATGGATTGCTTCATCTACACTGTGTAATGAAATTATATCATTTGATAATTTTTTGTTTGCATACGCTAACATTTACATACACTGGCCGCAAGGCATATTGTCTTGAAAGAAGAAGCCAGACTATGTTATTCAAGTCTGAATCTAGATCTCAATGGGTACCTTGGCAGGTTCTTACCATCAGTTTAATTAAGGTTCGCTGCCAGTTTACTCAACCAGAGTGGGCTAGCACACCTGTTTAGAACAAGCATTTGCAATGCAATAGGTCTCGCATTTATGCGAGTTTGAGCTATAGACATTGCAAATGACAATGGGGCTTGGTTAGAGACAAAATTTTACCGCTGAGCTGCGGCGATTTTTTCGCAGATAAACCTTGGTATTACCAAGGTTTATCGCAAATGCGATAAAAAACGGCCGCAATGCATGAATATCGCTGAAAAGTCAGCGATATTCATGCATTACCGAGCTAATGCTCTTAGCCATGTTATCCACCTCCCATTGGATAACATGGCTAAGAACTGCTCAGGGCAGGTGTTAGCTTTTGGAAATATTCGCGCTTAGCGTGAATATCTCCAAAAGTTGGTAATAGGAGATAGCGATGTTAGCGACTGTTTCCAGTCGCTAACATCTTGGCACGCCCACTTTGCATGTCATTAGTGATAAATATCACTGACATGCAAAGTGGGGCCCAAGATGGTCGCTATCTCCTACTAGCTGTCGCTAACTGGTGTTAGCGACAGCTAGGTAATAGGGAGATAATTGTTTCTCCGCTTTCTTGGCTTTTAAAGCCAAAAAAGCAGAGATAAACCCCCTTGATAATATGCCCCAATGCTTTTTATTTATGTTTTAAAAACTAAAACAAAAATAAAAGGCATTGTCATTTGCAATGTCAATAGCTCCAACTCTCGCAAATGCGAGACCTATTACATTGTAAATGCTTGTTTTCAAATAGTCAGCTGTTCATAAATGGCTAATCCTGATCTTGACTCGCCCTTGGCTGGGGGACATTTGGAGATGCCCTCCTGTACTTTGATCTAGAGGAGAGGAAAGACAGCTCCAGGATAATAACGAATCAGTAGAAAGCCGGTTTTTATTGACTGCTCAGGAAATGAGTGGGTAATGGGAGACAAGTGGATATATTCAATGTGGTGGCTTGTTGGATTAGGGGGCTTCTTTTCAGATATAGGAGTATATTTACTAAGATTTTATGTCGTATTTGCGTCATTCAACACAAAATCTTTTTTTACCTATTTACTTTCCAGTGCAAAATTTGTTTTGCACTGAAAAATCACTTGAAAAAAATGCAAAGCAGTGCATAGCGCTGCTTGACAATAAATAGTGGCAAGGGGGCATTCCATGAGTGGTGCATGGGCATTTCCATGCAATCACCCAAGGTTTCTGATGCAAAACCCTATTTACTTAAAAAAGTAGATATGCTTTTGCAGCACAAAACTGCGCCCATTTCAAATAGGTACTATGAAGGAGAAATACTTTCATTTATCCTTTCTTTTCTGACTATGCATTTGTGCTGCATTGTAAATCACATATACAAAGTAGGGAAAGTTTTAACGTTAGTCTTAGCATCGTATTATGTACTGGAAGGGTATCCTTTCAGTACAAAACCCAAGGTAGACTCACAGAGACACCCTTGCACTATGGGCAAGGGTGTGTCCATGGCGGACGGCGGCATATTTCTGCACCAGCACTAAGGAGAGGGGAGCGGAATGCTATATTTCTGAAAATATCATGCTGTCCTGCTCTCTCCATCTCACACAGCACAGCATTTGCAGCTGCTGCACTGCGCGATAATCTAGTAAATCTAGGCCACTATCTGCATACAAGTAAATGAAGTTGCAGCCACTTTCAAAAGGTGATTGAAAGTGAACTGTTAACTTGTACTAATTTGTACATTCATGATTGTTGTGTATCTGCATGAAAGCATTAGCAGTAGGGCGATTATGTGTTTTTACCAGTCAACCAAAGATCTTTCTAACTTTGATAAGAATGAAAGGAGTAAAGGAAAGAAAGACACTTTCAGTGACAAAATTTGCTGGAAAATGTAGGAGACATTGAGCGTTTTGCATGTTGTTTCCCAATAGAGTTTTAGGATCTGCTGTACGTTTTGGTACCATACAAAAAGAGGCAGCTCCTCCGCTAAGGCGAAGGAGCGTCACCCTACCGCATTTCAACAGTTTAAAAAAGGAAGAATAATTATTAGCCTTTTATTTTACCCTGCTGAAGCCGTTTTTTGGGGCGACCCTGGGCTGCTCTGTTCACAGAGCAGGGGGAGGAGTGGTGACCACTATGTAAGTACACATGACTTTTCGGCGGCCGTCTTGGGCTGGCCAAACAGTCATGCGCACTTTGCATGTTTTCCACCTTGGCTGTTTTACAGCCTAGGTGGAGATCATGCCTAGGCTCCCACTGCCTGTATGAGCACCGAACCATAGCGCTCAGACCAATCACAGCACTGCATTGCAGCATTCTGATTGGTTCAGGGGAGCCTGGGTGCTTTCTGCTTGGTTCTGGCTGGAACAGACGCCGATTGGCGATTGAGGAGGGACACTGGTAAAAGGGAAGGGAATTTCTTTTTTCTTCCCCCGCCTCACCACCCTCGATATGTGCCAGCCGCCACTGCATACAAGTGTTCTTCCTTCTATGATGGGAGACTACTATCTCCATGACCAGTGCTTGCTGAATGATTGTTGTGGGGTGCAGGCCTTTTTAACTGCATCCCAAAGTAGGGAGACTTCCTACTGGCTCTGCTGTCTGAAATCTGTGTAGTCTGTCATGACTGGCCTCCAGCAATCCGCCTGAGTGTGAGAGGTTTGTGTGTGGTAGTGCTTGGGAAAGTAGGGTAAGGGTAGCTCTGCTTCAAAAGTTTATTAGTAGATAGAAGAATGCTGTCTCCGCCTGCTTTATGGGCCCCTAATCTACTCTTCAGTTTCGCCACCCTTCCGTAGGCAGTGTGAGCCAAGAGTTAAATGCTAACTTTAGGTTTACATCCTCTTCAAATGAGTTAGAGGACTTTGCCTGAGTGCTACTATCACTTTCAATATAAGCTGGCCATGTTCACCTTTCAGTCAAAGAAGATCTGTACACCAGAACAGAGAAAGGACTGGGCACCTGAAAGCCCACCAGAAGGCTGTGGCCAAAGGTAGAAAATTAACCATTCAGCTAAGATATTTACATTATGTGAGATACATTATCTAGTTGAGGAAGTGGAAAGTATGCTGGCAGCCCAAACAAAACAAGAGGGCCCAAAAAAAGAAAGTAATTAACCTGACAAATACCTAAGCCAGTCAAGAACTCTCTACCACATCGAACTGTAATGATTCAAACAACAAAAGGTTCAGGGCCACACCCCTAAGTATGCATCACCAGCCATAGAGCTAAATATGGCCATGGCACAGGCTGCTTCTCTATATGGTGCTGAACTCTGGGGAATCTCTAATATCAAAAGTCTTTCCAGTAAAGAATACAACTTATTGAGATCTCTTTTTAGCCTCCCACAGAGTACACCCACTCTCGCTCTTTTTTATGACACTGGACTAAAAAGGATGGGAGATATAGCAATGCTAAAACCACTCCTCTACTGGGTAAGGATGTGGGCGACCCTTGAGCTCCACTGCTATAGGCTAGCCCTGGAAGAAATGATATGCCATAAAAAATGCCCACCTTCTCCCCTGGCTCAAGCATGTTAAATTCTATCTTTTAGACCTAGGCTTATGCGACCTTTGGAACACTTCATTAATGGGGGCAAGCATATAGAATAGAGTCAAAGCCGCTTACTGGGATAAGAAAACAATGAGTATCACCAGAAAACGGGCTCTGGGGGGTTGGTAGAAGCTTCCCTGGCACGCAAAGTGTCACCTGATAAGGAGGCATGCATTGATCAGATCCAACCATGCCTGGCGCGCACACTTTACATTAAATTCAGACTGGGTACACTTCAAGTAAGCAATCTTACATATTATTATTATTATACTCATTTGTATGGCGCAAAAAATCATCCCAGAAGGGATCTCTCGGCGCCTCAGACAGGACATCCTATGAGCAGTATAATCTTAAAATATATGTAGATGAAAGCTTCACCAGTCCATCTCCTCAGCCTGTGAATTCTGTAAATACACCTCTGAGGATATAGACTTGACCAAATTGCTAGGAATCATGCTCGATAAGAACCTAGACATGCAAGCCCACATCAAATTAATTGCGAAAAGTGAACTACCTTAGAAAATTGAAACCAATCATTACTACGTCAGACCTCAAATTTGCAGTTCAGTCCTTAGTCATCTCAGGGATTGAATACGGTTAAACGGTATTAACAGGACTACCTAAGATCTCCACAGCACCACTAAAAGCCTGCCTCAATGCGGCTACAAGACTCATTACAGGTTCAAGAAAATACGACCACATTTCCACACCCTTAAAGGCGCTAAACTGGCTACCATATGAATCCAGAGTTCAGCTTAAACTGGCATGTATTACCCACAAAGCGCTCCACTACAACCCACCAATGGACCTAGCCCAGAATCTGGTTATCTGGTGGAGGCAGACCACCCGGAGTGCCAAAGACTGGTTGCTGAAATCTCCCATCTTTCAGAAACGTATGACAGATATACTACCATAAACAACTACAGATCATCATCTGCATAGTGGTCAGTTGCCAGGTGTAGCCAAGTCCTTCTCAGGTATGGATGGATCCTCCTCAAGAAGGATCACAGAGGCACCATAACAGTCCGAACCACTGATCTAGGTGTTTGTGCCAATTAGACCTGGTAGAGAAGTTTGCCTCAACAGGACAATAACGTATTTAAGGGTAAACTTTCTAGATCGCTACAAATGCACTTAGGCTGTACATTAGTACACTTAATTGGTCATACTGTTATTGTCGTACCCAGGTAGGAAAGGTACGCATTGGAACTGTGTGTTTGTTACTACTTCTATATTTGCTGTATTCTAAACGAATTACGAATGTAACTGTAAAGCGCTCTGATACCCATGGGTCATGTTCGTGCTATATAAGACTCGGAATAAATAAAACATAAAAAAATATGCAGATAATGTTCTTTTTTTCTGTCCCAAATATGCCAGACCCAGGCAGAGATTAATTAAACCGATGTGTACTCGATGGGGTGTAAGGCAATATCAGTGGACTTGCAGCATTTTGAGATGGGACACCAGGCAGATTCTGGTATGTGGAATCAGTCAATACCTTTATACAGTGTGGCTAAATAGGAAAAAGCAGGGTGCATGTTTTAGCTGCACATACTTGAAATAGCCTACCATTAGGTGCCCTTTGAAGGCCCTAGAGCCGATGTGACTTGGAATACTTCTTAATTCTAAGGGGACTGTTGTTACATTTTTTAATTAATTATTTTATTGCCGACAATGTAACCAAACTGCTTTGTGGATAGTGTTTTAAAAGGTTTTGAAGACTCAGTCCACCGAAATGATGCTGAAATCAACTGATCAATTGGGTACCTGAGGGATCCCATGACCTTCTGTTGGTTTGGACCACCTAGAAAGCATAACGGACCCTTCTTAGCCGACTTTTAGGTCTTGTTAGAGGTTTCTGCTGCTAACTGGTGCTACGTGTATAATCGGGAGGATGATTTAATAATGTGAGATGTCACTTTTATTTTAACCTGTGACAATTGTTTCTGTGTTCCGTAACGTGTAATTTTATTGTGTATTTTATCTTATTTACTATCATGTTTTTATTTCCATGCTGCACTTTTATGGTCATTTGACCGAAATAAAGTTTATTGATGATGATTCAGGCAACAATTGCATTTATTGCAAAAGAGCTGACTAAGGAATTTCCTACTATGGTGCGACAAAAGGTAATTAGGGTGCGACAAAAGGTATCTTATGCATCATCGACTTACCCCTCCAGGACACCTATCCCTTTTGAAATTAATGTGGTATGTAAAAACCCGTTTGATGTTCTAACTGATCTCTCACACAGTATCCCATCGGAAACTAAGAAACATATCGTGGGGCTGATTCACAAAGGTAAACTTACACCTTTGTGTAAGTTTATTATTTTTTGGGTATTCACAAACTAAAAAGTTTAATTTCACTAATAGTAATTTTACGTCTGTGAAGACTCCGTATTCATGGCGGAGACTTTGCATATAAAACGATAGGCCTGTCTCCATATTATAAAATTACTATTATTAAAATTAAACTTGTAGTTTATGAATACCCAAAAAATGATAAACCTACACAAAGTGTAGGTTTACCTTTGTGAATCAGGACCCATATAGGCCACTGAAGTGAACAACCAGGCAGAAGGGAGTGATATTAACCCAGAAAGTTGCGATTAGAACACAAGAGTGGGAATACCTAAAACCATGGCATGATTGAAGAGAGAGATGCGAAAGGCAAAAGAGATATTTAAACAACTAGATAGTATTCTACAATAGATGTCTATAGTTAAGAAAATCAGTACAAATATGAATGTATGACTCCAGCTTCAAAAGTCAGATGTGGCTAATTAGAGACCAAATATAGCCGCAAGACTATTGATCCTATACCATGGTAAAAGACAGCTACGCACAGACCAAAGATTGATTGTTATTCTTAACAGATTAAGAACTGCTACATGGATTAAACTAGGAATGTAAGATCCTTCTGATTTATGGAGGGCATGGGATAGTAAGCTGTAAACTAGCATTCCCTGCATATCTGAAAGTATAGCACTGGCCATTTTAGTATTGGTTTTCTCCCCTTGTCAGTAATACAAAATGTATCACTATAGATGCTCCCACAAAAACAGGAACCTGTAACTCACATATTCTACCCAACCCCAACTGCTCAGATTGTTATCTACTTTTTCTCACAAAGGAGCATATTAACCTTTTACTCCTGGATAAAATCCTATACAGATGTGTTCAATCCTAATGCAAACACTTTATTGGAGAAAACAATTCATTTGATCAGATGCATTCAAGTTTCCAGCATGGGTGCAGGACAGAAGCTGCAATTTGAAAAATAGTTGATGATACTCAATGCATCCTAGAAAATTGGGGCCAATTTCACGTCCACTTCAATGATTGACCACCAAGATGTCACTCAGGGAACGTTTCTTTCTAGTATCATCTTTACCCTCCACATGGAACCACTATCCTCCATTCGCAGCAGCTCCAAATCCATTTCTATGCGAGCGACACTTAGCTCTATCTGGGAATGGCCTCTTCGGATAACATAAACACATGACCGCAGTCCATGAGGCTATCATTCCTGGATACCTGCTTACCTCGGGAATACCAGTGATACCTCAGCTCACTGTGATATATCAGACTAGCTGAAATGCCCCAATTCAAAAATTGGCTAATTTCACGCTAGGGTCTCAACTGCAGTTGCTAAAGTCTGCTAAATTGCCAGGGTTCCACTAAGAAAGTAACCTGAATCCAATTCCAAGCGCACATCAATGCTATGGCAAGAGGAGCACAATTTCGACTCAGATTCCTCTAAAGAAGCAAAGCTTTTATCCCTAAAAAGATTTTAAATGAATACCTTTATCACTTGTACTATCAAGACTTGACTGCCGAAATGCAATATTTGAAGTTATTTGAAGTCTGTAATGCGTTAAAGTTGTATGACACACAATGACAAATATGTAAATCACAAAGCACTATATATTAGAATGCAATCCAATACAAAGCAACCATATTATTGTAGTTAAATATTCTTATCAATGAGATGCTGTGAATTTTCCATACTCTTCCACCTTAATTAGTAATGTGATTGTCACTAAAGTGTGTATTGTCATTTTGTTCAACTTGAAGGTTCTCTAAATTGGTCCCAAGCCTAAGTCTGAGAATGCAGACAGGGTATGCATGACAATTTAAACAAAACTCTCCCCCTGTGAAGCTATATAAGAACAATTGACGGAAACACAGTGTTTACTATTATGATATAACGTTTGTTGAAAAACTAAGGTGCATGTTATACTACTGAAACATCAGTGTGTCTGCATTTGTGAGTCGTGAAATTCCTATTAAAATTGCATAGCTATCAATTAACATTAACATTCTTAATATTTGTGCATGGAGTACAATATGTATAAACAAAATCCTCAACTATAAATCATATCAATTGTATTGTATTGTAAATGCATTTATGTAGCGCTTACTACGCCTGATGGGGTGTCGAATTGCTTTTTTGGCGAGTAGCACGCTACTCCGGAACCCATAAAGAATTAGTGGTGAATTAGTATAGTGAAATATGAAAGTAATTTGAGTGGTGGATATGTTAGTCAGTTAATTGGATTGAGAAGGATAGTAGAGGGATAGAAGCATTCATATAGAGCTTGGCATCCCTGATGGGGTGTTGAAGTGCTTTTTCGGCGAGTAGCATGCTACTCCGGAACCCATAAAGTATTAATGGTGAATTAGTATTTAGAAACATGAAAGTAATTTGAATGGTGTATATGTTAGTCGTCAGTTATTTGGATTGAGAAGTGTAGTGGAAGGATAGAAGAGGGAAGGATTTAGAAATATATTGTGTTTTCTTTCTTTGTTTTGGAGCATATAGCAGTAGAAGGAGGCTTGGGATGAGTAAAAGGGAGGTGGAGGGGGAAGAGTCAGGGGAAGAGTTTAGAAAGGCTTGTTTTGGGGAATCGGAATTGTAAAAGAGGTATGAGATGATGAAAGGAGGGATAGAGTAGGTAAGAGTCTAGAAAGGGTTATTTTGGGAATCATAGTAGTGATTTGGGGTATGGGATGAATGAGAGAGTGGAAGAAGAGGATATATTGATAGAGGTATAGGGTGAGATAGGGTAGTGCATTGGAAAGAGTAGTAGCAAGAGGTTTGAGATGAGTCAGAGTTGCGAAAGTACTGCCTAGGCAAAACCTAAAAATAAAGCAGGATTTTATATAAATTTAAACACCAGATTGAAGTTAAGCAGATAAGTATAGCCGGGGTTATAGATTTCAGAAGCAAAATTAAATCAGTGCACATCAATACGCAAAACTTTAGGATTGCGGTCCATGGTAAAAAACACTAGTGACAATCGATCACGTGCAGTTTGAGCTGCATGAAACCCAAGCAGCGTTAAGGTGATGCGGGTCACAGGCCCAAGCCACAAGTCAGTACGATTTACATGGCTTGAGAAGGGGTCCTGGCTGTCCAAGGTGCTGAAGCAGGAGCCGAGAGGGGGGCGGGGGCAGCTGGCTTTACCACTTACACATCACTGGTGGGGAACAGGTGCAAAAAGTGGACAATGAAGACAGCTGACGTTGTATGAAAATTCTGCGGAGTTCCCTAGAGATGCAACTTCGAGTAAAGGTGGTGTTTGCCCCACTGGCGACCAACAATCCTTGGCAGTGGTAAGCTCGGCAGCAAGTTACTTCAACATCTGGAGGAAAAAGGTAGCCACCTCAAATTTTCTGAAGGTGGCTTCCCACAATGCACTTACCATCTATTTTTGGGCAATCCCTCAGAGGGAGCAAGTTTTTGGTACAGGTGCATTGTTTTTACCTGCGTTGTGCAGGGGACTAGTACCACTTATCAAGAGGAACCTGGAGTTGCCTTTGGCTCTCAAAAGGGTCCCTCTCTCTAGGCGAACTGGTCTTTGGTCCGGGACAATGAACAGTCCTACAGTTCCAGGAAGGTTGTCACAAGTGCAGAGTATCATACCTTTGCTTTCTGCAGGTCCTGTTATCACAGACACAGGTCTCTTCTTTATCCTCTTGCAAGTCAGATCAGAACTGAGGTTCTGGTGTCAGGGGTGCTCCTTAAATTCCAGATTTAGGGGTGTTAGAGGGGTGGATGCAAGGGGCCAATGTATTAATCGAGCTAGCCCAGGATTGAGTGCACAATTGCAGTGCTAGCCTATGGTGTGTAGAGAGGCAGGGCCAGCGAAAAGGCTTGTCCAGGCACAAGGCCAGCAAGCACGTGTATTTTATTCTCCAATGGACTGCTGGCAACAGGGCTTGGCTTGCGCACACATGTGTGTAGGTGCAGGGCCAGCCAACTGGCGTGTGCAAACCGACCGCCAGAGCCCACTTAGAGCTGTATAGACCGGGAGCCCACGTATAGGTAGACACAGGTGCACAGCCCCCATTGGGATTGCGTACAGGTAGGCACAAATTCACAACTCTCAATCGGATTGTGTACAGGTAGACAGGAATGCACAACAGTTATTGGGATTGCATACAGGTGGGCACAGACCACGTAGATATGCACTGAGGCAGGACCTATATACAGAGACCATGTGCAGGTGGGCGCAGGACCCGCACAAGCATGCACACTGATCCTTTTGCGGGTGTGTAGAACTGATTTGCATTCAGTACCAGTTCCTGAGTGGAAGCACATACACAAAGGCGCCAACAGCCTCGGGCCTGTGCAGAGGCATATGCAAAGACAGGGGCTGCAATGTGTACCCACGTGCAACCAGAAGGCCTCTGGGGTGTTGTATACAGACAAAGGGCTGCAGGCAGGTGCATGCACACACACAAGGCCTGCAAACTACAGATTTAATGCGGATGCATACAGACAAGAGGACTACGTACAGGTGTACACAGTTAAACCTACAATTGTGCACACATGTATCCACTGTCTCAAGAGTATGAAGACTGCAATAGAGTTGTCGAGTGGGTGGAAAGAGACGAGGCAATGGCAGGCAGGTGTGTTCAAAAGTGGGTTTATGCTGTTCCTCTGGGTTAGGTGTTGGTAGAGTCCCGAGTGACTGGGTCCCACTATTCCCTGGAAGGGTCATAGATGGGAATCCATATGTTGGATTGTAATGCCCTCACACACCCTTTCAGGTGTCATGCTTCATCATCTGGGCTGCTCCTCGTTGGGTCGGTGGTAATACTCACTGGGCTCCCTAAAGTAGGGGCGCTTTATCGGAGATCTTTTATCCAACAGCCGTTTGGTGAAGTGCGGGTGTAGGGCCAGAACTGTGTAGATGTGGTGCAGTGATTAAAATAGGATTGGGAGTACCTAGAAGGACAAACATTATTCTGGGGTCTCCTACCCTAAATAAAAACAGTGAACAAGGCACTCGCCCGAGGATTATGTCTCGTGTGGTGGTGTCCTTGTTAGAACTGTGGGTCAACATGTTCCTCGCTGTAAGTTCAGTCAACTTGCGACTCTTCAGGACCAAGGTAAGTAAACTATCTACATCTAGCATTGGTGGCATACAATATTCCTCACAAGATTAGTGTCTATTACTAAATGTACCTTTTTACAACCTGGATCTACCTGTTGTGGGAGACAAAAGTGTAGAGGTATCATTCACAATGATGTAGTACATCAGTGTTTCCCAAACTGGGGTCCTCAGACCCCCAGGGGTCCGTGACACATTCCCAGGGGGTCCCTAGGCAGCAGTTTTAAGAGCACAGCAACTTTCTTATGAAATTAGCAGCTTTCGAGCAACAATAAAAGTGTCAAGATAATGGCAGTAATTATTGTACCTGCTGGAGAGAGACAAGAGTTTTGTTCACTGGCAACTTTGACTTAACTAATGTAGCACAGAGGGTTAATATGCCTACTGCAAAGAACGTGTAACATGCATTTTAAGAAGCAGTATTTTATGTGCATAGGTCCGTGGTTTCTGCTTTTATCACAGAGATTCTTTTGTTACTGTGCACTTCATAAGTGACAATCATAATCTAGCAGAGGGACCTATAAACTGTCATCAAAGAGCTGTTGCAAACTGATTGGTATCAGTTAGTTACTTATGTTTTTTTCCCAGTCATTCATTATCCTGATGCTGCTAAAAAGCCCCGTACTGCGAAATAAAACCAACAATTGAAAAGTTAGTCACGGAGATGCAGCACCAACCTTCCGAATAAATTTTTTCCTGTTTTGCAAATTCCTTCAATATAAAATACTACGGGCCAGATGTACGACCCGTTTTCATATGCGCAAATGGGTTCGCTAACCCGTTTGCTCATGCAAAAACCTATTGGGCCATGGCCATGTACATAGCCTATTTCGCGAGTCTCAATTCTTTTGGCGACTCGCTAAATAGGTTTTGCGACTTGCTATTTGGAAGGGGCATTTCCTTCCAAATAGTGAGTCTCAAAACCATGTACAAATGTTTTGCGACCGCAATACTTGCAATTACCACCTACTTCAAGTAGATGGTAATGCATTCGCAAATGGGAAGGGGTCCCCAGGGGACCTATTCCCCTTTGCAAATGCATGCAAAAATGAAACGAAACGTTTTGTTTTCTTTCTTTTTTAAAATGCATGGAAAACGGGCTGCATTTTAAAAAAAAAGCTGCTTTATTTAAAAGCAGTCCCAGACATGGTGGTTTGCTAAGCCCAGCAGGCCACCATCCCTGGGAGGGCTGGCATTCCCAATGGGCTTACAAACTGCGAGAGGCTCATTAATATTAATGAGCTTCGCAATTTGCGAGGAATGGTAGATAGTACAAAGGTCTACTGCATATACTAGTGATTAGAGTTATCTCTATATACATAGGGAAGAGATATAAATGGATATACTCTAAGAGTCACATAGGAATGGTAGAGAGCACAACGGTCTACTGCATATACTAGTGATTAGAGTTATCTCTATATACATAGGGAAGGGATATGACCGGACATACTCTAAGAGTCACATAGGAATGGTAGAAAGCACAGCGGTCTACTGCATATACTAGTGATTAGAGTTATCTCTATATACATAGGTAAAGGATATGACTGGATATACTCTAAGAGTCACATAGGAATGGTAGCTGGTACAAAGGTCTACTGCCTATACTAGTGATTAGAGTTATCCCTATATACATATATATACATACATAGTAGATTTCCTCAGGCAGAGTTCCATTAAGTGGGGTCGGAGGGGGGACGTAGTCACAACACCAAGGGAGGGTGGGAGGGATTCGAGGGTATGGAGAAAAGGCAAAACAGAGAGGTGAAGAAACATTTGAGGATCCTCACGGGGGAAAAGAGGGAAAAGGGTAAAAAGACGAGGGAATGGACAAGATGATGGGTCGGAGACCAGGGAAAAAAACGGCAGAGAACAGCAGCAAAATGGTCGGCAGGACAAAGGGAAAATTAAAGAAGTCCATGAGAGACTGTGGCCCACAATTGCAATGCCTCAGGAGTTTCCCGTACCAGGAGCTGAAATTATGGTCATACGATTCTCCTAAGCGTCTTATAGGAGTGCCCCTAGTCAAAATAAGGTGCCCTGTCCGGCCTGATGCCTGCTTGTAAAGGTGCTTGTAAAGATTTAGCAACCAGCCGCTGGCAATGTCACAAATTGTCATTTAGGGTAATCCGCAACCAGTCAGTTCGGGGCAGTCCCCATCTTGCTCACCGGTGTTTGCAACCGAAAACTCCAATTTCGGGGCCAGCTACACAAGTTAGGGCAGTGAGGTTATGCCCATGTACCTCCAACCAAATTCCGGCGCTGGAACCCGCTCTCTATTCCGAAGTGTGGTGCTGCAAAGATCACTTCTGTAGCTTGGAGAGCAGGGTCAACACGGAGGCGCATTTGAAGGAGATTTCGGCCGCCATGTCAAAGTCAGGCATTAAGGATAGTTACACAGGTGGGTTCACAGGCACAGGCGATGAGCACCCATGGGTACAAAGGGTGGTGGGTTATATTGTAGGAACCACATTAGTGTATTAGGGGATTGACTACGTATTGAATGGTCAAACATGGTCTAGTTCTCGTGTGTACATGTTTATGTTTCAGGTTTGTATTGCACTCCAGGGTATGTCCTCATTGAGCCCTTTGTCATGTGTTGACAAACGGTGTATCCATCTCTGTTCTCTGGCAAATAGATTGCTCTTAGATATGTTGGGGAAAGCTTCTAGGATTACCCATCTCATGTAGTCTGGTGAGTGTGTTAATTCAAGGTAGTGCGCACACATCTTTGTGCTGTTTTTGTGGTAGCGAAAGCTGCTACGATGTTCCGAGACACGTAGTTTGATTGGGCGTGTCGTCATACCCACATAGTACAGGTTACATGGGCATGTGAGTAAATATATGCAATTATCAGTGTTGCAATTTGTGTGGGAATGCATTTCCCATACAAAGGTGTCATTCAGTGTGATGGTCTTATGGACAGAGGTGAACGCGCACGCAGTACATGAGCCACAGGGATAATGGCCTGTGACTGCCGGCAATTGCTACAGTGTAACCTGTTTGTTGTTGGCCTTCGACCTAGGGCTAGTGTGAATAAGCATGTCTTTAAGGTTTCTTGAACACTTAAATACAAAACGTGGTTGGTTGAGGTTCAGGGACTCTGTGTTGAGTATGTTCCAGTGTTTTTTTAGCACTCTGGGGAGCTAGTTTGAAGCTGGTGTAAAGGTCGTTACACAGGTGAGCGTCTCTGTCTCATTTTTCTCTTTGTGCTCTAACAGGCTTTCCCTGTTGTTATTACGCGCTCTCTTTCTGGAAAGGGCAATGTTCCTCGGGTGTAGTTCTTGCAGTGAGATTCTTTGCAAGGGCCGCTGATTCAGCTTTGTAGTCATCCACCGAGCTACTATTTCTCCGTACCCTTAGAAACTGACCAACTGGTAGGTTTTCCTTGAGTGATTTAGGATGATGGCTACTCAAGAGTAGCAGGCTATAGCGGTCGGTGCTTTATTTGTACATAGTTGTAGTCAGTTGACCCCCCTCAATTTTGATAGTGAGGTCTAGGAATGGTATCCGGGTGGAGGATGCAGAAATAGTGAAGTTCAAGTAAGGATTCAGGTTGTTAATCCACTCGAAAAAGTTGTTATAGGTCTCACTGTTCCCCTTCCAAAAAATCAGGATGTCGTCGATGAAGCGCTTCCATAACTGGATGTTATCTCGGTATGGGTTGGACTCATGATGGATATGACATCCTTCAAAAGCTGCCATGTAGAGGCAGGCGAAACTAGGTGCAAAGGTACTCTGTGTCTAGTGGTAGAGCTGCCCCTTGAACTCGAAAAAGTTCTCAGTCAAGGCCAGTGTGGCGCACTCCATGATGAAGCTTGGGGGTGTGGGTGACTCCCAAGTGGCCGCATTGAGATCCTCCTCAATCAAATCTGTAGTGGCCCTTTGTGGGATGTTGGTGCATAGGGCTTCCACGTCTAGTGTGATGAGGAAGTCGATCTCGTCAGATTGTGGGAATTGGGCAAGTAAGCATAGTACATCCTTGGTGTCCTGAAAATAGGAGGGTACAAGTTTCACCAACGGTTGTAGAAAATGATCACAAAATTGTGACAGTGGTTCCAGAACAGAGTCAATTCCCGATACAATTGGTCTACCCAGTACGGGACTCACTCCCTTGTGAATTTTGGGTAAATTGTAGAAATAGGGGGTCCTAGGGTCTTTCTTAATGAGGAAGGAGGCCTCCTTCTTACTCAGCCACCCTTGGCTTTCCGCTGAGTCCCGTGATGGTTCTAGTTAGTCACTCAGTAGGGTTCTTGGTGATTGAGGTGTAATATTTCCGGTCACTCAATTGTCTGAGGTACTCTGTGTCATAGTCAGATGTCACCATTATCACTGTGGCACAGCCCTTGTCGGCCTGTTTTATAGTGATCGATGGGTCATTGGCTAATGATTCTAAAGCTTGCGTCTCTTTCTTAGAAAGGTTGTTGAACGTTCTAGTGGTAGTCAATGTTTTAACATCTTTCAGAATAGCCTGCTCGTAGGTTAACACCTCATTCGGTATCATCCCATTGTGGGCGGTGAAGGTAGACGGATTGTGCAGTCCAGAATCAGCCTTCTCCTGGCTCTCTTTGCCGTCAAAGAATGCTTTGAGTCGTACCTTACGGAAGAACTGATGTCATTCACATGTTTGTCTGAAGTTATCCACCTTGGATGTGGGGACAAAGACCAGACCTTTCTGGAGGACCTCCTCTTCTGTTTTGGTCAGTGTCCTGGGTGACAGGTTGACCACTAGGTTCTTTTCTTGGTGTTGGCGGTGTGGCTCCTGGTTTCGTAAACCCGCTGTTGGGGCTCCTCCCATTGTACCCTGTTTTCCTGTTGATTCCCTCTTCTTCGCCCTCGCCCTCTGCCGCAACCTCTGCCTAAAAAAGGCTGGCTTATGCCTGGGGCTGCAGGTGCCAGGGGCAAAGCTACGGAAGCCGAGCGAGTCTCCTCCACACTGCAGTGCACGCTTATGTTTTCAATGCTTGAAGGTATTCCTGAAGAAAAGTTGGCAGGACACAATTTTTGCTTCTTTACTTCAACTTTATTTAAAGTGCAAATAAATACTTTCCCAGCTTTCTGCTCCGTCAAAACTGAACATATGATAATGACTGTACCTTGAGAATCATTCAACCCACTTCAGTGCAGGAGAAAACGGCTTATGGATGCTGTTTGCTCTACTACATTACACCCTACACATCCTTAAGCTCATTCATGAATCAACACTCTTTATATGTCTCTTGCAGACCTGTCTATGTTTTATTGCGTATCAAGTATACATTGGCCGAGTACTACTGTCATATTATCAATTTACCTCACAGTTTTGCTAAGCTAGTGATCCACACTTTTGGGCCTCCTTACGTATGCTACAATGCCTACAGTACAGTTATGTTGCCCACGGGAGATTTTACAGAGGTTAAGATTGAGGTCACACTGTGTTCCGCTGTACCTCTTCTCCTACCCAGGGCAGCTGGTGAAGTGTTAAAGAGGTGGGGCATAAAATTATAACTTTTGTTCTCAGAGACCAAGCATGATTTTTTCACAAAGAGGAAAGATATGCTAATATTTGAACAAACTTGCAATTAAATGTTATGTGTCATGCTATTTCCTTTTGGTATAGTCAATGACTCACACCCAAAGGCATGTCTCGGCATTTTGTCGACTCAGAAACCCACAAGAGACTAGAACAATCAGGTTTTCAGAAATGGTTTGAACTTATGAAAGTCTGGTCAGCTGCAAAGATGATAAGGGAGTTGATTCCAGGCTGAAGTAACGAAAGGAAAAAGATCTGCTGCCGGAACTAGAAGTGTGGATGCAGGGCACTAACAAGAAGGTCTTTGCCACTGGATTTGAGGGCGCAGGGAGGACAGTAGTGACGTAATTTCTCTGTCAGGTAAGTAAGGTGCCTGCCCATCAAAACTTGTGGGTGAGGCAGAAGAGCTTAAAAACAATGTATTTCCTGAATGGAAGCCGGTATAGAGCCCTCAGAGTCGGCGCCGAGGGAAGCCGGGTGCCTTTCTGAAAGCCACTAAGGAAACAGGCGTTGGCAAAGTCAAAATGTCTTGCAGTTCAATGTCGTCCCCTCACTTTTTGGCTTTGCCAATTCTTTTGCGGATGCTATTCTGCAGTGACAAAAAAATAAACAAGTTGCTTGTTTGCTGATGAATAACAGCATTGGCAAAAAGGCTGCAGCAGTGTGAGAATGTATACATGTGCATGCGTCACTATACATGTGGTGGCCATTGCTTTATTTTAAAGACATAGGGGTCGATTAGGATGGCGGACGGACTAAGTCCGTCCGCCATCCTGTCTGGGGCAGGTACCGTCCGCCACAAGGGCGGAGGAACTGTGCTCCCAATTAGGATGCACCCGCCACAGTGGCGGGTGCATCCCGCATTTTTAACATTGCAGCGGACGGTGGTTAAAGCACCGCCCGCTGCAATGCTAAAAAGGCATGCTGTGCGTTTCAAAGCAGAACATGACAGGCTCTACGCGGGGCCTGCCATGTTGTACTTGGAAACACAGGGGGGTACCATAGGTACCCCCAATGTGCACCCCCCACTCCCCTTCACCCTGGGGGCCCGCAACGGTCCGCCAAAGCAAAGACCGTATGCCTTTCCGTGGCGGCATTGCCGCCACCGAAAGGCATACCCCACACCCATCCTAATATGGCTGGCGGTGTCTGATAGACACCGCCACCATATTAGAGCTTTTCCGCCACGGTCGCAAGCCAACTGCGGCGGAAAAGCGGCGGATGGTGTTTCTGACCGCCGCCATCCGTCCGCCATCCGTGCCCGTCCGCTCTCAATTTCCCCCGCCATATTACAATGGCGGGGGGAAATTGAGAGCGGCCGGGCACGGATGGCGGACGGATCGCCACCGCCTGCATGGCGGTGGTGATCCGTCCGCCATCCTAATCAGCCCCAAAGTATGTACTAATGTACATTTGAGACAAAGGAGCCACCCAGAAGTGGATTGAAGCTACTAGGCCACCAAAAAAGAGAAATATTTCTTTTTTTAAAAGGACAGGGTGAGAGGGGTAGAAGAGCAATGTAAGAGTATTGAGGGGTAAATAGTAAAAATACAAATGGGAGGGTATAGAAAGCAATGAATGAGCTTTGGGGAACAACATGGAGAGCACGAGGGGAGGCATTTGGTTGAGGCCCTCTAGGAGAGAGCAACAAAAGATGTGCCTTCCCATGAAGTGCTGAACGAAAAACTAAAACAGTAGTAACTGAAGGGTAAACAGTGGCACGATACACATCATTCAATCAAAAGAATGGCAAAGAGGTTATGCTCCAGGGGAGGGAGAAACATTAGAAGAGGAAGACAACCTATCAAATAATTAGCAAGCAAAAGAGATTTATAGAAAAACAAAGCAATGGTAAACAATGAGATGACCCAAAGCCCACTGTAAGTTTTGTTATTGTTCCCAATAGGTCTTCGACAACACATAGCTAAAAGCTTTCTATAGGCTAGACATAAAAAACACCATACAGTTTCTTACACTCGTTAAACCGACTCCTTTCTGGCACCCCTTAAACACAGAAGACAACAAGATCTAGACCCCTGGCCAGTTGGTAAATGGAGGAATTCTAACTGATTAAATGCCACTGCAAACTACTGGGTGTCAAATGTAGAATGAGCCAGGAAAATACAGACATTCAAATCTGTCCTGAGACACCACAAAAGAGCTGGACCACGAAACATGTCACTCTGGTGGAGTGCATCAGTGCCAGCACCCACAGAAGCAAAGAAATCTTCACGATACCGAAGAATTTCACTTCACCGGGCTGCCTCCAACACAATAAACCCCTAGTAGGACCTATGCACCAATCTCTCTCAACTCTTAAGCAACAAAAACACCACCATTTACAGCAACTTCAAGCAGCAATTAGACCCAACAGAACTTGCCAAACATCTCCTGATCTTATCCAAAGAACCAAATGTAACCACACGTCCAGTCATCAATCCAGAAGAAATTACTGCCGCCATTAGGTCCATGCACTCCGGTGTCCCATCGTACCCCTGTCCCTACTATGCCTACTCCAGAGGACTGCAACCAATTCTGAATGTCTCCACTATTTCCCCAAACTTCCCAACATGTTACTTTCCTCCCATTGCTGTAGAAACACTCTGCAGACCCTTCAATGCTCACCAACTACAGGCGATGTCCCTGCTACCATTCCCAGCCAAAGGAAAATCATCAACAGGTGCCTCACCACACACCTCAACGACCGCCAACTCCTTGACACTATCAGTCTGGTTTCAGACCCAACCAAAGCACAGAAACAGCCCTCGTCGCCACCACAAATGACATCCGTATGACTCTGGACAGAGGAGACACAGCAACCCTTATACTCCTGGACCTCTCCTCAGCATGTGACATAGTCTACCATCCCATCATCATCCAATACCTACATGGCATCAGAATCCAAGAACACCCATTCTGATGCATCTGCCCCTTCCTAGATGGAAAGACCCAGTAAGTCAGCCTGGCACCATACACCTTGGACGCCCTCAACCTTATCTGCGCAGTTCCTCAAAGATCCACTAAGCTTAACACCAATAAGACCGAAATTGTGATCTTCGGGAAGAGCAGATCACCGTGGGACTTCAACTGGTGGCTAGGACTGATTCCCAACTCCACCATCCATGCCAAAATCCTCAGGATTGCCATCAACAGCAAACTCGACCTGACAACCCAAGTCAATGCTGTCAACGCATCATGCTTTCCATACCCTGAAGATGTTGGGAAGATTTTTAAATGGCTCCTAATCAGCACCCGGAAGACAGTCACACACACCCTGTCCACAAGTAAGCTGGACTACGGGAACACCCTCCATGCCAATATCAACAAAAAAACTCTCCAAAAGGCTGTGGACCACTCAGAACTTGGCAGCCAGATTCACCCTCAACCTCTCATGCAGCACTGACATCACACCTCATCTGAAGGAGCTCCATTGGCCCGTCTTACACAAATTAGCACAATTCAACTCCTCAGCCACACTTTCAAGAAACTGCATAACACTAGCCAAGCATACCTCAACAATCGCGTCTCCTTTCACAATCCTTCCAGAAACCTCTGCTCATCTGGACTCCTACTTACACACATTTCACACATACTAAAACCAGATTCGGCAGTCTATCCTTTTCCTACATTGCTCTTAAAGTATGTAAAGGCCTGCCACTACACAGAAGAGCCTCCACCTCACTTCTTAAATTCTACAAGAAGCTGAAGACCTGGCTTTTCGAGCAGTCCTATTAGGCCCAAGGTTTTGCTAGGCTCACACCTGCTCAATGCCAGGATACACTCACAGGTGATAGTGTGCTCTACAAATCTGCATTACATAACATAACATAACCTTTCATTTATCTTTCCACCCTCCACTACCACATTCCCTCCTGTCAAGCCCGTCAATAGTGAGGATCTAAAAATGCAAGACAGACAAAGAAAGCACAATTCCAGGCTGAAAGACCTATAAAAACTGTTTGAAGACATAGTTAAGGATTACTGGAGGCTTAATGGCTATGTTTAACACCAGGCATAATTTGTGAGAGGCAATCCTGGAGAAAGTGCAGTCATCATACCTGGTTGTATGATCTGTTAATGATTTCTATGAGGGATGGGATAACCTCAAAAGGAGAGTCAAGACAGTAGTAAAAGACCATTATCGAAAGTTTCTCATCACAAACAAATGACCAATACGTGTAAAGTACATAGGGCTTGTGAGAGCTGACTATCTCTATAATTTACATGCTTTTTAAGGTGACAGTAGAAGTTGTGAAGCCTAGAAGAGCAGAGAGCCAAGAAGCAGGCGAGTGGATTACTGACAGACTATAATATTGTAGACTCTCAACAGACGGCAACACACATAGAGATTTGTGCTAAAACATAGGAATTTCTTTCTATGCTGTGAACTGATTTTTCATTTATAAACCTATAATAGCACACTGTGGATGTGGGAACATTTTATTGCACTACATCAGCAAAACAAAATAAATGTATGTTACTTTGCTCATTTATTGCATTTCTCGGGTACCGTAAATGAGACCTATAACTTCGTGCCTGTACCAAATCACATGTCATTTTTAACATCACAGGGCACATACAGAGAGGAACTATCCAAACAATGATGATGTATTGGACCCAAAGGAAAGATCGGGCTCAAAACGCAAACTTGAATCTCAAAAGGGCCTCCCAATACCACAAAAAGAGGCACACAAGTGCAAGGAGACAGCACCATCAAAGTCTTTTCATGTTGTCAAGTCAGGAATTTAAATACCTGTGGCCAGGTGGCATACTCCAACATCTCTGTAGAGAAAGCAGGAGGTGAAAGTTATACTGATAATTCTATGGATGATGTAAACTCATGCATCATTAAGGAATTAGCCCCAGTGCACATGCCTCACGTAACCATTAACCTGCCGTACCCCGATCGGAAACACTGACACCAAGTTCCACCCAAAAGCACATCTTTTCAGGTGTGTGATCTATAAATCTACATTGACAGGTGTTGCATTTTCTCTTCCAGAAGCCCAGAAGACATGCACTTTTGTCTTTGGAGGTACCAGATGAGCACATGTCCAATCCATTACACCAATGATGCATAGAAATTGCAATAGGGCACAGAAATAAGTTTTGACTATATTTATAGAATGTCAGTCTGTTGCGGATAAGGTAAAATAAGGCATTCAGGACCTAGGGAACAATGTTAGAAAAGCATCATAGAGAGGTCTGGTGTGCCAATGCAACAGCATTTTACCATGATGCAACATCTATTTTGTTTTGATTTCTGTAGGAAGCTGGGTCTCTATATACTATACCAAAATGAGATATAGTGTGTGCAGAGTCCAGTGGAACCCCAAAGGTAAGCAGAGGTAAAAGTAGATAGCACTTTTACTCTCTATTTGTGGAAGTGTGGGCGAGAAGTAAGACTTTATCATAGGGTAGTGTTAAGCATTTGTTGTACACACTCAGGCAGCAAATGATGTCACACACTCAAAGACTGAACTCAGACCAAATTGTTTGTATCAGAAATATTATTTTCACGCCGCCGTAGTGCTTCCGGTTTCCTTGCGGCTCGCGGCTCGGCCCATGGCTGCAGCGTTGGATTCTATCCTACTGCTCCGCCGCTTTGCCGAAAATTATTGCTGAATTACCGGGAGGTCTGATATGGCGCCTCGCCGCTGCTGCTGCTCTACTGCCTTCTGCTGCCTTTTGCGGAACTCGCAGCCCGAGTGAGTCTCGCAGTTGCGGTGTCGGACTTCTGAGACGCCGAGTCGTCGAGAGCTGAGGTATTTCGCCCGCACCCTCCACTAACTCTCTCGCATACCTGCCCTGCCCTGCGTCACGCCGAGTTGCGCCACAAGTTCCAAACATCGAGCTGCCCCTCACCACGGGGCCCCATTTATTCCTCCGTTACTCTTCTGATGCTCTGCAAGCTCAGAACTTAGAAGTTTTGGAGGCAGAGGTCCTAAGTGAAGTGGGGGCAGAGACTGAGGCATGGAAAAGGGAGCCGGGCTGAGCAATCCAAAGAGAGGCTGATGTGAATAAGATCTCTGGCAGAAATTTTTTACTGGGCTATAGCTATAGCAAAACACACTACCCACCCAATTTGGATAATAAGTAGGGGGTGTCTGTGCATAATCTGAAAAAACGGAGAGATATTTAAATAAACCAATAAACCATACGCAATTATGGCGGCAAGAGTGAAAGGCAAGCAGGCCAAGCCGGAGCTGGGGAGGGAGCTACTAAAGTCACCGATTAGACCTCCACCAGCAGAAGCAGCAGCAGCAGCTAAGGGAGAAAAAAATATAGAAGGAAAACCCAGCAAAAAAGCGCCCTGAAACAAAAAGCAACAGAGACCGCCGAGATATACAGAAAAAATAAATATAATGTCTTAAAACAAGTTGATGAAGACAACAAGGATAATGAAGACGACCAGGAGGAGGGTGAGGAAGATGAAGATGCAGAGAGCTTGACTCTGTCTGAGCTTTCGGCAGAACTGAGCCTGCTAGCTGTCAGTGAGAAAGGAGAGGCGGATGGGAAGGACAAGGGAACAAAGACAGGCCGGCTAGAGAAAGCGGTGGACAAGGGGGTCAAAGCTGATAACATGCCTCCGCCTAAGGGATCTGAGAGTCAATCAACCCCCAAGCAATACCCTCTCTTCTCAAAACCTCTTCTCCAACAGGGGCAATTTTCGAGCACTCCCACACGGGGTGAGACTAGTCAAGGAGGGGCAAGTGACATGGCGGACCGAGATGTTTCTAACGCTGGGGGGAATATAATCGGCCCTACAACGCCTACAACGCCTGACCCACCAGCAGCGGGCACAAGAAGTCATTGTAGGCATAGAAGAAGCAGTCTCGGCAGCATTAACTGCAACAACCACAATTTCTCCTTCCGTTGCGCTGCCCCAGACCCTCTCCCACCCGCTGGTCCAGCTGATTACAAGCCCAAGCCGTAAGCTAACTATGAAGGCTCTAAGCCAAGACTCAAGCTCACGAGTACCTCAGGTTCCCCAAGAAGGCGGTTTGTCCTCTCTCCCGAATGCCATAAAAATGAACTCTATCGAAGACATGCTTGTAACTATCCTTCAGGAACTAAGAGACTTTAAAAACTCTCAGGCTCTGGAGATCTCACAGCTGCACAGTAGGCTCACGAAAATGGAGGAACATCTTGGCAATCTCCCCTCGAGAGTCTCTGAAGAGGAAGCTCGAATCTCGTCCCTAGAGGATTCTCTTACGACAATGCAGAAAGATCTCCATGTGGCAAATAAAGAGAAAACTCAACTAACGGAAAAAATGCAGGACCTTGAAAATTATAACAGGAGGTCCAACCTACGGTTAGTAGGCATACCAGAGGGACTGGAAGATAAGGATGTGGTTAAATGGTCAGAGTCCCTCCTGAAAAAAGCTATACCTGAACTCGAAGGTGACCTAACGATCACAAGGGCCCACAGAGTCCCGGCGTATAAACCCCCGAACAATTTTGCTCAACTTTTCCGATTTTAGGGTAAAGGAGAAAATTCTAAATACTGCATTTTCTAAGAAAATATTCAATGCGGAGGGGGCAAATAACTTTCGGATTTTTTCTGATATGTCGGCGGCATCCGCCCATAGACGCAGGGACTTTGTTAAATTGATCGACTCTTTTAAGAGCAAGGGAGCTCAAGCCATGATAGTACAACAATCGAAACCTAAAGTACTGGCCAAAGGGACATTTTTTATTTTTACGGATCTGCATGAAGCTCAGTCTTTTCTTGAAGGTCTGGGAGCCTAAGTCGCTGTTAAGCTTTCAATTACCTTAAGAGCGAGTCCGCGGCAGAGACAGGAAGCACACAAGGATGCAATGAAATGGCATCCAAGAAGAAGAAATATCAGAGAAGGACGGAAGTGGGACACTGGGTATCTCTGTCCACTCTAGGGGGGAGGGAAGGGGGGTGAAGGGGGGTGTTGCAGGGGAAAAAAAGAGAGTTCATATACTGAAGTATTATTTGTTTTTATACTGACACAGCTATGGTACGGACAATGTTACAGTTAAAAGGTTTTTTTCGTACAAAAGGGCGATTCAATTTTCGCCATCCTGCACCTGTCACTTTAAAGTTCAATTAATATGTTTTTGCTCCTATCCTTCCTGCTTTGTTGCTATTATAAATCATCTGCTTATTTGCGCATTTACACACAGGGAGGTCAAGAACAATATGTTTTTCTGCTGTTAATTTGCTCTTTTGTACAGGGAGAGGTCTACAACAACATAATGCTGCTCTTTTTTTGTCTGTTTCGATTATATATTTGTGTCTATTCGCTTATTGCGTATTTGCACAAGGGGAGGTTTAAACCTCTTTTGCACAGGGAGAGGTTTACGACAACATAATGCTGCTCTTTTTTGTTCGTTTCGATTACATATTTGTGTCTATTCGCTTATTGCGTATTTGCACAAGGGGAGGTTTAAACCTTTATGTTTTGCTGCTATTATACAACTGTGCTGCTTATTCGCATATTTGCACAAAGAGAGATTAAATCTTTTTGCTCTATCGCACATATATGCTGCTCTTTTCTGCTTATGTTGCACAATGAGAGGTTTAGAACAAAAAATGTGTTGTAGTTTTACTATGACTATTTGTTGCTATAATACATTTATGCTGCTTTTTGCTTCTTTGCACAGGCTGAGGTTTAAAATTCCCTGGGATATGTTTATTTATATATTACTTGCCGTCGCTACAGATGTTTTTATATTGTGATGAATAGCATGTTGAAGCTTATCTCTTTCAACGCGAATTGCTTGAATAATGTTAGCAAAAAAAACGCCATTGAGTGCTGGTTAGAAAATCTTCTCCCAGATGTTATCTACCTACAAGAAACCCACTATAGAGATCAAGCTGAGTCAGATAAAAAAATTTAAGAGCTGGGTTGGTCATAAGATATCCTCAACAGCTGGGATGGCGCAGAGATGAGTATGTATATTAATAGGAAGACATATAGGCTTTAATCTGGAAGAGGCACTTATAGAGCCCAGAGGTAGATGGGCAGTTGCGCACGGTAAATTAAACAATGCAAATATAATCTTTGCCACAATCTATGCACCTATTCTAGATGACCCTCTGCCAATTCTACAGATAAAGCATGCTATAACAGGCCTTCCTGGACCGATAATATGGGGGGGGGAGATTTTAATTTTCTACAAAATCCTTTATTGGACTCCTCCAAAAAAGATCGCCGCCAGAACAAACCCCAAGTTGCTACGGCCTTCCAAAGCTGCAAACTAGACCTCGACGTTATTGATAATTGGCGTTTCTTTAATCCCCTAAACGAGAATATTCATGCCATTCAGCAAAGTACAACTCTGCATCCAGGTTAGATTTTTTTTAATATCTCATGATTTAGAGCTATATAATTATGTCCATCTACCAAATGCCTTCTCAGACCATGCGGCACTTTGTATGGAGGTAAAATTGGGAATACAAGATGCAAGGCCCTTAAGAAGATGTTTTTTTAACAAATCGAATCTCCTAGACCCACAATGGTGTATAGATATAGAAGAAGAGATTGAGCAGTTTTTTGCACAGAATAGAGGCACAGCCCCATTAAATATAACCTGGGATGCATTTAAGGCCACCCTACGGGGGATAATAACGTCTAAAGATATACCAAAGCAGATAGCAAGAAGGGAGGAGAAAACCAATTTACAAATTGAACTCACGCAGGCAACCCAAGAACACTACAGGCTTCGGTCACCGCTCTCTGGGCAAAAGTTGTCTGAGGCAAAGTGTAGGATGAAGGATTTTTATTATGACCTAGGTGAGACTAATAGTAATCTCTATGCCCAAAAGATATACGAGGAGAGTGAATACACAGGGAAGCTCCTGGCATGGCAAGCCAAAGAAAAACAGGCTCGAAATAGGATAGACCAACTAACTGACCCCATCACTAAATTGCATGCCAAGACTACTGCCTCTATTGGCGAGTTGTTTTTGAAACACTACGAGGGAATCTATCAAGCAACTGAAGGGGCTACATCCTTATCCATTGGGGAAATTTTAGAGTTTTTTGCACAGAATAGAGGCACAGCCCCATTAAATATAACCTGGGATGCATTTAAGGCCACCCTACGGGGGATAATAACGTCTAAAGATATACCAAAGCAGATAGCAAGAAGGAAGGAGAAAACCAATTTACAAATTGAACTCACGCAGGCAACCCAAGAACACTACAGGCTTCGGTCACCGCTCTCTGGGCAAAAGTTGTCTGAGGCAAAGTGTAGGATGAAGGATTTTTATTATGACCTAGGTGAGACTAATAGTAATCTCTATGCCCAAAAGATATACGAGGAGAGTGAATACACAGGGAAGCTCCTGGCATGGCAAGCCAAAGAAAAACAGGCTCGAAATAGGATAGACCAACTAACTGACCCCATCACTAAATTGCATGCCAAGACTACTGCCTCTATTGGCGAGTTGTTTTTGAAACACTACGAGGGAATCTATCAAGCAACTGAAGGGGCTACATCCTTATCCATTGGGGAAATTTTAGAGTCACTCGCGATACCTAAACTAGAGGATGAGGGGAAGAAATACCTAATAGAGGACTTCTCAAAGCTTGAACTAGAGGAGGTGATTGGCTGCTTCCCAAATGGTAAGGCCAATGGTGATGATGGTCTTCCTATCGAATTTAAAAAAAAATTTGGAGGTACCCTGCGTAAAGAACTTTTGTTTTTAGTTAACCATTTACTTCAAGGAGGTCTTCCACCGGACTCTTTTCATTCAGTGGTGGTGGTTAGCATTTTAAAAAAAGGAAAGGACAAGTAAAATCTAAATTCGTACAGACCCATAAGTCTTTTAAATACAGACTATAACATTTTTACAAAACTTTTAGCAAACCGATTAAATAAAATAGTGGGGTCTCTAGTAGCCCATGATCAGTGCGGTTGTATTGCTGGTAGGCACCTTCATTCAAATACAAAATTTTTATTGGAGGCACTAGATTATTTTAAGATTAATAAGGTGAACGCTCAAATCTGGCTTTTAGACGCGGAGAAAGCCTTCGATCTAGTGTCATGGGATTGCCTTTTTGCTATTTTGCACAGTTTCAATTTCCCGATTGTTTTTATTTCTCTTTTAAAACAACTTTATATGAATTCTAGGGCACAGATTATCATTAATAACACCAACATTGGGACATGTCAGGTCACTAGGGGCACGCGACAAGGATGCCCCCTATCGACAATTTTATTTGCGTTATTTATTGAACCGTTGGCGATTGCAATTAGGGATACAAGGACCGACACTGCCCCAGTAGTTGGAATGACAAATATAAAATTATATGCGGATGATATTGCCCTTTTTTTAGATTCTAAACCCTCAAGTAAATTAAAAATTTAGAACATTTTCTCTGACTTCCAAAAATTAGGGAGCTACAAGATTAATGTTAACAAAACGCAAATTATTTTAACTAACTGTACTTTAGACACTTTAGTACCGGAATTCAGGCAGATTTACAATACATGCCCAAAAAGATATCTGGGAATATTCATATCGGACAATCTGGAAGACCTTCATTCGATAAATGTTCTACCTCTGTTAAAAAAGGTGGGGTCTCTTTTAGATCGTTGGAATTTATTACCCTTGTCTTTAATGGGACAGGCAGCGTTAGTACGTATGTCAATTTTACTGCTTTTTAATTTTCTTATTGTGCAATCCAGGCCTCCTTTTTTAAAAAGTAGATGCTTTGATCTCCTCTTTCCTCTGGGCCAAAAAATCTCCTAGAGTAACACTCAGCACTTTATATCTTCCATCTGCACAAGGAGGGCTGTCCCTCCCAAATATTAGAGAATATTATTTTGCATCGTTTGCACACCATAGTTTTAGTTTTTTTTCTCAGAAACACACGAGGTGGACAATTTTTTTATGAAGAAGATGCTGTCAGACTCAAAAATCACTGACCCGGTTAGAATTACGAAAGATCCCAAAAAAGTTTGTTACAAGTCCCTACAGTGGATTTTTAAACAGAAATTTTTATTGTATCCCCAAAATAGGTAATACAACGGATTTAATTAACTTCAGTTTAGGGGAAGAGGGCTGTATTGACAATAGTATAATAAATCTCTGGAAGGAGAACGGCCTTGAGAAAATTGAAGACTTCCTTATAGGTAACAGGTGGAAGTCTTGGGATGAAATTTCTAGACATATACACCACTCCCATACAATTCTGAACTGGTCATTTCTTATGCTCACTCCAAAACTCAGAGAGCTCGATATAGGAAACGTATTCCATAAAGTAAATATCTCTACAGCTCTTAATAATCAAACACAAAAGAAGATGAGCATGTGGATTAAAATATTAAAAGAAAATAAAGGGCAGGAACTCTCTAGTAAGATCATTGAGAGGTGGAAAAAGAGGAAAGATATTGAAATTAGTCAGCAGATATGGGATAAGATAAATAAATTTAATAAAACCATCTTCCGCTGTGCTAATTTTAAACGCATGCAATTTTACAATAAATGGTTAATCTACAGAACTCCCTCTTTTCTCCACAGTATCTTTCCACACGTCGCCAACAAATGTTTTCGATGTGAAGAAAAAGGTACCTGGAAACATATTGTCTGGGAGTGCCCAAAAATTCAGCCATTCTGGAAGGAAATAGAAAAACACCTCTCCATTGAGCTCAAAGCCACTATAATCTTTGATGATTTAATTCCTGTCCTAGGCTGCTCTTCGAGTTATACTCCATATGATGAGCCCCTTTTTATTGCCTCTTTAATAGCGAAATCCTTAATTTTGCAGTCCTGGAAAACAGATCGTGTGCCAACCTTTCAGGCATGGAAAGTAAAACTATTACGAATCCAGGGCAGGGAAAGAAAATATGCACTGAGATCTGGGGCCCTTACGAAATATGAAAAGTTCTGGAGTATATTTGAATCCTAGTTTGTTTTGTTTTCTATCGATACCTAACTGTAAACACATCTTTTTAATATTAGTCTGCCAGATTGTTTATATTTATTCACATCGCACTTTATAAGTAAGTTTCTGAATCGATGAAATTTGAACACGTTTTTGTATATTTTATGTCCTGTACTGTATTAATTCTATTACTAAATGTGTCTTGTAAAGTATATTCTATCTTTATGAACTCTCAATAAAAAAAAAGAAAAAAAAAAGAAATATTATTTAGTTATTTTATTTCTAGAACAAAGCAAACCCTGGTGCAGTTAAGTGAAATAATACTTTGCAAAAATCGTATGCAGGGTTTTACACTTGAATGCCGGTTTAAATGCTGTTGTTTGAATTACAGGTAAGTCAACAGTTCATAAATACTTTTTAGCTACTTTACAGATTACTATCTACATTACTTTTTAGATTACTTTTCAGATTACTTTTGCTAATCAGTGTGATATGCCTAGATATGACAAGTAATTCACTTTTAGTACATATGCAATTTTGCAAAATGTTCCATACAAACCAACTCCTCACAAAACAATTTTCAAGAAAAGCAGTCAATGAAATCATATGGGAGGAAATGAGGTTAACGGTTTGCTGGTAAGTACTTATTTGTGGGAGTTGGTATTCTGGGGTTAGAACCAGGGTTCCTCCAGGGTCAAGAATGCCATCTTGAAACACCCTCAGCGGCACTAGGGCAGCTGGGTGCAGAGTGCGGAGGCCTAATATTATCCAAAGGGGGGCAGGGGGCCTCCGGTTGATGGCTGCTCACGAGCAGGCAACAAGGATGAGGGAGCAAAGCTCCTCGTATTAGGCACAGGGCAAAGGGGGATCTGAGGTAGCACCCAAAGTACACCCGCAGAGGCACATGGGCGGCTTGGTGCAGGGTGCTGTTTTCGTGCCGGTGCCCTGTTGTTTTCAATTGGGATTCTCAGGTTGCAACAAAGACTGTAGGCTCGGGACGAAGATCTTCTCGAGGTGACCACTAGTTAGAAAGGTAAGTTGGGATGCCTGGGGATGCTGGGACACCATCGGGTGGGCCACCCAAGGCCATGGGACATAGAGTGTCTTTAGACATCGGGTTTTTCTTACCAGCTCCTGTCTCGGTCGGGGGGGATCCTCCATAAAGGGGCTGCAAGCTTAGCTTGGAGATTCAAGGCAGGTCAAATATCACCAGATTCCAGGTCAGGATCGCCAGGGAGATCTCCGTGTGGTGTTGGGTCACTCGAACACGGCCCGTGGGCATTGGGTGCAGAGTGGTGCAGACATGCTGTTTTGGCTGGGGCCAAAGTCTGCTGGTGAGCAAATCAGGTGCTCACTGGAGACGAAGTGTTGGGTTTGGAAAGCAGACAGGTCTTTTGGGTTCTTGAGGCTGCGCGCTGCAGGACCCACCGGGATTTCCCTGGAGCAGGTTCGAGGTGCGGACAGGCCGGTAGGGCTGGGGCTAAGTCAGTGGGCGTCCTCCTCTTCTTAGTTTCAGCATGGCTTCTTCGGTCCTCCTTCTTCTTCTTTTTGTCTTGTCAGTTCTTGTCTGGCGAGGCAAGGTTCGGGGTTGCCCCTAAATACTAGATATAGGGGCGTTACAGGTAAGTAAAGGCTGGGGTAGATCACAAAGGCACAAGCCTTTGAAGCTTCCCCTTTATGGACCGTGCCCATTCTGTGGGAGGAGGCTTGGCACCTCGTCCCAGGATGTGCATTGTTGCAGACCACCAAGAGCAGCAGGTTCTCAACCCAGGGGTCCAGATACATGTTTGGTAGTGGCAGCTGGCAAGCACCCACTCAGCCAGGACACTAGAAATAGGTAGTTTTTTAGGGGACATCTTTAAGATGCCCTCTAAGTGCATTTTCATTAAATCCACACTGACATCAGTGTGGGTTTAATGCCCTGAGAAGTTTGATACCAAACTTCCCAGATTTCAGTATAGCCGTTATGGTGCTGGGGAAATCGTAATGACAAACTCCCGGCACCATATATTCTTAATGTCATTACTGCACTTACAATGTCTAAGAATTGACTTAGACACTGTAGGGGTTCAGGGCTCATGCACCTGTATCCTCACCACTGGTGTAGTGCGCCCAGCTAGAGGGGTGGCTGGCCTATGCCAGGGCAGTGAGTTGTAGGCATGGCACACAGGGATGTGTGCCATGTCGACTCTTCACTTTATTCTGCACCAAAACACGCAGCCTGCAATGGCAGTGTGTGTGTGTCTAAAGGTACAGGGCCTCTATAGGTGGCACAATAAGTGCTGCCACTCTAGGATGCCTTCCCTGGTCACAGTGCCCTTGGTACCTGTGGTACCATTTACAAGGGATTGACATGTGGCCAAAGAGTGCCAATTGGGTTTTGTCTCAATGCAGTTTAGGAAAAGAACATTGGCCCTGAGTACCTGTTTGGCAGGAACCCAGGGCACACTCAAAGTACATCAGCAGTTTGGCAAAACGTGGGGGCAACCATGCAAAGAGGGCACTTTATTACAATTGTTAGATGGGATGCCCCCTTGTAAATATAATGTGTGATCTTTACATCATATAGATACATTCTTATTCCATGTGTGGCATTCCCATATGAGCATTAAGGTGCTGTTTTCCTCCAGTCTGTGATTTTTTTTATTTATAAATGTAGTTGTAGATTGGGAACTTCACTGCAAGTATCTGAGGACTGTACAGTAAGCAACAGAGGCTATTAACAGAGTAAATAGCATAACAGGCCAGTTAAAGGATAAATGATTGCTTTAGCAGATGATCCTTGAAAAGGTGTTGAATTTCAAGAGCAATGGCGAGATTCTGCATATTTCAGGTAAAGATATACATAGTTTTGGTCTACAGCTTTAGACAACCTGATTGGCTTTTTTATCTTTGGGACTTTGAGACTTGGATGCAAATGGAAGATGGCTATTTCCTCAAAGGCAAGAATGTGTGAAGTAGCACTAGTCATTATTATTATTAGTAGTAATTCAAATGTTTAAAGTGCTCTTCTACCCATGGTGGTATGCTTGCTTTAAGGATCAAACACTAAACCTTAACAGAAAATGATGTCAAATCATCTTGAAAACCACCAGATTTTCAATTGCTAATGGAGCGTCCAATGATTTACTTGGCAAAAGACATCAAGACATATGACAAAAAACTGACTTACCCATACGTCAGTGAAGAGTACTATATCCAAGACTCCCAGGGATACTATACACATCGCAACAAAGTGGGCAAGAAAGTGATTCCGAAGGGGCAAGCACCAGCTCAGACACCAGGGGGTACCAACCAGGTTCAATCTACCAACAGCCAAGAGGCTACCTCCCTGGGTCACCACCGCGTGGTGGTCAACAACAATACCAGGATTCATTTGGACCTCAACAGAATTCCACGTCTTTTTTAGGGGATCCTACATGGAACAACCGAGACCCCAATTGGAGCCGCCCACAGAGATGCAACAGAGGAACTGGCAACCGCCAAGGCAACACCAGAGTCAGATTCCATGCACAACCACCACAGAACCACGGGGAAATCAGCACCAGGTGACAGACTTACCGCTGGTAACTCTGGACACGACTGAGAGAGGAAACCCAATCACGACAGAACCACTACAAAATCAGTGCCAGACTTGAGACCCGCTGCCAATATCCTTGGACACCGTCCCACACGCAAACAATATGGACGGAACTAACACCACTACAGACAAGGATCCTATATTAAACATTTCAGACCACATCCTCAGGCAAGCAGAACAGGACATCCTTGCTAAAGGGTTATCATTTGTACCCACGGTTCCCCCCAATTCCTTCAACATCAAACTAGAGCTCCAACAGTTCTTCAGGAAGATAAGGTTGAAATATTTATTTACTAAAAAAGATGAATATACAAGAAAAGCTGCAGCCACTCAATTTCGTCCCCATCTACCTTTAACCCGGGTAGCTATTTAATGAATGAAAGGATACTAGCCTATGAAAAAGTGGTGATGACAGAAGTCATGAACAACCTACAAAAAACAAAATACAACAAGCACGTCACAAAAGAAGAGAGAGTGGCGTTACTCTCACTAAAATACAATAAAGCAATCGTTATAAAGAACGCGGACAAGGGAGGAGCAGTGGTCATCCAGAAGAGAGAAGATTATATCTCAGAAATCACACAGCAACTTACGTGTGAGAAGAGCTATGTCCGCATACCAGGTGACCCCTCGAAGGAAATTGCCAAACTCATAAAAGATCTGACAAGGCAAGGATTGGAAGAAGGATTCCTCTCGGAGTTGGAATTTAAATTCCTGAACAACGAAACACCAAGGATTCCCACAATATATACAATCCCAAACGTACATAAGAATCTGCAAAAACCACCCGGGAGACCCATAGTCTCGGGGTGCGGTTCTGTCCTAGAACCGGTCAATCAATTCCTGGACAACTTCCTACAACCGTTTGTATGGGAAACGGAATCATTTTTACTGGACACAATGCACACAATTAACATCTTAGAAAATCAACCTTTTGATAAATCCAATCAACTATTTGTGACGTTGGATGTGTGTTCATTGTACACAAGCATACCTCAAGAAGAAGCTATCACAGTGATAAAGGAGGTCTTGGATACCCGCCCGACACCAGAGTGGATCCCTAACTGAATTCCTAATTCAATTACTCAGGATAGCCATGACGTAAAATTACTTTATATTTCAAAATGTCCTCTACTACCAGTGCAAGGGAGTGGCCATGGGCGCGGGCTTTGCTCCTAGCCTGGCAAACTTATACATGAACAACTTTGAACACCAATACATGTACCCTGACCACAACCCGTACAACGAGAATATCACATCTTGGAACCGATATATAGATGACGTCTTAATGATCTGGACAGGAACGGAAGAAAAACTCCAACAATTCCTTACATGGATGAACACTCGCTCCACTGACATTCAGTTCACCATGGCACATAGCAATGATTCCATCCCTTTCCTGGATTTCACATTGGAAACAGAAGACAGAAAAATCATAATGAATCTATTCAAAAAACCAACGGATCGAAATACACTTTTAAAATACAACTCACACCACCCCAGAAGCCTGAAAGACAACCTGCCATATGGGCAATTTTTGCGAGTGCGGAGAAACTGCACAAGAAGAAAGGATTATTTCAATGAGAGTGACCAGCTTATCATCAAGCTAAGAGACAGGGGATATCCCAAAGGACTCCTAAACAGAGCCAGAAAAAGAGCCTGGTACAGACCAAGAGAAACGCCACTGGAAATACAACCAAGAGACAACAAAACAGACAGGTTGATATGTGTGACCACGTTTAATACCAAAAGCCATGAAATCAACAATATCATTAAGAAATACTGGGATCTGGTAGGCCCAGAGATTGAAATAACAGAGGCACCCATGTTTGCTTTTAAAAGGGCGAAAAATGTCAAGGATTACGTTGTCTCCTGATTTCTGGACATGCTGCCTGCTCCAGACACACTGTCACAGCTGGGTCTCCCACCGATTACAGGACATCAAAGATGTGGCAATTGCAAAGCCTGTAAATATGCAATAATGGGAAACAAAATCACCCACCGAGGAAAGACCTACAACTTGAATCATTTCACAAATTGCAACAGCCAAAACGTTATTTATGCAATAAGGTGTCCATGCCAACTCATCTATATAGGCCAAACTACCCAGAAGGTAAAAAGTAGGGTCCTGCAGCACCAAAGCAGAATCAAGTGTAAAGTGCAAGGTGCGCCACTGGTGGAACATTATACCACACTTGGGCACACGCCAGATGAAATTGAATGGACAGTGTTGGAAAAGGTTATCCTTCACCAAAGAGGAGGAAACATCATGAACCAACTGAATTTCAAAGAATGCCAGTGGATACATACTACGGAAGCCACAACTCATGGTCTCAATAAGCAGGAAGAGACATATGTTCAAATGAGCTGATTACAACACAGATAATATCAAACACCACAATACATCTACAGACCTGGGGGCTACATTCCATGAGCCATGACAGTAGAGGCCATACTCATCTACATCACCCAGTTGTCATACGCAGATGCGCTCAATATGGGTCCTACTCCAGTTAGTCTCTGAGTGATGACACTGTGTTACACTCAGATGCACTTAAATATGGGGATGCAGGAATGAAATTCCTTCACAAACTCTTGTGACAATATGTATAAATAAAGAGTTACCAAAAGAAATACCTCAAAGGCACAGAATTAAACCAACTATGTATGTGAGTGAAAATACCAGGTGCATGCCAATGTACTTGTAACTAGAATTTGGGACAGTGAATTGAAACCGTAAGGGATCCAGTCCTCAACTGTTTTTGTGAAGAATTATAAACAAGATTCATTCCTCCACAACTGTTCACGTTAGGAATTATAAATAACACATCCTTTCAACTGTATAAATTACTTTGGTATGGAAGCACATGGCTTCAATGTTACAGCTGAATTCTATGTTCCATGCTCTCAATATTACCATAGTCATCTTGATGGTTGAGTGGGAACACCATGTACATGCTAATGTATTTAACACAAGGACAATTTGTGATAGCTCAACATTAACGCACAAATGTAATTAATATGTTGAAACTAAAATGGATCCCTTCCACATCCTCTTTTCGTCAATAAGTAGAACAGAGATTTTATAACACTTTTTAGCTAGGCGGATCTATTATGTGCACGTTAAACATTGGTGTAAATACACGTAGTTCCAATGCAACAGCAGAATGCAGTACTCGACTCGAAAGAGTTACCCAATCATTGATAGTAAACGTGACGAGGCCCAGCAATCACGTTTCACACGCGCGCATAGACAACCGGCGCAGGTCAAATAGCACGACCGGAGACACTCTTGTTGGCATTCACGACGAAGAATCTGAAGGAGACGGTCGCTCCTTTTTTCACGCTCGAGTAAGTTGGAATCCTCAATATTTCCAGAGGCTTAGGTGCTGCGCATTCACTGTTTTTTAACTCCCATTGAGGATCAGCACCACACTTGATGCACTCACATCGTTTTAGTTTCAATGAAGATTTTCTTCCCCTTTGTTTTAAAAAAAAAATAGCCACGCCGCTCGAGAAAATACATTCTGTTTCCTTTAAGTATCACTGTGTTATATATTTACGCTCGTAAACCCATAATCGGTGGGTTCACAAGTTCACCTTGCTCCTCTCATTTTTAGGTTTCGCCTCACCGAAAGGCTGCGCAGCAGACTTTCCGCGCAAGGCGAAAGCTTATGTCTAGAGATGTGTACTCATGTCCCGCCCCTCTGTTCCATTGGCTAGCTCCATAAATGGAGGCTAGCCATTGGAACAGAGATCTGTCCGTCATGGCCGGAGCAGATTCGTGGGCGTTCCGGCCATTTTTACTCATCCCGCCCCCTTGCGATCGTCATGCGGCGGTGGGCGGTGTTTATTATTATTTTTTTTACAGCTTTGTTTTCCACCATTTCGGAAGTGTCCTTTGCAGGGGTGGGTTGCGCGGTGTCCCGCTGTCCGTTCCCGCCCCCCTCCCGCTGTCCGTGTGCCCGTTCCTGCCCCTCCCTCCCGCTGTCCGTGTGCCCGTCCCCGCCCCCCTCCCGCTGATACCTTGACCCGCCAAGTTCGCTTCCTAGCTCCGAGGATGAGGTTCCTCGGCGTCCGCTGCTTTGGCTTTCTCTCCGGTTTCCCTTTGGTCGTCATCCTCTCAGTGTCCGTTCCCGCCCCCTCCCGCTGTCCGTGTGCCCGTTCCTGCCCCCCCTCCGGCTGTCCGTCTGCCCATCCCCGCCCCCCCTCCCGCTGATACCTTGTTTGTAGGAGGTTACCAGTGGTTGTCTCTCGGCCGCCAATGAATGATCATGTGAATATTGTCTTGACTCATTGGAAGCTCTTACCGTTTACTACTTCTGAATATTACCCAGCCTGCGGGCAGACTAGAACCAGCCCAGGGCACAACTTCAGTATTAACACCAACTGGCAGGCAGCTGATGATTAAAGCACCCTGCGGCCTAAAAGCAAATTAAATGAACAAACACTCAGCGGGCTGCACGCTCACTAATTCCTCTTACTTGCGAGGAGAGCCACCACAATTTGTTACCAGGCGGCAGGCAGCCGCCCGCCTCCTCAGAGTCCTGGCTGTTGCAACAACTCACTCCCTCAGCCAACGCGGCCACAGGGTCATGATGATTGATTTTGAATTAACATCGCAGCTGTACGAGCATCACTGCCATGATTCGCTGCAGCCCCACACAAAATCTGCAGCAGGACTACTGGACGTCCCACTACGCCTAAGTCTGACTCTGTGACTGTGTCACTCAACCTAACTAGTTGGCGGATGTCTTGGTAGTAACCATTGGGCACTGCCTCCACAAGACGTCATGTAATCACGTCACAGCGGGAATCGCCTTCTAGAGATACATAGTAGCAGCAGCTAGTCAGCCAGCGGAGTCCCCATGCCTGTAGGGAGCAGCGTGTGCATGCCACAGTGCGCTGACAGACGCTCCACCTTAATTATATCAGTATAGCAGCATCAGGCAGCACTAACGGCTTGACAGCCAAGAAGCATCAGTACCGGCTGACATAAGTATTAAAGATGGGGCGTTCGGTTAGGGTAGCAGTGTTGCATCAGAGAGGTGGAAGAATGGGGATTTCTGGAAGAAGATGTCACTATACGTAGAAAGACAATTTAGCACCAACTGAAGTCTTTCTGTGATAGACACCGAGGAATAGTTTTTGCACACTGCTCCATTGCTGTGTATATTTTGGCACATTAATGTTGTTTGGGGAAAACCATTGCTGTGCACCTTTCAAGAAATGGACCAGTCTGCATTCGGTAACTAGGTCCAGCACATATTCTTAAGTTGTCAAGGACTGCTTCCGTCCAGTGCATGAACAGGGAGGCATCCATTCATTAAAACTGTAGGGCATTGATTGTTATGGAAATGTAGGGCTGTCTTACCTACAAAGTGTAGGTAAGTTTGACCAAGAGTGTTGAAAAACTCCCGCAGGTGCAACGTTCTGTTGACTCAGGGTGAGCCATAGTTTAGAAACAAAGGAGAAAGCTAAAAAAATGTGTCTATATGCAGAAAGGAAGGATGATGTTATCCTAAATTTGTGCACGGGGAGCTGCCATCAGGGCAGCCTCTATTGGCGACCAGACCACCAAACCTGGCATGGGAGTTTGGAACTGGAAATCTCTCCTCTCTAAGAGGAACTGAGCAAGAGTTTGGCCCCCTCCATGATGATGGGCCATACCTGTGGAGACCCAAGTGTAGAACGGCCTGATACTTTCAGAAGACACCAGGTGCAGTAGATGGAGAGGAGTCTGCAACCCAGACCTACTGATTCATGGGTATGCAGTATTTGACAATGTGCTGCAAGTCACCATTGTAGGGATCACAACCTGGGTGGGTGAGTTCAGGGCATCAGGTAGGGTAGGACCACTTTGTGACTTGGATCCATTGCCACAAGCCTCATACTCAAGACACAGATCTTACCAATGTGGATGCAGAGACATATGTGCAACTGACCTCACGTCCTGCTCCCATGGACAAGTAGCAGCCTCACCATCTATTGCACTACAACCTCGGAGTCGGTGCTAGGGAGTGCTAGGGAGTGCAGAGTGACTAGGGAGTGCTAGGGAGTGCAGAGTGACTGCAGAGTGCTAGGGAGTGCAGAGTGACTAGGGAGTGCTAGGGAGTGCAGAGTGACTAGAGAGTGCTAGGGAGTGCTAGGGAGTGCAGAGTGACTAGGGAGTGCTAGGGAGTGCAGAGTGACTAGGGAGTGCTATGGAGTGCTAGGGAGTGCAGAGTGACTAGGGAGTGCTAGGGAGTGCAGAGTGACTAGGGAGTGCTAGGGAGTGCAGAGTGACTAGGGAGTGCTAGGGAGTGCAGTGTGACTAGGGAGTGCTAGGGAGTGCAGAGTGACTGCAGAGTGTTAGGGAGTGCAGAGTGACTAGGGAGTGCAGAGTGACTAGGGAGTGCTAGGGAGTGCAGAGTGCTAGGGAGTGCAGAGTGCAAGGGAGTGCTAGGGAGTGCAGAGTGCTAGGGAGTGCAGAGTGACTAGGGAGTGCTAGGGAGTGCAGAGTGCAGAGGGCTAGGGAGTGCAGAGTTCTAGGGAGTGCAGAGTGACTGCAGAGTGTTAGGGAGTGCTAGGGAGTGCAGAGTGACTAGGGAGGGCAGAGTGACTAGGGAGTGCTAGGGAGTGCAGAGTGCTAGGGAGTGCAGAGTGCTAGGGAGTGCAGAGTGCAAGGGAGTGCTAGGGAGTGCAGAGTGACTAGGGAGTGCTAGGGAGTGCAGAGTGACTAGGGAGTGCTAAGGAGTGCAGAGTGCAGAGGGCTAGGGAGTGCAGAGTG
This sequence comes from Lissotriton helveticus, assembly GCF_964261635.1. Classification (NCBI taxonomy): domain Eukaryota; kingdom Metazoa; phylum Chordata; class Amphibia; order Caudata; family Salamandridae; genus Lissotriton; species Lissotriton helveticus. The sequence goes on along the minus strand of NC_136067.1, from coordinate 1,756,042,494 downwards.
CTAGGGAGTGCAGAGTGACTAGGGAGGGCTAGGGAGTGCTAGGGAGTGCAGAGTGACTAGGGAGTGCTAGGGAGTGCTAGGGAGTGCAGAGTGACTAGGGAGTGCTATGGAGTGCTAGGGACTGCAGAGTGACTGCAGAGGCTAATGGCAATGTAAATGACAATGCCATTTATTTATCTGTTTTCAAAACCAACACATAAATACAAATTTTGTCATTTACAATGCCAATAGCTCTAACTTTTCCAAAGGCGAAACCATTGCATTGTAAATGCTTGTTTTATAATGCTCACACCGCCTGCGGATAGATATTTGGCTCTTTAAGGAACTCAGCCCTGTTTTGTAATTTCACTTAGTCAACCCACTATCAGTGCATCCACATTGAGCTTATCACGAGTTCAATCGCCACCCTAATTTATGTTGTTAGGAGCCAGGACTGTCACAAGTATAGATACACACTCTGGCCTTTGAATACCACGTAATCGGTGCATTCACATTGAGCCATATAAGTAGTTTAATCGCCACGTTAATTTTCACATTAGGAGACGATATAGTAACAAAGTGTAGATACACACTCTGGTCCTCAAAACCAGGTTAATCCCCGAAATTTGTTTTTAATAAAACAGATTTCCTCATGTCAAATTTCGCACAGGCTCACCGTTATTAACAGTGCCACTGTACATCATGCACACTCGAGTTATGATCCCAGATAATCTTTAAATATGTCGAGCCTAAGACCCAGCCTATTATTGTAATTTTCGAACCGGTTGGTTTTGAAGAAACTCTCAAGGTATGTGGATAATGTAAACCATGATAGCACTTCCACATAACCACCGACCGGATACATACTAAGGTTCACTGTACATAATTTCTTAGGAGCAGTGACCTAACCGCATCCAGTGTGCCTAGTCGGCTGACAGACACCTGAAGAAACTTAGAAGAAGAAATATTATCAAGGTGAGCACATCTTGAGGTGCCCCATACACTAACCAGATTCCTCACTGACCCTTGGAAAGCCCTGACACTCTGTTATTCTTATCCATAGGCTGTCCAACCCTTGTCCCAGTCCTCATGAAGACCCGCCCCAGATGCACGTAGTCAGCGCATCACCACTAGGGTCGAAATGTCGACACACCATGTTATAGATCTAACTGTACAAAGTCGGCTAGGAACAAAAGAAATCATTTTGCCTAATGACTATTGTGTTTACAGTTGATAACCTTGAATAATTGCAACCTTCATGTATTTATGTTTTGTAACCTGTATTAGTCCTTCACAAATCACGTTGTATTGCACAGTATATGTCTTCTTGTATTTTGGACAGCACAACTAATGCGTGATATAAGTAAAAAATATTGAGAAAGCTGAATACTAAAGATTTACTTTCTCAGCCATTTGGGTCAGTGTTTATTGATTTGTGCTACTACGTCTGCACCCCACCAGGGACACACTATTGAGATTACAGGTTGAAATACCTTGTTGAATTGTATTTCCACCCGACAGAACCATTATTGTTTGTTCAATGATTTACTTAGGCATGGCATGATAAGGTAAAAGATTCCATCAGGATGTAAAATTAAAGAAATAAGAGGTATCTCCTTTCTGTGTTCTTCAAGCCTTAGTAGTCATTAGCAGTCTAATAAATGAAGAGCAGAGAGAACCAGCTGGAAATTAGTGTGAGAAGGCCTTTTGGCTAAAAACTGGTCCAGCTCCTTTGGCTATCTTGCGGCAAATACACAAGCCCTAAAGTATAGAGGGATGATCTACAGGGGGGTCAGTGGATTAATAAATATAAGCAACTGCCCAGCTAGGTTTTGAACAATCTGTAGTGGATTAAAAAAATAAAAGGGAAATCCAAGATACAGTAAATTACAATACTTCATGGAGGGAAATAATAACTGGCTGGGCCACTCCAAAGCGATTGAAGTTGGAAACATCAGGATGATCTTTCTAAGCATCTTTAATTCGAGAATACAAATCAGAGGGATTTTGGTTATTTGAAAGGTCCCTGGTCAAAAACAAACCAGCTGTTCCTAAATGTTTTCACTGAGGAAGGTGAATGACCAAGATTGGATGGCTGCCAGCCTTCAGATCAGATGTTAGAAGAACAACCTACAATTAGTATCATTTTAAAGAATTGTTATCCGTCTAGCAGGCAACACCAGCTACAGCCCTTGCAACTTTTTTCTTTGATTGGTGCCCAGGGAGCCGCAAGGGTTAGAGAGCTCTGTTTCTCACCCAACTGGAGTTGTGTTCCAGGTGTTGGTACTCGGTGGCGACTCTGGTGGGCACATGAGGGCTGTGGTGGTAAGGGAGGGGGTCTTGATGTTTCTGGATGTTCCATGACTAATGTTGCTGGTGTGTGGCGGGTAAAGCATTTTTGATGGTTGACTGGACCAGTTTGAATGAAAGATATAGGCAGACCCTCAAACGCCCTTTTAACTTTGGGTCATAAATGTCGAGGGCTCACTGCAATGAGGGATCTTGACTCAGAGTGGACCACTGCTCACAGCTGCTAGTGGGGATGAGAGAAATGAGGGATTTGCATGCAGGACTTTTTGAGTCAACAAATGCAACGTTAAAGAAAAATTTTTAAATCCGAGAATGCAACATGTTGCTGCCTAACGAGTCTTTCTCAAATGTATAAACCACATGCAGTGCATGTCCAAGATCCATTTTGGCTAACACGCCTGAATCCTCTTAGGATCTTAGGAATCTAAAGCCTTTACTGCAGTATAGATTTTAAGTTGTCATTTTTAAGAAAGTGCTTTCCCCCACCCGTGTCTGTTTACATTTGCCTCTTTGTTTTTCTGAAAACTTGGTATTTTTAAACTGATGCTTTGTGCTACCTGTGACTGTATGCATTTCCCTCCAAGTTTATCACAAAGGTTATATTAAGCCTTACCACCCATACACCTCAATGGCTAACCATAGTATGCTTAGGAGACTGCTTAATCTGCTCTGTGGCTTAAACTGTGCTCGGAAGGTGTATGCAGCTCTCGTTTTTTTACTTGAAAAGTAGTTAGTTTAAATGCGTGAAAAGCAGTATTTCAGTGGCTTCAAAATTGTCCCTTACCTGAAAAGTAGAATCTGGAATCTAGGAAGTGTGGATTGTGCCTATCTGTATCCAAAGAGATTCCGACTAGAGGGGCATCTCCCTGCCACAGCAGTCTAGGCTTAAGGTCAATTGGCTCTTATTTATGTTTTCTATGGGGCATATGTAGGAAATTTTGTGTTTGCGATTCTCAAAATGCGTTTTTTAGCAAATCGCATTTTGAGAATCGCAAAACGTGATGTTAATAAAAAATCGCTAATATTTTTCGATTCCCAAAAATTAGCAGAAATATACTGCGACCCCGCAAATAGCGATTCCTTAATTGGGAAATCTCAATCAAAGAATTGCAAAAATAGAGAATCTGCAATTCAGGTGCAGCTTTATGCCATCACACCCAGGAAGTGTGACTGCCCATGCTGCACCTGATTGCCTGAGGCTGGGTCAGAGGCTGGGAGGAGAGGCAGACAACTGAGTACTGCATTTGCAACTATTCCCAATGGATTCCCAGGAGAAAGAGAAGGGCCAGGAGGAGGCTGGGGGAAAAAGAAAGCAGAAGTTCAGCAAGAGGGAGCAGGAGGTGCTGATTGAGGCCATGAGCTGCTATTTGGAAAGAAATTACTCTGTGTGCCAGAGTCAAGAAAGAGAAAAATATGGCTGGACATCCAGGCAAAGGTAAATGCCATCGGTGTGACCCAGCGCTCTGTGGAGGACCTGCGCAAGCAATGGTACGATATGCGCTCCAGGTCTAAGGACAAGGTGGCAACCAAGTTGGCAGAGGCTAAGAAGACTGGTGGGGGAATTCCAACTGCAACAGACTCTACCCCCATCAAGGAGTTGGTGGAATCCACCCTCCAGCCCGAGAGCGTCAGTGGTGTGGCTGACATTGACAGCTCCAACCCTCCCAACACCAGACAAGGTAAGACGCATGCCAAATCATGCCTCACACATCACCATCCCAATCACACACTCAAGAATGCTCTAACTACAGAGTACATATGCTACTCCAGTACACTTTTTCCAGCACACCCAGCAATGCATCATGGGAGATGTAGTCACATGCATCATACAGTGGAGAAATGAGACACAGCAATGTAGAAGCAGTATGAGTAAATCAGTAAAGGCAAAAAACGCTAGACAGCACTTAGCCAATGCAAAATCAGAAAACTTTATTCAGTGAACAATGCTGAGCAGAACAAGAAACAAAGCTGACAATACCTATCTCTGATGAGACAGCGTAACATTCTGCCCCCGCTGCCACTGCTAGAGGCAGAAACACAGTTTGTAGGGGAGGATGGTGCCTAGCCTGACCCAGGCCAGTGTGCAACACAGGTCTAGGAACAGCCCACTCTGCACCGTATGGAGGAAACATCTGTGAGACGCAGGCCAAGGACAGGCACCTGCGATACTGCTGAAGAGGAACACATAGTGTTTGCTGGACTGGAAGGCAGCACGGTCAAAATACAGCGCCTGCAAACAAGATCAATGCGGTCAATACACTGGCAGCTGGTCTCAGTCAACCACAACCTTAGTGACAAGAGGGAGGGCATCCGGGAAAGGATCTGGGCGCAATCAAAGAACTGTGTGCCACTATGAAGCAAGAGCAGGCAGCCAGATGCAGGGGAAGACAACATCTCTACAGCCACATGGGCACCTACAGCAAGGCGGTCAACCGCATGTGTACTGCCACGACCCTTCTCTCACGTCACTCAGTGAGCATGCAAGTTGAGATGGCCCACTGCAGCCAGGATGTGGCCGAAGGCCTGATGCAGGTGACGACCGCCGTGGAACAGCTAAAGACATCTACCACAAATGGCACAGGACTTCTGGGCTCAGGGGATAGCGAGGAGCCGTCAAGCAGGCGCGGCATCACCCCACCAGTTCCTGATACCAGATGGCGCAGTGGTAGGCAGGGCACAACACCTGACGAGTCAAGGGAGAGCAGTCAGCACCCTGAGCGTGCGCCAGCAGGGCGTTCACGTAAAAAATTAACTGCCACCACTGAGGAAAGCCAATGGGTGAAGCAACCCATTGCATGTGGACTTGTGTTTTGCATACATACATGCACTGTGCCCATAACATGTGCAACATCTCGTGACACTCATAAAGTGACTGTCAGGCTGTGTGACTAGAATTATCCTGATGCCAAAGGATTGATTAAACACAGTCGTGCACAAAAACATATTTTGCATTGTGTCATCATTACTCACCTAGAAATAGTTTTGTGTGATCTCATCACGTCTCTGTCATCCGACAGCTGCCCCAACACCACCATCCTCAGATGCATCTGTATCAGTAAGATCTACTGGAATGCCTTTTTTCATAGCTGTGTTGTGGAGCATGGCACAAGTAGCCACATTCTTGCAGCAGGCCTCTGGGCTGTATTGTTGTGCTCCTTTGCTTTTATGCAGGCAGTGGAACCTGCTCTTCAGTATCCCAAATGTCTTCTCATTACACAGCGCGTAGATTTGTGTGCGCGATTAAATCTCCTTTCCCTTGCATTGACAGAATTGAGGTATGGTGTCCCGCACTGCATATGCACTGTCACCTACAAGATGAAAGACATGAGGTAAATCACTGTCCTCCCACCCCAGACATTAACTGTATGTTTGAATGTTAGACATGCATTTACCTAGCAGGTAGCCCTCACCAAAATCGCCAGCATTAAGACTTCTGTATAACCCACTATGTCTAAAGATAAATGAGTTGTGTGTACTGCCCGGGTATTTTGCAACTATATCGTTGATGATATATTTTGCATTGCAGATCACCTGTATGTTTAGTGAATGATAAGATTTGTGGTTCCTGAATATATACTCATTGTTTGATGGGGGCGAGAGGGCTACATGGGTTCCATCTATGCAGCCAATTATGTGGGGGAATTGTGCAATCTAGTAGAAGTCCTGTTTTGTTTGCTGTAATGCCTGTTGTGTGCTGGGGAATCAGATGTGAAGATGTAGCCTCTGTACCATTGCATCCAGGAATGCATGGAAGAAGTGTGACAGGCAACTCTGGGAGACCCCACCAGCTGCTGCTGTCACCCCTTGAAAACTCCCTGATGCCAGTAAGTGCAGTGCACACAGGACCTGCACATGGGTTGAAATGGTTTTGGTCCTGCGTGTTGGGTGTTCCAGCAGGGGTTTCAGCTCCTCTATCAGGTCCATAATGGTGGCTGAGTCCAGCTTATACTTCTCATGGATTCCTTGTCAGTCTGCTGGAACAGAGTGATGCAGCCCGAATTCGCCGCCTCCTGGCTATCACATATAGCGCTGCCATTGTGGAAGCCCCTGTTGCATTGTGGGCTTGTTTAAATAGGTTGCACCTGGTTACCACTACGCTTTGAGTTGGTGGTAAAATCAATGTGCAAAATTGCGAATCTCACGAATTCGCATTTTAGCTTACTGCGCTGCGCGGTGAGGCTGTTTTGTTTTTAAACTCCCGTTTTTCTTTTTTGTTCGTTTTTTTTTCTTGACCCTGATTTTAAAATAGAGGTGTTTGCTGGGCTCTCCCCTTACCTGCACATTAATAGTGGAGCACCGCTGCTCGAGCGGACCCGGTTCCGGGGTGGTCGGGGGTCTCCCGAGTCTGTCTAACGGCCGCCATTTTGGGAAGGGCATTGACGCTCTTTGAGCGCCATCTTGAGTGTCCTGGTGGTGCGCTTTGCCCCTCACCTGGAGGCACCACTTAAGGCGGTCCTCCTAGTGTGATACCTTGATAGGTTTCAGCGTTCAGGTGCTGGCAGCTCATTTTAGCTTACTGCGCTGCGCGGTGAGGCTGTTTTGTTTTTAAACTCCCGTTTTTCTTTTTTGTTAGTTTTTTTTCCTTGACCCTGATTTTAAAATAGAGGTGTTTGCTGGGCTCTCCCCTTACCTGCACATTAATAGTGGAGCACCGCTGCTCGAGCGGACCCGGTTCCGGGGTGGTCGGGGGTCTCCCGAGTCTGTCTAACGGCCGCCATTTTGGGAAGGGCATTTACGCTCTTTGAGCGCCATCTTGAGTGTCCTGGTGGTGCGCTTTGCCCCTCACCTGGAGGCACTACTTAAACCTGTCCTCTGAGCGTAGCAGGATCGCGTAGCGGGTCGGCCTTCGCTTTGCCTGAGTCTTGCCAGAGTCCTGCCCGTCTGCGCTCGTCAGCGTCTCGGAGGCGGCGGGGCGGCGGTAGGGACTGGTGGTATACTGTTCTCGGGTATGATGATTTGTTACTCTGCTAGGGAACTTTGCGCTTTGCAAAAACGTCCCTGTGCTTGCCGATCTGTGTTCCCGGGCCGCTACAGGGGTAAACGGTTTTGCCCTGGTTGCGGCTGGGTGCCTAACTATACTCCCGCCGCCTCCCAAGGGAGAGGTGAGGACCGAGTGAGACATCTTTTCTTACTGCTCAATACTAGATCGGTAGGCAAGCATGCCCTGGAGATCTTTGACCTCCTTGTGAGAGAAAAGCCACTCTGCCTTTTGCTGACCGAAACCTGGTTGGGGGAGCTGTCCAATCCGGACATCATGGCAGCGATTCCCCCGGATTATAATATCTTCCGGGAAGATAGAGCTAAAGGCAGGGGAGGGGGGTAGCGGTGATAGTGAATAAATCAGTTTCCTGCTCTATTCTCCCTCTTAACGTCATCGCAGGATCTGAATCTCTTGCATTTACCATCAGACTGACCCCGCAACAAGCCTTGAAAGGGCTTCTGGTGTATAGACCCCCTGGCCCAGTTGGATCTTTTTTTGACGACCTCCAGGCTGCCATTGCTGGGCTGGCCCTGAGTGCACAGCACTGCCTCCTGGCAGGAGACTTTAACTTTCATATGGATGTCGCCGGTGACTCGGATGCTAACAAACTGCAGGATATCACGGCTCCTCTGGGCCTTGTCCCTTTCCTCACAGGTCCCACTCATGATAAGGGACATACCTTAGACCAGGTTTTCTCTTCAATCCCTCTCCACGACATCGAGCTCCTTCCGGTGCTCTGGACTGACCATAGGCTGGCCAGATTTTCTGTATTAGCCAGCGAGAAACTCCCTTGTAGCGTGCCGAGACGGCATGGCCCGGCGCGGAGGGCTCTGCATAGAGTCACGCTCGAGATGTTAAACCAGGCGGCTGTGGATCATCCGTGCCCTCTATCAGCCAACTTAGAGCAGGACGTTGAGTCCTTACAGGGGTGGTTGACGGCGAGGCTGAATGATCTGGCCCCCGTAATGGCCCCGAGGAATAAGGTCAAGAGGGTTTCGGCCCCGTGGTTTACTGAGGCATTGTGGGCCACTCGTCGCCAATGTAAGGTGGCGGAGAGGGCATGGCGCCTCCACTATGATCTGGAGGCCAGAGTGGCTTATAGGTCGATGGTTAAAGCCTACCATTGTGATATTCTCCGTGCGAAAAAGGTCTTTTTGGCCAGGAGGATTGAGGCCGCCTCGAACTCATGTAAGGAGATCTTTACTGTAGTTAGGGAGTTCATGGCCCCCAGATCCAACCTGCCCCAAGGGGTTCCATCTGAGTCATGGGTCTGTGACCTGGCCAGATTTTTCACGGAAAAGGTCAAGTCCATCCAGGACTCTTTCGCAGTGGGTTCAGCCGAGGTGCTTGCAAGTGTGGTGGCGGGACCGGTGCGGCTGTCCGCGCAGGCTGTGGTTCTCGCAGAGTTCCCACCTATTTCCATCGATGCCTCCTTGGCGCTTCTGGCCAATCTTAAGTCGGGTTCGCCATTAGATCCCTGCCCGGCCAAATTTTTGGCTAAGATGGCGACTGTGGTCAACCCTGTGGTTAATTCACTTGTGAATTTGTCTTTGAGGGAGGGGCAGGTCCCATCACCCTGGAAAAGGGCTATGGTGATCCCCCTCCTCAAGAAGCCTGGGCTTGACCCGGAGGTTCTGGCCAATTACAGGCCGATTTCCCTCCTCCCGGCATTGGCCAAGATCACGGAGAAGCATGTGCACGGTGCTCTTTCCAGCTTTCTTGAGTCCAGTGATCTGCTACATCCTTCACAGTCCGGCTTCCGCCCTAATTTAAGCACGGAGACGGCACTGTTGGAGGTGTCAGAGATCATTAGGGAGACACTGGACTCTGGAGGCCGGGCCATGCTTGTCATGCTTGATCTGTCGGCGGCCTTTGACACCGTCCCCCACGAGATGCTTCTCGCCAGACTTTATGACATCGGTCTGAGGGGGACGGTGCTTGATTGGTTTTCATCTTTTCTGGAGGGCCGCCGACAAACGGTCTGGGCCTCTCCGAGCTCCGCCGAGATGCCGCCATTGGGAGTCGGTGTTCCGCAGGGCTCTGTGTTGAGCCCGACTCTCTTTAACATCTTTATGACACCGTTGGCGGCACTGGTGGAGTCTTTTGTGGCCCAGATCGTGTCCTACGCTGATGACACGCAGGTGATCTTCACGTGTGGGAAAGATCAGGCTTTCGATGGGGAGAATATCCGGGGCTGTCTGGAGTTGGTCTTCAGCTGGTTCCAGTCGAACGGCCTCAAGGCCAATTCCAATAAATCGGAGGTGTTGTTCTTCGGTTGCTCCCATGACCCCGACTGGCGGGCCTGGTGGCCCACAGATATGTGTCCTCCTGCCTTGGCATCGCTGGTGGCAAAGAATCTGGGAGTAAAGATGGACAACAGCCTGACGCTGGTGTCACATGTTCGTGGCCTAACGGGCACTTGCTTTGGGCTACTCAAGATGCTTCGGAAGTTTTTGCCCCTGCTCACAGAAAGCATAGAAGGATCACTGTGCAGGCCTTAGTTGGTTCCAGATTGGACTATGCTAATGTCCTGTACAGTGGTCTGCCGGACTATCTTGTTCAGCGGCTGCAGGTTGTGCAGAATGCTGCAGCCCGCGCCATTTTTGGCCTCCATAGGCGAGTAGGAGCCTCCGGTTTGTTGCAGTCGCTTCATTGGCTGCCCATCCGGAAGCGGATCATGTTTAAAGTTCTGACGTTGGCTCATAAAGCGCTTTTTGGGGAGCAAAGTACCTCCAACGCAGGCTCGCCTTTTACCGTCCGGCCAGATCTTTGCGATCTGAATCATTGTTCTTGGCTGTGGTTCCTCGAATCAGGAAGGCACGTACTGGGGGGTGCTCCTTTAGTTTGAGGGCCCCTCAGTTGTGGAACACCCTGCCTCTGGCCCTACGGTCCTCCTCTAATCTGCTTCACTTTAGGAAGAGCCTGAAGACCTGGCTTTTTAACCTTTAGTATTTCTGTTGTTTTCTTCCTGTTTCAGTTGTTCGCTGTTTGGTGTTATGTTTTTTATTTTGAGCTGCCTCGAGAAAGCGCCGGGACACTCCTTTGGAGTAGCCGTGCGCTATAAAAATAAATGTATAACATAACATAACATAACATAACATATTGCGATTACTCTATTTGCGATCTTTACAAGATGCGTATCGCAGACTGCGATTTCGCAATGGATATTCGCAGATCTGACTAGTTAGGGTTAGGGCTCGGTTCCATTAGCCAAACGGGCAATTTTAACCATAGGGCTCAGGGCGCCTCAGCCCAGGTGTCGAGGCTAAGGGTGGAGAGGACCAGGGCAGTTTCCTGTTTGGCTGGGTGGAGAGGACAAGTCAGTTGCCTGTTTGGAGAGGATCATAGCAGTTGCCTGATTAGCCTGTTCGAGGCAGGCCTGTGGCCAGAGATGCTGCCCAATTTTCACTTACGAGCTACCACCTTAAGCCTTCCACATCTTCCACATCTGCCGACATCCAAACACAATACCAGCAAAGGCATTCTACTCATGCACCACAAAAAAGTCATACAGATTTCAATATGTATTGAACCACTCCAAAACCACTACAAAACCCCACAAACCACACCTACACCCAGTTCTACCCCAACTGAAACTTGCATTCTCACACAAAACACGACTCCGTCCTATACCACTAACACATCCACACATCACCAACGCAAAACAGTCACATTATACATAACTTTAATGCATCCAAAAACACACTCCCTGTTCAAACAAAACACCAGCTCTATCCTCTACTTGCTCCTAACAGAGCCCCTTTTATCATGACAAAACCTATACCCAGACTTCCATCACACCATCCATCAATAATGCCTCCTCTTTTTACCAATTGATCAGAAATAATACAATCCTTGCATGCCACTCCACTAGACGTATTACCTATTCCAATGTGCGAATCTAACACAAACACTCATAACTCTTGTTCATCCCCTCTTACACACCACATACTCTTCTCCAAAACACATCACCACCCCTGTACTATTCATATACCACTCACCAACAGTACTGCAAATACAAATCTTTTACAGAAAAACCACAACATCAATTTCCCCTCTCACTACTCCACTAAAACAAAATACACAAATCTCCATATATTATGTTCCTTACACATGTATTCCCTTTTTTATTTTAGTCCTATCATACAAGAAAAATAATTGATCTATTGAAAGCTTTACTCTGTCCTACCATCACCCTACACCTCTATCAATTTATCATCTAGCTTCACTCTCTCTCAATCCAAACCCTTTCTACTACTATGATCTCCAAATTAACCCTTCCTATACTCATACCTTCTTTACATCTCCTGGCTCACCCCAAGCATCATTTTACTTCTATGATCTCCTAAACAACCCTACTAAATTCTCCCTCCTGCTATCTCTCCTTTGACTCATCCCGGTACTCATTTCCTACTCTTTCTCCCTAACACCTCTCTACAGGCTCTTCCCTCCTCCATCCCTCCTTTGCTCATCCCAGACTTCAATTTACTACTATAATCTCCCAATTAACACTTCTGATTTTCTCCCTTTTCTAACACTCTATTACTCTATTCAATCCAACTAACAGACTCACATGTTCTCAGCTCATATTAACCTCCCTACACTAATACTATACTCATATTTCCCTGTACTAATCCACCACTAATCCTTTTAGGTTTTGGAGTAGCGTGCTAATTACCGAAAAGCACTTCGATGTCTCATTAGGGGTAGTAAATGCTATATAAATACAATTACAATTACAACAACAACTAACTGAAGTGACACATTGTGACTTGCAAGCATTGCAAAGGGTAAATCTAAGGAGGGCCATTGTAACACCCCTAAAAAAAGGTGAAAATCAGATTTCTATGGAGGAATGAAAACTGCCTATATCCAGCAGTCAATAAAGAAGAGAGCCAGTCCGAAGCCTTTGAATGGATGCCCGATCCAAAAAAGTCTGCCAAAAGCAGGGCACAAGTATAAGAGGAACTATGTGGTAATGCCGCCTTGGCCAATTATCATTCAAAGTTGACAAGGCAGACAGTAAGGCAACTTCTGTCCTAAATCATAGACAAAGTCCTGAGTGGCATGGGTCAAGAACCTCATTTGCATCAATATCTGTAGAAAATTGGTAATTGAAATCTTCCTGTAAAGCGTTAGTGGCCAGAAAGAGTACATAGAGGGGTCTAGCGTTACTTAATATCATAGGATCTGCACTCTATTTTGAGTAAGGGATAAATAAAACTTGTATGGAAGGATTCAGGGCCGTGTTCAATCTAATAGATGAATATCTTCTTAGGAATCTAGATGTAGATGTGGGTCATTTATATAGTGCAACTAACTGAATTATGACTTGCTTTGGAGTAGCAACGTTTGGTGGTATTGCACCAATTTCATTCTTGCTGTGTGCGCTGCCTTGATCATGTGCTTGCGTCTATTGGGAATTTCTTTTGCCGATAGTAATGTTTACTGGCAATAATTTGTGTACCTGTTATTTTCTTCCTGTAGTATAGTCCTTAATTAGCTCTTCATTTCAAAAAGTGCAGTATTTTCTGTTCCATTTACTCATTCTCATTTAAGGGATGAGACAACAGGAGTGTTCCCAGACGTCAGTAGCAACCATCAGTCTAAACACCAATATGAAGTGAAATACAAATCTTCAGTAAAGTAACATAGAATGATACCTTACAATGCAGCTCATTCACGAACTCATGACTAGATTTACTGCGTATCCATGCTTCAGGCTCACAGCACTGTTTGCAGAGCATCTGTGCTGTAACCATGTCAGACCTGTGCGCTACCCTGGGTGTACTAGTCCAACATAGTGTAATCGATCATTTCACAAGGAGGCACATTATTATACATAAAGAGGTATGGACTCTTCAATTTCTGGCTGAGCATGTAGAGATGGAGGACTACTAGGAACATCTGATCTTCCTCTCTGTTTTCGCTCTCCGGAGTCACAATTCTAAAAAAAAATGGCACAATAGAAAAGGTACATCACTGGGAATTCAGTTGTCCAGGTGACTGCTGTCTGTGCCACCGCAGGCTGGCAGCTGTAACATACACAGTGGAACCCGTTCCTCAAGGGCAGCTTCCACTTGGAGAAGGACAATTCAATTTTTTGCAATTGCAGGAGCGGTCGCAAACATTGATACTCTTCCTTGTGTGTTGCCGCTGTGGATGCCTCCTTACCCCCAGGTCCCTTCTGTCATCGTCCCATTCATTACAAAGTGGAGATAACCATCTCCCGACAGAAAAAAAGACCTGATGAATGCTGAGGACCCTAACCCCGCCCCTCCCGCTGGGAGTACGTAAGCAGTACTTACCCAGCATTCTCCCAGTTCTTTTATCAACAGAATTGGAACAAGGTGCTGGTGTTACTCCTGCTGGGCTGGAGTAACGTTTTCTTCTTCCACTCTCTATCTGGCTGCCTGGCTGGGGAGTCTGCTGGTTCAACTCCCGGCCTGCTGGGAGGCTCGGATGTTCCTGGCCGGCTCGTGCATGCTGGCCAGCCCTTTGCGGCTGGTGCGCCGGCCTCTCCGATCCTTCCAGGTTGCTCTGCGCGTGTTCCTGTGGCCAGGTCGGGTGGAAGACGTGCTGCAATTGCTGGTTCTCCTGCCTTGGTGTGGCTGCTGGTTGGGTGCCTTGGGCTCGTTGGCGGCGGTGGGGGGCCTTGTTCCTGTTTACTGGCCCCTCCTGGTGAGAACCGTATAGCAGTGTATCTTTCCGTCCCTTTTTTGGCTCCTTGCTGCTGTCGTGTTACACGATTCGATTGTGGCTGAATCCCTCCTGCCCTGGCATGGTTCTGGGGGGGTGCGCCTGGGTGCCCGGGGGAGCCTTGTACTTGTCGCCCAGTCCCCACCTCCAGGTGTGTACCACGTTTCAGTCTCTTCAACTCACATCCTGACGGGCGGTTGTAGTGAATGAGCCACTTTAGTGGTCTGATGATCTGTGATGACCCTCGATCACCACCATTGTGAACTGATTTTAGTGTGCTATGTTACTTTAGCCTTAATATAGGATGGTCTTGCATTAGAATAATCTTGCCTAAGAATAGAAGGTATGGGATGTCGAGGTGCAGAGTTGTTGGTGATGGTGCACACATGTGCTCCATAGTGGATACTGAGGGATTAAGGGCATAGTGTTATTTGAGTTAGGTGAATTATGACTTTAGCCTATGGGCTCTGACGTGGTCTAATATCATTCTGCTTTCCAAGTAGTAGAGGCCTATGCTTGAGCAACTCCATATTCTAAACTGCAGCCATCTTCTGAGCCTCTGTAGGTGAGAGGTTATATTTTAGATTACATGTGTTGTTCACCGGCAGTGAACCAGAGCAGACCAGTTCTTATCAGGAGGAATGTGCCTTCTTCGCATTGGCGCCATAACAAAACACTTGGCCAGCTGCTGTTGGGTGCTTGGTGTGGAAAGGTACAGGAATCTTGTGAGAAAGGTAGGCGGGTTCTTCCAGAAGCTTCGTTAGAGGATAGAGTTCTATATTAGAGAAAGGGGGTCCGAGAGAGGGAGAGATTCAAGATGCTGAGAGATGCTGAGCTGGGATGCTGAGCTGAGATGCTGGTCTGATGTTTTGGCGGTCTGATGATACATCACGGTGCAGACATGCAGTCGAGTTTGTGCAACAGAGAGTCCGGACCCAACCAGAGAGGGAAAGAGAGACGGACTGTTCTTCAGATGACAAGACGCCTAAGATTATGGTGAGGTGTTCCAGGTGTACTTATTGTACCTAACTATGCTTTTATTTTCAGGCTCTATGTATATGTATGTGTTGATGATTGCTACTAATGTTTACTGTGATGTTTAGTCATTTCTTTCTTTTGTCATCCTATTATCATGTAATAAAGAAACCCTAGAGCATATCATTTGTTTGTATTCCTTGTGAGGAAAGGGCGGGACCCTTTTTTTACCAAGTACTTACAGAGGGATGGGCGATTCCCCTCTAATGGGTAATTGTTGATACGGGAGGGAAATCGGCTCCCATCAGGGATGTCTAAATTACATTGCTAGGAGGAGCATGTGCTGTGTACCCTCTTAGATGAGGAGGTGTTGTGAATTTCTGCGTACCCTCTCGGATGGGGAGGTGTTGTGACTTGTTGTTATTTGCGAGTTCCTCGGCAATGGTCCTATATGTTGTCAGTGTTTATTCCTTTCTTGGGTAAGTATTGTGAAATGTGGTGTCTTTCTGGATCTTGAGGAAGGATGTGGTAAGTAATGGCCTGGTGACTGACAGAAGCACCAAAATATACAGAGAAGTAGGTCATTACAGCGGTTCAATAGTAGCTGCCTGGGGCTCTGTGTGCAGTGTCTTCGGTGTGCAACGGAGCTTCTCTTTGGTGGCCTAAGGGTCATAAGTTTGAATCTTGGCACAGTGGATTCTGTCAATGTTTTTCATTTCTTGGGTTCTGCAGACGTCCTCTGTTATTTCCAGCACTCACTGTTCCTCTCTTTCTTGCTCCATGCCCTCCCGCAGGTGGTGCTGCTTCCTCCTGCCCTGGCGTGACTCCCAGTGGTGCACCTTGGGCTGGCTGGAGAGGGCCTTCTTCCTGTCTCCCGGTCTCCCTGGGTGTGTGCAGCATCGCATGGTGGTGTCTGCTTTCCCCGTGTGCTGTCCACTGGCTGCAGCTCTGTGCTGGTGCTCCTTACCCACGTTTAGGTCCCTGGTGCGGGGGGTGGTGCTTCCACGGGCTCCATTTCGCCATGCTTTTGTTTCTGTTTGTTGCTTGTTGGCCCCCTTCTTCCACTGGGTGTCTCTTCATGGATGCCTAGGTGCTTCGGGCCGCTTTGTTGTCTTCCCTTCCCACGTGGCGGTGGCTGTTTCCACCTTTGAGTGAATGGCTCCTTGTGCTGGCTGCTGCGCTGCCCTGTTACGCCTCACCTATTGTCTTGTGCCCCTTCTGCCTAGTGTTAGGCTCTTCGTGGGTCTAAGGGGGGGTCTGTTGGTTAGCCTCCTTTGGGTGCGGGCAGCGTGGCAAAGCCATTTTCTTTCTGGGTGGGGCTGTCCTCCAGTGCTTCGTTGCCAGGAGTTCTTTTTCCTGGCCTTGTCGGTCCTGGTTTGGAGTCCTCCTGGATAGGACCGGTGCTGGGGTAGTTCGCCTCTTCTGTCTTTCCTTTGTAGCTGTCAATTTGGGTTCCTGGCTCATCCTGTGTGACGGGGTTCCTCGCCTGGTCGCTTCCCTTGCTGCTTCTGTGCCGCATTTCCTCTTGTTTGCGCCCTTGGCCCTGGTTTCAGTCTTACCTCCTGGGGGGCATCTGCCCTCCACTTGTTCTGACCCGGTGGCTCCCTGGGTGGGTGCCTGCCTGGGTTTTCAGGGGGTTGTGCCTCTACAACCGCTTGGTATCCTACTCTTGTGGCTTGTGCTGGGTGGGTCTGGTCCTTCCCTGTTTTTGTGTCCACCTGGGGCTGCCGCGGGCTGCGGTGTGTGTTCCTCCTGTGGTGGCACCTTTGGGTGTGTTTTCTGTTTCTCTTTGTTGGGCCCTCCCTGCCTCTGGCTGGGTTCCCTGCTGGGCCCTGGTCTTCTCTGGTCTTGGCCTTTGTTTTTGGTGGGTCGGGACTGGTTGATGTCCTGCTTGTACTTGCCTGGGTGGTCCGAGGGCTCTGGGTTTCTAATGCCGGCTGTTCTCCTCTGCCCTCTGGCATTTGACGGGGTCAGGCCTGGCTGTTTCCTAGTTGTGGGTCTCCCGGCTCTTCGGCTGTGCTGTTCTCTTTGCTGTTTTGGGGCTTCTGGCCCTGCTCTGGTTTCTGGCTGGCATGGTCTCCGTCTGGGGTTGGCTGTTCCCTCTGCAGTAGCGTCCTGGTTCTTGCAGGGTTGGGGTGGTCCTGCCCCTTGTGGCCTCGATCCCCCCACATTCTGGCTGCATGCCCCCCTCTTTTTAGACCGCTCTTGTTGGTGGTGTCTTTTGTTCTGTCCCGCCCCTTTTTTCTCTGTCGGAGGTACCATCGCCGGGTGCTTGTCTAGCCCTTTTGGGTGCCTGCTTGCCTGGCTACTGGTTTCCTGCTGCTTGCTGCTGTGGTGGTGGGGGGGTCAGGGGCTTGTGCCTCTGGCTACTCGTGCCCTCCCTCTTGCCTGTGCCCTGCTGGGGCCCTACCCTATTTGGACCTTCCCAGTGTGTGGGTTGGGCCGCCGGGTCCTTCTGTTTGGGCGAGTGCTTGGCTTCTGCCCTGGCTTTAGTTTTGCTTAGCGCTCTTTTTGCCTTGGTTCTGCCCTGTGGGTTTCTCCCCTGCTTCTGCCCTCCCATGATGCGTGCTGGGCTGTGGAGTTTGTGGGCCTGCGTGGTTTGCTTTGGCTTTCGCCCTGACTACTGTTGCCTCTCTGGCTTGCCTGGTTTTAGGGGTTCTTTTCCCCTTGGAGTTAGGGTTTCCAGGCTATGGCTTTTGGCCCTGTCCCTCCCCTTTCGGGCCTTTGCGGTGCAGTGTAGTTGACCCCTGGTCTTGCTAGCCTGTCTGTTGTTGGTCGGTGGTCTGCCTGGATTTTTGGGGGGCATCTCTGGCTGGCCTGTTCTGTTGCAAGTATCCTGCTCATACACAGAACTGTGCACAGAGACCGAGGACGTCAGTGAATTGTGGTGTACCAGAAACTCATCTTCGTACTTAGAAAACCCCCAACCAGCTAGCATCAATGTCACATTAGCTCTTCGTCCTATAGCAAAGTAACCAATGATTAGACAACCTAGAACATGCGACTTAGGATCATCTGAGGAATGGTGGGAAGTGAGAACACTCTTTGGTTATACTCTCATACCAGTCCACAACAGGAGTAAATAAGAGACACAGTAAGGTTAAAATATTTATTTTAATGACGTGATCTCATGTGCAGTATCATAGCCAACATAAGCAGACATATGATTAAAAGTAATATGGTCAGCATGGTTACAATTCCATGAAATACAAAAGGAGAAATCCTATTACAATGATGTTGCAAACAGGTCCTATAGCGCCTAGTTTTAACACCCTCCCTATATAGGAACTATGAATTATAAACTATAGAAGGTCTCTTAGGCTTGCTTTGGAGGACCCCATTAGCTTTCCGCTCAGTAAGCATAAATTACATCTGGCTCAGCATAAGCTCTCTGCATCCCTGGAAACGGAAGTCTTCCAAGTGCCTGAAATCATGGCTAGTGTGTGATAATAAGGACGCCAGAATCTTACTTGGCTCACAGCTGCCAAAATGTTGTGTCTAGAAAACGTTACCCGAACATGTCGAAAAACAATGAACATGTTTTGATAACCTTGACGGCTTTAGCACCCACTGTGCAGACTAATGGCATGATGTAAGTCTAGAGATGTCGAAAACAGACCTTTTCTCATATGTAGACGTTCGTGAAGGCTAACTTACAAAAACAGCTATGGAGTGTCGTGGGCAAAAGCACCAAAAGGTAAATGTGAGGCGACGATCCACAGACCCCTACCAGGAGGGCGCCCTCCCCCTCGTGTACCTTGTCCGGCACCCCCGGGACTGTCTTCATGTCACGAAAACGCCGCAACCAAGGCAGGAAGCCGAACACCAGCCATCACCAACGAAACCCCGCCCTTCTCTCTCCCACAGGAGCCAACCAGAACGACAGGGCCAGAGGAACCTTATCACGATGACCCCGGAAGTCCCGCCCCAAAGGCAGAGCCAGCACAGGATAAAAACAGGGATGCAACACAACACGGCGTCGGAGTTTCGTGGCAGGACCCTCTGGCTGGAGACGGAGAAGGAGAGCAGACGTGCGAGGACGAAGTGTGGACCGAGGAGTGGTGGAGTCCCTTGGAGGTGGCTGGAGAGCGGCCGTAACTCGGAGGAGAGTTACGGCGGACCGCGTGAGTGCCTTTTTCCTCCTTTATCCCTACTCATTAGGAGTCCGTGTTAAAGTCCCTGTACATATTCCCTCTCTCCATAGCCTCACCGCCCCTGCACTGTATTATAAGTGTACAGCACTTCACTTGAAGACCCCTTCCGTTCCTCTCACGCCCCACCCCAGCACCCTCTCTATTTTCTCGACCTGTATTCCGTCCTCCCGGTACCTTCCTTCCCGCACTGTCGCTTTCCGCCCCTTCCTGCACTACCCGGGTGTCGGTAAACAGTTAAGTCTCGGTACTTGCTGGATAGGACTAACGGTCCCTTGTTTTTCCTCTCTTCCGGTCCTCCTGGGAGCCTCCCCGTCACCGGAACCTTCCCCGGACCATCGGTGGACGCCGAGAAGCAGAGAAGCACCGACCCAGAGTCCATCGCCTGGAGCCACACCTTCCGCCTCTTGGAACTATCTGTACTGTGCAAACCGTAATAAAAGCCAACTATTGCCCACTACATACGGCCTCCTCGCCTGCTTTTCCGGCCCGCTACACCCACTCCATCACAGTAAAATAGCGTTTAAACTTCTAATAAGCCATGCTAACATAACATGCACTCAAAGCAGGCCCTAGGCCATACTACACCCTCCCTTGATCGGGAAATGCACAATAAAGGGGGCAAGATTCATAGAATGCAGAGCTCAAGTTCAAATGAGACAGAACCAAGTTCAGGAATTTTGCCAAACTTGATAATTGGGAGTAAAATCTGAATTAAAAAGAAACCAAGTTAGTGAAAACAACCACGGTTGGCCATGGTGTGAAAAAAGACCTAAAAATTGTAAGAAAAACATTAAGGCAGTACAGGGAGAGAAAAAAAATCTTCACGAGTTCAGTTTGTGTCTATGAAGCAAAAAAGTCACACTTCAATCCAACAGCATATAGGCACCATAAGTTGCAACTGCCTCCATTAGGAAGTTGTTGTCATCATCCATGAACATTTCAGCCACCCAATTAAGTAATGGAAATGGACATACATGCTCTTCGATTGCCGGAGCCTCTAGCACCATCAGAGGACAATTTGGGCTTACTTCAATATAACTGCGCGCCAGAAAGTCTTTGGCAGCAGTTCAAATGTTCCAATTGCCTAGAACCCCATGAGCCGCTGCGCAGGCCATAATCCCGAAACTAGAACAATCTATTTCATGAGCAACTAAGGGACTCATTAGTAGATTAAAATCCAGGTCAGGAGACACCGTGTTGCAAAAATCCAGGGCCCATTCAAATCCACAATCCAGGCAATGGAAAACAGGCTGCACGCAAGTGAAAAAAGAGAATCGGAAAGATAAACCATACTCCACACTCAAAGTCACCCGAGGCAGCGACCCATAGTATTCTAACATCCGGTTACGAAGCTGGAGCAGCCGGGGCAGATCGTCATGGGGCACAGATTGTGCATCCATTCTGGAGTAAACAAATTAACAGCAGTATGCCCGCTCCCAAAGCGAGAATTAACGGGAAAACGCCGAAGACACAAGAAAAAATAGAATGAAAAATGCAGTGATCACACCAAATAATGTTTGAAATGAGGTCACAAGGCCAGAATATACTACTTTAAAAAAGTGTGCCAGGCCAGTGGTCGACGAGGCATTAAAGATTGTGTGAATCAAAGCACCGAAATGCAGGGGCAGGTCTGTGTTTAATAAGGCATAACCTCAGTACGAGTATTTGCAATGTGAAGGACGAATGCCTCAAGTGCAGGTGTAAGGGGGACTTCCTTTTGGGACAAAAGAGCTCCTATTCGACTCATCTTGTTGAACTCTGCTTTCAAGGTCAGGATAGAAGGCCAGATGGAAACATCGAGCCTCCCATGTGGAGGAGGAAACAAGACATTCTTACAGCAAACCACGTGCTGGGAAACTGTAAAGATATATGGAGTACCGGCAAGCATACCAAAACAATTTTCATTATTTAATAATAAATAACTACCGTTTGCAAGCAGTGTGAAAGTCTGTGTAGTAGCTGGGGTGGGGGTGCCTTTCAAAACACACGCAAGATTTGAGCTTGGACATTGCAAGAACCGTACAATTGCAGATTTCTACAGACTAATGAATGATCTGGTGTTGATGTGCAATCTTCACCTTTCAAATAAACTTCCTTTCCTTCCCTCAGGCACCTATATGTGAACGGGAGATTCCAAACTTCATGAAGATAAACACTACCTAAAGGTTCAAATCTACCTATGGCGTAGTGTTTCATGCAAGACTCAAATTTAAACAGGGGAAAAGATAGAGTTATCAACCCATGAATGAGCCAAACTGCATAATTCAACTCAGCCACTGAAAATCATAACGGCTCAAGTTTTTCAATATGCAACAGCGAAAATGTGGCATCCTTCATTGACATAAATTGTTGTTTAACAGTCAAATTAAAAGGCAAAAATAACAAACTCGTGTTCATGTAATCCCAAAGCACATTGCCATTTTTCAACGTTTGAAGAGTCCATGCAAACTGCATAACAGAACGCAATTGATTCTGCCCATGGTACAGTACGGTACAAAAGGGGGTGGTGATGGACGGAGCATCTGAACCAGTCATAAACTCACACCCAGTCAACAGATCTGGGTTTAATCCATCACCGTTCTTTAGCCCACTCGGCCACCCCAGTACAGACATAGCCATATGCAAATCAGTCCGACCCTGTGCCTCATGGGAACAGTCCAGCCCAAACTGCCAAGCCAAGCCTTCCCTGGACCGGAAGCAAGCTTCCTATGACCAGTTTCTGGCATTTCAGCCGTCTTCGGCTTGCTTGAATCCAGTGGCAAAGTGAGCAAGGGACTCACGTCTGAGCATACCCTGCCAACTTATGGCGAACAAAGCGGTACATAAGGGGGCGGTGATGGACAGAGCATCTGAAGCAATCAAACACTCACACCCAGTCAACAGATCTGGGTGTAATCCATCACCATTCTTTAGCCCACTCTGCCACCCCAGTTCAGACATGGCCATATGCAAATCAGTCTGACCCTGTGCCTCATGGGAACAGTCCAGCCCGAACTGCCAAGCCATGCCTTCCCTTGACCGGAAACAAGCTTCCTAGGACCGGTTTTTGGCATTTCAGCCGTCTTCAGCCAGGCTTGCTTGAATCCAAAGGCAAAGTGAGCAAGGGACTCACGTATGAGCATATGAATCTTCAGCATCAAAGGCAGCATAATATTTCAAATCAGAAAACAAAGCCTCTACGGCCTGGACGTCCCAATCAGCAGAGCAAATATTTTGTTTAACCCCATCCCCCATAGAAACACGGAGTACATTGGGAACATTAATAACCTCTGTGGGACCATGAATCTGGAACTTTACAGCATCCCATAGAATCCCATCTAAAACGGGCCAAGCAGTTATATTCACAAATGTCTGGTCCCTCTTCACTTTGTGAGAAGAGGAGTGGGGGGGCCAAAGTTCCATCAATCTGTCTAATTGAAGTTCTTTCTTGAACGTAGTGTCCATTGATAAAACAAAAAAATACACCACAAATGCGACGAACATGAATAAAAAAACTGCAAACAGTACCAGCCAAATGTAAGTCCAAGGGGGTATCAAAAAATGTTTTTTAAACCAGGTAGCAAAAATCGAAACTTTTGAAGGGGCCTTAGATGTTGTAGAGCCAGTGTCAAATGAAAAACGGGATAGCCACACGGGTCTCCAAACCAGGCATAGACAAGTCAGTGGGGTAAGTATATTCAGTATAATTAAGAGGATCACCAGCAGTTGAATTCAATAAAGGATTCGCAACTGTAGTGGAGTGGTGTGGCTCACTGGTTAGAGGCGGCAGACCCGGAAGCAGGAGTCGGCCCGGGACCAGGGCTCAATTCCCGACGCGGCAGGGTCTTGGACCAGGGTCAGCGGACTCGATAATTCTCGACTCGGTGCCTACTCTAACCAGAGGTCCCACTCGGCAACTCTGCCTAATCTCCACAATGGCCCCATCAACGCCGGGGATGCCTGGCTCCACCTTGGAGACTCCCAGTAGGGACCATCCCACAGGGAAAGCCAGGACGGGTTCCCCAGTGGCATACCGCGCCAGGATACTCCGGTAGTAATTGTGCGCGTTACAAAACAGCTTATAACATAACATAACTATATGCATTTGAATGACAACATCAGGCCCGATGGCAGGATCCGGAACTAAAACAGAGTGTCGCACCATTGCTGGACACAAAACTGCAGGAGTCATACTATGATGAATCGGCCACCCTGTGTAGTTTGACATTGTCAATGGAGATGTACCTGTTCCCCTTGCGCCCAGGAAGAGGAGGTAAAATGACTGTTCTTGTACCCTGCACACCAAGCACGGCAACTAGAGCTTGATAGGAAGGACCAAATTCTTTCTTGTTGTCCATCTTCTCTTGGACCAGTTCTCCAACTTGAGGTAGCCAGCTGACTACCGGAATCTGCAACGCATTTTCAGATGTGGAAGGCAAGTGTTCCTTTGCAAGACTGTCTCTGGTCTTTTGTAGGTTCTGCAAAACATTACAATGTTCATCTATGTCAAAGGATGCGGCTGTCGTCGCCATGCCTAGACCATCAAGGTCCAGGACCAACATTTTGATGCCAAAGAGCATTTCGTATGGGATCCGGCCACCCAGAGACCTTCTAGGGAGATTATTTAGTGCACGTTGTATGCTATTGAGGTGTTTAAGCCAGTCTCTGCCAGTAACTAATACCTTAGCTGTCAAGGATTGCTTTAAGTCACGGTTTATCAGCTTCACAACACTATTACCTTCAGGCCGGTATGGAGACGAAAATTTGACCTGGACCCCCAATGAAGCCATGGCATCCTTGTACGCCTTAGAGGCGAACGCTGGACCCTGGTCCGAATGGAAGGTACCACAAACAAAAATTCCCACAAAGACACGCAAATTCCTTACGACAGTTCTGGAATCAGCACTCCTTTGAGAACATAGCCACACAAAGCGCGTGCAGGAGTAAACTGCTACTAAGATGTACTTATAGGCAGTATCAGATGAGAAAGGACCGCAGTGATCTAAATAAACACACGCAAGTGATTTATTAGATATGTACAACTGAGTTTGGGGCGGTCGTGTAGCAGTAGAAGGTTTAATTTGCTGACAAATGCCACATTGAAGGACATAATCACGCGCTTGTTTGTACAAACCCCGCCACCAATATCGTTGCTGGAGAGGAGAAACAGTAGCTAACACGCCGGCATGCGCCGAAGCCATCCCGGCGTGGGCTGCTGTAATCAAAGCCTGCCAGCGGGCCACGTTGGGTATTAACCTTTCACCAACTTTGTTAATTCTCACAGAAGGAACTTTATCAGGGCTTAAATGATAAGAGTATTTAGAAGGGAAACCTCTATGGTAATTACCTCCCTTCTCTGTTGCGGCAATAGCTGCCAAGATGTCATCATCAATCTTACTTTTGGAACGTGTAACCGCTGCTACTGCATATGTTGCAACTGCTGTCTTCGCAGCCTCATCCACGGGACAGTTGCCAACAGCGTGCACTCCAACACGCTGGTGACCCAGAGTATGAATTCCAAAGACAAGTGGCAGCCTCTCTTTAAGCTCAGCCACCCGAACCCAGATCATTTTATGCTTTATTGTGCGCCCCTTGGAGTCACGATAATCATTTTGAGTCCAGAAGGGTAGATTGTCTTTGTAGGATTGAACACAGTAGTAAGAGTCGCTTACAATTAGAGTGGTCACACTGGGGTCCGTGTACTCCAATGCAAGCATCAGAGCACGGAGCTCTGCCAATTGGGCGGTACAGTCCCCTAATGTCTGAGTATGCACGACATTGGACTTGAATTCACCATCCACCATAGTACCAACCACAATTGCGCAGGCTGAAAAATATGCTTGCTTTGATCCGGAGCCGGTTGTGCGCTTCTGTCAGTGTAAATGAAACAATGGAAATCCTCAAGTGGGCGCAGAGTCAGAGGAGCAGGATGAACAAATTCATACTGCAAGTACTCTTGAGTCTGCAGTGAGGAATCAAAGATGAACGTGACATCTGGAGATGTCAAGGACGTAGCTCATTGTATCCACTGAGGGTGCAAAGCTTTGGAATTTGGTACACTGGCTTTCGTCACTGCCTCTAAGGCAGGATTCGGAGTAACAACCAAAATGGGTTTTCTCTGCGACAGTGCAGGTTCCTTAAGAATCGCCATTTGCACTGCTGTCAAAACTTTTTCCACAGTGGAAAACCGCAACTCAGCCGAAGTGTATAAGTATGACTTGTAAGTGATAGGGACTGTGTCACCCTCATTAGAAGTGAGGTACGTGAAACCCACCACCCCAGGTACGATTCTGATTACCAGGTTGGTGTGGTTATCACGGGTCAGCAAGAATTTAGATTCAAGCAGATCAGCCTGCAAAGATTGCAAGATGGCTGAATGCTCAGGCAGCCAGTACGATTTGGAAAAAGAAGGTTATATCAAAGCATTAAGAGGCTTGATACGCTGGGCATATTCTGGTATGTAGGTTCGCCCAAAATTCAGAAAGCCCAGTAAAGATTGTAGTTTCTTCAGTGTTGTGGGAGCTCGCAAAAGTTCGCATTTCTTCAAGAAGTGAGGAGCTAAACCTTGACCTTCATTGTTTTTTTTTTCCAATACATTTTTATTGTTGTACTAAGCACATCATCCAAGAAAAGATAGTGACACGGGCTGGCTTCAACATTCAGCCAGTATCCGTACAGACCGCAACTTTTCATTCGCCTATGTAAGAGTACCCCCCCCCCAGCCCTCGGATTAATGCAAA
This sequence comes from Lissotriton helveticus, assembly GCF_964261635.1. Classification (NCBI taxonomy): domain Eukaryota; kingdom Metazoa; phylum Chordata; class Amphibia; order Caudata; family Salamandridae; genus Lissotriton; species Lissotriton helveticus. The sequence goes on along the minus strand of NC_136067.1, from coordinate 1,756,016,677 downwards.
TCAAACCAAGGCATGTTATAACTGTAACTCAGTGAGAAAAACAACCCCTCAACTACAGCTCCTGCTCGCCCACCCCCGCCCCATCCCATAATTCCTCCATCCCTTCTCAATGAAGTGCGTCTCCTCGAACCCACACAGGGCACCCCCTAGGTATAGTGTAGCAGGCCCAGACTCTTCCCCCTTTAAATTCGTGCATGCATCTATCACCAGGTGTAGCAGTGCTCCCCTTTAGAACTCATGTGAGGTCACTCTAGTCCGTGGTAGAGCCTCCACTTTGTCCATACCCTTCTGAACTTCTTTGGGCACCCTCTAGCCTTGTATGTCACTCTCTCCGCCGCCATGTAGAGGTCGAGCCCTCTCCTCCACTCCTCTAGTTCTGGTGGCTCGGCCGCACCCCAGCACTTAGCGATGTCCCTCTTGGCCACCACCAGGGCCAGCAGTAGAAATATGATCAGAGGGCGAGCCAAGTCGACTTCCGTCATCAACCCCAACAGTGCTAGTTTGGGGTCACGTGGTAAAGTGGTTTCCAGGACCTCTTCCAGTTCTGCAAATACATCCTCCCAATACCTCTGTATGACTGCACAGCCCCAAAGTGTGTGGTAGAAAGTTCCCTCTGACTGGTGGCACCTAAGGCATGACATGTCAAAGATCTTCCCCATTTTGAACAGTCGTACCCTATCGTAGTATACTCTATGGAGCACTTTCAGCTGAATGAGACGGAGTCTGGACTTAATCGCCACCTCGCGAGGGTGCATGAGGACCAGCTCCCAATCCAGGTCTTCCATGTCCCCTACATCTGCCTCCCATCTATTCCGCAGGGCCTGTAGTGTGCCTAATGTATTGTTGGTCAGTGTCCTGTAAGTTAGGGACACCGCCCCCCTCCCAATATGCTCCTGTAGCAACCTGCCCTCTAAAGGGGCGTATTCTGGGATGTCTGTCAGATCTATGTTCTGCGCCCTCCAGGCGTGCCTGAGCTGGGAATACCTATAGCGCTGAGTGTCATGCAAGTTAAATTCCTCCTGTAGGGCGCGGAATGTTTTCAGTTCTCCCCCGGCAATTACGTCTCCAATAGACGAGATGCCGATGGTGTCCCAATGTCTAAAGCCCGTCAGTTTGTGTAGCTCACCCAGCCACCTACAGTGCCATAGCGGGGTTTGCCGGGTGGGACGTTTGTCCCATCCCATGTGTTTAATTGCCCTGTTCCACGCCGCCAGCGTGATCCTGGTAGCCGGTAAAAAATGCCTCCCAGCTGGGCCACCGTATAGGTAGTACAGAAGGTTCATGTGAGACCATTTTGAGCGTTCTAGTGCGTATGTGGGGTAGTCCATTGCTGTGTGTAACCACTCATTTATCGGGGCGAGGTGTTCTGCCCAATAGTATGCCTCGAGGTTGGGAAGGGAGATCCCACCGCTGTACTGGTGGCGTTGCAGTGTGGTTAAAGCCACTCTTGGGTGTTTCCCCAACCATAGGAATGTTCGCAGATCCCCGTGTATAGCTGACAAGGTTGCGGGCGGGAGGGGATAGTATTCATTCTGGAGTACATAGAGGAACTTTGGCAGCAGGACCATCTTATATAGTGCTGCTCGTCCCAGTATAGTGAGCGGAAGCTGCTTCCACCGGTCCATGTCTAGTTTAGCACTCGCCACGACGCGTGCCACATTTTTAGTGAAGGAGAGTGTTTCGTCTAGTGTTATGAAGACCCCCAGATATTGGAATCCCTCCGTGGTGTGGATGAGAAGCTCCGGCAGGCACTCCCTCCGCTCTCGGCCGTGTGGGTCATACAGGATCGATTTATGCCAATTTATGGTATGACCAGCTCGCGCCCCGAAGTCATCCAACTCCTTGAACAGGACCGGGATCGTGGTCTCCGGGTCCGTCACGAACAGCAGAACGTCGTCCGCATACAGTGAGATTTTTTCCTGGGTTGACTCCGGAGTCCCCCAGGTAAACCCCCTGATCCCTTGATTCTGTCGGATCCGGATCATTAGTATTTCTATCGTCAAAGTGAACAATAGGGGGGACAGTGGGCACCCTTGACGTGTTCCCCTGTAAATACTGAATTCGCGCGACAGTCGTCCATTTACTCGCACTCGTGCCTTTGGGCCCGAGTACAGGAGTCGAAGCCACTGCAGAAACTTAGGTCCAATGCCGAACCTCTGCAACGTCTCAAACAAGAAGGGCCAGTGAACCGCATCAAAGGCCTTCTCGGCGTCCAACGAGAGGAACCAGTGTGGCTCGCTCCTCTCTCGGACTTCCTGTAGCCAGTTATGGGTGCGGCGGAGATTTAGTTTGGTCGCCCTGTCCGGCAGAAACCCGGACTGATCTGCATGTACTAAGTCAGAAATGACCCCCCGTAAGCGCCTAGCCAGTATCGTAGCCAGAATCTTCGTCTCCATATTAAGGAGAGAGATCGGGCGGTAGGAGGTGCACTTGTCTCTAGGTTTCCCTTCCTTATGGATAGGGACAATTGTGGCCATGGCCAAGTCTGGTGGCAAGCTCGCCGTTTGGCGTGCCTCGGCAAATAACTGACTAATATGGCGTTGCAGCAGGTCCGCTGTACGTTTGAAGAATTCCGCCGGGAAGCCGTTGGGTCCCGGTGTCTTCCCCGGCTTCAGGGACGTTATTGCTTCTCCTATTTCTTCGAGCGTGATCTCCGCCTCCAGTGCCGTAGCGTCTTCCTGAGACAGTTGCGGAATCTCCATGTCACTTAGATAGTGGTTAGCGTCCGTCTCGTTCCCCAAGTCTCTAGCTCTATAGAAGTCCTCGTAATATGCTGCAAAGGCCTCCGCTATATCCTCGTCTGTGTAGGCTGTCCTGTGCCCTGCCCCTTCAATCCTGTCAACCCATCGCGTTGCCCTTTCTCTCTTGCTCAGCCATGCCAGGAGTTTTCCCGATTTGTCACCCACGTCGTAGAGGCGGTGGATGGTCGCCAGGGCTTGTGTTCGTGCCTCCCCCGTGACCAGTTCTCTATAGTGTCTCCGCGTGTCTAGTAGCTTCCTAAGCGTCTTTTCTTCCTTTCCCTGGTGGTATTCTGACTCGAGGTCTAAAATCGTGGCCTCCTCTGTCATAACCGCCTGGTGTAATTCCCTCCTGGCAGTTCCCAATCTGCAATTTACACGACCTCTAAGGACCGGCTTCAATGCTTCCCAGAGCGTGATCCCTGATTCTACTGAGCCCTCATTCTCAGCCATATAGACCTTTATGTCTGCTCTGATTCCCTTCAGTATATCTGGTGTTTGCAGATCCCATGTTGCGAGGCGCCATTCCCTAGTCTTTACCCTTCTCTCTCTTCCCAGGTGTACATATAGGGGGGAGTGGTCCGAAATTCCCCGTGCTTTATATTCCGCTATGTCAGTGACCAGAATAAAAGGAGTAGGCCTCCTGTGTCGGGTGGAGCCATCTCCAAACATCAGTGAGGCCCAAAGTGTTCATCTGTCTAGCCAGTGCTGTACCCTGTCCTGCCGTACGTGGGGATCCCGATCTATCTCTGGTGGTACACATTACATCGTTAAAGTCCCCCCCCACTATCTGAATCGTGTCTGCCGTGTCCAGAAGGATAGCCGTGACCGCAGTGAGGGTGCGTGCCTGCAGTTTTGGTGGGGCGTAAACCGAAACAATTGTGTATCTGCGCCTCTTCCATGTTCCCTGCACTCCTGCATATGTCCCCTGTGGGTCCAACCATGTGCGGGTTACGTCAAACGGTGTGGATTTTTTAACTAGGACTGCCGCCCCCCTGGAATCTGCCGTGTAACCTGCGTGCGCCAGCACCACGTGCCTACCTCTTGCTATAAAAGCGCATTGAGTGCCTCTGAGATGCGTCTCCTGAAGTAATATTATGTCAGGCGCTAGCCTCCTAAGATAGGTATTCACTAGACCCCTTTTAATCTTTGACCCAAGGCCATTCACATTCCATGAGAGTATAGTGACCCCAGGGTCACCGGTGTGGTTGTGATCTAGTGGGCCTGCCATTGTGCGTTTCTTCCGTAGTTCCCCGGATGACACTCGTAGTGGTGTGGTGTAAGGAGCGTATTAGCATGCAGTCGCTGTTTCACAACATCCCCCCCTCCCCAACTCAAAAGAACTCTGGTCCCCCCTGGACCCCCCCCCCCCCCCCACCACCCTCCCCGTCCAGACTCACCCCCATATAGGACCGAGCTTTCAGCGGGAGACGGTCTGTCGCCCACCCCTTCCCACCCCTTAACTCAACTAAAACCTTGCCTTTCCCCCCAACTCGAAAGGCAGTGAGAGCGCCTGGTCCAGTGTCTATCTAGCCCAGTGTCTCAACCAAGTCTATGAAGGAAAGCATAGACACTGAACCGGGGAATGACAACCAACACAAGGGAGGACTGGGAACTTGCGTCTCCTCGTGTCTCCCGGCCGTCTTCTTCAGTTAGCCACTCTGCATTGTTCAGGAGTGTGAGTCTTGCGTGGCGGTGTCGGTCCCGCTCTGTTTGCCGGATGAGTCTAGTTCCAGGTGGTGGATCTCCTTCTCCAGCGGATGCATCGAGTCTCTCTCCTCACCAGGGTCTACTTCCCCCTGTACCGAGTTCCCATCGTCCGTTCGATCGTCATCGTCTCCTTCCGAGAGTGCCGAATGGCGTGGGATTTGTCATCTCGCGCCCGCCGTGGAGGACCCTCCTGGCGATTCTGATCGGCCTCTCCTGGCCCCCGCGGGTATGCGTGCCTGATACGGAGTCCCAGTCACGCGGGAATGGAGTCTCCTCGATGTCCGCCGTTGTGGCTTCGGGAGCCCCCAGCTGACTCTCTCTCTCAACGACCTGTCTAATTCCTCGCGTCCTGCCGTCTCTCTGCTGTTAAGGACAGGCCTCTCTTCCAGCCACTGCCAAGCGTCTTCCGGGTGCGTAAAGAAGATTGACCTGTCTGGGAACAGCAGCATGTAGGTGATATTCAGTGTTCTCAGTTTTGCTTTCACCTGGTCAAAAGAGCGTCGCTGTTTCTGGACTTCCTGGCTATAATCCGGGAAGATCATGACGTTGGTGTTCTCCAGCCGGATCTCCCCCATTTTTCTGGCCTCACGGAGAATTAGATTGCGATCCGCAAAGTTCAGGAAACGCGCTATTACTGGCCTAGGTCGTGCACCCTCCGGTGGCTTCGCCAGCAGGGCCCTATGGGCTCTTTCGATTATGAAGCACGTCGAGAAGCGTGCCGTAGGGAAGGTCGAGGTCAACCATGTGTGGAGGAAGGCCGCCATATCTTTCCCCTCAATTCCTTCTCTAAAACCCACGAAGCGGAGGTTATTGCGGCGTGCCCTATTTTCTGCATCGTCCACCTTCCAGAGGAGTTGTCTATGAGATGCTTGAAGTTCTGCCATGTCTTTGCGGAGCGTAGTAATGGAACCCTCTGCTTCTCCAAGGCGTGTCTCATTTTCCGTGACCCGTGCCGAAAGGTTCCTGAAGTCCTGTCGGAGGAGGGTGACCTCCGACCCCACCTCGCCTATTTTAACTTCCAATGCCGCTCTCGAGTCTTGGATGTCGGATCTTGAGGCTTGAATGGCTGCCAGAAGCCTATCCGTGTCTGGTAAGCCCTCTGGAGGTGCACTGGGGTGTTCCTTCCCTGGGCGGGAGGTCGCGAAGTTGTCCATTGGGCCTTGTTTCAGGGATTTGGGAGCCGGATTGTTTTTCCCCATGGTCACCCACCGATAGGGCGTACACCTCCGGTGTTGATGAGGGCTACCTCCCTTCCCCCCCTCCTCGCACTGACAGATGGATGTATTCCGCTTGTATCTAGTGCTTACAGATATGAATTTCCAAGTCCCACTCCGCTGCCCGGAATATCGACATGCGTGTCTGTTCCCTGTCTGGTAAGTGTTCTCCGCTCCGTGGGCTGACAGATACTCGCCTCTGCTGTGTCACGGTGTGAAGCGAGGATCTACCCTTAAAGGAGGAGGCAGGATGGCAGGATGAGGCAGGTTTGGCGTAGGAGCCCCCACCGGCAGAATCCGTAGGTTCACACAATATTCAGGCGGTAGCCGGGCGTCCTAGCGCAGGGTTTCGCGCTGTTTCACTGCACACGTGGATAGTAGTGGGTTGGCCGGTGGCCAAGAGTGAGGAGTCCCCCGCGGATGGGGTGACGTGCAGGCTTCCCCTCCAGCAATCTGGTATCACCCGGGTCAGGAGGGGGCTCAGTAGGCCTCTGGTCCGGTAGCCCCCACAGCACAGAGCCGGCACTCCGGCGATCTCCTGCGTGCGCTTGTGTTGCTTCACTTTGGCCGGCACCGATGATCCCCAGATGTCGCCCGTTTCCTTCCGCCTCCCCTCCGTGTTCCCGCCGAAGTCGTCTCTCGGACTGTCAGTAGGCAGGCGCGGGGCCACTTCAGTTGGGCGCCATCTTGGTAAAGGTTGTCCCCGTATGTGCCGGGTTATGTGAGGCCGCTCCCCGCGGTGTCAGATCTTCCGCCGGTGGTCGGGACGCTTCCCCGGGTCCCGTGCTCCAGTCCCAGGCAGGTCCCTCCGCCCCCGGCAATCCCAGACCCCCAACCGCCAGTCAGGCCGCCATATTGGTAAAGGAGGAGGCTATCGCGGCACGGTATGGGGGGGTGCGGGGGGGGGTGACCCTCTCTTCCTACCTGGGGCTTGCCGTGGGTCGCCGCCACGAGGGTCTCGGGCTCCCGCCGGAGTCCGCTATGCTGTGCGTCGGAGACCCCCGGTGTATCCTTCCGGCCGCCTCGCCGCCCCTGTCTCCGCCGACAGCTGCGACTCCCGCCTCTCTCGGATCAATGCGTGCGGGTAATCCGGCCGCGGCACACTCCTCTCCTGTTCCGCGTCTTGTCGCGAACACCTCCCGACAGCCGCGTTCTGCTCCCGGTGTCCGGCCGAGGCTAGCGCCGGGCCCTGGCCGCCATCTTGGTTCGCCTCCTCCACCTTCTACAGACCAGGGATTCACGAAATGCGGGCTCTCCGCCCGTTCGCAGACTCTCGCAGCAGAGTCAAAGCTGCAGCGTCCCTTTCGGAGCTCACCACAGCGATTTTCGAGTTTGTGGCATTCAATTTACGGCGGATTTAGGTTTAGACGGCCGGGAGCTCTCAAGCCCTGCGTCTAGCCTGGCATGCTGCTAAGCCACGCCCCCCTTGACCTTCATTGTTGAGCTCGTAGCTCAGGAACAACACTGTGTACTCTGCAATGTGAGATTTTGCAAAGTTAAATTTGTAGCCCAAATCCGCAAAATTGCAAATTATGTAGTCCACTCGGCACAGATACGGCCATAATTCGTCGTCCGTGAGATAAATGTCATCCGCATACGAACATGCATCCGTGTCGATCCCCTCCAAGAGAGAGATAACGCGAGCGGCAAATACGCCTGGACTGTTCTTATAGCCCATAGCCAAACGGCGAAAGTGGCGCTGTTTACCACCACTGGTAAAAGCTGTCCATTGACTACTAAGTGGGGACAGATTGTGGGCAAAAAAAACATTGGATATGTCAAGCGTAGTTTTGAACAGTTTACGCACAAGACTATCCACAAGAGCAGAACTGTAAGTATTCTGCACCGTGCATGTATGACAATGTGAGTTTAAGTGGCAGTAATCCAATACCAAACGGTACGAACCATCTGGTTTGGTCATAGTAAAAAGGGGGTTATTCATCGGAGACACAGACGTTTCAATTACACCTTGATATTCTAATTGTTCAAGGATTTCCGCAACGGAAGCTTTTGCTTCTCGCTGCATGGGGTATTGGGGTTGAGGCTGTGGCATTGACCGCAAAGGAATCTCATGTCGGGGGGAAAATTTGTCCCACCCACAGTGAGTACGGTACAAAGCCGGCGCAAGTGCCTTAGCCCAGTCTTCTACAAAATGATGCGCCTGCTCGTTTGGCACTATGTGCGCGAAACTCGGGAGGATTACCTCCTCCCCTTGGGGAGCAGCTAAGACCAAAGGTGGGGGCCAGTCGACCTCCGCCAACAATATATCATTGGTAGTAGTTAGATTTTCCCCAAATACCCCTTTTATGGTATGTTCTATGTCACCTTGAATTACAAGGACAATTTCATAAAGCCTGTCAGGGGGAGCGACTCTAGTGTCTGCTGTCTCAACCACAACGAAGGTGTCAGTTGCTGTCACCTTCAGTTGTGGACGCAGGGCCTCTCGCACTATGGTCATCTTCGCCGCGCTGTATAACAGCGCCAGCGCCAATGTCTGATTCCAAAGCTGCGTTCTCACTATCTGTGGCATATCTTGCGGTTACAGCAGCAACTTTCTTCTTTTGAAACTCGGGTCTTTGTCGCTGTGACTCGTCTTGCTTGCCTTTTCCATCAGCCTTGCGAGGCTGCTCACGGCTCTGTTGGGCACCTCGACCTCTGCCGCCGCCGCCTCCTCCACCGGTGGTTGAGATCGATGTTTCCTGCAAAGAACGGGGAGAACGTTGTAGGAACCTGAAATCTATCAGGTGACTTAATAGTATTACAGTCGCACAACTCATATGTACGCTCAGAAGAGGCAGGTGTTGGTGAAGCAGGACGGGACCCCTGTTTCAGTTGCTGTTTTCCCTGTTTTTTGTTCTTACTCCAATTTTGTTTCTGAACTTTTGGTTGGTCATTCTTATCAGATGACGCTTGGTGAGTTTGCTGCTCTGTTTTTTTTTTTTAGCAAAAGGCCTAACACCCAAACTATTACGGCCAATGGTCTTATAATCCTCCGTAATAATTTTCGGTATCTGACGGTGTTTGTCGGCGTTAGGGGACATCGCTCAAAGCATTAGACACCTGGAAACTAACCGCATCCCCCTTGACATTTGCAAGGACGAGATCGCGTACCATGTCAAATGCTCCCACGAGTCGCATTCCCAACTCCACAGCCGCCTCCAGCCCATGTTCATCCTGAACACACCTAATGACGAAGGGCAGGACAGCCATTGACGGGGTGCCGAAGCACCTAGTATAGACAGCCGCAAAAATCACACCCCAAGTTGTACAGTCATTCAGGTCTGGCACTAAGTCTTTCTGCAAACTTATGGTTAGGATCCTGTGCTTTTCCACAGGAGTAGTATTCGGGAATACTCTTCCATTTGGTCGAATTTCTCGGCAAGCCAAAAAGGCATCTCATCCTTATCCTGGGGATGCTTGCCCATGACCGCATTAACCATGACGGGACTAAGCTTCAGGCCGCCTCCTCCAACTGGATGCACTGCACCACCCGGGAGGTTGCGGGAAATGCAATGAACCAGACCCCTTATTACCAACACTTCAGAGGCATAAAGGGGTCTTAGTTGCGGAGCTGTTAACTGCCCGCATTAGGATGTGGGGCATAAGCAGCTAAAACAGGCCAAGTATCTCCTGGGATTGACAACGGCCCTTGTCTGACCGCCATTATAACGTGTGGGAGGGCGCAATTAAACCAAACTGCATGCTGCCAAGTCGAAATCGGAATTTCCACTGTCCTATATGGAGCGTACACTGCAGGCTCATCAGCAGGGGTGTAAGTGTGAAATACACCAGACACAGCATCTATCGCAGGAAATGTGACCCATGAGTAGAACAACTCAAATGGGTACACTGTGTCAGCTGAAACAAAAAAAATCTGCCTGCCCTTCTAATGAAATTAGGTAATCCTGCAAATAATTCAACACAGCCAAGCGACTGTGTGCTGGTATATCAACCGCAACCATAATATCACAGTGATAGATAAGTACAATGCAATAGAAAAAGGCACAACTGGGTAGTAATTCAATAGAAAACCGTTTTTAAATATTAAGCTTGAAAAGACCTATGTAACGTTAGGTAGGTTTTATCCGTCACTACTGTCAACCGGAAACAATAGTGACGGGGTCGTAGACTGATATAAGCACTACTCAAGTGTCTCACAATAAGACCACACTCGTTGGCGGTGCCATGTTGCAAGGATCCTGCTCATACACAGAACTATGCACAGAGACCTAGGACGTCAGTGAATTGTGGTGTACCAGAAACTCACCTTCGTACCTAGAAAAACCCCAACCAGCTAGCATCAGTGCCACATTAGCTCTTCGTCCTATAGCAAAGTAACCAATGCTTAGACAACCTAGAACATGCGACTTAGGACCATCTCAGGAATGGTGGGAAGTGAGAACACTCTTTGGTTATACTCTCATATCAGTCCACAACAGGAGTAAACAAGAGACACGGTAAGGTTAAAATATTTATTTTAACGACATGATCTTATTTGCAGTATCTTAGCCAACATAAGCAGACATATGATTAAAAATAATATGGTCAGCATGGTTACAATTCCATAAAATACAAAAGGAGAAATCATATTACAATGATGGTGTAAACAGGTCCTATAGAGCCTAGATTTAACACCCTCCCTATAGAGGAACTATGTATTATAAACTATAGAAGGTCTCTTAGGCTTGCTTTGGGGGACCCCATTACCTTTCCGCTCAGTAAGAGTAAATTACATCTGGCTCAGCATAAGCTCTCTGCATCCCTGGAAACGGAAGTCTTCCAAGTGCTTGAAATCATGGCTAGTGTGTGATAATAAGGACATCATAATCTTAGTAATTCACAAATCAGATTACGTCGTTACAAGTACTCCCGTACATCTTCCAGACTGCGAATGCCTTCCCTTTTTTATAAAATTTAGCGCCACACATACCGTTTTGGGTATGCTTATATACCGTCCGCCAGGTTCACAAGGGCAGTTTCTCTCTGACCTCGCCTCGATAGCGGCAAGTCTTGCAGTCAGCACTGCAAATTTTACAATCCTGGGTGACCTTAACATCCACCTGGACGACCCAAACGACTCCACAGCCAGAGAACTATCCTCTAGCCTAACCGCCCTCGAATTAAATCAACGTGTACATGGGCCCACCCACTTAAAGGGACATCTCCTAGACCCCATTTTCAGTAATTGCCAAAACCTTCACGTTGGAAACCCTTCCCCCCTTCCCTGGTCAGACCATTTCCTTATCCCATTTACTTGGACCCTGCCTCATCACCTCCCCCGTAAACCCCCGACGCTTCAACGGTCGCGCAATTGGTCTAAAATCCCTCTATCTGAGTGGCAGGATCTCCTACAACGTTCCAAACCCGCCAATACATCTATTCCCACTCAAGATAACGAGAATTATAATAGATGGATCACCTGCACCTTAGATCAAGTACTACCTCTAAAAAGTTCCCATCCCAAGTGGGGCAATCCCACAGCTCCATGGTATACGACTGATCTACGAGAGGCCAAACGCGTCTGCAAACGACTTGAAAGGAAATGGCGCCTCAATTACCTCCCAGCAGACAAAACGAGCTACAGAACAGCAATTAAAAACTATAAAACAGACATCCATCTAGTTCAGGCTAAATATTTTGAATATAAGATGGAGCAGGCAGCATCCAAACCTAAGGAGATTTACCGGATAGCCAAATCCCTCCTGCAACTTCCTGAGGCCCTAAAAGACCATAACAACACTCAGACCCACTGTGAGGAAATAGCCGAGTTCTTCCACCAGAAGATACAAACCATCAATTCTTCCTTTCCCCATCCCGTCACCTTGCCCGCAGATTCTGTTAACATAGACCACACGACAGTCCCTCCCAATGTTCTTAATAGCTTCCCTCCATTAGAACTTACTAACCTAGAAAAACTCATGGGACAGGTTAAATCTGGATCACCCACCGACCCAGCTCCCCCCAGTATTCTCACCCAGATAACCCATCAGATCTCGCCTACCATCAAAGACCTGCTCAACTCTTCCCTACTCACTGGCACTGTTCCACCTCTTTGGAAAAGAGCAATGGTCAAAGCTTTACTAAAAAAAAACCAGTCTTGATCAATCTAACCCCGGTAATTACCGACCTATTTCACTCTTGCCTTGGCTTAGCAAGATTCTTGAGAAGCACGTTAATTCCATTCTTACGGACTTCCTGGAAGCCAATAACATACTGGATCTTTCCCAGACCG